>NC_138182.1:138189902-138907402 GCF_964194105.1 Spermophilus citellus | reverse complement strand
TACACCCTAACCCTGAAATTTGAAAGGTGAGTGTGGGCAGGGGTCCTCATGCTCTGGTTTGCATCCTGATCCCTGAGTGGTTGTCAAAAATATAGGTGCTCAGGCCCCAGGTGGCATTGCTCTGAATCAGCTTTCTGGGGTGGTTGCCTGATTTACGCTTTGCAACAAGCGCCCGTGTGATTCTCATGTCCCTCTGGATTTGAGGGCCCCCAAAACAGTGCCAGGGCACCAGGCCAGGATTCTAGCCCTGACTCTCCTGGAAATGCACTCCTTGGCCTTTCTCATTCTCCATTTTCCCACCCATAAAAAAAGGGCGGAGTCCCATCTGGTGTGCCTCTGAGGGATATATTCTCTGGAACTGCAATGTCAGCACTGAGGTGAGAAGCAGAAGTACTCAGGTTAGCAGAAGGCCTGCTCTTCCTGAGTTCTCTCCTCAACAGATGAAGCCATTGGAACCAGAGTGGGGATGGCAAAGGGTTTTGGGGAAAAGATGGGGCGCAGTTATGGTTTCCTCAGGCCACTTCTGAAATGGCCAGGGCTGGGAATGGAGTGTGTAGAGCAGATAAGCAAAAGCAGGATGCCCATGAGCTTTGAAACTTGCCCCAACAATAAGGGTCAGGAGGCTGAGAGAGAATTCCAGCCTTGTGACTCAGGAGTCATCACAGCGGGCTGGTTCTCCACAAGAAGCCAGTGTGGGCGGGGCGGGGCAGGCATACACCTGTTACTCCAGTGACTCAGGAAGCTGAAGAGGGAGGACCAGAAGGTCAAGCCCAGCCTGGAAAACATCGGGAGACTCTGTCTCAAAATAAAAATTAAAAAGGTCTGGGGAAGGAAATAAGGAAGGGAGGGAGGGAGGAAGGGAGGAAGGGAGGGAGGGAGGAAGGGAGGGAGGAAGGAGCCCGTGGGGACAGTAATGAAGAGCCTTGGTTTTGCCTGGATCAACAGTCCTCCATTTCCCTGGGGCCCCTGCCAGGTCATCTGCCTCTCCCCTCGTGGGTGCTTATATCCTTTCTAAGTTCACAGTCTCCCTGCACCCTGGAGATAAATGTGCTCTCCATTTTGTAGGCAATAAAATCAAGGCCAGGTGAAGAGAAGGGAGCCCCTGGCCCAGCATCCCTACATTTTTGTGACAATTGGAGTAGACAAGGATTATTATTCCTATAACACAGAGGGAAAAAAATCTGGATTTTTTTTTTTCAGAGAGGCTATGTGATTTAACTGAGAACCCACAGCAGACTAGACTATGTGGTTACTTCCAAATCATACATATTTATTCCCACTGCAGACACAAGGTAGGGTCAGATGATCCTTTGGGCCCTTTAACTCTACTTTTTATGATTCTAGAATTCCAGCCTGTTCTTTTAGATTTATATCTCTCTGGTTTCCTCAATGAACCAAGAGCTCAAATCAAAATAGCCTTCTCTCGATTCCCTGAGCAAACCTCGAGACTTCCCACTTGTTTTCATCTGTATCTCCCCCACCCCACCCAGTCTCAGCCCTACTCTTGCATATTTGAGAACACTATCCAGCCCTTCAAAGCCCAGCTCAATGCTCACCTGCTTCAGGAACCCTCTCTTACTCCCCCAGAGAGCAATCGTATCGAAATTGATGTGAACAGGGCAATGGAATCCGGAACACCAACATTTAACGGGCATCTCTGCCAGGCACTGAGCTATGACTTGCATATCCCTGCCTTACATGCATCATACACCTGTGAATCATATGCTTGGACATAACATTGCAGGAAACATAATTTCATTTCACCCTCAAAACTTTCCTATGAGGCAAGAACCAATAGTACACCTGTCTTACAGATGTGGAAACCAAGTCACAGAATTAAGGCCCAGCCTAAGAAGCAGGGACCTGTAACAAAGAGGCAGGGTCTAGAGCAACATGAAAAGAATTCAGGCAACTAAAACTCCCTGACAATCTTGTCGTCAGAGCGCTCAGGATCCACAACACCTCCGAAGGGGTTGTTTCCCTCGTGTGAAGTCAGCTCGTTACATAATGCAGGATCCTCACAGCCTGTCTCATTTGAAACACTAATCTCCTCAGATGAATACCAGAGGCTGGGGTAAATCTCAGCCAAGCTTGCATGGTCCCTGGTGGGGCTAGGACATGAAACAAGCTGGATTCCAGAATCGGTGCCCTTTCTCAGACATAATTAATAACTTATTTACAGTATTGCTTAAAAATAATTACATAGAAGATTCCTCTGCATCTGATGTGGGCTTTTGTTTGTCACATTGCTTGATGTGCCACCAACCTGGATGTCAGCCTGACCTCTCAATGCTCATTCAAACTCTGACATTCCAGGATTCTATTGAATCTATGAAAACTGGCTTTGTGGAGGTTCAAGTCTTTTTGATCTTCAAGAGCTCTGTGTGAAAATAAAATAATTTCTAGGGTGGTTTGCCCTTCAGTGGACCCATGGATAGGTGCCAAAAAATGTCACAGAGAAATAGAAAGCAGAGTGGGAGACAAGGGCTCAAAGACAGTGAGGGGGGACGTCCACCAATTCAGCAAAGGAAGGCCTCTCAAAGCAGTGGGGGCAGTGACAACAATCTAGCAGCTCCAAGCACAAATGCTTCCTCCCTCACAAGTTCAAGTTCATTGACAGCTAGTCAGAGAGGAGGAGATCACAGGAAGGCACCTCCTCCCTGGGTCTTGAAGCTCGAAGGAATGGGCACACCCCCACTCTGAGAGTCTCAGCAGCTGCTGTGGGCTTTACCACTTGCCACCATTAGAAGGGGCAAGGGGCCAAGGCACCTGGCAGGGGCTCAGCTAAAGTTGCCACTGTCCACCACAAGGTCCACCAGTTACCTCTAATCACCTTCCAGTCCAGCTCTGAATGGATCTTCCCTAGAAATTCCACCTTCCCCACAGCTGGAAGTAGGCTCTCCCTTCTCGATAGCTGCATTCTGGATAGCTGCATTCTTCTTGGTCCCTTCCCTCCCCCCTGCATCTCCATCTGATGCACCCAAACAGATTCCAGTCCTGGGCAAGGTTTGATTTGCCCAGGGATCTCTCCAGGATCTAGTTTAGAGGGGCTAAGAATATATCCTAAAAGAGTGAGTGAATGAGTGAAAAGGGCCCAGCAAGGACAGGAAGAGCCACCTGCTCCACAGTCCTATAAATGCAGCTGATTGGTTGACAGAGCATCCCATCTGGAGAAAGCAAAAAGTTTGTGCCAGTCAAACTTCTTTACCTGAGAAACCACTCCGCAGACAGGCCTGCCAAATGCGAAGGATGGGTAGCCACAGGAAGCCAGAGAACACGGAGTGATTGTAGGAGGTAGTGACTTGCTTTGCCAGTGGGTTCAAGCAGTCACAGAAGATTCTGTGCAAGAGGAACTAATTTTGACAAGCGGTCTATAAAAATAGAGCCCTCTAGTCAAATGTGTTTGGCGAACACAGCACATTTCTCTCCTTCTTATGGATCCACAGCGTCCCAACATGTTAAAGCTCTGAGACGCCATGCTACAAAGACAACAGCTTAACCTAGGGCTTCCCACGCTTACTTACAACAGTCTGGGAAATTTTTTAGTAAAATGCATTTAACATCCCAAGGAACTGGTGTTCCTTTGCTCACAGTTACAAAAGAAGGAGCTGGTTATTCAGACATTCTGGTGGTCAAGGAGGTAATAAACTATGAGAGGTTAGGAGGTCTTCTCTTCATTATTCTTCCTGCCAAAAAAATACCTATAATTTATAGGAGTTATAGCCTTAAAATAAAAGGACCAAATTCCAATGGTGAACTTTTAGGCCTTGGCCAGCAACATGGGAAGGGGAAGGAACGTGTCATCAAATCTTTGCCCTCTATCATTTACTGAAGATGTGACCTTCAGCAAGTTTCTCAACTTTTCTGGACCCCCAGTTCCTGTTCTGTAAATGGTGTAAAGATAGAATGAATAAGTAAGAAACAAGTGCTTAGACCAGCACCAGGAATATACCCAGCATCCAAATGACCTTCTTTATTGTTAACAGTTTTTATCATCTGAAACAATCTGAATTTAGTGATTTCCTTCTCCACTCACACAATAAGTTTAAGGGGCATATAATCTAGTAAGATAGCCCTGACCTAATTATGGAGCATGTGCACTAAAGGACAAAAGAGAGAACGTGTTCTAGGAAAGTTTGGAAGAGGTGGGACCTGGACCAGGAAGGAGCCTCCTAGAGGCCGGTGAAGGTGAGTTGGGCTAGGCAGGAGCAGAAGGGTGGCTGGGCAGTTCTGAGGTGGGGGGTGCATTCATGAGCCCCAGTCAGCAAAAGCCTGCGAGTACTAGGGAGCACAGCCTGAGCCTTATTAACTCAGCTCCACGTGAACAGAGAGTTTGCGCCAAGGAAGACAACAGACCAAACCAACCACTGGGACCTGGCAGCTCTATTGATATTTGGTGGAAGAAGAGAGTCATCTCCCAGTCCTAGAGGTAAGCAGAAGTGACAGATGGTCTGCTGAACAGAACGGAGTATTTGCTTCCCCATGTTGCAACATTTGCTTTTGCTGTAGAACTCTGGAGACTCCCTCCCCAAAGCCCTCTCCACAGCCTAGTGGGTTGGGAACCATGTCTTCAAAAGAAAGAGAAAACCCACTGAAGCTTGTCTCAGAGTCAAGGTGGTTGTTGAAAAGATTTAGGGGATCTCAGAGAAGATGAGAGCAGGAAGTTGGACCTTGAGAAAAACTGGAAAAACACTGACTGCCAGGGCAGGGGCTCTGCCTCCATCTCTTTTACTCTTTCATTATCTGTGTCTATCTCTCTGAATCTTTCCCCAGCCCCTCTTTCTCTGAATGAGAATTGGGAGCTCAAGACCCAAGCAAAACCAGGTTTCAGTCTCTGCCTCCTTCTCTGGACCTCACTCTTTAAACTAGAGGTTGTAGATCTTACCTCCAGACAAGGAAAAGGATACTAGGGTGAAATGATCCTCCTGTGCTTCTCCCATTATAGCTTTGAGTTTTTAAAAGCTGTACTCTGGATCGGCAGAAGTGCCTCCATGATACTTTCTGGACTCAAGAGATAAAATCCTGCCTCCTCGTTGAAGCCTTTCAAATAATTCCAGTCCTCCATGCATCTCCCTCCTCTGAGGTTCCACATCACTTGGGCTAACTGGGTGTCAATTAGTACCTGGGTTTCTCGGAGGCTTTGGGAAATTTAATATGTTAATAGTGGGCTATTAAATTTCATAAAGCACATTTATGCCCACCACCTATTTAGCCTTTAAATAATCCCACAGAGATTACTGGTTGTTTATCAGATAGGAAAACTGAGGTTCAGAGAGGCTGAGCTGAAAGAGAAACCAAACAGGAGGAAAATGCAGGTCTCTGCCTCCCTCTACCTCCCACATCCTCCTCCCTCTGGGAAAGTTCTGGCTTGGAGAGATGGAAGAACCACTCCACCAAGTCAGAGCTGGATCTAAGAACAGGAGGTAGGCTGTCATGACAGTAAGTGGACAGAAGGGTGTACTTATTAATCAGATGACCTTGTCTCAGGGAAAATGGCAGAAGTGATCAGACATGATAGAAACTTTGGAGAAAGAGGAGGTAATCAGGAGAGGGCTAGAAGGAGAAAGTATACAAATTTGGGTATCAGGAAACCATACATTCCCGCTTCTCCATAGCTCTCAGTTTTCCCATGAGGAGGTTATTTCCCATGGTCTCCAATGTCCCTTCTCATTCTGGTATTTGGAGCTTCTTCAACACAAGCCATCTCCCTGAGTCTCCACCAAGCCACTAGTATCAGAGGGCTGCATAATAAACATCATTGCAACCCAGAGACCCCAGAAATTTCCTAGACTTTCAGGACAATTATGTTGCTGCCTTATCACACCTTCACCACCCCCACAGCAGACAGAAACTTCCTAGAGCCTCAAAATTCCCTAATGGCCACAGAGAATGATAATACTGCAAAAAACTGTAGTGACTAAAACTGACCAGAAGATGGAGCCAGATGCCCTAGAATGCTAATAGGTTTACTTTCTGAGTTCTTTCAGGAGTTTTGGGTGTTGTTTGTTTGGTACTGGGGATTGAACTCAGGGGCACTAGAATACTGAGCCACATCCCCAGCCCTATTTTGTATTTTATTTTATTTTTTTTTAAGAGAGCGTGAGAGAGGAGAGAGAGAGAATTTTTAATATTTATTTTTTAGTTCTCGGCGGACACAACATCTTTGTTGGTATGTGGTGCTGCGAGGCTAGCGTGCTACCGCTTGAGCCACATCCCCAGCCCCTTTTGTATTTTATTTAAAGACAGGGTCTCACTGTGTTGCTTAGCACCTTGCTTTTGCTGAGGCTGGCTTTGAACTCTCCATCCTCCTGCCTCAGCCTCCCAAATCACTGGGATTACAGGCCCAAGCCACTACACCCAGCCTCTTTCAGGAGTTTTTATTTACATGCTGAAATCAAGCCACAAAAGAAGTAAGAGATGTGTTCAAAGCCTCCCATCTGCTCATTAGCTGGGCTGAAAACAAGTCCCATCTCTTCTACCCCACTCTCCCCTGCTTCTACTGCAGGACATAGACCAAGCTAAGTTTGTCTCAAGATGATCCAATCTGATAACAGCTCACTTATGATAGATTGATGGAGACCAGGGAAGGGGGTCACTGGTCAGAGAATCCAGGTTAACCAATCAGAATTTCTCCATACCCATAACCAACTTTACAAATCCCAAGTCCCTTCCTCACGCTTCATCTGCATCTCTGAGATGATGACTTAAAGTCACCTGCCACAATGAAGAACTCTGAACCAGAGACATCCAACCTTTAAGCAAATGGGGTTGGAGTTTTAATGAGTTTGTGGTGGGAATGTGATAGGCAATATGGTCAAGGCCCATATTTGAAGCTCCCCTCTCCTTCACTAACTCCCACAGCTGTGCTGACTTTGGGGAAGTCTACGCTACACTCTAAGCCAGTTGGCATATCTGTAATTGACAGTGATAATATTGGGTCATTTTGAGGATTGCATTAACGAATGAGAGTAAAGCATCATGATCATCATATGCTAGGTGCTCAAGAAAGATTCACTCAAAAGGCCTGACTAGTGTGTAAATGGAGTTTTACTGGGTACAGGTGTTTAGATGTTTCTCTGGAGAAACCAAAACCTCTAGGGTGGGAGGGAAAGGGAGGGGGCAGGGGAATAGCAAGGGCGGTGGAATGTGATGGACATCATTATCCAAAGTACATGCATGAAGTCTCGAATTGGGTGTCAACATACTTTATATATAAACAGATATGAAAAATTATGGTATATATGTGCAATAAGAATTGTTATGCAAAAAAACAAAGTACACGTATAAAGGCATGAATTGGCGTGAACATACTCTATATATAAAGATATGAAAAATTGTACTCTATATGTTAATAAGAACTGTAATGCATTCTGCTGTTGTGTATTTAAAAAAAAACTAAAATCAATAAAACTAAAAAAAAGAAACATCACCTCTTTCATACTCACAGATTAAAAAGACATAAGAAGTAAAACTGATAAAAAATGTAAATTTATTTAAGATATAGTTCATCAACAAACCAATAAATAAATACATACAGGGAGGGAGGGAGGGAGGGAGAGAGAGAGAGAGAGAGGGAGGGAGGGAGGGAGGGAGAGAGACCCAAACCTCTCTCTTTTGGAGACAGAAGTTACTGTTTCAAAGTCTGAATTCATGCTGCTTGGGGCACTGGAGGGAGGACTCTGCTGAGAGCCCAGGGACACTGGTTCAAGGTCTGACCCTACTCTGATGCCCCTTGTGACACTGAGCCTCCTTTCAATCAGCCATTTAGCCATAGCTCGTCCTGTTCCTTCCTATTGAGCTCACTTTCACCCTGGGATTTGGCGGCACTGGGTCCCAGCTCTACTCTGGCTCCAGGTGTGATCTCAGACAAGTTCTCCAATAGTACCCTGAAGGACATCTCCTGGACACAGAGAAAGAAATTCCATGTAAACAGAAACCCAAGAACTCACACTTCAGGACAGAATCCATCTCGACAGAGATTTCTTTCTTCAGTGCTCACCAACCTGAAACAAATAGAAGAATAACACTGGCTGGCATCTTCCTGGCCCATCACAGAGCACCAAATGTTTATGGACATTATTTTACATGAGCACATAAGCGCTAGCTAGGAGGTAAATATCATTAACACATCTGACAGATGAAGAAATGGAGGAGCAGGAGTCAGAGGAATTTCCCAAGAACCCATAGGGAGTCAGTGCTCACGTAGAGTTCTCCTTGCTTAAGCCTCAGGTATCTCCTGATAGAAGAAAGTGAGTAAGGTAGAGACCCATGGTAGGTACAGAATAAGGACCCTTTAATGGTGCATCGACCCTCCTTATTTGCCTATTGTGCACCTTGTTCATCAAGCCTTGGCCACAGGAGCCAAAGGGCCTAAAACACTCCTCTCCACAAGGAGGGCTTCTCCATGGTTTTCCTCCCTCAGAGTCCCTCAGAAGGAGGTCCTCCCAGCCTGGGGAGCTCCAGAGATCCATAGCCCTAAACATCTTAGTTCAGAGCAGGAATGTCAGCCCCCTCCATTCCTTCTAAATCCATCCTAGCCCTGACCTTCAGCAAACGTAGCTCTACTAGATGAGCAAATTTCTCCTTCTCAGCCTGGGTCATGATTCTTTCCTGAGAACATGACACCTGCCTTTTCCCAACCCCAACAGAAACTTGTCAGAATAACAAAGAAGATGGTTTTAAAGCTGGAAGATCTTAGCAATTTAAAAATGATTTCCTACTGTGAGGAATGCTTGAGTACAGGAAAACTGGGGTCCAAAGAAGCCAAGACCTGCCCAAAACCTGTTGGGCAGTTAAAGGCAGAGTAGGACAAGAACCCAGATTTTAAACTTACCATCTGGTCCTGCCAAAAATCTGCTCAGTGCCTACCATCTCAGGGATCACAGACATCCATTTTCACAACCCCCTAAACTTTCCCAAATTGTCCTTTCTTCCTCCCTCAGGAGTCTTCCCACTGATTTGAGGGCACTCAGCCTGAGTCTAGAAGGTGGCATCCACCCCAGCAAGAAGGGGAGATGAGTTTCTCCAAGCACAGCCAACTCAGCCCTAGGTTTTCTCTACCAACATACTTCCAGCTCACAAATTCTCATAGTGCACAATTATCAAGTCACCAACCAAGGGTGACTTTCTCTATGTGGTCTTAGTAAGTAGAATTAGGACCAGTGGGTAGAATTTATAGAGGGACAAATTCCAGCTCCATATACCGTACAACTTGATTATAGTCAGGCCTATTCTAAAATGGCACAGGCTTTCTCCTGAAGTAGTAAGCTCCTCAACACTAGAGGCCATCAACTTGCTGGGGATATTATGGAACAGAGCTCTTCAAAGTATAGCTCACTTACATTAGCATATTCTGGGGGGACTCTTTTTAAAATTAATTTATTTATTTTAATTAGGCATATATGACAGCAGAATGCATTTTGATTCATTGTACACAATTGAAGCACAACTTTTAATTTCTCTGGTTGCACACAATGCAGGGTCACACCATATGTGCAGTCATACACGTACCTAGGGTAATGATGTCCATCTCATTCCACCATCTTTCCTGCCCCCATACCCCCTTCCTCCCCTCTCTCCCCTTTGCCCAATCAGTGTTCCTCCATTTTTCCCATGCCTCCCCACTCCCCATTATGGATCAGCATCTATTTATCAGAGAGAACATTCAGCCTTTGGTTTGGGGGGATTGGCTTACTTCGCTTAGCATGATATTCTCCAACTCCATCCATTTACCTGAAAATGCCATAATTTTATTCTCTTTTAATGCAGAGTAATAGTCCACTGTTTATATATACCACAGTTTCTTTATCCATTCATCTATTGAAGAGCATCTAGGTTGCTTGCACAGTTTATCTATTGTGAATTGAGCTGCTATGAACATTGATATGGCTGCATTACTATAGTATGCTTATTTTAAGCCCTCTGGGTATAGTTGGGATAGTTGAGTCAAATGGTGGTTCCATTCCAAGTTTTCTAAGGAATCTCCATACTGCTTTCCAGATTGGTTGCACCAATTTGCAGTCCCACCAGCAATTTATGAGTGTACCTTTTCTGTGGGGACTCTTTTAAGGGGCAGTTTCCTAGAACCTATTCAAAACCCACTGGATAGAACCTACATGGATAGAACCTATCCAAATCTGAATCAAATTTCTGAGTGTGGGCCCAGAAATCTACCTTTTTATGCCACCAGGTGATTCTGATATAAGATTCTGGCCCATAAATGAATTTTTGAGAATTTCTGCTCCAGAATAATAGGTGGAATTTGTTCCTTTTCATCTCCAAATCCCTATGATTCTATCATCCTAATCCTATGAGATACATATCTTTCCTGGGTATTTGCACTGTACAAGTGACATCCTAAAGACACATTATTTTTAAGTCACATATCCATAATGACAGTTGACAGAGGGAATAATTGGGAGCAAACAGATCACAAAAGCCGTTGTCAATCCTTCCTGTTGCTCTACCTGAAATGATAAGCCCTAATGTCAAAATCCCTGGCTAATAAGACTTAGTGGTCCCATTCAATTTTATCTCAATTCCCTTGTATTCAAGACTCAAATTTCTTAGTGATAGCAGGAACCAAGAACAAAAGAGAAAAATACCCACTTAGCATTCTGGAGCTGGTGGGAGTACGTCTCTGTCTCTTTCCTCTGGGTCATCTAAGACTCTCTGGGGTCCACTTGAAGCTTGTTATGCTCTCTACCATTCCCGTTTTCAGCCCTGAAGTGGAAAAAGTTGCTGTCCAAATGTCTTTAAGCACAAGTCAGTTCATGACAATCATTTCCTGCCAAAGCCTGGGGCTCTATCCCAAACTTGTCCTGGCCTCTAGTCCCTTGGATCTCCTAGTCTGTGCTGGCCTGAGAATGCTCACCCCTCAGATTCAGGATTGCAACTTCTAGGACATAATCACTCATACATTCAAAGATGTCTATAAAATTATATCAACTAGAGCATGATCAAAGTTAACAGAATAAGCTAACTCATATATGGCACATACTTGTTTGGTTCTTTTTCAAGTTTATTTAATCCTCATGAAACCCACGAGCTATATACTAAGATTGTACTGAGTTCACAGGCAAAGACACTGAGGCTCTAAGACGCAAACTCACTCACTCAAAGTCACACAGTTAACCTAGATTTATACCCAGTGTTTCTCTAGCGCATGTGCTCTTAAAAACTTGTTCCACTGTCTTTCAGTAACTGAAAACTGTGGAAACAACCTGAGTGTGAAAAAACAAGGAATTGGTTGAATAGGTTATGTAGCTCTCCTAAAATAGAATGTCATAAAATTATGAAAATGAATGTCCATAGAATTCTCCTAATGTTTAGTAATATAAAAAGCATAGGGAATAAAATTCTGCCAGGCATTGTGGTATACACCTGCAACCCCAGCTTCTTGGAGGCTGAGGCAGGAGGATGGTGAGTTGAAGGTTGGCCTGGGCAATTGAGCTGGACCCTGTCTCAAATTATTTTTTTTTAAAGGCTGGAGATGTAATTCAGTTGGAGAGCACTTGCCTAGCCTGTCCAAGGCCTGAGGGTCAACCCACAATACCACAAAATAAAACAGAACAGAAAGCTCTATTCCAGTCCATACTAAAATATGAAATAAAACAAATAGCTATACTCCAGTTCCAGCAAGTCAGGCACTAACACTCATTAGGAGTGGCAGTGCCAGGCACTATGGCCTGCAGGCATCTACACATATCCTCCAAGCCACCAAGATGCCCAAGAGAAAGTCATCTCAGGCCAAGGGTGGTAAAGGAAGAGCCCAAGAGGAGATCACGGTTGTCAGTTAATCCTGCTCCTGCAAAAGGAGAAACAAAGCCAAAAAAGGTAGCAGAAAAGAAATCTTTGCCCAAAACAGTATAAACAACACAGAAAACAGGCTAAGCAGGCTAAGTGAGTGACTAATGAAGAAAATAAAGATTTGCCTACAGAAAAAAAAAAAAAAAGAGAGAGAGAAACTGAAGTCCAGGAGAGTTCAGCCTCTGATGGAGCCAAAGAGAAATAAGCCAAAGGTGATTAATCACATACCATGTCTAACCAATGGTCCCATCTTGCATAATCCAGAGGAAACTGTTTTGTAAAGTTTTTTTTAGTAACTATAGAAACATTTTTTTAAAAAAGGGAATCTCACTTCATCTCATCTTTTAAGTATAATTTTTTTTTTCCAGAGGTGAGATCATCCACTGGTAGCTTCTTTTTTGCCACAACAAGAAAATCATGGATATTGAATTAGGAGAGGCTTTGACTGTCTTGGGTGTTGGCTTCACCTAGCATTGGTAGGAGGTTAATTTTATATTCTACAATACAAAGAATACTAAACTATTTAGAGTCATGGTCTTTCATTTTATGACTTGAATATTTTTAATTGTTTTTATTTCCATGTTGTTTTTAGTAGAATTATTTCCTAAAGAAAACCACTCCTTGATCATTGTCCTTGTGTTCTCTGTGACATCTTTGGTCATAATAGTCCAGTTTCTCAATAATTTTGCTAACGTACTGTGAAATATTTTAAAAATACTTCAGTATCAAATGTATATGATATAAAAATGTGAATTGGTGAATCTTATGTAACAGCAGCATTTGAAGATATTGGTACTTGATATTCTCTTAAGGAAAATTTGCCTCCAAAGTTGAAACTGGAAATTCACTGGAATAACTGAAAAAGAATCCCAATACAAGGCTTTTAGATTTTCAGTGCATGTGTTAAGAATTGTGCACAAATTGAAATGTCTGCATACTGATTCTCAACACAATCAAAAAATCTGCATATGGAAAAAAACCTCTATTCCATATGAGTGAATTTTGGATGAATGTGTATATGAAAGAAAATTAAAAGACATTCTTAGCAGGAAAGGCTTTCAGAGGTGGTTTGTATTGAACCAGGTTTGCAAAGCTATATAAGGGATTGAGGCTGAGGTTGCAATCCCATTGCCACTCATCATCCCCAGGTAACAAGGTCCAGAGTAGGTTCTGAGCTCAAGATGTTCAGCATTGACCAGTAGTCTAGATATTGCCATTGAATTCTGGCTCTGTTACTAATGACAAGGCTTACAGCCAAACTCCATTCCCTCTCAGGGCCTCAGTTTCCCCATTTGAACAAAGTTGTTAATAAAACCTTCTCTGACTCTCCCCTGAGCCAGACTAGAGATGCAAATCTCAAGTGAAAGCTTGAGCTACAGGGCTCTTGAGTAAGCAAGTAAAACTGGCCTTCTCTACTGACCATTTACTGAATCCAACTAAGGTACTTCCTGCTGTGATTACAGGCCAGAGATTACTAAATGCTTTGAAGGTACATTCAGATCCATCTTCATGGGCACACGAGCAGTACTGTCACAAGTCCACAATCAGAAAAGCATTACCTGAGGAATTAACCTCTGTAGTACCATCTTGTAATGTTCAATAACATCTTTGAATTTAAGTGAAGTCCAAAGGAACAAGGACTAGCTGAGGACTTGGAGCTTTCTTTCATGCATGGCCCAGTCCTAAGGTAGGATCTCAGGTACCCGTAAGAGTCTGCACTTACCAGGCAAGTATCCTTGTACCTGAGGGAGGACATTAAATAGCAAATTAAAAAAAATAGCATGATGAGCCAAGAAAGGGACCATGGGAAAAAAAAAAACAAAAGGAAAAGTCTTTTTTCCTGCTTTTGAACAGGTACCCGACATTTTCATTCCACACTGGCACCGACAAATTGAGTAGACAGCTATATGGATGCATGGATAGTAAATTCACAACATCCCTGTAAAGTTATGTGCTCACTTATTCCATTTTATAAGTGAGGAAGTGGAGTCCAGAGAGCTGACCCAGAAAACACAGCAGGAAGTACCTTAGTTGGAATTTGAATCCTTATCAATTTGACCTGAGCTGGTGGTCTGAGCACTGTGCTATAGGAAATCAGAAAATGACATAAGAAAGCAGCTCCTTCAGAGTAGTGTCCCAGTGTCCTCTAACTACAATCAAGGCTTCACTATTTGCACCATAGTTGGCCTCTCACCTGGACAGAGGAGGCACAGCCTACTTGGGTTTGTAAGGAAGTTAGGAAAGCCCTGAGACGTGAAAATATCTCCTGTCAACTGAGAGATGTTTGTCTGGTCCAAAGAGGAGGGCTTTATCTGTTGTGTGAGATGAAGGTGAGTGCCCCTCCCTGTAACAAAAAATTCCAAAGGTACATGTTTCAGCATAGCCACCTAAGGGTCAAGTGACTGTGGACACTCCTCCTGACTTCCACAGCCCTCAGTTGCCCCATCTTAAAACGGGAGTGGAACTACTTATGTAAAATTCCTTAAAAATCTGATAAAAATGGAAGGTGACATCATTGTTACTAGACACTATATGACCTTGCCTGCATCAGCAAGGACCTGCTGATGAAATAGCTCTATTCATGATTTGTTTAAGGAAACTGAGGATCAGAAAGAAAAGCTAAAGGACTAAGGCAAGAAGCCCAGTTTCTTTACTCAGCCACCATGTAAGACAGAGAATATCTGGCCAGAAGAATAGCAGAATGCTTTTTAAGCTGCAAAATATCCCCTGCCATCTTGTAGTCATAATCATAACTTAAATGAACAGAGTGAGCATTATGGCCAGGCACTGTGCCAAGAACATGTGTTCATCACCTCACCCAACCCCCTGAAGCAGGTACTACCCATTTTACAGATTAAAAAGATGCAGAAAGAGTGGACACACAGTTCACAGTCAGTTCACAGTTCACAGAAAGAGGTGGAGCCAGGCTCTAGACTTCACTCTTGCTTGTCAACATTTTGCTGTTCTGCCTCCCTAGGATGAGTGAGCAAGGGAGGCTTGCAAGCCACTGTAGATTTTCAGTGGTCTCTGATGGCTGATGGGTCTACCTGCACTAAGTAGCTATAGTCCCTCACCCCAATCCCATTTGAATGTCCATATAAACCCTGAAGATACAAAAGAATCAAGAAGCTCCCTCCCAAAGTCTCATTGAACCCAAACAACTATGAGATGCAGAAGATACAAACTTCAACAGTCTTTGTTTTGTTTTTGCTACTCTGCATTCTCTCCTCTCTGACTTTGGGTCTTGGCATCTCTCTTCCACCTTCAACCTTTAGTGAATCCTGGGTTTTCTTTCTGTGGTTTCTGAACAGCACCCATTTCTTTTTCAGGTGAGCTCTATGAATTTGAATGAGTTGCTATGCACATTCATGTTCTCCTCTTCCCTTTCTGTCACTAATTGATACAGATGCTCCTACTTCACTGAGGTCCTTGTTCTTGTTGTGGCAAATATGACTTGTCACCATGTTATCTTTTCTATGCCAAGTCCTAGAGGTTCTGAATAATCTGCCAAGATGCTTCCATATAAATATTATCACTAGATAAGCACCTCTGGGCCTTTTACTTTAAAGGAATAAAACAGAACAAACATGAGTTTGGGAACCACACAACCAAGGCTCACACTGCAGAGGCTCTGCCACATATACTTGTGAAATTTGAAAGTCACTTAACCCTCTCAATCTGCTTCATAGTGATCATAATAAAATAGTTAATAGTTGCTAAGATTTCTTTACTGGAAGTTTATGGTCAGTGTAACATAATGGATAGAAGCAGGAGCTCTTGATACCAAGCTATCTGGCTTTGAATTCTGGCCCCATCACTTTAGGCTCTGTGACCTTGGGCAAGTTACTTAACCTGTGTGTGCCTGTTTTTCCATCTGTAAGTGGCATGTTAATAATACCTGTTCTGTGGACTTGTTATGAAGAATAACTACAGGTAATCAGTACATATAATACATGTTCAGAACAGTGTCTGGCATGCAGTGCTCATTAAGCATTAGCTCATATTGCTATACAGCAGGCACTATTATGCACTTTGCAGATAATTTAATCTAAGAATGACTTTATAGTGCAACTATTGTTAAGAGATTGTTTTTATAGATAATAAAATTGAATTTAAGAAAGTAAGTCATACTGGATGACACAGTGGTGCACACGTGTAATCCCAAGGGCTCGGGAGGCTGAGGCAGGAGGATCTCAAGTTCAAAGCCAGCCTCAGCAACTCAGCAAGTCTCTGTATCAAAAATTTTAAAAAGGAAAAAAAACAAATGCTGGGGATGTGGATCAATGGCTAAGGGCCTCTGGGTTCCATTCCTGGTACAAAAAAACAAAACAAAACAAAAAAATCACTTCCCCATTATCATATGGCTTAGAAAACAAGGGAGCCAAGATTCATATATAAACCTGTCTTTGCACCATTCTGCAGGCCTCCCAGAGCAGCTCTGAGGATTAAAGAGAAAAGTGTATTTAGTCTGTGGTGCTGTCTTTTCAAACTGCTCCATGTGTTGTTTCCTCTTTTAGCTAGGTGGTTGATGAACAGCAGACGGTTTCATAGTGTTATACACAGTAAAAAATGGCCCTTTAAAATATAAACCACAAAACTAAAAGTAGCAAGGGCTGGGGATATAGCTCAGTTGGAAGAGTGCTTGCTCAAGGTCCTGAATTCAATCCCCAGCACCTCTAAATAAATAAAAGTAGCAATTTGAGGGTACTGATGGATGCATCTGCAAACATTTGCTGTGCTGAACTAACTCAACAATCACAATCAGATTTGAGACTAATTCATCCAACAGAGTCATAATTCATTGCAACAGCAGCTGCCTCACTTCCTTCCTCAGAGGACATTGCAACTACAAGGTAAAGACTGCTCAGACAAGTAGCACCAGCGCAAACTCCCATGGGACATTCTGCATTTTGCTTCCCCCCCCCCCCAATCAAATCCAGTGTCAGGGAAGTTGTATCCACTAAATATGCAGAACTCTGGTGTGATTCTGGCCTCATGGAGGCCCAGACTGGGATCAAAAGACCTGGGTGCAGGTCCCAGCTGAGCCCACCACCAGTTGTACAACTTCAGGGAGTCACTTCCTCTTATGAGGCCTCACTGTGGATAGCTGTGAACCAGGAGTTTCAACCCAATGTACTCTCTGCTGGTACAAAAGCACCAAACTATCTTTTTTCTTTTGCATTTATTCTTTTACTTCTTTTTTTCTGGCCTCTCTTCTTTCTTTTCCTCCTTTTTTTCTTTTTCTTTCAGCCAAACAACAAATACTTCCTACCATCAGCCAGACTATAATGCCAGAAAGCTGGGAATTCAAAGGTGAGTAAGCTAAATACAGAAGTCACTTACATGTCTGTTAAAAATGTTAGAATGTTAGAAATATATAATATTTGATTCTTTTTTGAAACTTTTGCTTCAACACAAGCTAACTATGCAGTTTGAGTAAATCCCAATGACATGTGGGATAGGTAAAGGAAGATCCAGCTGTAGTAAACACTTCAAAGTCCAATACTTTATTACAATAACTATGTAGGCTATTCAGGTTTAATCTGATTTAGTTGAAATTGCTAGGCTCATTGCAACAGTTACCTAGGTGAGGGGCTGGGGATGTGGCTCAAGCGGTAGCGTGCTCGCCTGGCATGCGTGCGGCCCGGGTTCGATCCTCAGCATCACATACCAACAAAGATGTTGTGTCCGCCGAGAACTAAAAAATAAATATTAAAAATTCTCTCTCTCTCTCTCTCACTCTCTCTCCTCTCTCACTCTCTCTTTAAAAAAAAAAAAAAAAAACAGTTACCTAGGTGAAACTGGCAGGTAAAAACTTTATGACAAACTACCTCCATTCCAATTTACAAATGTGCTTAAAACTTTTTAGTATATTGCTGCATTCACACTCAAGTTAGAAAAACGACTTAACTTCAGAATTAGTTTAAGAGCACAGCCATGGCCAGCATGTATGGAAAAGGACAAATGTGAGGCTGACAAGTAGAAACAGATGATGGTTTTTGCTTTTGTTGTTTTCATTCAGTTTGCAGTCTCTGTACAAGGGTAAGCATATCAGAAATGTAAATATCTGGCGAGTTCAACATTGATTTGTGAGAGTAAAGTGATCATGGTACCTTTCTTTTTTGCCTTTAACTCAAAACACAAGAGAGATAAGAGACTACTTGAACTGTTCTTTGTTGTAATTTTCCTGATAAGAAAAGTGATAGTTGAGACATGATGGGACTTTGGCCAGATGATATAATAACAAGCACGGATGGGGTCTCAAGTAAAATGGAGAAATCAGCAGACTGGTGCTTGGGGAGGCATCAGGATGCAGATGGGCAAGTCAGTGGGCAGGTTTTCAGAATTCCTCTTATGTATTAACCTGAGGCTTTGATGACATGTTAACTAAGAGGCATGAATATTTATAACATCGGCATTTCTGAATGCTTCATTTTTAAGCCTTTTATGAAAATGCACATATTATAGTACATAAAGTAAATGATGATTTTCATTCTTGACATTTGTGAAATATCACACTTATGAACAGTTCAATTATATTTTATTTTTAACATGTTATAAGATGGGGGGCAGAGGTCACAGAAAAGTTACTTGAATCATTAAAAACCACAAAGTTGGAGACCTTTTTTAAAAAGAATAGATATCAAAATATATTTTGGTTGTTGAAGAAAGAAAAAGGGCATAAGATCTAGAAGATAAAAGTTGTATTTAAAACCATGCTAAAGAACAAATTAAAACAAAGAAGAAGAAAAATGTGTTAGAGGTTAAATCTTATTATAAATGAATATCACTTCTATGGGACTCTATGACTCACTTTAACAATATTCAAACAACAAAAACCCTACTAACAAAAGAGCCTCAACACTCATTTAGGGTTGGTTGTGACAGAATTTGTCCTGCTTATGGGGTATGCATGAAAAACAACTTAAAAAGAATATCTAAAATATGAAACTGTTTCTCTAAATTGCACTTATTGGTCTTAAATACAGTTAAGGAGAGAATCACCTATGACTTGAAGCTTGTCATCAAGGGATACGGGAGTCATTTAAAGCCAAAGGGGAATCTGTTATACTTCGTTCATGTGCCTGAAAAAGTATAATACTGCAAGTTTTTCCTCAATGTCAAATATCTACTGAGAATTAAAAGAGTAAATGAAACTTCCTAGCCATTTCCAAGAATCACATGATAAAGGGTAATCATTTTAGAGTTTATATATGCTCAATTTTCTTAAAGCCATAGATTTTATTCTAGAAAGGAGAAAGTACATGGCATTAATAAACCAAGTATGTCATAAATTCTAGAATGCCAAATTAAGGGGTTTTTTCCTCCTGTTTTTTACACCAATTTTTTCCATGGGCTACAGATTATATCCATGACAAAATTTTTAGTGTTTTGCAGCATGTCAAAAATAGATCAATATTTTTGCCTGAGTGTCCCACTAAAACTTTACCTAGAGCTTATATTCTTAGACTTTCCACAAAGTGTTTTTTCAAATAATATGTCAATAACTGGGAATAGTGTGAGGATTTGAATACTTCAGCCAAGTGAAGAAACAAACTTCCTCTTTAAACCTGTTCTCCTGCCTGAATTTTTATATATTAAAATAACCTTCCTTATTCATTTCTGCAGGGGTACCCTGAAGAAAGTGGCACTTCTTAGCCATCACAGATCTCAGGTCAAATCTTCTCTATTCTTCAATGTTCTGGCAAAGGCCTTTGGACTTGTAGCTCCTGCCTAGGTAATTCCGTCCTGTTCTCAATGAGAGAGATCTGCAGCACAGGTAAGAGTAGCTGAAAAGCATCCTGGATGTAAGAGGCACTATTTGATGCCTGGGGGGATTGAAAAAACAAGAAAAAGAAAATAATCACAGTCACATAAAATAAATATAAGATAATAAAATCAATATTTGTAATCTAAATGAATTTGTAGCTGGCCAAGTAAGATCACAGACCTTTCTACTGCAGTATACTCTATTTTAGAGAAAAAAAACCTAACTCTTGAGATGATACCACAGTACCAAAAAAGAATTTAGCATTTTTTTTCCCAATTTGCACATCAGAAATGGTAGCTGTCTGATATCCTGCTCAAACTTGGCATGCAAGGTTTATTTAGTCCTTAATTGAGTGGGTAGTTTCTGTCATAGCACTGTAGTCAATTACTGAAAGATGCTTTCAGGAGTCTATGAATGAATCCTGCACTATGGAATTTCCAGCCCATTATGGTAGCTCTTCTTCGATGGCCTCAATGCAATCATTAACACAAGAGAACTGATCACAAACATAAACAAGGAACACTGCTTTAAAGATGAAACAGTATAAATAGAAATATGTCTATTTGTGAGAAGCATTATGAAATCATTATGCTCAGAGTTTGCCAGACTTCATTTATATCTAACAAGCTCTCACCTTCCAGAATAATAACAACAGATACTTCATTACACTAAGATAAAATTGTATTACTTCAAAGACAAAAGTGTTTCAAATCTGTAAGCAAAAACAATCAACTAAAAAAGAAAAAACGAGGCAACTCATATCAAGTAAGATTATCTTTTCTGGATTTATCATTGTCTAGTACTTTGATATAAACTTCAATGTGACATTTGACAATACATTTTCCAGCCAAAAAACCTCAAAGATCATCTGGTTAGATCTCTTATTTTGCACTTAAAAATAATAAGGTTACCAAGAAGGGCAAATTTCTGATTCAGTGTTATACAGCAAGTCAAAGATGAACAAGGACAGGACTGTGCTGTTGGTTTGCAAAGTTCTTTCAACTCTGCCACTCTGCCATTTACTAAATCTCAAAATTATCCTTTAAAAAATTGTTTAAGCCGAGCTTGGTGGCATACACCTGTAATCCCAGCAGCTCAAGAGGCTGAGGCAGGAGGATCGAGGGTTCAAAGCCAGCCTCAGCAAAAGCAAGGCACTAAGCAACTCTGAGACCGTCTTTAAATAAAATACAAAATAGGGCTGGGGATGTGGCTCAGTGGTCAAGTGCCCCCGAGTTCAATACCCAGTACCAAAAAAAAACAATTGTTTAAGTGATCAAAAGAGTTCCTCAGACTGCTTAAATAAAACTGTGTAGTTAAGAAACTAAAAGTATTTCTTTAATGGTAATTTTTAAATAATTTAAAACTGGAGAATAGTCTAATAGTATTAAAAAATTCATATTTAAAACCTAACCAATTATCAATATTTTTGTCTTCCCTACTCTAAGATAAATAATATGTCTTGAACAGATCATCAAAAGACTAAAGTTGCCTTTACAATTAATTTATAAGACAATAGTTCTTCAAACATGGTATCCAGAAACCATCCTTAGGGAGGCAATACAATCAATCATGGGATGCTTGCACACCATCCCTTTCCAGAGACTTAAACCCTCCATGAGGATTATGTAAACATAGGTACCTATTCGACAAAAAAAAAAAAAAAAAAAAAATTTAAGATTGTTTGGAAAGGAAATGACAAAATGTTTTGTTTGAAACACCTCTCCTGCATAAGCTTTAGTCCTTTAGAAAATAGTGCTTGCCTATTTCATCCCTTCATGTTTACCAGCTGGTCTCCAGAAGTAATTTCATTACTGGGAATTATATGTTAAGCTGTCAAGGGAAAGGGACTAAAAAAGGACAGCCAATTGCTCCTACCAATCCACATTATCCTGCAGCTTCAACTTCTGTGCCTTGCAATAAAATACACATCAAACATACACCACTTTGTCCATATCTGCACCAAACTACTAATCTGGTGAAAAAAAAAACAAAAAAGTCAAAAGCTAAAGACTTAATTAAGAGTTCATTAATACAAAATGCCTTTGGAATCATAGACTTAAAAACAATTATTACTAACCTCTAGAAAGACTGCAGTGATTAATGGATTCAGAACATCTGCCTTTTCTTTAATCTAGAATAAAGGATACAATGTTGTTAGAAGATAACCTTAAACAACAGGTAGAATATAATCCCACTTTGAAACACACAAATATAAACATAGGATATCTGGATTGAGAGAGAGGAAAATTTCACCTCTGAAAAGTGAAATTTTAAGTGCTTTAAATTTTCTCTATACTCTCTGCTATCCAAATTGGGATTACTTTTCTTGGTAGGTTTTTTGTTTTGTTTTGTTTTTTTGGTGGTGCTGGAGATTGAACCCAGGACCTTGTGCATGTGAGGCAGGCACTCTTATCAACTGAGCTATATCCCCACCCCCTTTATAGTTTTTTTTATAAATTTTTAAAAGTACCCTCATTTTGGATGAGACAGTGGGAAAGGTACATCTGACCACAAACTTTTAGAAAAATTTGAAAACAAAACGTATATAGAACATGTGTTCAAAAAAAGTTTTGTTTTTTTTTTTAAGACAGGCTGTTTGGAAAAATCTCATTTCATGCAAATAAATAGTGCAAATATAATACATGTGTTAGAACTTTATAGCTGATTCACTTTGTTAAAGTACAAAACACTGTGGCTTATTCAATTAATTTCAGGAAACCAGAAATCTTTTAAAGAAAATACTAACTCTGGTTTGCACATACACTCTTTCAAGAAATTTCCCCTACATCTTAAGTGCCAAAATTCTCCTTCTTCCATCATTCTTGTCTTTACAGGACCTCTGGCAAAATGCTGCCTGCCTCCCTCCCCAAGTCCAGCAGTTCCCTCCTTCTCCCCTCTTCTCTTAGACCACAGCAGCCAAATAAGAAACATTTTTATCCCATGACTTGGACCCCAAGGAACCCAAGTTTATGGTTTCAAATATATTTACCAAAAATACTAACATTATCTGGAACTTTTACACACATACACACACACACACACACACACACACACACACACACACACACCACATTTTCAGAGCAAACCCCATTAAGCAATTTCATTCCATATTCAATGTTTTCTACAGCACAACTAAACATTTTTAATTTTTCAGCAAATAGAAACAAAATACTAAAAAGAGAGAGAACAGCTATATTCTAAGATTACCCTTATGAATAATCTAATCTCAAATTTAAGAATTTGGGCCATGTTCTTAATTAAAACAAATTTAGGGCCCCATAGTAACTTTTCCACCACACTTCATACTTACTATAAAGTTTTTCTCATTTACTTGATTAAAATGCCCTTCATAAGTTATGCAACCAACCTAGGAGTCTGTAAGAGACGAATGGATAAAGGAAATGTGGTATATATACACATTTCAATGTGGTGTATATACACATTTCATAAAGAATAATGAAATTATCGGAAAATGGATGGAACAGAACTGGAGAATATGCTGAGTGATATAAGCCAGACTCAGAAAGTCAAAGATTGAATATTTTCTCTCATATGTGGAAGCTAAAGAATATAAAAAGGAATAAAAAAGGGATATCATGAAAATGGAAGGGAGATAAAGACAGTAGAAGGGAATTGAAAGGGAGAAAGAGAAAGGAACGGGGAGCAAAATCTACTCAATTATGCTGTGTCCTTAAGAGTTTACCACAATGAATCCAGAATTTATATGTAATTATAATGCTCTAATTAAAAAATAATAACAGAAGAAAGAACAGTAAAATAGAACAAAGGGATCTAGGATAGAGCAGGGGAGGTACTGGGGAATAAAACTGATTAGATTATGTGCCTGTATGAATGTCACTATTAGGTATAATAATACACCAATTAAAATGCCTTCATTTACGGGCTGGGGATGTGGCTCAAGCAGTAGTGCGCTCGCTTGGCATGCGTGAGGCCTGGGTTCAATCCTCAGCACCACATACAAACAAAGATGTTGTGTCTGCCAATAACTAAAAAATAAATATTAAAAAAAATTCTCTCTCTCTCTCTCTCTTTTAAAATAAATAAATAAATAAATAAAATGCCTTCATTTATCCTAATTCATGGTACATGCCTTCAGTAAATTTTTGTAATTCCAATTTAAAAAAAAAAAACAACTTTAATGTTAATTACAGCTCTCTCACTGGCTAGCAACTATACAATATGAATGTTACCAGTGTCTAATTAAGAAGCTATTCTTTAAAAGTCAGGGCAAAAAATTTGGGCTTTTTATTTTATTAAGGTCTACACTTCCAATACAGGTCTCGGAAGCACAAAGCATAATGAAGACTTCATAGAAGAGAGAACAAAAGAGTTTGTAAGAATAAGTTAGACATAACTTTAAATAACTCTAAAATTCATATGGAAATGCCTGGGGTCCAAATGATTAAAATGGCTTGGAAAAGAAAATATTTTTTTGAGGGGGGTGAGCAGGGGAAGTACTGGGAATTAAACCAGGGCCTAGCACAAACTAGGCAAGTACTCTACCACTGAGCTACATCACCACCCATTTTTATTTTGAGATAGGCTCTCACTAAGTTGCCCAGGTTGGCCTCAAACTTGTGATCCTCCTGCTTCATTCTCCTGAGTAGCCTACCCAGCTAGAATCATACTTTTTGATTCAAAGCTACATTAATTAAGACAACACAGTATTCACATAAGGATACTCACATAGAAATCAACATAATATAAATGAGAGTTCAGAAAGGGGCCAAGACAATTAAATTGGTAAAAAGAATGGATCAGACAACAGATCAGACACCAGAACTAAAACAAAACTTTTAGAAGAAAGCACAAAAGTAAGTCTTCATGATTCTTAGATACTATAACACAGAAAGCACAACTGATAAAAGAGAATACTGGGAATCTGATTTCATCGAGATTTTTAAACTTTTGTGCAAAAGACACTATCAAGAAAGTGAAACCACAATCCATGGCTGACAGAAAATATCTGGTAAGAAACTTACATTCAGAAAAAAAAAAAAAAAAAGAACTCCTATACATTAATAATAAAAAGAAAGAACAGTCCAATTAAAAAAAAAATAAGCCAGGTGAGCACAGTGGCATGCAAGTATAGTCCCAGCTACTTAAGAGGTTGGGACAGGAGGGTCACTTCAGCCC
This sequence comes from Spermophilus citellus, assembly GCF_964194105.1. Lineage (NCBI taxonomy): Eukaryota > Metazoa > Chordata > Mammalia > Rodentia > Sciuridae > Spermophilus > Spermophilus citellus. Next base: position 138,882,666 of record NC_138182.1, on the reverse strand, counting down.
ATGAGTTTAGGGTCAGCCTCAACAACACAGTAAGACCCCATCTCTTAAAACATGGGGGAAAAGTGCACCAAGGACTCGAGCAGACATTTCTCCAACGCTGCACAGGTGACCAACAAGTACAAGATAATATGTTCAATATCATTAGCCATTAGAGAAATGCAAATCAAAGTTACAATGAGATACCACTTTATATACTAAAATGGTCAAAATTGAAAAGACAATAACAAGTGTTGATGAGGATGTAGAAAAAGGAGAACCCTCACATCACTGGTGACAATGCAATATTGTGCAGTCACTTTGGAAAGCAACTAGGCAGTTACTCAATGGGCTATTATTAACCATACAGCAGAGCAATCCACTTCTAACTACTCAAGAGAAATGAAAATGTTCATGCAAAAGGTCATATATGCTTGTTCATGACATTATTAATTAGTCAGAAAGTGGAAATACACTATCAAATGAAGATAAAAAAATGGGTATATATGTATGTATGTGTATACATGTATACATATATACAAACACATAAATACATATGTACCTCCATAAAATTGAGTACTATGCACTAATAAAAATAAAATGGGGTTGTAGCTCAGTGGAAGAGCACTTGCTTAGCCTTTGTGAGGCACAGGGTTCTATTCTCAGCACCACATAAAAATAAATAAATAAAATAAAGGTATAAAAAATGAAATGTTGATTGAGATATGCTAAAACATGGACAGACCTCAAAAACATTATGCTAAATGAAGGAAATCAAGACACAAAATACCACATAATATATAATTTCATTTACATGAATTGTCCAAAATAGGTGAATTTACAAAGAAAGAAAATAAATTTGTATCACCAGGGTTGGGGGAGTAAGGAAGAGAAAGAAATGAAGAGTGACTGCTAATATATTATGATTAGAAGGGGGGGATGATGAAAATGTTCTAAAATTCTATCATAATAATTATTGCACATTTCTGTAAATATACTAAAATCCATAGAATTGAATACTTGACACAGTTGAATTTTATAGCACATCAACTATATCTCAATTAAGCTGTTTAAAAAAACAGTTATATGACATTAGCACATTCTTACCCCAGAAGTTGTTAGGCAGGTGGTAAACTCTTTAGACAGACAGGACAACTCTTTACACAATACAATTGTCATCCTAGAAAATAATGAAGAAAATCAGGAGGGTTCTTTTCTCTCTCACTCTCTAACACACACACACACACACACACACACACACACACACACACACAATCTCTCTCTCTGTTATATTTAACAATTGTCATAAGAAAACAAATCACTTAGTTAAAGAAATGTGACAGAAGAAACTTTCAAATGTATAAATATGTCTATATCAGCTTTCTAATGTAATTGGAGATCCATCTGAGCAGACATTCATGCTACAGGAAGAAAAAGTTCATGCCTTATAAAAACATTTCCCTACAAAATTCTCTAGAAAGTACTAGTTAAATCGAAGAAAATACCTAAAATGCACTAAAGGACACAATACTTAAAAGACCCAACATTCCATTTAGAAATATAATTAAAATAGAAAATGTTTATGGAAAGTCTTCTACATGCCAGGCACTATTTTAAGCACTGGAGATGTGTCAGTAAAGTACTAGTTTGCATGGATTTGAACTTTCTTGCTAATTAAGAGGAAGACAGCATACAAACATTACACACACATATTTGAATATGTATACATACATATGTATAAACACATGCATATATGTTACTAGGTGGTGATATGAGCTACATAAAGCAGATAATAATGACTAGAAAATGATGAGAGATGCTATTTTAGACTACGATGAAGAAAGGTGTCTCTGAGAAGGTGGCATTTGAGTAGAAAGCTGAATTCTGTACAGGTATGAGATATGCCTGGAAGAACAATCAGAGTAGCAAGAACAGCGACTTTTCACACGATCACAGCTGTGTCACTCTCATCCTTAAGGGTGTTCAAGACAAAACAAAAAAATCCCCCCATGGGATGGCGTAGAGGGACAATGATGCTGCTGCTGAAGAGACCAGTCTGGAGAATAACAGTAGCCATTCCCAATTCTAACACATTGGACATTCTTTTTCCTAATAAAAATTCTCATTTAAATAAGGAGATCTATTTAGAAACTACTGGGCCTTTTTTCTTCCTCCTGTGATTGCTTACATTATATTTTGAATACTTTTTTCTCAAGATCAGTAATAAGGGCAGAAAAAAAGAATGGATGTGTGACACAGTCAGACCTATGTCTAAATTGTAGGTTGCACAACCTGTGCAGATTACTTAACTTTTCTGAGTCTGCATTTCCTCTTTGTTAAAGCTGAACTAATCCCTTGGGTTACTGTAAAAATTAGAATACATGTGAATCCCTCAGCATGGTGCCTACATATAATTAGCACTCAATAACTAAAAACTCAAGTTCTTAGAACTATTTTCTGTTTCACTTATGTCAAATTCCATTCCTATTCACACTAACAATCTGCAAAATACAGTTTTCAGAGCATGAGTTGGTTAATAAAAAAGGGCAGATTTATAATACAATGGTTCAGTAAAAAGAAAAAAAAAACACTTAAAATGAAAAAACTTTTACTATGTAAATATTATATGATATAAATAGTACCTTGATAATATAGACATTTCTAAAAATTTTGGAAACTAATTTTATATAACTATCAGGCACCAATAAAAAAATCTAGAGGGGGGGGAAAAAAACTTTGGAAATTAAGCCAAGAAAACTCTTTCAGCAATTAGTGCCATTTTATGTATGTATGTATGTATGTATATGTACATATGTACATATGTACTGGGGATTAAGCCACAGTCCCAGCCCTTTTTATCTTTAAGAGATATTCATTACACTTACTGGGAAAGAGTTTGGCTCCTTTCTATGGCTGTCACTTCCTGCTTCCCACCATGCAGAACTAACGCTGCTGTTTTGTGAAATAGTTCAATAGAGCAGGCAGTCAATTCTGCTAGGCTGCGAATTGCAAATGCATGGATATCCTGGATGAAAAACAAAAGAAAGCACAACAAAATAAAACATTAGGTTTTAGTTTTTTGTTTTTAATCTGCAAGGCAATGACACCACCTTGCTTCTTTCATTCTGAATAATTCAATATTTTGAAAGTAGAGTCGCTCTTTAATAAGCTTTCTCATCTTCTTCCACAGTAGTGATGTACTTTTACAGCTACAGTCATGACTAAAAAATTTTTAAAAAACAGAGGTTCCCCTAGAGTCGGGTGTGACTAAGTTTTGGCCAAAAGATTTACATTAAGCATCTGGTGGCACTTTCTGGGAACTCTCCTTGGGACCAAACACACATGCACCCTTTTGTTATATTTGTGCGCACGCTTACTTGCAGTCTCTCTCTTTACTTCTGTGTTACTTCTAGTGTCTGAAACTAAGAGACCACAATTTGGCTTCACGAGGTTGAAATGATGGATAGCAGTTCAACAAAACAGAAGGACACTGGGTCCTCAATTGTAATACCCACATCTCAAATCTATTAAAAAAAAAAAAAAAGCTTATCTTGGTTGCTTTGTTTACCTCTATTGAATTTTTATTGACTTCTTCAGTATTTTCTGTCTCTGACTGTTTTTCTTCTTCTTCTTTCTTTGCTAATGGTGTGGTAGGAAATGCCCTGATCCATTCGTAGGCAGTACTTCTTGCCTAAATAAGGAAAGGTTATTGCACACCAGCAATTCAATTCAGCTCACCAAGATTATTCTGCACCTACCACGAAAACATTAGCATCCTGGAAGTCAGCACTCTTTTTCTCAGCTGAGCATACCATCTAGTGTTGCAGTCCTTATCTTACTAGGCAAGAACTGTGGACACTTGGCACCGCGTACACTCATTTCTTTTCAAAATTCCCTTGATTCTTTGGCTTTTTATTTCCAACTGAGGTATAACTTACATATAATATGTGGGCTCTCTCTCGTCCAGCGAGGAGGTCCACGGAACAGGGTTGAGGAGACTGTGGTTGCAGAGTCACTAATCAAGACCTTCAGAGACCAAGCTGGAAGCAGGTCTGATTTTATTGCATAGTTACCATGGATATATACTCAGGCAGTAGCTAGGCAGATTATAGGCAGCCACCAACACAATTTCTTGCTAACTCTGATTGTATGTACTGATCCTACTTGGACAGTCCTTAAGCATCATTATCTAGAGTTCTTGCCTTTACTTTCTACATATTTCACTTCACTTCCTCTCTTTGGGCATCTACATTCATTCTACTCCTGTGACCAATCGAGGAGCAGGCCGTGGAGCAAGCCCTGGGACAGCAACACATGGCCTCACACCCAGGGATATGCCTATGGGGTAAGAGGTCTGCCGCTCACACACCAAGCACTAGGGAAGTGGCCTGCCACTCAGATGCCCTTAATGTATGCCATGTATGCAGTACTCCATGCATTTGTTCCCACAATAATAAAGTGTACAAATCTTCAGAGTACAGTTCAAGAAATGTTACATGTGGGCTGGGGATTTAGCTCAGTGATGAAGCACTTGCCTAGCATGCACAGATCCTGGGTCCAATCACCACCCCCCCCACACACACATACAGTTTACATGTATATATGCCTGTGAAAATGAGAATCAGATCAAGATACAGAACATTCCTACCACCCTCAGAAAGCCCACTTACCTTAATTTGTGTAGGGCTACTTAATGCACAACAAATGTCAGTTATATTTATCCATGTTGTTTTGTGTATTTACAGCCCATTCTTATTTATTGCTATGTAGTATGTCATTTTATACATATACCACAATTTATCCATTCTCCTAATAATGAAACTCGATGTGGTTTCTAGTTATTTGGTTTTTGTAACACCACTATCATCTGGTTCTCCACCTATCTTTATAATCTCACCTCCTTAGTCTCTTGTATGTACTGAACCTACTTGGACAGTCCTTAAACATCATTATCTGGAGTTCTTGCCTTTACTTTCTACATGTCTCACTCTACTTCCTCTCTTTGGGCATCTACATTCACTCTACTCCAGTGATTTTTAACTATCCCTGACTTGCTGCTAATTCCTAGACTCTTATGTCCATCCCTTACCTCTGCTGAAAACAATGTTTACAAAATGCTTGATGGAAAGTACTCTTTCTGTTGGAGTTATTCAAATGGGGGTCAAAAAAAATCAACCTGAAACTGCTAGTGGTTATTTTACCACTACGTGGGAAGGATCCTTAAGAATGAAGCCAAAGCAAAATAAAGCAGAGCCAAGATAGAGGTTCCTGAGTAGAGTCATGCCTGAAGCCATTCTTGCCCCTTGATTATCTAGTGTTTTTGGCTATTGAATTCTCCTCTTAGGGAAGTCTGACTTGACTTTCTGTAATTTGTAGATAAAATAGCTAGACTGTGGAACCAACCTATATGCCCTTCAACAGATGAATGGATTTAAAAAAATGTGGCATTTATACACAATGGAATATTACACAGCACTAAAAAATAACAAGATCATGGCATTTGCAGGGAAATGGATGGCATTAGAGCAGATTATGCTAAGTGAAGTTAGCCAATCCCTAAAAAACAAATGCCGAATGTCTTCTCTGATATAAAGTGGGTGACTCAAAATAAGAGTAGGGAGGAAGAGCATGAGAAAAAGATTACCATTAAATAGGGAAGAGAGTGGGAGGGAGAAGGAGAATTGCATGGAAGATGGAAGGAGACCCTCTTTGTTATACAAAATACATGTATGATGATGTGAGGGGGAAGAAAAAAAAGAGAAAGCAGTCACAGTAGATTGGGTAGAGAGAGGTGATGGGAGGGGAGGGGAGGGAAGGGGGGGATAGGAAGGGCAGCAGAATAAAATAGACACTAGTATTGCTGTATGTATATACGTGGCCGTATAACCAATGTGATCCTGCAACCTGTACACGTGGAAAAATAAGAATTCATACCCCATTTGAATCAAATGTATGATATGTCAAGATCATTGTATTGTCATGAGCAACTAATAAAAAAAAAAAAGAAAATTAAATGTGGAGGTATTTAAAAAAAAAAAAAAAGTTTCCTGGTTTCTCAAGAAGCGTTTACTGTCATTAAATGAAAGCATTCACTTAACTTTATATAGACAGAATATATTTAAGGCTGTAACCTGGTAATAGGAATTTACAAACAACCTTGAGAGTTATTCTAACAGAGAATCACAGGTTTTATTACTCAGCCCAGGTAGGGTTGCATGCGAGGCTACAAAACAAGTGTATATCCATCCAGACATTCATTTCAGGATCCTTGCCCCTATGGCATAGAACCTCTAACAATAACTTACAGGAATAATCTGGCTGTAACCCAAACCTTCCCATTACTTAAGCATTAACCTCTCAAGTGCACAAAACCAAACAGAATAACCTAAACAAAGGTTCAGAATCAGGAAAACTCAAAGTGCAGAGCAAAATCTGAGATATCTAGCAAGATCACAGTACACAGGATGCAGGCATTTATTCATTCATTTATTACAAATATATACTGCATACTGTGCTAGGTGCTACAGATTCACTAATGAATGATCCAAACTAGGGATCTGCTCTTCTTTATTCTTGAGAGGAAAAATAATTAATAAGAAAGCAAATAAACACATGCATAAATAAAATAAAATGGGATAATGGAGAGTGTAGGATTAGATGAGCAGACGGTGGCTTGAATTTGAGTGGTTAGGAAAGGTCTTTGAGGAGTAAAATTTGAGCTGCACTGTGAAGGGTAAAAAGGGGTAGAACATACAAATATTTAGGCAAAGACACCCATAAGCACAGGGAAAGCAGCTTGGTATATTTGAGGAACAGAACAAAGGCCAGTATGGGAAGAATATAGAGGATGGGGAAACATGACAGGAGACGAGGTCAGAGTGGTGAGTTTTATAGAAGAGTGACATAGGAAACTGGAAGGAATCCTAACTGGAAGGAATCCTAATAGTTGCCTAATATTCCAAACTGTAAGTGAAATTCTTTGTAATTTCTTTGAAGAAATAAAATGAGAAAAAAACTACGGATTAATTTATCTGAGATTTTAATAGAAAGAAAAATAGGAAGCAATAAAGCCACATTTAAAAAAAAAGAAAACTGATAGCATACATTTAATATATTAAAGGAGATATTTTAGTAGGCATAGTACATACCCAAATGACCTCTCTAATAGTACATTAAGTGAAGTCATTATGAACTACTGTGCCAGTTTAGGATAATTTTTCAGCATTTTCCAAAACTGTCATCCACTTCCATGATTCAGCCTAGAACTTCCCACTGGTGAGATCTGGAATCTTAGGAGTTAAAAGGCACCTTTGAGCTCAGCTTTTCCAACAACTGATTTTTTCCAACTGAGAAATAATATGGCCTGAAGAAGGAATGGGATTTACCAAGGTCATAACATATGTGAGTGTCCAGATGAGAATTAGAATCATATTCCCAGATTCTACTTCAGTGCTCTTTTCCCTTTATCACACATACAGGAACAATCAGACCTTGGCTGATCTTTATCCTATATCTTAAATCTCAATGCCCCAAATTTAAATAGACTGCTTTCAGAGAATAGCTAGAACTAACACACAGATAACTGTTATTTTAAACATATTTGTTTATTAGTGTGATTTATAAGAACATGGAAACTGTCTTTCCCATTATTTCCCTAGCACCTAGATAAATACCTAGCATAATGAAGGTTAACTGAATATATGTTTGTTTATGGAACATCTGAATGTACTAGACATCAGCTAGCTTCTGTGATGCCATCAAAGTGAGCATTATTCACAATTAATCATGCATTTTTGAAGAGTTTTGCGTATATTAACACATTTAATTCTCATAAGAATTCTATATTATTCCACCTCATAAATAGAGAAATTGAGGCAAAGAAAGGTTAAGCAACTTGCTCAAGGTCACACAGAAAATAAGAGGTATAGAGCTGGGATTTTACATATATGTATAGGTTGTGACTTCAAAAAATTAAGATTTATGTTAGGAGATAAGATATAGATATTTTAAAAAGGTATGAAAAGCTGGATGCAGTGGTGCATGTCTGTAATCCCAGCAGCTCGGGAGGCTGAGACAGGAGGATCATAAGTTTGAGGCCAGCCTCAGCAATTTACCAAGGCCCTAAGCAACTTAGTGAGACCCTGTCTTAAAATTTAAATTTAAAAAAAAAAAAACACTAGGGATGTAGCTCAGTGGTGAATTTCCTCTGGGTTCAATTCTCAGTACCCTCCCCATCAAAAAAAAAAAAAAGCTATGAAAATACATATGCACAATGTTAAATAGAGTGCTAAAGAACATATAGAGTATGTTAATTTTTGTGTAAGAAAGAGATTAGAAAATATATCTGCTTATCTTTACAAAAAAGAAAAGGAAGTACAAGCCAGAAAACAAGGAAGCTGAACATATAAAAAAGAAGGCAGTAGTAGAGACTTGGGAGGTAATTACACTTTTCTGAGTACATTTTTTGTATAGTTTTGACTTCTGGAAGCACATTAATACTCTAACGGACAGCAAACAAATCATAAATTCGTTCTGTAGGTTGATTTATAACAGTATGGGCAAAACAATGAAACTATTAGAAATGCATTAAATTATTAAGAATATGTGCTAGTATTGTTAGGAGATAAGGTTCTTACTGTGGAAAAGGTCTAGGAAAAGGCAAGGACAAACCCTGTGGGAGCAGATTAAAATTGGAGTTACTAGTATGAAATCAATTCCTAAAATAATGTATACATATGAGCATATTTATGTATCTACACATATACATGTGTGTGTGTAACTAAGTATATCTCCTAGCTGTACTGACAGAGCCTAGAGACAGACACCTCAATAGCAATGAGGACACTTAGTCTTGATCCATAATACTAAAAAGGAACTGTGGATTCTTGAAAGAATAGCTAATTCCGGGGCTGAGATGGAGGGTACGAGATGAGTCTATACTACCTTGTTATGCCAGAAAATAAAGAATTGATGGGGCGTGTCACAGAGGAGCCAGCCTGAAGGACAATATGAACATCAAAATAACTGAGGCTGGGCTGGGGATGTGGCTCAAGCGGCAGCATGCTCACCTGGCATGCATGTGGCCTGGGTTCGATCCTCAGCACCACATACAAACAAAGATGTTGTATCCGCCAAAAACTAAAAAAATAAATATTAAAAAATTCTCTCTCTCTCTCAAAAAAAAAAAATAACTGAGGCAGAGTTGAACTGCAAATCAATGAAAAAAAGTCAAAATCCACAAAATCATACCAATAATAGACCAAAAAAAAAAAAAAAAAGGAAGGAAGAAAACAAAATGGGGACAGAGCTCTTGATAAGAATGAAGAAGATATACTGGTAAATGTGGAGAGTGCGCTGAGGCTAGAAAAATATCACTTTGCAATCCTCACAATAAAGACTGTTGCAACAAGAATCATAAATAGAAGCTAAATTTAGGAGAGAAATTATGATGAAAAGCAAGATATTTGTGGGGTCTTAACGTATATCTTCACAGAAAGCATATTGGAAGCAAATGAAAATAAATTATGATTCTACAAAGAAAAATCAGACAACACATCATCAGTAAGGAGCAGATGGACATCATGAGCCTTTAAATCTGATACCCTGGGCAAGACAGGCCATCCCTTATGGAGCAGTTTGGCCCTAGGAATGCATACCTTAACTTCCAGCAAAGGAAAACATTGGATAAGCCCCAGAAATAAGGAATATTCTATTTTTATAAAGAGAGGGAAGTGTGTATTTCTCAAAAATGTCAATGTCATAAAAGACAAAGAAAGGATGAGAAAATATTTCAGATTAAAGGGATTAAAAGTACACAACAATTAAATACAAGTCATGACCATGAACTGGCTCTGGTGTCAGAAGAAAATATATGATATGAAGAATATCACTGAATCACCTGACAAAAATGGAATAAGAACAACAGAGTAAATGAAAGTATAGTATTAACATTAAATTTACTGAAGGTGGAAACTATACTTTAGCTATGCAAGAAGATATTCATATCTTTTTAGAAATATATATTGAATTATTTAGGAATAAAGAGCTATGATGTTTATAACTTTCAAATGGTTATAAAAATGAGGGGTGTGTGCATGCATGCATGTGTACGTGTAAGCAGAAATGATTAAGTAAATGAGGTAAAATGTTAACAACAGTATATCTGCATAAAAAGTACATGAACATTGCTTATACTACTTCTGCAACATTTCTGTTTCATATCATTTCATAAAAAAATACTGTAATGCAAGATTGAAAATACTATGGTAAGGGACTACAATTAAGATGAGGACGATGAGCTGCTTAAGAATGGTGTGAACATCAATGATCATTGCGGCACAATTCACAATAGCTAGACTGTGGAACCAACCTAGATGCCCTTCAATAGATGAATGGATAAAAAAAATGTGGCATCTATACACAATGGAGTATTACGCAGCACTAAAAAATGACAAAATCATAGAATTTGCAGGGAAATGGATGGCATTAGAACAGATTATGCTAAGCGAAGCTAGCCAATCCTTAAAAAACAAATGCCAAATGTCTTCTTTGATATAAAGAGAGCAACTAAGAACAAAACAGGGAGGAAGATCATGAGGAAAAGATTAACATTAAACAGAGACGAGTGGGGGGAGAGAAAGGGAGAGAGAAGGGAAAGCATATGGAAATGGTAGGAGACCCTCAATGTTACACAAAATTACATATAAGAGGTTGTGAGGGGAAAGAGGGGGGAAACAAGGGAGAGAATTGAACAACAGCAGATGAGGTAGAGAGGGAAGATGGGAGGGGTGGGGAGGGGGGATAGTAGGGGATAGGAAAGGCAGCAGAATACAACAGTCACTAATATGGCATTATGTAAAAATTGTGAATGTGTAACTGATGTGATTCTGCAATTTGTATTTGGGGTAAAAATGGGAGTTCATAACTCACTTGAATCAAATGTATGAAAGATGATATGTCACGAGCTTTGTAATGTTTTGAACACCCAATTAAGAAAAAAAAAGAATGGTGTGAAAAACTTTCCTGGAGAATACAACATTTCCAGTGGTCATGGGAGACTGGGATAAAACACTAAGCTTCATATTCCTTACCATGGGGTATGGGAGAGAAGATGAGTATGCTGAAGACAGAATGGCTATCAGCCCTCTGGCCAGGAAGCAATGTGTGCCCCCAGCTGATTAATCCTGAAATATTTCTCGAGCCTGCGAGAGATGGGTGTAGAGGCAGGAAGGAGCCCATGATCCACTGGAACTGGGCATGATCCATTCCCAGGGCATTTTGGCCTTTGGAATGCATAGCCTAACTTTAAGCATGAGAAAACATAAGATAAACCCCTGAATAAGGAATATTCTATTTTTTTAAGGAATATTCTATTTTTATAAAGGAGAGAAGGAAAGAATGGATCCATATTCACTCTGAGCTTTGATAAAGTATATTTCCAGATGTACTGAAGACAGCTCAGAACTCATCACCAAAGACTAAGATTTTGGCCTGAGACTCTTCATTTCCACATGCTAAATAGTCATTATCTGAGTCATTGAGCTTTGGGAAATGACAGCCTCAAGTCATACTCATCATCTCTGCAAAGCCCTGAGATCAATGAGCCCTCAACAGAGGCTTTCCTTTTGGTATCATGAAATTTGGTCACTAGTGCCAACTTCAAATTACACACACTCTGGCCTAAATTAAGCTTTCAGATAAGCAAAGCATCCCAAATGATAACAGGTGAGGATTGGACGTGTTGGCAGGGGTGGATACAGATTCAGCACACCATCCTGGGGAGAACAGGAGGCAGGAAGGTGTGGAACACTTTTCTGAGTATGTTGATAATATATTCTTAATTTTGATGACACCCCTGGCCAGAATTTATAATCTTATGGTCTTTTCTACTAAATTATTTAAGATAAAATAATAAAAATTACCAAAAAGAAACAACTTACCCTGGCAAGTTTCTCTGGTTTGGAGGAGACGTGCAGTTGAGAAAACAGCTCTGTTACCTCTTTGGTAAAATCTTCATCCCCTAAAAAACCAAGTCCCGTGTAAAACATTCCAGAAAGACTACTGAGGAACAAGAGGAGGGTGAGAAGGAAGAGGAGTGGTAGCAGTAGCAGTAGTATTAATAACAATAGTAGCAGCCACAGCAGCAGCAATTTACATGAGCTTGGAGTTTCGGTGCTTACACAGAATCTTTTTTTTTTTTTAATGTACATTATATCAATGAATGTTTTGAATAAGCTTGTAAAAAAAAAAAAAAGGTCATTATCCCATTTTAGAGTTGAAGAACAAGAACTTGAAAAGATGAAGTGATCTCCACAAGATTGCACAGCAATAGTGGTCAAACCTTGGCCCTCCACGCTCCCGATGTTCTTTGCATTACATCCCATAATGAAGAAATGGTGAAGGTAGAGCACTAACTAAACAGATACTGTGCATGTGCTTCCAAGGAAATGAAATTTGAGTCACAAAAGGTGAGAACAGTTAGTAAGGAGAATGGAAAAAGTTTCAGAGAGAGAAAACAAGTGCAAAGATCCGGGGATATAAGAAAGCATGGCAAGAAGTTTAATGTGGTAAAAGTGTCTAATATAAAAGGAAAAGTATTAAGAAGCTAGAAAGGGGAGTAAAATCCAGAAAATAAAGGGCTTTTGGAGCCATGATGAGGGACTCAAACTCTATACTTACAATCCACTGAATGCTTCTAAGCAAACAGACACGATCAAATTTAAATTACAGAAGAATTACTTTGGCTGCTAGGTGAAGAATGGATAAGAAGGGGAACAAAAAGGGAAATAAGGCTGAAGTACAAATCCATGATCCAGGAAAGATATAATGGTGGACACTGAGAAATGAAAAGAACAGGCGATTCCAGAATGTTGGAAAGATGGTTAAGGAAGCTGTTGGAGTTAGCCCAGTCACAGCTGATGGGAATATAGAACACCTACATTTGAGAAACAAACAAATGCGTGAGTCAAGATCAAGATCTCTAAGTGAATGGCAAGAATCTCTTTCCCTTTCTACCATCAAAATTCTACCCAGGACTGGGGCTATAGGTCAGAGGCAGAGCACTTGCCTTGCATGTGTGAGGTACTGGGTTCGGTCCTCGGCACTACATAAAAATAAAGGCATCCTGACCACCTGCAACTCCAAAAGAAATTTTAAAAAATTCTATCCATTCTCCCCTTTGAGGCCCACCTAAGGCTCCTCTGCAACATGAAATGTAAAAGAAAATTCTTATGTAAAGAAATCTTTAAGCACTTAAAATCTTTATGAGCATTTCTTAAGCACCAGTCAATGGCTTACAGGGGCAAACTGTTACTTATTTTATGCCTGGTATTTCCCCAAAAAATCCCCAGGGAAGGGGAAATATATCTTGGCTCTTCTCTCCATCCACTATCATTTTGTTCCTCATTCTGGCATTTAAGGTTGAGAATTAAATTGATTTAATAATCTCAAGTACAACATGGCTTGGGAAAAGCTGATCTCACTGACACAACTCTAACCCACATAACTCATCTAAACACCTAATGACATCCTGCTATGAAAAATCTAAAATCTGACTCTCCGATAGCCACTGTGATTTCCTAACTAAGCCCTAAATTATTTGGGTGCAGGGAATGAATCTGAATCCACAGAAGTTCTAAATCTGTATCTCAAAGGGTTCACAAAATAATCCAAAGGCCTATAGGAAAAAATAATCTGCTTTTATTTATGGACACTCATCTTATTCTATTAAAAAATTCTAATTTAGGGTATAATTCAGAATGTAAATAACATGGTATTTAAATGTATTTAATTTATAAACATTTATATGTATGTATATGTATGTGTGTAAAGATAGATATTAATGTCTAAGTGATCAATAAACTTTTGCTGGCAAAATTTATGATCAAAAAAATGTTTAAGAGATCACAATCACATACTTTCCATGGAAATGAACATAAAAAAGTAGCTGTTGCATTAGAATAAAATTCTGTAAAGATGTAAGAGAGACAGGGCTAGTGCTTTGGAGGGACTCATGAGAGAGGCTGGAGTCTCCCCAAGCAAGATGATTCCCTCTTATGTAAAGTGATTAGGCACATCAGGAGCAAGGGCTAGGGATGCTGATGGAAAATGAAGATGACCAACATCACCAGAACCAGGTTCTATGATTTTTCTCTCCTATTTGCAACCTCCATTACTTTTAACAGCTTCATTGAGCTATAATTAAACACTAAAGACACTATTCCATTCTCAATCAAAATCACTTAGGAGGGCTGAGGCAGGGTGGCGGATGGGGATGTTGTCCTAGAATTCACTGCTGTATCTTCAAAGTTCTGATCTCTGGCAAACAGACAGGGGTAAAGTATCACAGACACAAAACCATTCGATTATAAAACTCCTTAGAGTCCTCTAGTGTTTAAAGATCAGAATTTCTAATAATATGCAAAGCCAGATGTTGACTAAATTGAACAAATACTATTAATGCATGCACAAATAACTTAAATGTTTGTAAATAACTGGACACTGTCATATTTGGTCAAATGGAACAAATCAAAATCAAGTTACTGCTTTCCTGCTAAGTTAGACTTTTAAAATGCAGATTTTTATCCCTTTATTTATATCTCCCTAATAATGAACCTAAAAATAGTCATCATTTACTGGATGCTTACTAATGTGCCACACATTAAATGTAATATTTAGTTGAGCTCTTATAACAACCTGAGAGGAATTAGATCCTGTTCTTACAATGGGGAAACAGAAACTCACTGTTAAGTAATCTCTCAAGGTACAAGACTTAGTAAATATGAACCCAAGTCTTACCTAAAAAGTCATTTTTTAATTCATTAAGCTAAACCACAATCTCAATATCTTAGGACAGCTTTCAAAAACCATTTTCTAATCAATAATAGTACCTTTATACAGAATAAGGTATGATTAATGAGATGTTACATAACCAGACATCTTGACTTAGAACCCAATAAGAACACAAAAAGAAACAAAAGAGTAAAAGTCGTTATCTATGCAGAATCTACACAATTTTTTGTCCTCCTATCATAGACAAGGCTCTAAAACCTACACTAGGAGATCTTTGCTCTCTCAATAGAAACCTGAATAAGATTAATTGTTTGGGTTCCTGCTCATATAAATTAAAAATAAAAAACCAAATGAGACTCAAAGCAAGTTCAATGATAGTGAAGATAAAATATCAAAACAGTGAAAAATAAAAACAAAAATTTTTCTAAAAGTAAGTTACATATTGATATTATTATGCCATTTTGACTCATGAACTCCCTTAAAGGGTCTTAGGGACTTAAGAATGCACAGACCATATTTTGTGAACCACTGATTTAATCTACCACATGGGTAACCAGCCCTTTATGTTTTGATGAACAATGAGAGAATTTTTCTACTCAATAATGTTTATAATTAAGTGTTTCATCAAGAAAAGGCAAACTATATTTGTTAACTCCACTTTCTAAAAGAAGTCAGTTAGTAGAGAATATATCTTAGAAATATTTCCAGCTAAAAATGTTAAAAACAGGGGCTGGGGTTGTGGCTTAGCAGTACAGTGCTCGCCTGGCATGCGTGAGGCCCTGGGTTCGATCCTCAGCACCACATAAAAAATAAATAAATAAAATAAAGATACTAAAAAATTTTTTTAATGTTAAAAACAACCCTTAGAGCTTAAGATTCAGTTGCCTAGAAATTATGCTATGTATATAAACTATCGTGTTTCCTGATAATTTTACAAAAATGAATAGTTTCAATGTCTATATTTCCCAAGAAATACAAATATTAAAATTTAAGACAAAATTTGTAAAAATAAAAAATAAAATAAAAAAACAAAGTATCATCCACATTTTGGATAATTGCCATCTTGCAGGCTTCAATTCGAGATGGGTTAGGGGGTCACAGAAGTCAGGAAAGCATAGGTAAAGTATCTAGATATACAGATGCTCATAGGGATGGCCTGACAAACTGAGGAAAGAATCTGACAAGAGCATCTCTAACTGCAAAAAAAAAAAAAAAAAAAAAAGACAAAAAAAAGAGTCAAGAGATGTGTTCTGCAAGATTAGACTTGGAAGGGCTGGGACATAGCTCAGCATGTGTGAGGTCCTGGGTTCAATTCCTATTATCACACACACACACAAAAAATAGACTTGGAGAAGCTCCAAAGAGTCTGGCAGTGAAAAGAAGAGTAGACCTGGACATGAGAATGACTTGCTCATTTCAATGACTAGTCAGGGGAAAGGCTGCAGAAAGGAGTCTGCATGAAAACTGTTACTGAAAAAAGTAAAATCAAACTAGTATAATTAGAGAATACATAATTTATTTCATGGGCAAACCACTGCAAACAAACACACTGCATCCTCTACATTCAGATAATGAATTTTCACATTACCTTTTTTCTCTTCTTCCTCTTCTTCACAAAACTCTGCCAGGGAAAATGCTTCTTTGAGTTGCTCTAATTCAAACTTTAGTGCCTCTAATTCTTCTCCACTTAAAGAATTAAGGATAGATTTCACCTAAATGGATATAAGATTAAAAAATAAAACTGTAAGAGTCTGAAAAGGAAAAAACAATTCTCAACTGGAGAAGACACAATAGGTCAAACTGAAGTCAGAACTATGAGCTCACCAGCAACACAAGAGGATAATTATTACAGAAAGGTAGAGAGAATCTGTATTTCCAAAACTAACAAAAGCTAGAGACATCTGGAAATTATTAGTGCTTAAAAACAAATTAAAAATCAGGAGGAACATTAAATCATTTTGAATCAATTAAAAGCTAACTGTATACAA
The DNA here is from genome assembly GCF_964194105.1 of Spermophilus citellus. NCBI lineage: Eukaryota > Metazoa > Chordata > Mammalia > Rodentia > Sciuridae > Spermophilus > Spermophilus citellus. The sequence goes on along the minus strand of NC_138182.1, from coordinate 138,865,912 downwards.
ATTAATAGCTTAAGTCAATAGGTTTTTGGCAGCTGAAACCAAAGAAACTGGGGGTTATTAAAAAAAAAGACTGAGGTATAGGAAAAATAGCAGATGTGTTATTAAGGACCTCCTTATTAATCTATCCTTTTTTGTGTAATTTTACAGAAATACACTTGGTTCATCCTACTTCTTTTTAGCAATTTGTTCAAAATCAGTTTCTTGTTTGTTCTGGTATAGTATTTCCATAGAGTCTCAAGCCTCTATCGGAAACACATTTCATCTTCCTAATGTGGAAAGAGAAAAGAAGCTATGCAGCATTCCTTTATTTGAAGACTTCTCAGCTGGGATTTTTAGTTTGGATTTACCTTTATTTCACTTTCTCGGGAAAGCATCTCCAGAGCTTCTAGGTGTGAAAGGCCTTGAAATTCATCAAAGAGTAGCCCATAATGAGTTTTCTTGTCAGTTTCCATGGTAACCTCATTGGAGGTCCACAGCTCTTCTTTCTCCTTTGCCTCTCTTAAGACCTAAAAAGAGATGGAGGTGTTACACTGAAGCAAATAATGAGAGCTCAAGGGTGAGTTCTGAGAGTGGAGGGAAGTAAAGCTGAGTTCAGAGCACTGCCCTTTCATTTTTGGCACTGCAATTCAAATCCAATAGGCTCAGGAGATGCAGGGAAAAAAATGATAACACATAATTTGATGCTAGTGTAAATAACACCCAAGGAACCAGGTGTTTCTCCAAAAGTGATTTAAACATTAATCTAATAAACAACTTTGACAGGGTTTAGCATTTCACTGACAGGAAACTCCTACAGAATGAAAAAAGGAGAAAAAAAAAAAGAGCTAGGCATTTTTTTAAGCATTCAAGCTCTCCCTACCTCCTCCCTACCTCAGTAGCTTAAATTTTAAAAATCACTAAAGATTCTTCAAAAGGAAACCCTAAGAAGGTCCCAAGTTAGCAAAGGCAAAAATGCAAATCAAAACAAAAACAAGAATCAAACAGGTAAAGAAGAAAGTACCTGAGACAGTGTAGAATTCCGATTCATCAGACTCTTGGTTCTTTTAAATCCAGGATCCCCTTCTGCTATTACATCCATTGTCTTTTTTCCAATGAATTCTAAGGCATCCAAACCCCCACTGATAACACTCTTTCCCTAGAAAACACATAAACTTCATTACAGCAATGTTAAGAAAATATATTTGCATATTTTGATTATTTAAAAACAAGCATTGAGAAAAATGTAGAAAAAGTGAAGCAATTATACACTGCTTGTGGAAATGTAAATAGGTGTTACCATTTTGAAAAACTTTTAGTCAGTATTTACTACAGCTGTACGAACCACCAATTCCACTCATGATTATATACTCAAGAGAAATATGTACAGAGGCACATCAGAAAATATGAACAAGAACGATGATAGCGGAATTATTTGTAATAGCTATAAATTGGAAATTAACCCAATGCTTACTATTGTGGAATTAAAGAAAAAAAGTGACAGTCACACAAAGGGATAAAGCAAAGAAAATCCATACAAACTGTAACATGGATAAAATATACAAACATAATGTTGTATGAAAGAAGCCAAATACAAACAGGTACATACTCTATAATTCCATTTATATAAAGTATAAAAACAGGCAATATTAACTTATGATATTATAAATCAAGACTATGGTTATCTTGGCAGAGAAGAAGACACAGTGGGGGGACTGGGTATATTCATAACATGAACATTTACACTGAACACTTATGATACTTCCAACAAAAATTTAAAAAAAAAAGTATTAGCTATCTACCCTCACTCGTGTAGGAAAATTAGTGTCCTATATTATTCTATTTAAAATGCTTTTTATCATCTGCAGTTTTACAAGTATCTACCATAAAGATCACACACCGCCCTAGCCCTCCTGCCCACTTAAGATACAATTAAGAGAAAAATGTCTTTGTAAAAGCAGAGACATTTCCTAGGTCACCAAACTAAGAATTCCTGGTCCATAAAATATTATGTACTAAGAAAACATAAAAAAGAAATATCATGTACATATCCTCTCTAACTCTTCATCTTATATTCCTTTATTTCTTTCAAAAAAGCTTTTACTTGACCTGAGAGGTGACTGATCTTCAGTGATTTGGACTCCCTTAAGAGTAATCAGTTCTCAAGGTTTTTCAAGGAAAAGAAGGAGAAAGATATACAAATCCATTATAAAAACAGAAGGGAGCAGGCCACTTTGCACTTTTTACTCACTGTGCTCTGAACAGCTGTAGAAATGGTCGAGAATACACCAAATGGCCCCATGACTGGGGAGGAGCTTTCATTCTCTTTGGCATTTGTCTCTCCTACAAAAGGAAGGAAATACGGAAACATGGAAGGAAGATTCATTAATTGTTTTCTTTACTAGCATCTATGTGACCTTTTAAAAGTATAGACTCAGTTCCTACACTCAAGTCCTTAGGTCTTTTCATTATTTTAAACAATTTGCCCATTTTAACTGAAAATTCAAATAGGCAGGGTTTTTTTCCATTTTTATTTCATTTCAAATATAAAATCCAATCTTCAGAACAAACTACTGATCTATACAACATCAGACTATATCCTGAATAATCTCAGTGATAATGATCTTTTGAACAAGGTAAAACTAGAGGTTCAGAAAATAGACCTGTGCTTGCCAAAGGCTGGTAGTAGATGGGAGAGAGTAACTACAAAGGGCATAAAGGAACTTTCTTAGTGAAAATTCTTTTATATCCCAATAGTTTATATAGAAAATACTCTATATATGTATAACTACACGTACTATGGTTACATAGTATTCCTACATAGCCATCCATATATCTCTTGAAGCACAAAAACCTACATAGCTAAAAAGCAAATTTTACTATATGTAATTTATAACTCAATTTTATCCTAGAAAATCATGCCCATTAGTAGGAATCAGACGTGCATTCCAAAGAGTATATTTCAAATAAACAGTTCTATTTTATTCATTTTAAAAATCTTATAGGAGATCAACTACATCAAATAATCTAACTATATCAAATACTCTATTATAGGGAGGACTTCTACTTCCAGCTACAATGAATTAACTGGTATGGGACTTGCCCTCCTACCACAGCAACTGCAAAACTGGACAAAATATAAGAAACAACCTTTTGCAGATACTGGAAAGAGGCAGTACATGATGTGGTACAGGTTAAAAGGAATAACATGAACCCTACAAATGGACTGACTTTCTGTAGAGAAGAAGTTTCCAAACAAACCACAACACAAGGAGGGGAAATTCAGCATAGCACAGCATCACAATGAGTCGAACAAAGACTGGAGCCAACTAGAGAGGATGCAGCTGCATATGTTAAGAGGTCCAAGAAACTACACAGGTGTGCCCTGTGTCTCTGGCTGAATACCACACTGCTCAGGCACTAGGAGACTCCACAAAGTTGGGGGTGGGGGACTGCTATGGAGTGGTAAGCTAAACTATCCCCAGAGCTCATGCTAAGCTGAAACATTTGAATTTCAACCAACCAAAGTAAAAAGAGTTCTTTAAACAACTGGGAATTGAGTAAAAACCTCAGAAGTCAGGCCTTAGCAATAAATAAATAAATAAATAAATAAATAAATAAATAAATAATAAGCAAGCAAACAAACAAACAAACAAGCCCTCAGAGTAAAGGCTACTCTAGACTCACCCTAAACAAGCTTAATAATGCCTTGAAAGTATCAATCTAAGCTATACCATAACTACCTGTCAACAAAAGGAGAGCAAAAGAACCCAACTCCTGATATGGAAGTTTATAACAATGCCCCAAAACCTCTCTCTGCTACAGCATGATCTGTTCTAGTTAACGATATCTGAGAAGAAGTGCACTGCGAATTGCTGGGGAAAACTACTCATTTTAAAGAGATGCAAGAGGGAAAATGGTACTTTTTTTCCACTTAATTCCTGACTTTGAGAGCATTCTTGTTTTAGAAAATCATACTTGGAGTTGCAGTATTATCTGGCAGCCATTAAGAAACCAACAAAAGAAAACAGGAGAGAAGCCAACCCAGAACCCCAACATCAATGAACTATCTCTGCAACAGACTATTTCTGAAGTTCTTCAGTGAGAAAAAATAAACTCACTCTTAGTCACTTATTCTGTTATTTTCAGCAGAGTAATCTAAGAACATCACTAAGAACAATGCCTCAAACTCACAGACAAAGTCCTTTGCAGACATGTTTGTATAATGTGATCTCATCTCCTGCCCATAGACAAGTGACTCAAGTCTAGGCCAATCTAATTGTCTCTCCTAGGAACTCAGAAATAACTGATGCCAGTTGGTCTCAGATGGGGATAAATACTAGGATTCAATATAAAGTTGGAACTAGAAGACAAGCACGGAGAATCAGTTTGCTTAAAAAAAAAATGGCATAGATAAGCAAAGAGAACAATGAGAGAAAATAAAGTCCCTGACACAGAAAGCAAACCAGGTATTGAAAAACTTTCTATTATTTGGTCCCAGGCTCTCCTGATTCCTGGTTTCAGTGAGAGTATGTTTTCCTTTGATCAAGGCAAGTGTCCAGAATAAAACTTCACCCTCATTAAAATCCAAAGGGAAAAAAAAATACAACCCCCAAACTATTCATTAAAATATTTTTCTCTTGCCATAATAGATTTAAATTCAGCTAACACTTGGGTCACTTAAATATACCAAGAAAAATGTTAAACATCCTCATATTCTATATTCATAGCTTTATTAATGTTTATAACAGTCTTTCAAGATCGTTTTGTAGATGTGGAAAGTGAAGAGACACATGATTGGTTAGAGGACACAGAACTCTTAACTGACAGCTAAAGATTCCAAATCCTCTTTCTTGTCACAGTCCCATGATGCCCTGAGCATTAGATGTTTAAAATATACCTACTGAAAAATGAGCTTAACTGTTCCATTTTAATCCAAAACCCTAGGCCTTAATGTTTCTTTATACTAACCTGCTGCAAACTTGACTTCAGCTGAAATTTCACTGGGACTAGGGATCCCGAGAGAAGTCTCTGCCTTCTCGATGACATTTGAAATACCTTGTCCTATTTAGACAAATAACATTTTTTGCTATTTGCTACCAAAACTAAAGAAACAAAGCAAAAATAATATCTGCATGTTTTTAAAATTATTATGGCCATAGGACATATTATTTTAACAATACATAGCTAATATAAAAAATTTTAACTTTTTTATAACAATTCACAGACTTGAACTTTCTAATGAAAAAATGCTTCAAATTCTAGCAGCAATATGTATCAGCCCATTATTTAACCACCCACAACTATAAAGCCTCTGAGTAATCACGGAAGGAAGGATTATTATCAAAATCATGTATAACATAAGTCTGTAGCAAAATGAATATAAAAAATAATGAAACTACTGATGACTTACCTACTGTGGCTACTGTAGCTGAGGCTGAAGAAAGTAAGGACTTTCCCCAACTTCCCCAATACCCCCATCCAGTCTGGGGTACATCTTTGGAAACAGGCTCCTATTTTTCCCAGTTAAGAAGAATAACAAAAGAAAAAATAGAAAAATTAGAATCAGAAAGTTAGACAAGATTATCTAATAATTTAGCTAAAGTATGAGTGATATACTTGCTTGACTAACAGATGTATATTATCATCTTGTAAGCACCAAGTAGCAAAGACAAGTTCTTCTAAAGGCATTTATACAACTGAGAAAATGTATCTTATGGTTCTACAAAACAAAGCTAAGTGCAACCTTACATTAGCATTGAATCCAAGTCACTTTTAACCCAAATATTTTTAAATACCAATATTTTAACAGATATTCTATTTTGGCTGCAGCCTATAATACCTGAACAGGGAGAACTTCTGGAGTTTCAAGATCACTCGAAGATTTGACCTCTGGCCTTTTCCGAGTGGACACTACAGGTTCAGATTTACTATCTGGCTTAGCACTTTGGTCAACAGACTCAGTATTCTTGGCTGGCTCATGGTTTCCTTCTTCAAGAACCAGGGTTGCTTCAGTTATCACTTGACTCTCAATATCATCTTTATCTGACATGATTAGAACATCACCTAGTAAAACACGAGCCCAAGAACAAAATTACTTACATAGGATTTTTTTAACATAAATTACTTATTTAGATCTTTTGAGATTTAGATTCACATGCAGTATAAGAAATAATAGATTTTCCATATACATTCATTTACTTTCCCTGGTAACAACTTGTGTAAGTACAGAATAATATCACAACCATGAAACTGACACTGACACAATCCACCCATCATGTTCAGATTTCACCAGTGTTACAGGCACTAATATGTCCGTATATAGTTTTATAAAATGTTATCACGTATACAGTCATGCCTTAGTATCCTTGGAGAATTGGTTCTAGGACTCCCAAATGATAGCAAAATAATGGTCAAGTTCCTTACATAAAATTGTATAATATTAGCATATATCTACACACATCCTTTCATAGAATCATCTATAGATTACTTATAATACCTAACACACTGTAAATGCTGTTAGTAGTTGTTACACTATATTGTTTAGGGAATACTGACAAGAAAAAAGTCTGTACAGGTTCAACAGATATAATTGTTTTTTCAAATATTTTCAATCTATGGATGTGGAACCCATGGATATAAAGAGCCACCTGCATAGATGCTTGTGACTACTCCCCACAGTCAAGATTTTTTTAAAAAAAGTTCAATCATAAGAATCCCTTCTGCTATATTTTAGCCATGGCAACTTCCCATATTTTGCCCAACCCATAGTAACCAATCACTGATTTGTTATCTGAAATTTTGTCATTTCAAGATGTTATATAAATGGAATCATAACATTCTTTTGAGAATTTTTTGACTCTACAATGAGGCCCTCCAGATCCACTTAGGTTGTACCAATAGTTCCTTTTTATTTCTGAGTAGTATTCCATGGTATGAAAGTATCACAACTGAACTATTTACCAACTGTTATATACACCATTTCCATTTTGGGGCTATTATACAAACAAAATGACTATGGAAGTTCACATACAGGTTCATAAAGGAACATAAGCTTTCTTTTGTCTCTGATAAATGACCAAGAGCATAATTACTAGTTATATAATAAGCTCATCTTTAGTTTTATGTGAAAGTCATACTCTTTCCATAGTAGTATAGCTTTTTACTTTCCCACCAGCAATGTACAAGTGATCAAGTTCTCTATATGCTCACCAGTTGCATCACTATTTTTCATCCGAGCCATTCTAACAGGTATGTGGTGGCATTCCTCTGTGGCTTTTAAAGTGCATTTATCCAACAGTTAAGGATGTTAAATATCTTTCCATGTGCTTACCTGAATAGCTTCTTCAGTAAAATATCTATTTCTATCTTTTGTTCATTTTCTAATTAGATTTGGTTTTCTAATTAGATTTACAGTTGAAAGTTCTTTATGTAGTCCATATTCAAGTCCTCTAATATGTGGTTTGTGGATATATTTATCCCAGTCTGTAGATTTTCTTTTCATTCTTTATAGAATTTTTCACAGAGCAATTTTTCGTTTTGTTGAGGTCCCAGTTGTCAATTTTCCCATTTACTGAATGTCCTTCAAAACTCCCATTAATCATTCCCAATTCAATCTTTTTCCAGAGATTATTTAAGCCATCAGATAACATTTTTGTCAGATCAGTTTTTGAATAGCAATGTTACCCAATTCAATTCCTTCCAGAAGTAGAGCTCTTTGGCAATTAAAGCCAAGATAATATTGCTACTTCTACAAAGAGCAGATATTAATTTCCCAGATTAACCAAAAATCACCAGGGAATAAATCAAGTGCACAAATGCGCGCTCTGTCTCTCTATCTCACACACACACACACACACACACACACATACCTTAGGTATATATACAGACGGAAAACAGCACTATAACTGAAGTACATAAAAAAAAGTTCTAAAAGAACAGAAAGTTGTCTGTAAGAATCAGGGAATATGATCCATAAACAAATTATCTGAGATAAGCCTAGAGCAATGGTTACAAACTGGGAAACTGAGTACCAAATCAAGACTACAGATGTTTTAACTTAGTCTATAGAGTGTTTAAACTTTAAAAAAATGAATTATTAACAAGTTTCCAATTTCTCCTGTAAAATTCAAAGTTCTGGCAACAGTAGGCCCACATTTAACAGCATAATAACTGCCTCATGCCAAAGAGCTGTTAGGCCCTCTGAAACAGGGCAGTGCCTTCCTATGCTCCACGATCTCCCCTTAAATCCACTTCATTCATTTATGTTAACATGGTGAGCCCCTGCAGACATTCAAGTTTGCAATACCTGACATAAAAGGAACTTAGGATTTTGACATATGAATACACCAAAGAGATAATTCAAGGCTATAGAAACAATATATGAGAAAGCTCAAATGCACAGGGGATCCAGTCAGTTACCTGGAGTAGTTAATATATTAAGAACAATAGGGAGGCACAAGTCTAGAAAGGTAGATTAATGTCATGGAGCCTAGGGTCTTCGGGTATGATATACATACCTATATTTCCCAAATAGAGAAAAACAACTCAGATACAACTACCAATTTAAGAACAATTTAGAAGTACTCATTCACTCAGTCACCTGCAATACCTTTTGCATTTCCACTATTTAACAAGCTCTGAAGATAAAGAAGTAATGTAAGGCAATTTCTGCCTCACTTGTTTCAAGGGCCTAATAAGAAAGACAACACAGCTCTTGTACAAACTTCGATGTTTTTGTAGTTGAATAAATATGTATTTTTTAGTATCTTTTCCTTATACTCTCTCCAGATTACAACCCAACTATTATATAATATACTATATGTAGTATGTAATATACATATTGCATAAACGTGATTCATGTAATAAAAGACTAAGGCAAAATATTATACACTGGTGATTCCTATTTTTTTATTTGTGCAACAAAGCTTTAATGAACATGTAGACTGTCCCAGACATTTAGGCGAGGCCAAAAAGGAATGGTTTTGTGATGTTTGTTTATATTATTACTGTCATTATTACACGGCTGTGCCATCCTGGTTCTCAATAGATTCATAATCTAGCAGCAGCGCGCACGCGCGCGCGCGCGCACACACACACACACACACACACACACACACACGAATAAATAGTAGGTCCATGAAATTACACTATTTAATGTTTTTTCTAGTTTTTCCAGGTTTTCTATGACAAGAGTGTTATTTTCAAAATTGTAAGAGAATGATTCCCAACTAGAGAGTTGATCCACAATTTTAAGAACTGCACACACGCATGTATATGCTGTCCCCGCCTCCACTACCCACATGGAGAGCGCCAAAGCTAAGAGCTAAGAGCCTGGCTCCGGAGTTCAACTTTCTTCTAACCCTGCCCAGAAGTAACTTTGTTTCTCTGCATCTCCGTTTCCTCGCCGGTCAAACGCGGCTCCTCTAAAGTCTCCACCACGCAGGGGAGGGGCCTGCAACAGCGATGTCACCGAAGGGCTCGCAGGTTAACAGCTGCGGTCACTATTGGCGGCGGAGGCGGCAGTTTGCAACCTTATTATGGTTATGAATGTGGCTGCTCTGGATGGGCAGACAAGCTTTCTCCCTTCTTCCCACATCCAACTGCACGTCCCAAACCGGAGACGTGCTGTAAACACACGCTCCCAAGTTCTCCGACGCTGACGAGAGTCGCTCGCACTAACGCTGCGCTTCGCTAACCAAAGCCATTCCGGCGGCCCCCGCACCCCGCCGTGAGGCGTCCGCCGCCCGCCCTCGGGCCGCCTCCTCACCAGCCCCAGCGACCTCCGGGGGAGACCAAGCCCGGGACCCGACGCTGCCTGCCTCAACCCGGAAAGCCCCGCGCCCAGCCCGTCGCCACCCTCACCGGAGCCACCGCCGCTGACTCGCCGCTCCTACTGCCCGGAAGTACTCCCTCGGCTCGGAGGCGGGTTCGCCTGCTTAAGAACACTTCCGGATCAAGCATCCGCTCAGGCGGAAGGCGCTTCGTTCGGGTTCGGTGAGTGAGGGGTCCGACTGGGTGACTTCGAGGGAGGTGCTAGGGTCGCCGAGGAATGAGTGGTTGCAGGTGCTTCGGGGTCAGATGTGAAGGAGTCTGGGACGCCCGCCCTTCTTTGAAGGTCTGGCCTGGGTGCATGAGTTCGGCCACCGAAAATATTTACTGAGCGCCAAATACCTGCCTGCAGTGTCCTGGCGCCCGGGACACACTAGTAAATAGCAAAAGCCCCGCTGTCAAATCGCTGACATTTTGGTGGGAGAAACAGAGCACACGCAAGTCAACAAACAGGGGCATCTAAGATGGTAGTAATTGCTTTAAAGAAATTTAGACAGGGCGATGGAATGGAACGAAGGGAGCAATAAGCCAAATGAAGGTCTAGGGTAGAGCATTCCAAGCAGAGGGAAGAGTAGGTACAGGGGTCATTTAGTTGGAACAAACCTAGCCAAGTCAAGGAAGAGGAAAAAAGGCCACAGACTGGAGCAAAACGGGCAAGATGAGGAGGGAGGGAGATGAGGTCAAGGATTTAGGAACCAATTCTTGTGAGGCCTATGAGCCAGGGTAAGAGTTTCACTTCTATGTGGAATTCAATGGAAAAGGATTGAAGGTTTCTAAGCAGAAGAGTGACATGCTCTGATTTATGTTCTCGACCTCATCAGAAAGATGCAGCTCTTCATTTGCCCTTGAGCAGTGGGAATGCATGAAACCCTGGTTGATTGGCAGAACTAGAAATGCATTAAAAACATTTTATTATAAAGATGTGGAAAATTGGGCACCAGGCAGGGACTCGGCTTTTAAGGTCTTGGGCTGGAGCTGGAGCTCAGTGGCAGAACACTTGCCTAGCATGTGTGAGGCACTGGGTTCTATCCTCAGCACCACATAAAAAAGTAAATAAATAAAATAAAGGCATGCTGTCCATCTACAACAATAAAACAAATTAAAAAAAAAAAAAATCCAGGTCTTCCAACTACACTTTAGTGCCTTCAGGATTATCTTAATGTCCAGATATAATAATTGCTCCTTTTAAGTCCTTCAGATATTTTCCTTTGCTTCTGGATGATGGTTCTTTAAATTTAGGTGCATCAGTATCATCTGGAACGTGTTAAAAATTCCTACTCCAAATTGGAAAACAAATAAATATCATATATATATATATATATATATATATATATATATATAAAATGGAACGTTTCCTCTGATTTTTTTCTGTCACAATGGAAAGTGAATAAAATTGGGATTACCTTATCTTGATAAGTGGCTTAAGTGTACTGATCTTATCTTTAAAATATGAGTATTAATCTGGCTCTGGTTGCAAAGATGTAGAACCCTTTTTAATAAATTGAGAATTAGTAGTTAAAAAAAATGTCGGGGTGGGCTGTGGCTCATCAGTAGAGGGCTCACCTAGCATTTGTGAAGCACTGGGTTCCATCCTCAGGACCACATGAAAATAAATAAAGTTGTAGTTGTGTCCAACTACAACTAAAAAAAAAAAAAAACTTTTTTAAGTGTTCCTGTCACTTATAACTGCAGTTATCAAACGTTTTAGCATTAGAATCCTTTTACACTTTTAAAACATACGGGGAACTTCAAAGAGTTGTTTGTGTGTGTGTGTGAATTACAGCTATCAATATTTACCATTTTAGAAATCAAAACTTTTAAAGAATCTGTTTCCTTTTAAAATAATGAATTCATTACATAATAATATAATTAGCATTTTTATAAAGAATATTTTCCAAAACAAATAAAAATATTGAGAATGATTATGTTTTACATTTTTACAAATTTCTTTAATGTCTGTCTTAGTAGGAGATAGCTAGATTCTCATTTCTTCTGCATTCTCTCAGAGTATCACTCATCACAAAGCCTCTGGAAAATCACATCATGTAGTGAGAATGAAAGTGAAAAAGGCAAATGTCCTAATACTACTACAAATACAGTTTTGACAAAGATCCAGGAACAGCCAGCCAGTCATGGTGGCACACACAGGAGGATCATAAGTTTGAGGCCAGCCTCAAATTTAGCAAGGCGCTAAGCAACTTAGCAAGACCTTGTCTCAGAATTTTAAAAATTTTTTAAAAATGGTTTAGGATGTGGCTCAGTAGTTAAGCACCCATGAGTTCAATGCCCCCCATCAAAAAGAAAAAAAAAAGCCCCAAAGACACCCAAGAGTCCCTACACAACACTTCGAGAATTGTTAAATTATGATATTGTCATAAAAAATATAGGATGTCATAAGAAACATAGGACAATCAAATATAAGATTGACTAAAACTATATACACATTAAAAATGCAGATGTCCAATCTGGATGTTGCTAGTAAACACAGCTTCTCAGGAGGCTGAGGCAGGAGTTTTGAAGTTTGAGACCAGCCTCAGCAATGCAGCAAGCCCCTAAGCAACTTAGCGAGATCCTGTCCCAAAATAAAAGGGCTGGCAGTGTTGCTCAGTGGTTAAGCAGCCCTGGGTTCAATCCTCAGTATGAAAATATAAATATAGATAGATACATACATACATAGGGATGTCCAGATCCTTCCCCCTAGAGAAGTCAAGGTAGTAAGTCTGAGTAGAGCCAAGAATTCACATCTGTAGCAAGCACCACAAATTAATTTGATGTAACAGATCTAAAAGTTGCAGTTTGAGAAACCAATTATAAGTCAAACTCTATCTAGAGTGTTCTGCCTACTGAACTTTTTTTTTAAAAAAGCTGTGTTTCCTTGCCTTCAAATTTCTTTATTAACATTCCAGAGCCTGAAACTCTGGGATGTTAGTAAGAAATTTGCAGCAGACACATTTCTGACAGTAGAGTTGCTGAGTATCCGAACTCAAAATATTGAGCACTCGACACAGGCAATGGTCCTCTACTAAAAACTGGGAAAGGTGTCAGACTTATAGTCTTTTGAACAGAAAAAATAACTCTTAAAGAAAGGAAACTGCAGTAAGTCGTACAATAGAGTACTCTCAATGTTCTAGGAAATTGACAGCAAAAGAAGTTTATCCAAAATAAAGAGGGTGAAGTAAGAGTTTAGGTGAGAGGCTTCCTGAGTAAGATGAAATTAGATATGGTTAGGAAGAGTAGAATTTTCACATGAAGATATCAGTGGGGAAGGACAGAAAGTTTTTAAGCAATAGGAATAACTAGAAGCAAAACTTAATATGAAAAATTATTTAGAGACTAGACCAAACATAGTTGTGACTTTGTGCCCAGACAAGAAAGCTGGAAAAATTATAGGACATGAGCAAAGAAAGAATAATAATCAGCCTCCAGATGTGGAAACTTAGGTCACAAGAGAACATCAGAGCTGATTAGTGATGGAGGTATAACTAAAGTCCCTACTTAATTTCTAAATCACTTTATTAATTCAGTGAACACTTTTGCTCATATATACACTGTTGGGCTCCTTCCCATCACTTCTGATGTGCCACCTGAATCTGTTTCTGAGAATTATGGATGCCAGTCTGGAATTTTTAGTTTATCTCATGTACCAAGGGAAAAATCACTAATAGATTTTGAAATTGTCTGGACTTGCTTGGATTTGTCTTTAGAACCAATTCTGAGAAAGGCAGTATTTTACTATATCAGATGGATAAGATTGGACTTATGGAGATCCATTTAGAAATTAAAAGGATAGTGTGGTACCCAGATGAGATGAAAGGACGCTGACCTAGGGCAAGGACAAAAAGACTTAATTGAAAAACATCTAGGAAGCGGAATTATGACACGTATTTATAATTTACTCACATCCATTCATCTAGTCTGTATAACTACCCTATAATAACCTTAGTCAGCAGCTGTGAAAAATTAAGGCCTTTCAAACCCACAGCTTCACCCAGAGGTAGAATCAGGTACTCTTGAGACCTGTTCTCATAACCACTGAGTCTTGTTCCTATAATTTTGGTATTAAAAAAATTGAAAGAATTATGTGCTATCATTGAAGCTATGTATATATTGGAAAAATGGATCTGAGGCTAAGATACACTGAACTTAAGATACTGAAGGATGTTTCAGACTATAGAGAAAAAAAGTTGGAGCAGAGAGATCCTCAGCCTGCCTCTCCATATTTTTGTCATTTGCCTATAGGAGCATATTCAACAAATGTTTTTGTCAGGATACAAATTATGTTAGATATTACTGACATAATCCTGGGTTTAAAGCAAAACTCTAAGTAATGTAATCAATACAGAATACAGTCAATACAGAAGATGTTTCTTAGTCTGCCAGAAAATATGTGGAGGTCTGAGCTGAAACTGCCGAAATGGCCAGTTATGAGGTGTGTTATGGCTCAAAGAAACTACTAGAAGTGTAAGGGCTATTTTAATTAGAAATGTGTAAGTAAATGGACCTCAAAATGGCCCGTTTCTGTTTTAATACTACTACCTTTAAATGTTACGGATCTCTATAACAATGCTTAAGTATAAGCAAAACAACTTTGTGTTTGTTTTTTGCAAAGGATAGAGTAGTGCTAACAATCTGCTCATCATTTGTTCTTTTTCTTCCTTGCCAATTCAAAATGCCACTTTGTCAATTTGTGTACTAGTTTGTAGGAACTCCTTCATTCTCCAAGTGTAACAGTGCTGGCAGAGAAGAGTGGATACACTGTAAATACAGCCTGGAACACATTTAACTATGGGGAATGAAGCATTAATATCCCAGTATAATTGGAGCAAAAAACAATACCATCTGGGTGCTGGTATTTTTCCCCTTTTGAGTTATCCTAGAACTATTTCTGCAAACAACAGTTTCCTCAGCCAACCTAGTATTGAGCCACTAGAACGGAAATCAGCCACATTACTTCCTTATTTACTTATGTTGAAAATTGGAACTGAATGGAAATATTTCTTCTCTCAGAAGTTGGCAGAAACAGCAACAAGGCAATCTGTTAGGGATGACAGCTACAGGCTCTTTTCTTTCTCTCTTTTTTAAAATAATATAGTCCATTTTCAGAATGGTTTTCTAGGGTAAACTCATCTACATTTGTGATTATTCATGATCCTGGCAAAGCTTAACATTTTACATACCAAAAAGATGAAAAAGAAGTTGTATTTAGCTTGAGTGTCATACTTATCTGTTACATTCTTATTAATGCTGAGGAAAGGTAATATAGAATTCTACCTAGTAACTTCATCCAGGAGCACAATATAACCCTTTTTTATTATTAATAGGAAGATGACCCTTAATTTTCCTTTTTGAACTCTTTATTCTTCAGCTTCAAATGTCAGTTCCTGCATTGAGGATAGAAGGCATGATATATATTTTATACACACATATGTATATGTATGTATATGGAAATATATAAATATATATATATTATATGGAAGTTCCAAACTTAACAGTGGATTTCATTCCTAAAATTCAAAAATTTCCTCCTTTCTCTTTTATAGTTGCAGCACAATTACGCTTCTCTTCAGGACTTCTCACACTATCTTGTATCTAGTTAGTTATTTCTGCCCTTACCTCCCAAGCTAGTTTGTAAATTCCTGAGCATCCTTGTGGCACCTAATACTTAATCATGCACATTATGGGTCCCTGATTTAACTGATTATTTTAAAGTCAAGCTGGAATTAGCAGAATGGTCATAGTTGTTCAGCTTTATCAGCACTGCTGTGGGGAGGAGGAAAATATGATTGTAGTTGATGGAGTTTTTGTTGCAAATAGTAGAAACCTATTTAAGCTGGCTTAAGTAAAAAAGAAATTTAGTGTGAGAAAATAAGCCAAAGGTATCCAGATCCCAAGGATGGTTTGTTTCTACTTTCCTTTTTGCTTCTGTCACCTTGGACACACACCTTTACCAGTGTTTTCTCTCCCAACTGCTCAATGGCTTCTTAACTGTCTATGGGTGAAGTTAACAGCAGAAGTTCTGTTTGTTCATGTCCATGGTGTCCGTCTGAGGTGCCCAGTATTGACTGGACATATAAGGCTATCATCAGACCTTTCTTCTGTTGGCGTGAAATCAGCATACCAGGCTGCTTCTACCACCTTTAGCCTAAGAACACTTTCAGGGTGTTTTATAAGATTTTTCTAGACCCAATCTTGTAGGTTTCTTGGCACTTCTGGTAGAGACAAATGGCTGGGTCTGTATTAAACAAGAACAGCCAATGTTGGTCACATAGGCCATTCACCTGCCCAACCCCGGTGTGTGAAGAGAAGTTAGAGATCATGATAAGGACTGCCTGGTAGCCACATACACAGTTACTTTTTCAGTTAATTTTGCTGAAGTTAATGCATGTCCCCATTTGCTTCCTTGTTTGTATACTCAATCTTCATTTTTGCAGGGTATATTTTTTTAAGAAAATTGAATAAAGATGTTTATTTCTTAAAAAAAAAAAAAGGAAAGGAAGTTACTGGAGCCAGGAAGTTGAATTCTGTCAGGAGCCAGCACAGCGTGTGTAAATCACTCTTCCCTGCAACCCTTTCCCCTCTCTCTCCCTCAGCCCCTGTCTCGCCTCCCTTCTAGTAGCACTATCCCTAGTGTCCTATCCCTAGGCTTCTCCTTGTATGTGGTCCCCATGTACCTGCTTTAGCCCCTTGTATGCCTTCCTTTCTCAAATGACCCTAACCCACAAATGTCTCAGTTCTAAATTTCAAGAACAAAGATTCTGATGAGCTTGGATGGACTTCCTCCTGGGCCCACGAAGAGAGAAGCAGGGCTCACAAAAGGAAACCATAGGCTGGGTAGACCACAAGGAAAGTTCTCCACCTCAAATTCAGAACACATAAAACTTAATCTAACATTGTGGTTGAGACTCAAGCTCAGTTTGCAATACTTGTTTGAGCCATGTTATTGCAGAATATTTATTTGCAATGAGAAAAGGAAAAATGTGAAGTTTTAAGTTAAAAATTGAAATTGCATGATGGTAACCCCCAACCCCCACAGCCACACACACAAGATATTTCAGTGGTTGCATGGTATGCTAAGTAAAAAATCAGGCATATATTTTAGCACAATATCTGAAAAAAAAACATCAGTAATAATAACTAGCATGTATTCAGGGATTATTACTGCTAGACTTACATATAAACTCTTTCATTTAGATTTCATAATGTCCTGTGAAAATCCTATGAAAAGTACTACCATTTTTCCCACTAGAAGATGGGGGGACTGAGGTACAGGGATTAAACATTTATTAAAGTTACAAAGCCAGTTAGAGTGAGAGCCAGGATTCAAATCCAGAAAATCTGGCCTCAGAATCTAGTCTGGACCTCTGTGCTACCCTGCCTTTATCAGAGAGTTTGAGTTTTGCACTGTTCCAGGGTAATCTAAATTCAAAATAAAGTGTGACTGATTAATTCTATCTTACTAGGCATGTTCAAACCATCTGGAGCAC
This sequence comes from Spermophilus citellus, assembly GCF_964194105.1. Lineage (NCBI taxonomy): Eukaryota > Metazoa > Chordata > Mammalia > Rodentia > Sciuridae > Spermophilus > Spermophilus citellus. The sequence goes on along the minus strand of NC_138182.1, from coordinate 138,848,621 downwards.
CATTTGTCAGGGTTGTTGTGCAGAAAGTGAGGAAATATTATTAGTGGCCTCGATGCCATGCCAGTCTATGGACCCACTGCTTCAGAATTACCCAGGGAGCTAATTGAAAACCATAAATTCTAAGGCCCAAACCCAGAGGTTGTTACCCACTAGGTCTGGAGTGAGATCCAGGATTCTCTGTTTTTAACAAGCTCTCTAGGTAACTGTGATATTCATTTTAGTTTGTAAACTCTGAACTTGGTGATCTTTTATTCCCAGCATAATCTTATCTTCTGGGATGAGATAATAAATGAAGGCTTTAGGGGTTGGGAGTCAGTTTGAAGAATACCTTCAGGTAGGCACCTTTAAGGTCCTTTGAAGTTGTTGTCTGTTTTTTTGTCTCAGGGAATATAATAGGGGCTAGTAAAACATGTCAGTTTGAATAGTTATGATCCCTGTTATACAACATTACTCAATTTATGAAGATCTATCACACACTTTATCAAATTTAAACTAATCTTCATCAATAAATGTCTATTGACATGTGTTCATTATGACATGTAGTAGTAAAAAAAAATACATAGTCCCTGTGTTTAAGGGGCTTGTGGGTGAGATGGGTAAACCATCTAGCAGTACAGAGCAGCATTACTAGCATTGGATGAGTACTGTGGATGTGGCATGCTCCAGGGGTAAGGGGGTGGTATGACTCCATGTGGAAAGAACAGCCAGCCTTCAAAGGAGGCTCAGGAAACCTACCTGAAGAGGTTCTGTGCAGCATAAATTCTGTGGCAAGCATTCTGTTTGTGAGGACACTGCTTGCCCAGAAGGAAGCTGTTCATCCTCCCGGTGCTCCTGAATCTTACAGCAAGGAGAATGAGCCTATTTCCTTTACTTCCAGTTTCTTCCACACTAGCTGCCTTGATTGTAGGGGCGTATTACCATAACTACAATGAGCCACCCCACTCCTGAACACTCAGTTCTTTGACCTCTTCATTGCAAACAAGTAGCTCCTTTACTCATGTTAGTCACTATAGTTCCCAAAATCCATCTCTTCCTTCACCATTAGCCCAGTATGTTCCCTTCCAGAATCAGACACCAAATGCAGCATTCTCTGGCCATCTGAAAGGTGGGTAATAAGATTTGCCTATCACCACTACAACTTGTAGTGACCCCTCTGCTTTTTCCCCAGTGCCCTGGCCCTTAATCTGGAGCACGTCCAATCTTGATTTCTCTTTATTCCTCAGGTCCTGTTGTGCAACTCACTTTCCCAGGGAGGCCTCCTGTAATGAGGTTTCCCTTCATGTTAGGTCCTCTTGTAGCATCCTATATTATCCCTTGGGTAGCCTTAAGCATACTTTGTATATATTTAGTTAGTGTCTATAGCTACTTCTGAGCTTTGCGAAGGCAGAGATGATGTCTGTAGGATAAGAGAGTGCTCACCAGACGTTACTAATATTCCTCTAATCTAAAACTCAGTGATAGGGAAAAGTAGGGAGGGAGAAGACGGCAGGATAAGGAATGAGATGGTATTAGAATTTTTGATCTGTTTGGTTTGGGTTTGGGGTTCCCAACAAAGAGGGTAGGCCTCTAACTCAGAAAGTATCTTTGGAGGCTGATAACACTGCTTTGCTTTCCTTGTGCTTATTTGTAGAGTTATCCACAAAAGTGATAGAGAATTTCCTTTTAAAAATAAATATATGATAATAAAATAATGAGTTGCTTTAAAGGAAAGGCATAATTAGTAATAACTTGGTGCCCACCCAAATGTAGCAAAAACAAGATTTTAAAAAATCATGGCAGTAGAAGGAACAAATGAATTTTTTAAAATCCTGTCTTAAATGAAGCCACAGGAACTTCTTACCAAAGTCTTGGGAAGGCCTATAGCATATTTCAGCATATTCACATAGCCTAGTGCTATTGAGAATCACTACTCTAGAATAAAGGGCAAAATCATGCCCATCAGTAGTTGTATATTTTGTGATGAGAAAGAACTTGGAGCTTACTTGTCATGTCCCTAGCACAGTGCCTGACTCACTGCCATCAGTCAAGAAATGTTATTTCCATTGTTTCTGCCTATCTCCCCTTCCTAAAAAGAAAAGACCAGGTTCTCATCTGGATTCTCCTCCTAACTTCCAGCATAATCTTAAGGAGCAAGTCACTATGAAGTTTATAGATTAGATAAAATCATTTACTAGGTTCCATCCAATGCCCAAGTCTTTTGTTTCCTTCAAAATCTTAAGGAGCAAGCCACTATGAAGTTTATAGATTAGATAAAATCATTTACTAGGTTCCATCCAATGCCCAAGTCTTTTGTTTCCTTCATTGTCATTTTAGTGGGGTTTTTAAAATGAAGTGGAAATCAACACATGTGTTTCATCTATTGTGTAGAGCCAAAGTCTGAAGTTTTTTATTCTAAATAGTCTATCCTTAAATTTTAAAGATTTAGAATATTATTTATAATTATTATTCAATCAGTTTTTCAAGGGCTTATAAAAAATTAAATGTCATTTACTACTTCCTGTAATTTAGACTTTGAGGAGCTTAATGGCAAAATACAATGATCCATTGCTTTTTATGTTCTGTGATCAAGCAGCCTTCATGTGAGTATAAAGGAGAGTAAATGTCATTTCTAAAACTAATTATCTTGGGCCTTTATGAGAAATAAAGCTAGGCATTTCATCTGTATTTTATAGAAGTATAAATTGAAATTTTTCTTTGAGAGTCTGTGATTTAAAAGGGAAATCAAATTAGGAAGATGATCATAAACACTAAAACTCTTAAGCTAGGTTTTTGTTTTGCTTTTTATTCATGATATTTTATTCTTCTTTTAAATCTGTCTAATATTTTTCCTCTGGAGTTTTTTATTTGCATTTCCACCAACTACACATTTAAAATGTCAGTTCTCCCCTTATCTAATTTTACTAGAGTTAGAGCTATAAATTTGATATTCTTACAAACTACTTAATATACTGTATTTTGTCTCTTAATACTGAAGAAACTATTAAAGGAAAATTCTTTTGTCTAGCATCTTTGCCCAAGAGGGAGGTTCTATAGCCTCAGAAATCAGTATCTCTATTTATATATAATGCAGTTAATACAGTTTCTTTCTAATAGGAAGACCAAAAAACTAGCACACATATTCCTGCATTATTTATATGTAATATATGTATGTACTTGAATTACACAAATTTGGAGCTCCGTGGTTATGATTATGATGTACCATTTGATTTACATTATTGATATAACAACAGATGGTAATGGTGCAGGTTGAAATAAAAGATCGTTAAGCTAAATATTTTAGCTTTCATTGGCTCCCTGTTGCACAGAATTTGTCAGAGTAAAATAGAATCATGGCATTTCAGAACTGGAAGAGTCCTTAGAGATTATCTCATCCACTCCCTCATTTGACAGATGAGAAAACAGAATCCCAGAGAGAATGCTACTTGCCAAGGTCATACAGCTTGTTAATAAGCAAAGTTAGGACCGGAGTCTAGGTCTGCTCTTTCCCAATTCAGTGCATTTTTTACCAGTGAGATTTTTAGACGATTTTCTCTCTAATCACTCCCTGATGTCAGCACCAATTATTTTAATCAATTTCATGTCTGTTCATTTCTGGAACATACTGAGCTTTACCCCATTATGAGTCTCAGTTGGTTAAACTTTATATTTGTCTTTCTTTTAGGTTGGTCTCCACTCACCTCTCTTTAATCTTGAAGATTTCAAAATATACTGGGATCTACCACTTTTTTGGAAAACTTTTCTACCAAGCAGTAAATCACCCACTGTGCTCTTATTATAGCATAGCAGCTTTTGAGTTTTCCGAGTCTAAACAAGGTTTTCTTTCATTTTGCCATGAAGCCACATAGTTGCTTATTCACTTTAGTGGTGATTATTATTGTGCCAGCTGCTCTTGTTGTGGAAGATGTGGACTTCAACCAAATGGCCCCACTGGGAGCAAATCAGAGTTCTTACAATGCATCATTTCTTCCAAGTTTTGAACTTGCAGCAGGTTCCCACTCAGGTGATAATGTCATCATAGCCAAAGAGGGAACTAGCATTTCAATTGAATGTCTTCTCACAGTTGATCACTATGAAGATGTCCGTTGGTACAACTCAAAAGGACAACAACTGGATGACAGAGGCAGAGGTAATTGTACCAAGCTGTAATTTAATCAAGTTTACTCATTTCCTATCCATTCTTCCTGGTTTCATGACATATTTAGCAAGAAATAGAAAAGATGAGAAAGGGTGAATAACTTACAACTTTTGAAAAGCCTAAAGTGATAAACCTATCAAAAGGAGCAAAGTGCCAGAGACAGTGGTGCATACCTGTAATACCAGCAATTTGGGAAGCTGAGGTAAGAGGATCTCAAGTTTGAAGCCAGGCTCAGCACCATAACAAGACCCTGTCTCAAAAAATGAAAAAGACTGGCAAAGTTGCTCAGTGGTAAAATACCCCTGGGTTCAATCCCCAGTACCAAAAAAAAAAAAAAAGAAAAAAAAGTAATTATAATTATTAAACCAAAAGAAGAAAACCATGAAGCATAGTGTTAAATTTAAAAGGTATTCACATGATTGTAGTGAGCTATTTTTCTTCCTCTTGGTGAGCTGGTTTTCTTCTTCACTAACAATAGACTACATGAGTATTGCTCTTACAGCTGTATAGAAAGTATTTGTTTAACTACAGGGGTACAGTTGCCTACACTGCGTTGTGAATAAACCACTGTTAGTAGCCCCATGTGAATACATCAGGAAGGATTTTGGCTAGACCTACAAAAACAAAAATTTCTTGTTCCAGAATGAGTTACTGTAAATGTTAGAGGAAATCCAGGATTTTTTTTTTTTTTTTTTAATGAGTTAAGTCATCCCTTTGTATCCCAGGAGATTGTATCCAGGAACCCCCTCAAGTACCAAAATCTGAATGTTCATTCCTAAACTAAGTCAAATTCCTTAACTAAAATGGCCTAGTATTTGCATATAACCTGCACATATACTTTAATCATTTCTAGATTACTTGTAATAACTCGTACAATTGCTATATAAAGTAGTTGTTTATTAAATGACAAGAAAAATCTGTACATGTTCAGTACAGATATAATTTTCCCCCAACTATTTTCACTTTGCAGTTGGTTGAATCCAGGAATATAGAACTCATGGATACTAGAGACCTACTATATAAATCTGTGCATAAAACTTGGAGCCCCTCTGAGCATTAGAAGGGTACTATGGAAATCTGTAAGCTTTTCCAGTTCTTTCTGTCTCTCGCTCTCTTTATTTTTTTTAACCTATTCTATACCTTATTTACTTGAAAGCAGGAGTTTCTCAGTCTTAAAAATCACACAAACATATGATAATTCAACTTAAATCTACTACTTTTTAACAGGTTTTTACTTAATTTTGCTGTTTGTGAACCAGCACTACCCAAAAAGAAAAAAAAATAGATGAAGAGTATATGCAGTATATATATACTAAACATTTTAACCCCTTCTGCAAATTAAATAACTGGAATTAAAGGGTTTGAATTGTTAGAAAGAACAGAGTATTTTTAATCAGTTTAATAAAAATATAGATCTATTAAATCAATGTGTATTTTGAATGTGATTTAGGATTCTGTTTGTACCCACTGAACTAGACTCTTCTCCTCCCAGCTATCCTGAACAAACACATCTGAGATTTGAATTATTCAGTGTGATGGTTACAGACTGACTGCATAAACAAACCCTTAGGTTAGGACAAAACCAGCCAAGTGGAATGGCAGTTTCATTTTCCTATTTTCCCTTTACTTTGATGACTACTAACATCTATCATTGATGCTTTCAGCAGCAGCTCTGGAAAATTGTATTAAATTTTATGAATCTCAAGTGAGAGGAGTTTAAAGAGCATGTCAGTCTAGTATAAGGTTCATAAATCTTGAGCTATTATCAGCAAGTGAGCTAAAGAGTTTAGCTTGTGGTAGTAGTGCATTGGCTGATTAATGGAGTCTGTGTAGTTCATCACACCTTGGATTCAAAGGGTGTCCTTTTCATAGCTCCAAGTTCATAGAACAGAAGCTTTGGAATAATGGCTATGTTTCTAGCTATATATTTTCCTCTTTTACATTAGTGAAGTGATGACTCCTAAAAATAAATATAGCCATAGAATTTAGATTAGTTTTAATGATAAAAATGGTCACAATCCAGAGTGCTTGCTAATTTATTTGCAACTATTTTAGTGCATTATTTTAATAAAGAACCATATAACCTCAGGGATGAAAGCAGTTTTGAATGTTAATCAGGTGATATTTAACACACACCCATTCTCCCCAAGACACCACCTGTAGTCATTGAGGAACTCACACAATCCAGGTTAGTCCATACATCTCATCTTTGAGTGGCTTTCTTGGTTAAGCCACATTATTAAAAGATGTGCAATCAGTGTAGATGCTCAATATGCTTTGTTGTGCATTTTTGTACTTTGCATAGGTGTTCCCTAAAGGGATATATCTTCATGCACGGACTAGAGGCAGCATATTGTAGGTTTAAAATAGAAGCATAGGCATTCTAAAGGCAGCTTGATTCTCTTTGCCAAGCTGCTCATTTACCCTGACTTGTGAGATATATCTTTTGGCTTGTGCTTCAGTTCCTTTTGCCAGAAAATCAAGATGTCATCATCGACATGCCATTCCTAAGAAAGCAAGTTAACATGTGCAAGGCATGCCAGATTAGCCAGTTAGCAATTGAATAAATGCATTAAGTTTCCAAGCTTTTTTAAAAATATAACTTTTTTATCTTGAACAAACATAGTTAAATAAAGAGAAGGAAGTAGCTCGGCATGGTGGTACACACCTGTAATCCCAGCTACTTAGGAAACTGAGGCAGGAGGATCACAAGTTTGAAGCCAGCCTAGGCAACTTGGCAAGACCCTATCTCAGAATTTTAAAAAAATATATGAGAATATAGCTCACTTGTAGCATGCTTGCCTCGCATATGAGAGGCCTTGAGATTAATCCCCAATACTGGGGGAAAAAAAGAATAAGAATAAAAATTATCTATAACCCATTATCCTGGAAATAACCATTGTTTTATGTTTCTGAGCATATCCTTCTAAAATATAGATAGCATAAAAAACATAGAGGGCTGGGGTTGTGGCTCAGAGGTAGAGTACTTGCTTAGCATGCATGAGGCACTGGATTTGATCCACAGCACCATATAAAAATAAAATAAAGGTATACTGTCCACCTACAACTAAAAACTAAATAAATTTTTATAAAAGCATATAAGTAGTGATTGTAGTATAGACACACCTTATATATAAACATCTTTTTAAAGAGTAATCATTTAATATTATTTGGACACATCTCTCTGCCTCAAAGATATTTTATGTCAAGCAGTGAAAAGGAAATGATGGCAATTATTAGTGTCTTGGTTTCTTTTTTTGAAGTTCCAGATTCACTAATTCTAGCTCTGGATATAACAGTCTGCCCTTTTTATATGGTTTAAACAAATAGAAAAATCTAACAGTTAAAGTACTTTCATGAAGAAGTAGAACATTGTTGGCTTATTTAGTAATAATATTTATTATGCTGTAATTGTTTTCATTTCTGTTGGATTATCAGGTGGAAAATGGTTGGTTTCTGATAACTTCCTAAATATCACCAACATAGCCTTTGATGACCGTGGGCTCTACACATGCTTTGTCTCCTCTCCGGTTCGTGCCTCCTACTCTGTCACCCTCCGAGTTATCTTCACCTCGGGAGACATGAGTATCTACTACATGATTGTGTGCCTGATTGCCTTTACAATCACTCTCATCTTGAATGTCACACGGCTGTGCATGATGAGCAGTCATCTCCGCAAGACTGAGAAGGCCATCAATGAGTTCTTCAGAACTGAAGGGGCTGAGAAACTTCAGAAGGCTTTTGAGATTGCAAAACGCATCCCCATCATCACCTCAGCCAAGACTCTGGAACTTGCCAAAGTCACTCAGTTTAAGACCATGGAGTTTGCTCGTTACATTGAGGAACTGGCAAGAAGTGTTCCTCTTCCACCCCTTATTCTAAACTGCCGGGCCTTTGTCGAGGAGATGTTTGAGGCTGTACGAGTGGATGACCCTGATGACATGGGAGAAAGAATTAAAGAGAGACCTGCCTTGGATGCTCAAGGTGGCATCTATGTCATTAACTCAGAGATGGGGCGGAGCAGTTCACCAGGAGGAGATTCAGATGATGGCTCTCTGAATGAACAAGGTCAAGAGATAGCAGTTCAGGTTTCTGTCCACCTTCAGTCAGAGACCAAAAGTATTGATACAGATTCTCAAGACAGCAATCATTTCATCCCACCTGATGATACAGGATCTGCAGAATCCAGCTCTAACTACAAAGATGGGGCCTATGAAAACTGTCAGCTGTGAACTTTCCCAGTACCTACAAAAATAGCTCTCAGGAAAGGAGCTGTTTCTTGGAGGAAATAACATTTTTACCAAAAGATGACTGGGGTTTTCCCTTTATATTAAGCACATCAGAACATGAATTGCCAAAATCTTTGCAAAACATGCAGCACTTTCCTATCTGATATTTCTCAGTTATTTTTCCTTGAGCTTGATTAACTGATGCATGTAAGATTGAAAGGCACCTGAGAGATAAGTATAATGGGAAAAGAACTGAATTAAATGTCCCATGGCTTCACTTCCATTGTCATATGTGACACTTGAGTTCTCAGTTTCCCATCAGTAAGATGAGGGATTTGCAGTAGATAAAAGTACCTTTAAATCATAAAAATCTGCACTACATCACTAGATAAAAATTTCCCTAGACTTTTAGGTGCCCACCTTTTTTTTTTTTTTTTTTTTTTCTAGAAAGGACCAAGCTGAGACTTTATGGTCTGGATTTCTATACCTGATGCCATCGTGTGGACATTTTCCAAATGTTCTGCCACATTGAATCTTTTTACTGTTTCGCATGATGGTTGTTATGCAGATATGAGGGAGCTTACTGCTCACTAGCAAATTACTCTCCGTAAGTAAATTGATCCTTCTTGTGGCCATAGCATGTCTTTTTAACTTACTGAGACATCATTTAGTACTGAGACATCATTTAGTTCCTGGAGGATGGCACTGATTTCCCAACTGGTCTCCCAAAGTGAGCAGTCTTTTCCTTAGAAATAATGTTTCCAATGCTTTTAGAATAAGAATAATATCAAATTGTCTATCTCTGATAAATCATGGATATTTCTGTTGAGAATTTCTCAGGCGTTCCCTTTTTAAAAGTTTTGGACTCAAAAAGTGGGTTCTATGTTTGGGATCCCATTCAAGAACTTATATGCCTCTTTAGACTTCTGTCAACACTCTTGCCCTCTGTGGTCTTAAACATGGTGCTAAAGGTTTCATGCCTCCATATTTAGCTTATTTTGTTTGTATTTTATTGTTGATGTTTTTATTTTTGTGTATTTCAGATATGTGATTTTGAGTTGTCTGTTTTTATAGCCTTTCTAAGAAGCATTTTACCTGATAAGATTAGAAAATTGTGTCTTGTGTGTTAACTATATTAAAACAGACAATCTAGACATAGAAGGAGAAAAATGATGAATGATGCCACCTGGTTCAACTGTGTATAATAAACACTTAACATGGCATTTCTTGCCTAGCTGAGATCTGATATAACGGAACTGTAAATATTCTTCAGGATAATTTCTTCAGCTACAGGAAGCTCGGTGCCATATAATTTTAAGAACTTAGCAGTGGGGCTCCATTTGATGCTTCACGTTTCTTCATTTGGTTTATGGTTATTGAAGTATTACTTGAACTAGAAGCTTCTGAGGGAAATGTTCAGACAGGGTTTTATCATGATTTTAATTTAAGGTTTCAAACAGAAAGACAGGAAATTCAAAGTGTGACCAGTAGAACCCATGTCTCCCTTTGTCCAACTTAACCAAAAGTAATATATCTGCTCTGGATGGCATAAATGAATCAATGTGCAGCTTTATCAGATGGCATTATGGATAAAGATGATAATGCTGCCTTTTCTGTCTCTCTGGCTGTTTCCATGGAAACCTCCAGAGCCAAACAAAAGCTATCAATCAATTAGCCAAAGCTTACCTTGGCTCTTAGAGGTGTATTTCTTTAAGAATTATGTTTTTGTACGTTTGACTATGACAGCAAGGGCTTTTAAACATACCCTAGATTATGAAACACTTTTTCCTTTCCCACAATGTTTTTCTTGAAAATTAAAAAAAAAAATTTAATGCTCCTTGTATGTGTCAATCTCCTGAATATCACTCAGATCTTCAGATAGTACCTCCAACCCTGCCCTAACATACAAGTTCAGGATTTTTTTCTTATATGTAACTTGTTACATTAAAGAGAGGGGTTTTATCCCAGATATTCTCAGAAAGGACATTAGTGTTTGGAACCCTAACATAAATACTCTTAATGATCAATGTCCTAGGAAACAACTTTGGAAAAATATAGCAAATACTGCAAAATATCTGTAAGTTTGCACAATTCTATGTAATAAATAAGTACAGGCTACTCCAGTGTATCCTGAATACATTATTTTAGAAATAAAATGTTGACCTAATTGGTAACAAAAGTAACTGGTTTACTTTGAATCTTCTAGGTTAGGGTACCATAAAGTAGGTCAAATCTTAATAGGAGCTGGTATTACTTAGTAAAGCTATATTTCAAGAGGAAGAAAACCACACTTATTAATATTTTCTGTATCTAATCAAGTACTCTTCATGTGTAATTAGCAATGTGATCTTTTGTAAAATCCTTAACCTTTTGAACTTAAACTGCAGTCTCAAAGTCATTAGAAGGTAGCTGTGGTGTCATTATCTTTTTGTTTCACCTAATTTTATAGTTAGTAAAAAAAAAAATGCCTATGCCCAACAAAATGTATTTAAAATAGTTCTATTCTCACTTATAAATTGTCATTTAATAAACTTTATTGTTCTTAAGAGATGAAACCAGAGCTTTGTGAAATAAATTTGCCAAAAATTAAAAGTTAAACATTTATATAAATTCCCTGTCAACTGAAACCAGATGAGCATCCTCTGAGTTGACTTGTGCTTATAGGTGGTGTGATAACCACCTGTCCTCAAAGTTTTATCTGTTATGATGGTTTCATTCTTGAATCAGGCCCAATGAGCATTTATATTTCCTACTCACTACCTTGATATTTATAAATATCTTCCAACTTGCTGATCTGGGATGGTTGTGAGAAGGCTCCTGGCGGCTTCTTTGCTATCTGCATGTTGTTTTCCCTTCCATCTTCCAGCCACAGTGAACTCCTTGGTCTAGCCCTCTCTACATCCTGCATGTAGTTTCACCCTTGAGCAAACTTCATTGGGTCCCAGAGTGGCATGCTTGTTTTCTAGAGCCCAGCTAGTCATGGGTGCTACCCTTGTCTCTACACACCAGCAGTTGTAACTCAAGTGTATTGTATTTCCTGAGTCACTAGTAAGAGAACACAATCTTTTCTCATATAGGCCAGGAATTTTGAAAATGCTCAACCTTGTACAGAAACTCCTAGATTCTCATTGTCATACTTTGCAAAAGTAAATGCCATTATTTGATATGATTCAGATGATGTTAAAATTCTCAGCATTTTAATAAATAGTTGCATTATAATTTTGTCTTTTTTAAGAAAAAGTCACACTTGAATGTAATTTATTAAATGCTCAATGGAGTATATTTCATTTGCCTAAAATCTATATAGTATCTTTCATTTTTGTGTGATGGAATTTGATGTTAATGATTTTAAAGAGGAGTAAATTTGAATTCAATTTAAGATTCCACTACAGCTATCCATTTCAATATTAAACATACTTACTAAGCATCGGTGTATTTTTAGTCTGTGAACCATACTGGTATGGGCATCCTGCCCACAACAATCCTTACAGATAACAGGCTGTCCTTCCTGAGCCTAGACACTATGGTGTCCTATTTTTGAAATATAGCATTCCTGGCAAAGGCAAGAGCCTGGGCAAAGGCTTAGAGATAAGAAGATTCAGTAACATGTTTCAGAGAGCATGTTAATTACTATGTAAAGTTTATGATGAGCTTTGGCAGCCAAGAGTCCCATAGGTGTGAAAGTTTGTAATAGGAAATGAGTATAGAAAAGCACAGGGTCTTAGGAGAAAGGCAAAGGGAGCAGGAGGGAGGTGAGACTCATTACTTAATGCCACCGACTTCTTAGAATGCAAATCCTGCCCCTGTCCTTCAGTGGCAAAGGATTGTTGGACTTTGCCACCCCTCACCATGTGTGATGGAATTTACTAGCCTTGTAATCATGGACAAGTAGTGACTCAGCCCTCTGGGCCTCTCTGGGCTTCAGTAAAATGGAGTTGGTAATACCTACTTCATAGAATTGACATGAGGATTAAATGTAGCAACATGTAAGAAAACAATTAGTTGTAAGGTGCCATATGGTATAAGGAGGTAGTAATGCAACCATATCCGACTGATGATTGGCATCATCTGTAGTGAACAAAAAAATTTCTCTACATCTCTTTAGTTGTACGCCATAGAAACCTAATTGTGGTGGCTTACCCAAATAAATTTATTTTCTCAATACAAAGTCCAGATATAAGCCATCCAAGGCTGGTGCAGTGACTGAGTGGGCTTCTAGACTCCTCTCTACCTTTAGCATGTGGCTTTCATTCTCATGGTCACAGGATGTATTAGGTTGACTTTCCCTGGAAGGAGTTCCTGATACAAGGATTTTTCTGCAAGTAATTTATTTTGGAGGTGATACCAGAAAAGTAGGGGAAGTGAGGCTGGAAAGAGAAGAACGCCAATACAGGATGCATTAATGAGTAGGTTATTGCTACTAGTAACTGCAGCTAGTATCCATCCTTCCTGTTCCCCTGGAGGCCAGGAAGCTGGGATAGTTTTCCTTGGATTCTCATCTGGTATTAGTTAAGATTGCTCTCAGGGTCACTAACTCCCCAGTCTTCTTCTTGCCTTCCATCTACAGACTAAGGATGAGCCTGTAGCTGGCAAAAGCCCTCCCTAGAGAGTCACAGGAGCTTTCTGTTGGGATCCTGTGGTAAATATAGGAATGGTGAGTGTCAGGGAGCTGTGGGCAGAGCACTGATAGCACCTGCAACACATTCAATGTCGTATCTACACTCCACGAAGGGAGAAAGGTAGAAGGTCAAAGGACAAAAGACACGTAGCAGCTGAGTCTGTACCTTTTTTTTTTTTTTTATCAAGAAAGCAATAGCTTTCCAAAGCCTTACCCAACTTGGGCTCCTCAGCACCCCAGGACCAGGTTATGTGGCTACCTGCTATAGTCATGAGAAAATGCAAAGAGATAAGTGGTTATTTTTGACTGGGTACATTGTTCTTAAATGAGTTTCCATTATTAAGAAAGGAGGAAAGAATACAAAGTGTAGGCAACAGATTGTGTGCAATGAGGTCATCACACACACACACACACACACACACACACACACACACACACACACACCCGTTAGGAGCAAAATATGATTCTATGCTGGATAAAAATGCAGCCATGTTCCTTGAGGATGATAACATGCATGAACAAAGTGAGAATCAAGCAATAAATCACAGGTTGTATCTTCAAACTATTGCTTATATTACTCGAAAATTTTCCACTGGCTTACCCAACGGATGAGTTACAGGATTCTGCTGGAGCATAATTGGCTTATCTTACCCTATTTATTCTTAAACAGATATTTAAGAGAAAGAGAGAATTTTTTAATATTTATTTTCTAGTTTTCGGTGGACACAACATCTTTGTATGTGGTGCTGAGGATCAAACCCGGGCTGCATGCATGCCAGGCGAGCATGCTACCACTTGAGCCACATCCCCAGCCCTTAAACAGATATTTACTGACCGCCCACCATATGCCACATGCTGTTCATGAGACAGAGACTGCACAGTGATCCAGAGTGGCACAGAGTACATCTTTAATTGGGTCAGAAAAGCCTCTCCAACAAGGACATTGAGCCACTGGCCCAAATGATGAGTCCGACATGGAAGGATTCAAAGAAGGGTCACTCCAGGCAGAGGAAAGAGAAATGGCCAGGTTGGCCTGCTGGGGAGATACAAGAAATAGGCCTGGGTGGTGGATAAGGGAGACAGAAAGCCAGGCAGAGTCAGGAATATGGGTAGAAGTCTTCAAATCTCACTTTTTTGTTTGTTTGTTTGTTTGTTTGTTTGTTTATTTTGGCTGATTCCAGGAAAGTATTTCTTAGAGGAAAAGAGGAGATATTAGAAGAACCTGATTTAGAAAAGGAGATTTACATATTGAAGGGAGTTTTTTCCTGAAGTCACCTACAGCCAAAAAACAATTGTGCTAATATTCTTTAAGAAAATAAAGTCCTTCAAAGTCCCTTAAATTCCTATTGTGTTCTTGAGTTTTCATGTTTTTGCTGAAACTTATTGATTAAGAAAAAATAATTTTATGTGTGTGTGTGTGTGTGTGTGTAAATACACATGTCACTCCATCTGCCTAGAAGATCCATGTCTGCTGCCAGTGTGCTTGTTCTTCTTGACAGTTGGGAACACTCTGCTTTGCCTTCCCACTCAGCTGTGTGAAAGGGAGGACTCAGGGGTCCTGAGTCATGACATTTCAGCCCTCAAGGGGCCTTCTTCAGCTAAAAGAGCCACCCTCTGGGATGTTTTTTGTCCCTAAGCAGAAGGGAAGTGTATCCAAAGGAAATCCCCATGTGGTGTAGTTTTGCAGTGTGGATTTCATTGCTCTTTAAGAAACCGCAAGCAAACAGATCATTACTGAGGCTACTTCACTCACAGCCTCTTGACCCCTTGAACACCTAAGGGAGGCTCTTTTCATTCATTTTCTCAATCAATATTATACCCAAAACAGGGACACTACTGCAAGCAAAACCAGAGATGGTCTCTGCTCTTTGGAAACTTGGAGCCTGGGAGAAGACAGGCCCAATTAAAATAGTCACAAAGACAGCAGTATAGTTAAAAGCTCAGAAGAGGGCTGAAGGGTCTATGAGAGCCTAGATCAAAGGAGCCTGAACTGATTGGAGATGGGAAAAGGTGATACTTGAAACAATAGGCATTGCTTGAGGACTTACTGTGTTCCTTTCCCTGAGCCAGGGGCTACGGATTAAAGTCACAGATCCTGCTTAAAATAAATCTAAAGACCAGTTGAAAAAATAAGATGTTCTTGTAATTAACCACCTGAAAGAGACCATGTATCATAAGTACTAAATAGAGTCACACTAGATAATAAAGGCAGAGGGCTGGAAGAGAAAAAACAATATTGTGTAAGCAGAGAATGGATGATACAGGTGGACTGGGTGAGATTTGAGCTAGACATGGAAGGATGAGGAAGACATGCCCAGGGAAGGAATGTAAATCTTATTGGGAAACTCAAGAATCTTCAATAGTGACCTTTGTGCAAGAAAGAAAAAAATAAATCCAGTTTCTTGACCCTCCAAGAACTGCTCCTATTCTCTCTTCCAAAGTTTATGTTGCTGATCCTCTTCAGACTCTCTTGGGAATATTTTAACATAGTCTACCTTTTATATTACAGTTGCTCTCTGCTTCCTAGTTTGTGAACAACTTCAGGAAGCATCAAATTATACTAGTCACCTATCTTTGTGGCCTTGATTTCTTAGGGGAGCATCTTTAAATATAGAAGATATTATAAATGTTTGTTACACTTAGTGGAACAGAAGAGAGAATTGTTGTGTTGTACGTGACTGTGTCTGTTGGTCTGCTCTGGGATTAGGAATGAGGGATAAGAGCCAAGAGGCGTGGCCACCCTTCTTCCATTAACACTCTTTTCCTTGATAACATCACCCACTTCCAGAGTTTTAAAAACCATCTTCACATGGGTAACTCCCAAGTCTCTATTTCCAGCTCCAAATACTCCCTTCTAGACTTGGGTATTTAACATCTCCCTACTTGGCAGTTCCAGTTGGCCCGACATCTCAAAATTAAGATGCCTAAAATTGAATTTTTTAATTCCTTTCCCTGATTACAGAAAATGGAAAACAAAAAAACAGTTTCTCCCTCTGCCATCGTCTCTCAATGAATGGGCTCTACTCACATGTTTAAGCCAAAACCTTGCATCATCCTCAACTCTGCTTGCCTTATTCCCCACATCCAGTAGGTCACTAAGTCCTATTGATCCACTTAAAAAATTTATATACCAAATCCATCAATTACTTTGCTTCCACGGAGACCATCCTGGTGCAAGAGAGCCTCTTCTCTCACCTGTACTATCTGATGGCCACCACTGAGAGGCCTGCTTCCACTTATGTCCCCGGGTCATTCAAAGTGGCCAGCAAAGTGAACTTTCAGAATCATAAAGCACATGTGTTACTTTCTGCTAATAATCCAGTGGAACCAAGGAGAAAATTACCCTCTTAAAAGAAAAATTGTCTCTCAAGAAGAAAATTTTAAAAGAAATCCATACGCCTTGCCATGGCCCAGATGACCCTATGTGACCTGGCACTTTGCTTTGTATCTGAGTACATCTTCCGTCCCTGCTCTCCACCTCACTTATCACATCCCAGCCACATGAGCCTTGCTGTTCCTCTAACACACCAAGTCTGTTGTCACATCAAAACCTTTGGTCCTGCTTCTTACCTCTGCATGGAATGATCTCCCAGAGGTTCCCTTCACAGGCTGCTTCTTGGCATTCAGATCTTAGCTCAATTGTCACCATTTCAGAGAGGCCTCCCTGGCCACACTAAAATAGCTACTCCCAACATTGGGGTGGAATTAGGGTTAAGATTAAATAACCCTGTATTTCATGTCTCAATTAATTTCATCATAACATCCATCACTACTTGATTTTTTAAAAATTATTGGTTAGCTTGTCCATTTGTCTATTTCCCTCATCCAGAACATCAGCCGCATGGAAACAGAGCCCTTGTCCATCTTATTTCCCATTATGTTACCAGCAATTAAAACAGCTTGCCACAAATTGGCAATCACTAAATATTTGTAGCATCACCGATAAAGATGGATGGGTGAATCCTGATTGTGTGGGCTTAAGGAAGTCATTTAGCATATTTGCCTCAGTTTATCTTCTTCTCTGATGAAGATGAAGGTAATACACTACTTGGCTCTTACAGAATAAAAAGGAAGTGGTTGATGTAAATGTGAAGGTTGAATGCTTTACCAATTACAATGAGAAAAATATGGGACTCTATGGGCAGGGAGTCATCTGAAAGTAGCAATGACAAACTAATATTTTCTTACTCAGGAACTTCCTGAGGACTAAGTCAAAGAGGGGAAAATAAAATGCACTCATTTGCAATATAAAAATTCATAAATGCAGTTGACATTAAATCAAAGTAGAGTAGCCATTTCTCTGGCATCGATAGATATTTTGCTAAGTGATTTGTTGTTTCATGTAGTTAATATTCCCATTGTAATAAGACTTTTTTTCAGTTTAAACTTTTTAACGGACACAGTTTTCAAATATATTTCAGCACGACTTTCTCTGGTTGTACAAGGAGCAGAGCCTTTCATCAATAACTTGGCAACATCATCATAAGCATATGGTGTTAAATTTGGACATGAAATAGTGGTACGCTCTAAAATGTATAGAACTATTGGGTTTACTGAGTTCTCTTATGTGTATTATATAGGTTTTTCTCTCTCATTTATTTAATCCACAACTATTTGTAGGTCACTTAGCACATGCTAAGCTAGCTCTGAGTATTATACTCAGAATGAAAAGCAAGATAGATGTGGTCCCTGCCTTCCTGGAGCCCAGAATCTTCTGGGGGAACACATGTCATGACCAATTAAGAACAAATGTGATGAGAGTCTCAAAGATCTACCCAAGGGAAGGTCACTGCAAAGAAATGGCCCTTAAGCTGATTCCTACAGAGGAGTTGTTGCTCGGGGGGAGAACGTTCCTGGCAGATGGACATGTACATGCAAAGACTGGGAGAGCCAAGGTGCATTTGAGCAGCAAGTAAGAACAGCATGGCTCCTGATGATGCTGCGGAGTCAACCAGGGCCGGATTGCAGAGCCCCTGCAAGCCCAGGCTAAGAATGTGTCTTTGTTCTAAGAACAGATGAAATGGTTTTACAGAGGCAAGTGACGTGATCAGTTTTACACTTCAAATATACGTGTCAGAAGAAAACAACCAATAAAACTCTGCTTTTACACATATTTGGGGTCTCGATAAAGTTGAAGTAAGTGATACCATGGTAATCTGCCTTCCACAAGTTATGGAATTGACAGGTGATGTCCAGAGGAATAGAAAAAAATGCAAATATAAAAAAGTGAATGGATATTCAGGAAAAGAGAGTACAGGTTTCAGAAAGGAACCTTATTATTGGGGACCTATTACATTTTTGCATGTGTAAGAGCTGCCATTTAGCTAAGCTCAACATTCTCTGAGACACTTGCTACAAGTGCAGGGCCTACCGGGAAGACTGTTAGGGCAGAAGCACAAGCACCAAGTTCCAGAGTCACCTTGGCCACAATCTATAGACAAAGATAGTGCCTAAGGAACCCTCCCCTCTCTAGAATGCTGAGATGCATATATTGTAGCAAGAAGAAGGTTATAAGATAGACCCCACCACCACCTACTCACCAATGACCTTGAACAAGTTACTTAGCTTCTTTGCATATCAGTTTGCCTGATGGTGAGAGCACTACCTCATCCGGTTGCTATGAGGCTAAAATGGTATTGAGAAAAAAAATCAGTAAATAGTAGGATCATTCTGTGACTTTCTAGCTTTATATTTAATGGCTTACATCTTAGCCCACTAAAGGAAGAGAAAAAAAATGGAAATGAATGTTTCCTTAAGAGCAAAAGAGGCCCCTTTAAATTAAGAATTCATATTATTAAATATTGTATTTTTCTGTATCCTCTTGAGACTTTGTAACATTTTGGGAAACATCTTGAGCTTCCATCTGCCCAACATTTTGTGCTCTGGAATATCTTTATCAGCTTCTGAATATGTTCAGTGCTACTATCTCCAGTCTATTCTGAGCACATTAACCAGAGCTTTCATGTATCCATATAAATTCTGCTAAAAGCCAACTTTTTCTTACTATTTGAGCATCAATGCAGAAATAAGCTTCCATGGTTTCTTTGTGGTCTCTTTGCAGACTCCAGGGGTGTTAATAACAAGTCACAAGCCCTCTATTTTCTTATTATTTTTAAATAACTGGGTTTAAAATTATAAGTTTAATACATGCATATTGTTTAAAATATGAACAGTTATAGGAGGTCTGTAGGTTAAGAAAGAAACAATCTTTTCTTTGCCTCCTACTTCCTGCTCCTCATTTATACTCCCTGTATATTAGCAGTATTTTATACATTCTTGAAGAAATTTTCTCCTCCTGTCTTTTCCTTTCTTTCTCTACATAGTCCCCCAAATTGTCTTTATTTTCCACAAGTATTGTACCATCTTTCCCATCTCCCTTCCTATTTTTGTTCTATTTAATTGTGTATGTTTTGCACAAAGGAAACCATACTTTCAGATCCTATATCTTGAACATTTTTCCATACCAGTATTTATAGATCTGCCTTATTCCTTTGAGTGGCTTTCTGTCTTTCTATTAACGGAGTGTATCCTTTGACTAGCCCCTGTTGATGGACATTTTAGATGCTTTCATAAACATTTCTATAACATATATCTCTAAACATGTCTTAGCACATATGAGGATTTTATCCATAAGATGTTCTTAGAAGTTTTAAAACCTGGAATGTTAATGTCAGCCTCAAAAAAAGAACTTCTTTGCTGGGCACAGGGGCACACACCTGTAATCCAGCAAAACCCAAGCAACTTAGTAAGATCCGTGTCTCAAAATACATAAAAAGGGCAGGAGATGTGGCTCAGTGGTTAAACACCCCTGGATTCAATCCCTGGTACCAAAAAAAAAAAAAAAGAGCATCTTCAAAGACTAGTGGCTGCCTTATTGGACAGCAGAGAAATAATCAATATCCTGAAAGATATCATTAATCTTTATTGTGAAGATTGGTGATAATGTAACAAATGTGACAAAGTGCTTAACGAATATCTGGCATACGGCAGTTGCCTGATGAATGGTGGCTATTAGTCACATTGCCTTTATCTTTGCGAGCAACCAGTCAAGAATTTATCTCCAAGGTCTGAGGGGAAATATAACTAAAGTCAAAGGGTTGCTTATGATATTAGTACATTTTAGATGGCACTGTTTTTTGAAAGCCCACCTATTTACTTAAGAGGAATGTCCAGTGGGACAGGAAAGTTCTTTTAGGTGGTAGGAAAACCTGCAAAGCATTATGCTTCAATATTAGAAATATTTTTCTGACTAAATCTCAAAAAAACCTTGACATTTCAACAATATGAAATCAGTCCAGAGCTGGGAGGCATTAACTTAAGCATCTGGAGAAAAGTAATTGCCAACTTAAACAAAGTAATGTTAGTTTTAATCTGAGCAAGCCATGATCACATTATTTAAAGGAAACTGAGTTGGATAGCAAGCATTTGCATTCTATTCATTTATTCATTCAACAAATATTTACTGAGCACCTGCTAGGAACCAAGAAGTATTCCAAATTATAGAGGCTGCAATTAAATAGCTACATGAGGGGAACGCCG
Organism: Spermophilus citellus; assembly: GCF_964194105.1. NCBI lineage: Eukaryota > Metazoa > Chordata > Mammalia > Rodentia > Sciuridae > Spermophilus > Spermophilus citellus. The sequence goes on along the minus strand of NC_138182.1, from coordinate 138,828,100 downwards.
GGGGCGGAGAGAGCGAACAGGGCAGCGCATGCTGTAGAAACCGCGGCAGAGAGAGGCGTGGGAGCTCGAGGCAGAGACGCACCGGACAGAGCGAGCCAGCACCCCGCCATCATCCCGAAATAGCGAGAGGAGAAAGATGGCAGCGGGAATTCCTATTTCTTTCTTCTTTTGTCTTTTCATTTTTCTTATCCCCCCTTCCTTGAATTCTACCTGCCTACTCTCATTCTCCTTAGTGACTTCTTCCCTTCCCTTCTAATACCTTTCCTCCCTAGAATCAAATAAATTTATAGGAATAAACAGTAACCCAGCAGTCAACCAGAACAAGAAGCAACATGAGCAGCTTCAAGAAGCAAGGAAGAAGAGGAGTACAAGCAATGCAGGACAGCCTAAATATTCAGGAGGACCTAGAGTCATCAGAAAAATGGTCATATAAAGACCTCAAGGAACACCTTAGACAGATGGAATGGAACCTCAAAGAGGATACAAGACAGCAAATTCAAGCAGCGAAAGAACACATTGAGAATGAGTTACATAAACAGCTAAAAGAAGAAGTTAAGCACCTTTATAAGGAGATAGAGATTATAAAAAATAATCAAACAATAATTCTAGAAATGAAGGAAACGATAAACCAAATTAAAAACTCAATTGAGAGTATCACTAACAGAGTGGAACAAGTAGAAACCAGAACGTCAGATAATGAAGACAAAATATACCATCTTGAAAAGAGTCTAGCCAACTCAGAAAGGCTGGTAAAAAATCACGAGAAAATCATCCAAGAGTTATGCGATAACATAAAGAAACCAAACTTACGAGTCATCGGGATAGAGGAAGGTACAGAGACTCACACCAAGGGAATGAGAAACCTGCTGAATGAAATAATTACAGAAAACTTTCCAGAAATAAAAAAGGAAACAGATATACAAATTGAAGATGCATACAGGACACCGAGCACACAAAATCACAGTAGACCAACGCCAAGACACATTGTTATGAAGATATCCAATATACAGAACAAAGAGAAAATATTAAAAGCTACAAGAGAAAGGAGACAGATTACATTTAGAGGTAAACCAATACGGTTAACAACAGACTTTTCATCACAGACACTGAAAGCAAGAAGGTCATGGAACAATGTATTTCAAACACTGAAAGACAATGGATGCCAACCAAGAATTCTGTATCCAGCAAAATTAAGCTTCAGGTATGACAACGAAATAAAGATCTTTCATGATAAACAAAAGTTAAAAGAATTTGCAGCCAGAAAACCTGCATTGCAAAGAATTTTGAGCAAAACACTACATGAGGAAGAAATGAAAAACAATAACCAAAACCATCAGTGGGAAGTGCCTCAGTAAAGACAGAGGGCGAGGGGAAAGATAATCATGGAGAAACAAACTAAATATTTAAAAAAAAAAAAAAGGATAAGCATTCAAACATGGATGGAAGTTCAAACCATATATCAATAGTAACTCTGAATGTTAACGGCCTAAACTCTCCAATAAAGCGACATAGGCTGGTATTATGGATTAAAAAGACAAATCCAACAATATGCTGCCTCCAGGAGACACATCTGATTGGAAAAGACATACACAGGCTGAAGGTGAAAGGATGGGAAAAAATATACCACGCACACAGTTCTCGTAAGCAAGCAGGAGTGGCCATCCTCATATCGAATAAAATCGACTTCAAGACTAAGTTAATCAAAAGGGATAAAGAAGGTCATTATATACTGTTAAAAGGATCCATTCACCAACAAGACATAACAATTATCAATATTTATGCACCAAACAATGGTGCTGCGACATTCATAAAACAAACTCTCCTCAAGTTCAAGAATCAAATAGACCACAACACAATAATTATGGGTGACTTCAACACTCCTCTTTCACCGTTGGACAGATCCTCCAAACAAAAATTGAATAAAGAAACTATAGAACTCAATATCACAATCAACAACCTAGACTTAACTGACATATATAGAATATATCAACCATCATCAAATGGATATACCTTTTTCTCAGCAGCACATGGATCCTTCTCAAAAATAGACCATATATTATGCCATAGGGCAACCCTCAGTAAATATAAAGGGGTGGAGATAATACCATGCATTTTATCTGATCATAATGGAATGAAACTGGAAATCAATGATAAAAGAAGGAAGGAAAAATCCTACATCACATGGAAAATGAACAATATGTTACTGAATGATCAATGGGTTACAGAAGACATAAAGGAGGAAATTAAAAAATTCTTAGAGATAAATGAAAATACAGACACAACATTTCGGAATCTATGGGACACAATGAAAGCAGTTTTAAGAGGAAAATTCATCGCCTGGTGGTCATCCCTCAAAAAAAGAAAAAACCAACAAATAAATGAGCTCACACTTCATCTCAAAGCCCTAGAAAAGGAAGAGCAAAACAACAGCAAATGTAGCAGAAGACTAGAAATAATTAAAATTAGAGCGGAAATCAATGAAATTGAAACAAAAGAAACTATTGAAAAAATTAACAAAACTAAAAGTTGGTTCTTCGAAAAAATAAATAAGATCGACAGACCTTTAGCCATGCTAACGAAGAGAAGAAGAGAGAGAACTCAAATTACTAACATACGGGATGAAAAAGGCAATATTACAACAGATCCTACAGAAATACAGAAGACAATTAGAAATTATTTTGAAAACCTATATTCCAACAAAATAGAAGATAGTGAAGACATCGATAAATTTCTTAAGTCATATGATTTGCCCAGACTGAGTCAGGAGGATACACACAATTTGAATAGACCAATATCAATGGATGAAATTGAAGAAGCCATCAAAAGACTACCAACCAAGAAAAGCCCAGGACCGGATGGATATACAGCGGAGTTTTACAAAACCTTTAAAGAAGAATTAAAACCAATACTTTTCAAGTTATTTCAGGAAATAGAAAAAGAGGGAGCTCTTCCAAATTCATTCTATGAGGCCAACATCACCCTGGTTCCAAAACCAGACAAAGACGCCTCAAAGAAAGAAAACTACAGACCAATATCTCTAATGAACCTAGATGCAAAAATCCTCAATAAAATTCTGGCAAATCGAATACAAAAACACATCAAAAAAATTGTGCACCATGACCAAGTAGGATTCATCCCTGGGATGCAAGGATGGTTCAACATACGGAAATCAATAAATGTTATTCACCACATCAATAGACTTAAAGATAAGAACCATATGATCATCTCGATAGATGCAGAGAAAGCATTTGACAAAGTACAGCATCCCTTTATGTTCAAAACATTAGAAAAATTAGGGATAACAGGAACCTACCTTGACATTGTAAAAGCTATATATGCTAAGCCTCAGGCTAGCATCATTCTGAATGGACAAAAGTTGAAGGCATTCCCTCTAAAATCCGGAACAAGACAGGGATGCCCTCTATCTCCACTTCTATTCAATATAGTTCTCGAAACACTGGCCAGAGCAATTAGACAGACGAAAGAAATTAAAGGCATAAAAATTGGAAAAGAAGAACTTAAATTATCACTATTTGCAGATGACATGATTCTATACCTAGAAGACCCAAAAGGGTCTACAAAGAAACTACTAGAACTAATAAATGAATTCAGCAAAGTGGCAGGATATAAAATCAACACGCATAAATCAAAGGCATTTCTGTATATCAGCGACAAAACTTCGGAAACGGAAATGAGGAAAAACACTCCATTCACGATATCCTCAAAAAAAATAAAATACTTGGGAATTAACCTAACAAAAGAGGTGAAAGATTTATATAATGAAAACTACAGAACCCTAAAGAGAGAAGTTGATGAAGATCTTAGAAGATGGAAAAACATACCCTGTTCATGGATAGGCAGAACTAACATCATCAAAATGGCGATATTACCAAAAGTTCTCTATAGGTTTAATGCAATGCCAATCAAAATCCCAACGGCATATCTTGTAGAAATTGACAAAGCAATCATGAAATTCATATGGAAAAATAAAAGACCCAGAATAGCAAAAGCAATTCTAAACAGGAAGTGTGAATCAGGAGGTATAGCAATACCAGATTTCAAACTATATTACAAAGCAATAGTGACAAAAACAGCATGGTACTGGTACCAAAACAGGCGGGTGGACCAATGGTATAGAATAGAGGACACAGAGACTAATCCACAAAGTTACAACTATCTTATATTTGATAAAGGGGCTAAAAGCATGCAATGGAGGAAGGATAGCATCTTCAACAAATGGTGTTGGGAAAACTGGAAATCCATATGCAACAAAATGAAACTGAACCCCTTTCTCTCGCCATGCACAAAAGTTAACTCAAAATGGATCAAGGAACTTGATATCAAATCAGAGACTCTGCGTCTGATAGAAGACAAAGTTGGATCCGATCTACAAATTGTGGGGTCGGGCTCCAAATTCCTCAATAGGACACCCATAGCACAAGAGTTAACAACAAGAATCAACAAATGGGACTTAATTAAACTAAAAAGTTTTTTCTCAGCAAGAGAAACAATAAGAGAGGTAAACAGGGAGCCTACATCCTGGGAACAAATCTTTACTCCTCACACTTCAGATAGAGCCCTAATATCCAGAGTATACAAAGAACTCAAAAAATTAGACAATAAGATAACAAATAACCCAATCAACAAATGGGCCAAGGACCTGAACAGACACTTCTCAGAGGAGGATATACAATCAATCAATAAGTACATGAAAAAATGCTCACCATCTCTAGCAGTCAGAGAAATGCAAATCAAAACCACCCTAAGATACCATTTCACTCCAGTAAGATTGGCAGCCACTATGAAGTCAAACAACAACAAGTGCTGGAGAGGTTGTGGAGAAAAGGGTACACTTGTACATTGCTGGTGGGACTGCAAATTGGTGCGGCCAATTTGGAAAGCAGTTTGGAGATTCCTGGGAAAGCTGGGAATGGAACCACCATTTGACCCTGCTATTGCCCTTCTTGGACTATTCCCTGAAGACCTTAAAAGAGCATGCTACAAGGATACTGCCACATCGATGTTCATAGCAGCACAATTCACAATTGCTAGACTGTGGAACCAACCCAGATGCCCCTCAGTAGATGAATGGATAAAAAAAATGTGGCATCTATACACAATGGAGTACTATGCAGCAATAAAAAATGACAAAATCATAGAATTTGCAGGGAAATGGATGGCACTAGAGCAGATTATGCTTAGTGAAGCTAGCCAATCCCTAAAAAACAAATACCAAATGTCTTCTTTGATATAATGAGAGCAACTATGAACAGAGCAGGGAGGAAGAGTAGGAAGAAAAGATTAACATTAAACAGAGACATGAGATGGGAGGGAAAGGGTGAGAAAAGGGAAATTGCATGGAAATGAAGGGAGACCCTCATTGCTATACAAAATTACATACAAGAGGTTGTGAGGGAATGGGAAAATAAACAAGGAGAGAAATGAATTACAGTAGATGGGGTAGAGAGAGAAGTTGGGAGGGGAGGGGAGGGGGGATAGTAGGGGATAGGAAAGGTAGCAGAATACAACAATGACCAATAGGACATTATGTAAAATTGTGGAAGTGTAACCGATGTGACTCTGCAATCTGCATTTGGGGTAAAATTGGGGGTTCATAACCCACTTCAGTCCAATGTATGAAGTATGTTATGTCAAGAGCTTTGTAATGTTGTGAACAACCAATAAAATAAATAAATAAATAAATAAATAGCTAGCTACATGACTTTTACCAGCACATTGGTCTTCCTCGACTTGACTCTCCCCTCTTTAAAATAAACTGCTCACATTGCATCACAAGCATTTTTACGAGAATATTTAGGACAATAAAGGGGTATATTCCCTTCATTTAACCATTAACCTGTTTTTAGGTACCGCTTCTGATTGCTCCTTATTATAAAAATGCAATGACCATTTACTGGTAAATTTTTGCCCACACTTAATATTTCTTCAGCAATAACACTAAGATCTCCATCTTTGATTCACCATCTAGAGTCAACACCATCCTATCACTGATTTTATGAGCCTGTTCTGTAGCATCCATCTATGGCATTAGAAGTATTATTGAGACTTTAATTTCTTGCATGATTCCAATTGTTCTCTCTCAGAAGTGTCACCCATTTCCTATCTTGGAAAAATCCACTGTAAGTGAATCAAGCCTAAATTTAAAGATGATTGAAGACTTTATTAAAAAGAATTTTACAGAAAAAAAAAAAAAGATTTTTTTAAAAAACTGCTAGCTGGGCATGTAGGCACACACCTGCAATCCCAGCAACAGGAGGCTTAGGCAGAAGAATCAAATCACAGTTTAAGGCCAACCTCGGCAACTTAGTGAGAGACCCTGCCTCAAAATAAAAAAGAAAGGACTGGAAATGTAGCTCAAGGGTAAAGCATCCCTGGATTCTAGCTCCAGTACCCACCCCCCCAAAAAAGAAAAAACCTGCTGAAGGACATTATCTCCAAAAGCCCTTCCAGATAAATCATTCGGGGCCTCTCTTGAATAAGCTCTCTTTTTTAAAATTTTATTTATTTATTTACAGTCCTGGGGGTCCAACCCAGGGCTTTCCACATGCTAGGAAAATATTGAACCATATTGCTATCCTCATTGAGTTTTCCTTCCTTCCTTCCTTCCTTCCTTCCTTCCTTCCTTCCTTCCTTCCTTCCTTCCTTTCTTTCTTTCTTATTGTACTGGGCATTTAACCCAAGGGTGCTTTGCCACCAAATTACATCCCAGCCCTTTTAATTATATTTATTTTTTTTATGTTGAAACAGGATCATACTAAGTTGTTTAGGGCCTCACTAAGTTGCTGAGAATGGCTTCAAACTTGTGATCCTCCTGCCTCAGCCTCGAGAGTCGCTAGGATTACAAGCATAGGCCACTGTGCCCACATCACTGAGTTCTTAATGGTGAATCCAGTGCAGCTAATTAATGCACGTGGGGATATAACAATCCTTCTCAGATATACTGCCAAGTTCTAATCAGTGGATATTCTGTTCATTTCCTTGGGTTATAGTAACAAATTACCACAAATGTAGTGGCTTAATACAATAAAAATTTATTCTCTCATAGTTCTGGAGACTAAGTGTTTGGAATCAAGGTATTGGCAAGGACATGCTATCTCTGAAAGCCGGAGGGAAGGATCCTTCCTTGTCTTTTTGTAGCAATCCTTGATGTTTCTTGGAGTGGAACTATATCTCTCCAATCTCTGCTTCCATGTTCACGTGGCCTCTCCCCAAGGATCTGTGTCTCTGTTTTCTCTTCTAAGGAAGGATGGAACAGGGTCCACACCAATCCAATATGGCCTTGTCCTAACTAATTGCATCTGCAAAGACCATATTTTCTTCTAAATAAGGTCACATGCTGCAGCTCCAAGTAGACATGAAGTTTGGGGGGACACTCTTCAACCCAGTACAAACACTACATTTTTTTTATTCCACCAGCATATTGACCGTGTACAGTAGCGTCTTATCAGAGAACACTGCACTGAAAGACCAAGCAGCCTGGTACAGAGAGGGCTGAGCCAGTGAGGAACAGGAAGGGGGGTTGTTCAAGAGAATCTGTGAGATTGCTCCCTGTGGGTACATATCAGAGCACAGTCAGGGAGCATCCCGGATGTTCCAAGCAGGAAAGAGGTCTGTGCAACAGCAACATGAGTGGAGGGCTGGGAGGGAGGACAGAGTAAAGGGTGAGATAACTGTGGAAGCTTTTCTAAATTCTGGAAGACTTTATAGCAGTCTTGTATTCGTGATTATTTTCGTTTGATTGTTGATTTTTTGGTGCTATTTTGAGTTATTTCATAACTTCTAGTTGCCCAACAAAAATTCAAGTATTTAAATAGGCATCCCACATGCAGGAAGGCTAAGGACTGAACAGTGTAAGCTGGGCATAAGGCCTCTAGCTTTGAACGTCATTCCTGGGTGGAACCTCTTCCCTCCTGTCTTATTGGCAATACATCTTTGGGAATGTGAGGTCTTTTCTCAGAGCTCACACTCCTTCCTCTATAAATTGGAAATAATAGAATCTTTTCCTAGGATTGCAGTAAAGAGGAAATGTGAGGAAAATAATTCATATACAACATTAAATGCAGTTTCAGGAGCATAAAAAAGTGCTTGATACATGTTTGCCTTTATTAATGTATCCATTCATTTTTCCCTGGGTTGGAGGATCTCTCCCCCCAAAATAAAAACTTACTAATTCTTTCATATTAAAAAAAAGAATTTAAAAAGAATTGTTTGTCCTACCTGTCTCCAATTTCTCTCCTCCCATTCTGCAAGGGGACTTTTGTCCCTCTGGGATCCCTCTGTTCTCATCCTTGAGATCCCCATGCTGCTGAGTCTAGTAATTGATTCTCAATCCTCATCTTAGTTGACTGGTGAGCAGCTTTGGTGTCTGACAATTTCTTCCTTCCTGAAACACTTTTTCTCTTGGGTTTCTGGGGTACCACTCACTCTTTTTCTCTATCTACTTCTTCCTTGCATTAGAGGACCCCACGGGCTCCCTTGGAATTCTCCTTCTATCTTTACTTAATTCCTAAGTGATCTCATCCCACCTTAAGGCTTTAAACACCATCCATCACCAAAGGCTTACATGTCTCCTGAACACAGCCTTCTCGGAATCTCCAGCTGAATCTCAAACTTTACATGTTTAAAATCAAATCCCGATTCCCCTCCCTGGTGAAACCTGGTCCTCCCACCTTAGTAGGTAAATGCCTGGGAGTCATTCTGAATTTCCACTTTCTCTTACACCTGCATCTGACCTACTAGCAAATCTGAAGAAAGTTTCTCTTTCTGCCTCAGAATAGATCCAGAAACTGAGTACTCGCCACTGCAGTGCTGCCACTCTGGGCTAAGCCACCTGCATTCCTCACCTGTGTTACAGTGACAGCCTTGTGACTCCTCTGCCTGCTTCCTCCCATGATCTCTTCTGTCTATGCTCTACCAGAAGCCAGAGTGACCCACAGGTGACTGCACATTAGAAACACTTGACGAGCCTCAGAAGTGCCAATATCCAGGCCACATCTCAGATGGATAAAATCAGAGACTCCAGATGTAGGCCCAAGCATAAGTGTGTGTGTGTGTGTGTGTGTGTGTGTGTGTACATGTGTACACGCGTGTATATTCTGCAATGCTGAGGATTGAACTCAGGGTTGTTCTACTACTGACCTATACCCCCAGCCCTTTTTATTTTTTTATTTTGATAAAGAGTCTTCTTATGTTGTCCAGGCTGCCCTTGAACTTGTGATCCTCCTGCCTCAGTCTCCTGACTATCTGGGATCATGAATATATATATTAAGTCAGGTCATGTGGCTATCCTACCTAAAAAACCTCCAATGGCTTCTCATCTCAGAATAAAAGCCAAAGTCCCTAAATAGCTTTTGAGGCCTCCATTAGCAGGTGCTTCTCAAACTCACCCTGAGGGCTTTGTTAAACCGCCAGTCACTGGGCCCCACCTTCAGAGTCTGATCACTTGCCTTTCTAGCAAGTTCCCAGGTGACACTGATGCTACTGGTCTAGGGACCACGCCTTACAGGATCTGGCCCCACTAACCTTCAGCAGCATATTCTCTACTCTCCGGACAGCTAACTCTGTTCCAGCTACAATGGCCTCATTTCCTAAACAGCCAGCCCCCCTCCCACTCTGAAGCCTTTATCTTTGCTGTGGCTCCAGCCTCCCAGCCGCCTCTCAGCTCTCTTAAGTCACCTTAGCAAGTGAGGCTGTTCTGACTCCTCCTTATAGCTCATTTCTGTTTTTTTTTTTTTTCTTCCCAAGTTCTGGCTCTGCGGGATGTGTGTGTGTGTGTGTGTGTGTGTGTGTGTGTGTGAGAGAGAGAGAGAGAGAGAGAGAGAGAGAGAGAGAGAGAGAGAGAGATTTATATACAGTGGAGTATAAACCTTATGAGAGCAAGGAGCTTGTTTTTTCTCACTGCTGTGTCTGCAGTGTCTAAAACCACACCTGGCCCTCAGTGAGTCTCAAAGAAATGGAAACCAAAGAATGAAGAAAACCCTGCAACCCACTGACCTTATAAGAATGCCTGTAGCTCCGGGGATGACCAGGAGAGGCCGCTGTAACGTCGCGCAATGGGCAGGAGGCCGCGCAGCTGCTTTTCCTCCCCAGCCAGCGGCCGCCACTCCAGGGTGGGAAACTGCCCGCTGAGCCTCCGCTGCCAAGTGGACCCAGCTGGGACGTGGAAACATGTGTATCGTCGCCTCCTAACGCCTCGCGCTCATCACCAAGTCCTGCAGCTCCTGGAGATCAGCTGTAACCCAGATCCAGTAATTTTGGAAGTGCACACACCAGAATGAAAGCTTCAACAAGTCCCCGAGAGGGTTTGGTGGACACCAGCTCCCGGGGAAAGGCTTGGTCCAGGTGGACGCAGCCAGCCAGCATCTGCGTTGGAGTGGAGTTGTTGACGCTCCGAGTTAGAGTCCAGAAAACAAATTCCCGAGAATTCCAGAGGAGGCAGGTGAAGAAGCTAGCTGTTGCTTCCCTTCCTGAGTGGGGATGTTCCAGTGAACCCTCTATGCCCTTTCCTCTTTAAAAGAGCCATCTATCTATTCACATGCACATGCATACATACATCTGAAGGCACCAATGATGGGACCCAGTTCTCTTTAAAGAGTCCCACTTTTATTCTTTATGACACAGTAGATAAAAGCTCTGGGGTTAGGATTGAGAAACAAGCAAGCTTTTGCCCCATTTTTGCTGAGGGACTTAAGACTTAACCTGAAAAGGGTGGTCAGCACATCTGGGTTCCCTACCTCAGGGTCAGTGGGACTGACCAAGTGATGAAAAGCCATGAGGCTCCTTGTCAATCATCCAAATGTCAGAATGGCTTTCTGATGATAGTGGGGATGACTTCTTAGTTTTCACAAATGGCATGCAAAACCAGCAGGGATTTATCAGAAGACCCCCCCACTTCACTGTAGAATTCAGGGGGAGTCACAGTCTTATTTGCATATGATTTGCATGCAATTTAAGAATAATATACCAGGCATGGGGGTGCATGCCGGTAATGCCAGCTGACATGGGAGAATAAGGCAGAAGGATAACAGGTTCAAAGCCTCAACAACTTAGTGAGACCCTGTCTCAAAATAAAAATGAAAAGAACTAAGGATGTACTCAGTAATAAGGTGCCCCTAGGTTCCACCCCAGTACCAATAATAATAGCTAAAAATTATATAAACTCTTGCCATAGGCCCATTACTACTAATTTCATTTCATCCTCACAACAGATCTATGATGCAAGAACTATTCCAATCCTTTGTTGTATAGATGGGGAAACTAAAGCTTGCAGAGATTAAGCAACTTGCCTCAAATGACAGGCTAATCAATGAGACCTGGACCCAGGTAGTCAGCCCTCCTTCCTCATCCCCTGCACCACACCTGTTGAGTGAGCTAGAGGGACAATGAAATTGAACTTCACAAAACAGTAGCACGGGTGGTGGACCAGCCTTGGACTAGAGGGTCAGATAGACCAGGCGATTGTCCCAGCTTTACTACAGCTGAGCTGCGTTAACAGGCAAGTGATTTATCCTCTGTAAATTGTTGGTTTTTTCCTATATAAACGGAAGATAATGCTTCCCTTGAAAGGTTGTTGAGAGGATTATATGAGATAACACTTAAAGCACCCATCCTAGTTCCTGTCAAAATAGATGTCTATTAAATATTAGCCTACTCCGTGTGTTCCTATTAAAGTTGGAAAACAAAAAAGGTACTGAGAGATTAACATCTAAGCCACCACTACCCAGACCTTGTGGTCAGGGGAGGCCGCCCCCCCCCCCAAAATACTAGCCCTGCTACAGTTGGTAGCCTAGGATCCTGACTTTTCCCAGTTCTCTCAACCAATTTTTGATCCATACTCCCTCTGCCCCAGGGTACTGAGAAAGAGGGTCTATGAGCAGCCATTGCCCAGCCACCTTCCCCTTTTGCTGGCCCTTCTTTCCAGCCTCCCCTATAGATTGAAGAAAGAGAAATGGAATGAGGAGAGGCTAAAAGCTCCCTTGGTCATCAAGAGAATTAAGGCAAGGAGAAGGGATAACATGGAGGGAGTGATCAGTGGCTTGGGTTATGCTTACTCTCCAGTCAAGAGCCTCTTAGCTCTAAGCCACCCACTTAGGCCCAGTGAGATTCACTTAATGACGTGGTCTAGAATCACATTCAGTATTAGAGCTGAAAAGGGCTTTAGAGATTATTTCATTTTCAGCCAAGATTCATGCTTGGAAGAAGAGGTGTCACAAGGTGATTAACTTGCTAGGAGGCTCCTATTAGCAGAGCTGGCCTTGACACCCAGGCTCCTGGCTCTCCAACCTCTTTGTCTTGAACCATTCTGACTCCCATGACCTTGCCATTCTCTGAAGGGTGGGTGGGCTCCAGGACATGGCAGAGTTAAGGCTGCAGTGGGGCCTTGGCGCCTCTGGCACCACCTTCTCCCTCAGCACCTTGCTCTGCTGGGCACCATTTAGGCAGGCCCCCCACTCTGAGACACCTTCCTTGGGCAAATACTCAGGTCCTGAAGCTGTCCCTCTGCAATTTCTCTATCAAAACTTACCTTCCCAACATCCTAGCCAACTGTAAAACTGAAAAGAAATCCTGCTATGAAATAAGCTCCTTCATGTTTATGACTGATAAGGGACTCAAATGGTTCTATGGCTCTTTATTTCTAAAACTGGTCTCCTAGAGAAATGAAACCTTTTCCCAAAGGGGTAAGATCCTTATGGTAGAATTCTGGAGCAGAAAATTCTCCCCGGCATGTCTCCAGGTGTAAAGTGGAGATGGTCACCTATGTTACCCCCACCCCCACCCCATGCGACTGTGACAGGGGTACATGTCAAGCAATAGCCTGATAAGATCTGGTCTCTTTTGGATCTAAGAAATCCCTTTCTTCTAGTCAGGCTGAATATAAACTCATTTATCTCCATTCCCTTGGAGCACTCTTTTCGTCCATCTTTCTACCCAACCAGTGCCTATAGTCAGAGAGAGAGAGAAAGGTGCTAGGTGCTGGCAATCAGCCCCTCCGGAAACAATTAAATTCACCCCTTTCCTAAAAATCTCAAGCACCAAATTACAAATGCCTCATTCCCACAGGACTTCTTTCCTACAATACTTCCTGAGTTGATTATAATAGTAAAAATGGTGGTGTTTTCTGCCCACTATGAAAGATTTCTTCTCCATGCCCTGATTCTTAGTTGTCTTGAAGGATAGGAAAATCCCACTATGGAGAAATAGTGGTCCAGAGCTTGAGAGACCACATGTCCCTGTTTATGCCTGCTGACCAGGCATAATTACAAATAGTGCCTTTCATTCTCAGTGTCCTGGTTTGAATGATAAACCTATTAGGAACACAGATTTTAGAGTTGGAGACAGCCTTGCTTCTTATAGCTGTCTTAGCTTTTGCATCAGTGTAACCAAAATACTGGATAAGAACAACTTACAGGAGGAAAAGTTTATTTTGGCTCAGGGTTTCAAAGGTTCAGTCTGTTGTCTCCATAGCTGAATCCATAGCTCTGGGCCCAAGTGAGGCAGAACATGATGGCAGAAGGGTGTGGCAGAGGAAAGCAGTTTACGAGATGGCAACCAGGAAGCAGAGAGAGAGCTCTGAACACCAGGGACAAAACATAAATCCCAGTGACCTATTTCTTCCAGCCACATCCTACCTGCCTTCAATTCCCACCAAGTTAATCCATTCAAGTGGATTAATCCACCAATTTAGGTCACAGCTCATAATCTAATCATTTCCATTCTGAACATTCTCACATGGTCTCACATGAGCTTTGAGGAGACACCATATCCATAACACAACAAAACTAGCTGCGTGACTTTGAACAAGTTACTTAAAGTCTATGAGCTTCAGTTTCCAAATCTGAAGACAGAGGATACTCTTAGATGGATCCCTTTTCATAGATAGGGCCATTGAAAGGACCAGTCTTGCACTGAAAGCTCAGGTTAAGACTGCAGCATGAGTCACCTCTCATTCTAGAATACAGAACATCCACATACATCCTCCACATATGTGGACTCACCTAGGCAGGGATGTAGTCTCTTTTTGTTGGGGGGAGGGGTTGTACCAGAGATTGAACTCAGAGGTACTCAACCACTGAGCCACATCTCCAGCCCCCTTTTTTTGCTGGGGGTGGGGGGTGCGGTATTTTATTAGAGACAGGGTCTCACTGAGTCACTTAGCACCTCACCATTGCTAAGGCTGGCTTTGAACTCGAGATCCTCCTGCCTCAGCCTCCCCAGCCACTGGGATTATAAGCAGGTGCCACTGTGCCCAGCTACTCTTTTGAAGGCTATTTTGCACTGGGAAAACCTGAATTTATAACAAGACAGACTAGCATTCAAATCGCAGCTGCAGTACATATTAGCTGCATCACCCTAGAAATACAAATGTCTTGCCTTGCTCATCTGGGCAACTGAGATAAAAATCTCAGAGTTGTGAGTAGAAAATGAAGCAAAGGTGTTGGAAAGTCACATGCCCTGTGTATGCGCTCAATGCATGCTGCCTCATATTACTACACTTAGGGACAGTGAGGTCCAGGGAGGAGAGAGACATGCCCAAGTACACAACTAGGTTCAACAGTAAGGACAGAAGAGGTCTGTGCCCTTTCCCCATATCTTGTGGTCTCTGAAGACTGTCCTTCTTCCTTCTTGAGTCAGAACTGTGTCCTAAACCATCAGTACCATTTCCAACTCTAAATCTTTCTCAATCTCTCTCCTTCTTTATCATGAAAATTAGTAACAGGAAAAGGAAGCATCTTGATAGCATGCAGCTGGCCCTAGGATTTTTGGATTAGAACCAAATTTGATGTTTATGGAACTGATGTCAATCTGCTGGTTGTGTGATATTGGGCAAATTACTCCACACTGATGAGCTGCAATTTCCTCGTGTGTAAAATGAAAATAATACCTCTTGCAGGATGAATGGCAAATCCAAGTTGTTCTCACTCCCAGCCCATCTTTTAACCTCCATTCAGCCTCAAGTTCACAAGCTGCTCAATCCCATGGCCATTGGCAGGGAGGGTGGTAGTAAGACTAGAATTTCTAGACTAGAACCTACATTTAGGAAATGTGGAATTGAATTCAAAAGTTTGAAATTTGAACTACAGTATGAAGTGTGGTGCTATATCATGGGGATAGGTATTTTACTCAAAATGGTCTATGGAGCATTTGGGTTATTTTTGTTTTCCATACCTGTAACCCTCTAGCACAAACAACAGCTTGCCAAACAGAGCCAGCCTGCCACCTTCTTTTTTAAAAAATAGAGTTTTATTGGAGCATGGCCATGCCCATTTGTTATCTATTTCTTTCTTGATTCTATGGCACAATTGAGTAGTTGCAGCATAGACTGTAAGGACTGCAAAATATTTGCTATCTGACCCTTTACAAATGAAGTTTGCAGCACTAAAATAGGGCTTTAAGTTTTAATAATGATAATTACAGTAATAACATATGCTACTGTGTGCTTACTCTGTGACAAGGGTTGTTCTAAGGCTTTATATGTACCATATAATTTCATGCTTGCAACAACTCCATGATACACAAATACTCTTATGCCAAATTCATAACTGAGGACACCATCAGAAAAAAAGGTCAAATAATTCATTCAAGGTCCAGAGCTAGAAAGTGGCACAGTTTAAATTCTACCCTGAATAGTGTTGAGAATTAGACCTGCTTAGGGACTTTCATACACATTTCTTTTCCGATCAACTTGACCACTCGTAATATGAGAGGCAATTTTCTGTGGTCCACAAACACATCATTAAAAAAATGTCCTCTCCTATGGTGAGAAAGCTATTCACTTTTAAGTTCTCTTTAACATGATGAATCTCCCTTTTAACAGGGATAGTGAACTGTCTCTTTGCACGCAGCTCAAATTTAACTAGATTGCTTCATTTCATAGCATTTATTTTTATGGTTACCTTCTTCTTGTGGCAAATGATCCTTGCTTTTCCTTTATAGTGGTTTCCTTTCAAAATAAATTTATTTAGGAATAAAAGGTTGAATTGATTCAAGTGTTAAGGAAACCATGTTAATAACGGTGCATATGGTGTGTAAATATGACACAAATCAAATCATGATTGTGGTGCAGAAATGAATGACAGAAGTGGGAAGCCCTGCCCAACAATCAGGTGACTTTGCCTTCCTTCCAGCCAGCAGCAGTTTGGAACATGGCTGGGGACTGTCCCCTCCCTGAGCTCAGTTTCCCTACCTATTGAGTAAGGAAGTTAGAATTACATGATCACTAACATCCTGTGGCATCCCAGTTTATTTTTTCTGGCCTGAGCTAAGCTTAAATTAGACTTGTTAGAAATCCAGCCTTTCAAACCTTGTAAAAACAAAGGACTCTCTGGCACCCCCTATGTCTTCCTCTCTTAGAGTGAGCCTATTAATCCCCGTCTGGTTCTTGCAGAAAAAAAAGCGAGGAGATAAATGCATGCAGTGCAGGATTCAATTTGCGCCTCTTGCCTTTAAATTAAACAGGTCTGGATTGGCTCAGGACATTTACTGGGAGAAAAATAAGTTCCTTGACATTTCCTCATTCATAGTTATTCCACCTGGGCCCAGCCAGCCTGGCCCGATGGGGTTTCTGTCTCTCTGGAGAGCTCTGTGTCTGCTCCCCTAGAGACAGCTGTGGTTATAGCTCACTATGGCTGGAAGGAAAAGAGAAGGATTTTATTAGAAAACACAAGATGCAGCCCTGCAAATGGATTCCAAACCTACATGAAATATAACTGGACCAGAAGTGGCAAGAGTGCAAAGATCCATTCTTCTTGGTTTTAAGGAGACTGGGGGGCAGCAGGGCATCCAGGATGGGGCAGGTGCAGCAACCAGTGCTGTCAATCTGCCATTTCTAGTTCTTAGTCCTCACTGCAATCCTCAGAAGGGGTGATCATCATCATTTAGTTTATTAATCATATTGCACTTAGATCAAGAAACTGAGGCTCAGAAAGGTCACGCTCTTTTCTAACTTCAACTTACTCCTCATAGGTGTAGGTTTTATTATTTTCTATTTTGTATGGAGGCAGGTTGAAAGCCAGAGAGTTTAATTCATGTAGCTGGTAAGTGGTAGAGGGAGGATTTGAACCCATGTCTGACTCTCTGCAAGTTTTTTCTCTGTGTTTCTTTTCATGGGGCCTAGAGAAATGCTAGCACTTCCCCCAAGAGAATAGAAGGGATAGCAGGAAGCAAGCAGGTCTGCTTCCAATGGAGGTAACAGGAAGACATAGCTAGGGGAAAGAGTTTCTCTGCATGTACCAACATCACTCAACAACGTGTCACTTTTCATTCTTTATTCACCGTGTGTCAAGAATTCTTACATGTTCATTATGATGATGCACCTTTCCCCCCAGCCATCTACGCAGATCTGAAACCATCTGTCAGCCCTTCCCAGGGGCAGCTGATTGAGGTATCTGGAGCCAAAAGTCACCACTGCAAGCAAGGAGCATGTTAAGAGCCTGTTTTCTATCTTGATTAAAATTCCTTCCCATGGGCTCTTTCTCTCGCTTGGGCTCATCACACAAGCTATGAAGCGCAAGTTATCTGCAGGGCCAGCACCTCTATTGTTAGGGAGTCTCCCTCCGTAATGGGCACTATCAATGCCCTGCCCAGCATATCCCCCTCAGTTACCTGTTACCGTTTCTATGGTCCCTTGGCCAGTTTCTGTGTGCTCTGCTCCTAACAGCTCATACCTGGGACTTTCTTCAGAAGCTTGTTCTCACTTTTACAGAGATGAAGGTGTGTGGGAGCCATCCCAACCAGGCAGGAGATGGAAGCTCAGTGCTCTGGCCATAAGTCAGGGCAAGCTCCAGGGAATGGTTTACAGCCCAGAGCATCCCAGGAGGTCAGACTGGGATGGAGCCTGGAAGCATGCCTTTGCTTTTCCTCCTCCCCACCCTGTTCCGCTCTTCCACTCTTCAGACCCCTCCTTAGAAAGTCACATGAAATCACCCCAGGATTGCCTTCTGGGGAACCTGACCTAAAACATTGTTCCTCTTCCTCAAGCTAGTTTTTTTTTTCCTCTGTCCACAGAATATCTTCCCCTGAATAGACACTCCTACCCATCACTTCTTGAACCAAACTCCCTGTGATAAATCAGAGTGCACTGTTCAAATTTGTCTGCTCTATTAGCAAGTTTCTAGGCAACAACAAACTCATCCTGGTGGCATCCATGTTCATCTTCTGTGTAAAGGCTTTTGGATAAGAGAATGTCACTACACATAACGCTGACCTTATACCATTCCTTTCACAGAAAGGAAAAAGTTCAGTACCTTCTGTCCACCCACTTAGCGACTAGGTAATCTTAGAAAATTGTTATTTTACTTAAAAGAGTAAAAAATAGAAGATTCTCTCCCTAAGTATTTTAATGTGTGTCTTTTATGGAAAAATATAGAAAAGTATAATAATACAGACACCAAACATCAACTAGTGCTTTTTGGTAAATTTCTCTCCTATCTTTTTTTTTTTTTGATGCAGATATTCTCAAGCAATTGTAATAGACATTACTACTTGTACTCATCATCTGGTTCTTGTCTCCTTCCATGTACAGTGGACACTTACCCTGCCTTTACCCCCTGGATATTAGGTGTGGTCACATGACTTGCTTTGGTCAATGAAATGTGAGTAAGTGTATTTAAGAGTCAGTGCACTATTCTCTATGCCCTTGTCCCCATTTCTGTGGACCGCTTCAAGCCACTGATGGCAATTACTCATCCGGGTCTGGGTACCTTAGTTGACGATGACAGCAAAGTCTCCTGCCAACTCGAATGGGCATGGGACATGTACAAGAAGAAAACTATTGTTTTAAGCTGTTGGCATTAAGTGGATGTCTTAGTTTGCTAGGGGTGCTGTAACACAGTACCACACATAGAGTGACTTAATGCCAGAAATGTGTTGTGTCACTGTTCTGGACCTTAGAAGTCCATGACCAAAGGGTCAGCAGAGTTGATTCCTTCTACAAGGTATGATGGAGAATCTGTTCATGTCTCTTGCCTGGCTTGTGATGATTTGCTGGCAATTTGTGGCTTTCCTTGGTCTGTGGAAGTATCACTCCAATCTCTGTCTTCACCTTTGCATGGCACTTTGCATGAGTGTGTGTGTGTGTGTGTGTGTGTGTGTGTGTGTGTGTCCCCAACTTAAATAGATAGCAGTTGCATTTGATTAAGGCCCACCTTAATGATCTCATCTTAACTAATTATATCTGCAATGACCCTACTTCCAAATAAAGTCACATTCTAAGATACTGTACATTAGAATTGCAACATAGGAATTTGTTGTGTTAGAGGGGGAACACAATTCAACCCTTAATAATGAATGTTTATTACAATAGTGTATTTTAGACTCTATTGATCAACCCAAGGACCATCCTTTTCATGTGATTTTTTTGATACATTTCTTCCCCACTTTTACTTTATGCAGTTAAGTAACTTACCCATCATCACAAAACCAATAAGAAGGAAAACTGGAATTCTAACCTAGGTTTTCTGATTAAATAGCCTGAGCTTTTGACCACTCTCTGGAGGTTGCTATCTGAAGTCTAGGTGCTTTACAGCTCACCAAAGTCCCCTCTGCTCCCTATTTACTCTGACTGAGGCTACAGACTGTTTGTCTTTAGGGTTGTTGTGTTGACTTCCCTGGGTATGGTCCAATTTCCTGGTTTATATTACCTATATTCCTCCTGCAGCATGACATTTGCAACCATGTGCTATGCTATAGTTCCTCTCCTTAGTTATTAAAAAAAAAATAACCCATGCCCTTCAATTCACCTTCCAGGTTATTAAAAGCCATTACGACAATCTGGGCAACTCTAACTGAACCCTACCTGTCACCAACTCTCTTTGATTCCCAAGCACAGACCCATGGATTAGGCTCCCTCTCTGACTTCTACCTGTTTTCTGCCCAACAAATTTCCCCTCCAAGGAATAAGCCAGTAATAAGCATATTTGATTGTTTAAAGCAAATGGATTCTCAGGAAATGCCAGCTCCTCCCATTACATCCTTTTAAAAAAGATTCTCCCAATTACAAAGAACTCAATCAAATGGCAACTTGCCCTCAGTCCTGATGTTCGCATTTCCCAGTGCAGAGAAAAGAAGAAACCCCACATTGTGAAGCGTATGCCCAGGCAGTGAATCACAGGAGCTTTTCAATCACTTATTGCTTTCTCCCCCTTGCCATTCCTATTGTGCGTGATCTCTTTTTTATCCCACACCAAGGGACTTTGTGTGCGTGCTACTCCTCATTAATTTGATCACAGAGCGCAGATCTAAGATGTGATTCGAGTAAATGAAAGGTTCTCCAGAAGCCGTCCAGGTGGAGGCGTTCACATCTAAGCCCTCATCCGTGCCTTTGAATTCATTAGCTCAGAGCACATGGCCCCGCCACAGAGATACGTACACTGCGTATGCACACCCTGGAGGGCCCAACTCTGCAGACTGGCACCAAGTCACCTTCTCCCAACCCCAGTCAAAGAGACACGTGTTGTGTTTACTCCAGTTTTATCATTAATTTTGCCTGCTGCCTGACAGCCTTGGTCTCCCTGGAATTAGGCTGATCTTCATGTTGTAAGAGAGCAGCAGACAAACCCCTTCTTCCTTCCAGGCGGAGACCCCACCCCCATTTGCTGAATAAAGCAAGTGAAGCTCTGCCAGGAAAGACCCCTCTATACTGGTAAGTGCTGGGGACACCAGCCCTTAAGTGAAGCCTCACCAGAAAGACAGCCTACCTTCCCACGATGCTGCAGCCTACAGCATGGGGCCAGAGTTTGATGGGGTCTTTTAAAATGCAGAGCTTACCTGGAAGGATTGCTATAATAAGCCATTAATGCTTTAGTGCAAATGAATTTGATCAAATTGACTTTGGCCACCTGATAGGGTCGGGGGTGGGGTGGGGACACAGAGAGATAAATTCTAATGGGAACAGAATGCCAAAGGGCAGCAAAAGCAGAAATAAGATGGTCTCGGGACTCCAAAAAACAGCAAATGGACACTAGGCACCAGCTGGGGAAATTAAATGAAAAAAAAAAAAAAGATCAAGAAAGTGAAGGGAGATGGAGCTTGAAAACATCCAAGCAACTTAGGAGGACTTGAAATGATGGTCATTTCTGAATATCCAAGGTGAATGATCCCGAATGATACCCCCTTAAAAATCTCTGGTCCCATTAAAACTATCAAAAGGAGATGATAATGGCTTACTTACCCAAAGGCAGACGAGTGAATCAAAAGATCCCTGGAAAACCCTTCTCCCAGGAAGTTTCTAAAAATCAAAGTGAACCCCCAGCAATCAAGAAATCCTCTGGTTTGACCCTTCCCAGCCTTAGCAACCTCTTCAGAGCCAGACAGATTCTGTTTCAACTTGAGCTCAGCCATTGGGTTAACTCGAATAAGTTATGAGCAACCTCGAATAAGTCCCTAAATAGTTTGAGGCCTCAATTTTCCCATTTACAAATAAGTCATAAAACCTACATCACTAGGTTGTTGGGAAATTTTAATAGACAGTGTATGTGAATCCTTTAATATGGTGTTAGGCACAAACATGTTGAATAATAATTTAGCTACCACATATTATCATATCATCATCACAATCAACACTGTCAGCATCATCTCATACCCACCAGTGATCCTGGTAGGTGGCAGTGCAGCACAATCATGTGAATGGAATGAGTTATGGGATCAGACCATCCAGGTTTCAAATATAGTCCCTAATGGGAACCAGGCATTTGACCTTGGGCCAGTTATTCTGAACTCCAATTCCCTCATCTGCAAATACAAATGATAAAAATGCCCACCTCCCAAGTGAAGATTGGGGAGGTGCATGCCATTTGCTGAGAGTGATGGCTGGCCATACAGTAATAGCCTAATAAATGGAAGACAGGAACCCCCCAACTCCTTTCCCTTTCTCTGTCTTTCCCTTTATGCATCCCTTTCCCTCTCTGCTGACAGATGTGGTTGAGTAGAGAGAATGAGATCCACTTGTGCAGATGATCAAGGAGATGCAGATGCCTTGCTTTGCAACCAGAGAGACAAAGACAAGGCACAGCTCCAGGAGCCAAATCTGGTTTCGCCCATAGTAGTATTCTGACTTTTGGGCTGCAGTACAGAGAATGAATTCTCCTGAAGTGCCCCCTTCCGAGTGGAGCTGGGGAAGATAAAGAGTGGCTAAAGAGCTCTGAACAATGGCTAATCCTCTAATTAGCACTTCAGAGAGAAGTGATAACTGGAATCCACTCTCAGCTCTAAGCTCCAGGGAACAGCAGGGTCTGATCAATGTTTTCCTGGAATCATATGCAAAGCCACTAAGTTCTTTCTTCTAAGTTTGTGCCTCCCTCCTGGAGTGTTGCCTTCTTTCTCTCTGTTGTGATCTATTTCTCTTTCTTTCTCCCTTTGTCCATCTCTTTCAACGCCTCCCATTCTTCCTATTTCCCTCATAATCGCTGTAACATGGGAAGCATGTATAATGTATAATTATTCTTTCATTTGTGAAATATTTACCACAGAAAAATTAAGAAAGGCTCCACATGCTTAAGAAGATGGACTAACCAACAAGGAAAGATACTTCTGGATAATGACAATGTGTTTTGGTAAATGCTTTCCCAAATTATCCCCATAGGATGGCTGTATCTTCAAAGTGTCAAGTTCTGGCTGGGTTAGGTAGAGGAAGCTATTCCAGAGAAGCAGATACTAGGGATAAGTCTAAGGTTTTATTGTTTGTTTGTTTTGTGTTGTTTTGTTTTGTTTTGCTTTGTTTTGTTTTTCTGAGATGGGGTCTTGCTAAGGTGCCCAGGTTGGCCTTGAACTTGCAGTCCTTCCAGCTCAGCCTCCCAAGTTGCTGGGATTACAGGTGTGCTCCACCACGCCCAGCTCTAGGTTTCTAATTCAGTACATCATTCAATGAACTGTGTGGTTCTTCATCTTCATTCCAACAGCTGTGATTTAAACATGCGTTTGTCCAACAGAAACCAACATTGCTAAATTAATTGAGTTGTTTTTGACGTACATATAACCACCATTTTTCCTCCTTTATGTCAGTGGCCCCAAAGAGAAAGGACCCTCCTTGGGGCTCCTTAAATGAGTGACTACAGTGGGGATGGATGGGGAACTGAACCAGAAAAGGCACCAATAAGGCTCCTCCCCCATAATAGCTATAGAGCTATACAACAAAAGCCCTGTGCTTCACCATCTCTAAGTCTTAGTCTTAATGATTTTAAGTCAGGGTTTACAAGTAAACCAATGCCTTCTATCCCCCATCCCTTTCCCAAGCCCAGAGAAAATGAGTAAAACATACTTGGCCTTTAGAGTTATACCTCTTTGTGCCCAACCATCGGTTACTCTTTACAATGGACAGATCAATGGTTGGAGCACTTGCAGCAATTTCTGAGTGACAGTTCATGGCGTTGGCATGTTACATTTAAGCCACTTAGGTTTTGAAGCCATTTAGGTCTGTCAAAACAATCCACCTTCCGCTGTGTCTCTGGCAGAATAACTGGCTGGTGCAAGGCAAATCTTGACTCAACCTTCATGTGACCATGTGAATGTGGTAATTAAAGGGGAGGGGAAGATTTTGGATCTTTAACAAATACAGGTCTAGTTTTCTTTCTGAGTCAATCTCATACACCAGGAAATCTGGATCCCAGGAGCCCAGTTTATCTTGGAGCGTTAAGGATTTAGTGAAGCAAAGAAAATTCATTCCCATGGTTTAGAGGAAGTTAAAACATATCCCATTACCTTTATCAGAGTAAAGATCCTAAACGCTTTATTCACCAGTGATTTCCATGGATTTGTCTGACGGGTAGTAGATGATTAATAATAATTGTTGAAGGAACCAAAGTTTTCAAAGACCCTGCCTACCACCCCACCCCAACACCAGGCAAGGATCTTCCTATTGGTTCATTCCTGGTAGTGTTGTCTTTCATCCCACCTCTTTATGTTCCCTAGGGGGTTGCTTTGGATGATCCCTTCTCATTTCTTCTCTGAATAGATTTCCATTTTGCAGCTGAATGTATTCATTCATTCATTTATTAATATTTTTTTTTCTTTTTCATGCATCCATCTTTTGACATAAGGAAATTCTGTATGGGCCAAGTTCCCAGTTACTGACAAGAATGAAAAGATGAGGGAGATATGGGAGGTATCCTTGAAGAGATTACAGTCCAGAGAAGAGACAGAGACAGGAACATCTAAAATCAAGGGTATGATCCTGGACACAGATGAGTAAAGACAGAGGAAAGAGAGAAGAAATTCTCAAGGAAACCCTACCAAGAAGATTAAATAAATGAAAAGCATCTGGTTTGTGGTGTTAGGACTTGGTAGCATGAACAAATGAAAGAACCATGAAAGCAGAGTTTGGTACATATAGGTGCAATGAGCAGAATTATCCAAAAGTGATCTCAGAGTTCTTTCTAGATTGCCTGGAGAAACTAGCTAGGACTAGAAGCTCCATTCCCTCTCCCAACCAGAAGGGCTTTACCAATCTCAGCTCTTCATGGGACTGATGGCTTCCTTCACCCAGTAGGGAGAACTCTAGCTTTCCATGCAGCATAAGATCAGGTGCAGAGCACCTGGTGTTCTCAGAACATTCCTATAAATGATTGGCACCACAAATCTGAACTAACGCACCATGGAGACTCTCTACTCCTACCTCTGCCAAGGCTATTTTCTCACTATAAGCATGAGACAGGGGCTCACTGCTAGGAATTAGATACTGTGAGCACAAAAGTAGCTTCTCTCTTTTGAGTATGGAAAGCACCAGTTTTCTAAGTTTTCTGTTTCCCTTTACCCGGTAAAGCTTACTCCTTAACCCACATACAATTCAACCCAAACCTTGATGCATAGCAAGCAGAGGCCTATAAGGCATCCACATCCGTGGAGTGGGCTCGGCAGCCATGTAGAGTTAGGCAACAAATGCATCCCAGAGTTTGAGCAAGGCAGGACATGGTAGCAAAGAAGAGGAGACCATATACTCTGGGGTCATGGGAAGTGGGCCAGGAGGGGTGGTTGGAACTGGTTTGTGCAGGGCTTTTGTGATATCTGCTATTTCTCCCTGCTTGTCTTCTTTCTCTTTGGGTAGCAGTAGAAGAGTATGTCTTTGGAGAAATCACCTTCCCCATAACATGAATTCTGACGAGTCTGTCAGAGCTGATCCATGCCTTCAGAATCTCTCAGATATTTAAATCTTAAGCAGAATGATATAGATTAAAAACCACACACAGGCTTATCACACAGCATCCCAAGGGACCAAGTCCTGTCATGGATCCCAGAGTTGCTTCCACCAGCGCTGTTCAAGCCTTACCTTTAATTCTGTCAGCCCCCAGCCTTCCATAAAGCCCCTTTTGGACTTGAGTCAGATGCAGCTTGCAAACAAAGGAGCTCATGAATGGTGTAGGATACTGAAGTTGGTTGAGTTAAATGCCATCCGAGGGCAATAGTAATACCAGGATCTCTACCTGTGCTGAATGGTGCTGTGCAATTCCTCACACTATTCCCTATCATTATTAGGGATATTGAAATCTGAGATTTGGAGATTTGGGGCCACCTGGCCTAGTATTGTGACTAAAGTTGGGGATGTTCCATTAAAGGTGTGTCAGGAGCAGGGATGCTCTTTATCTTCCCCACTCTATCCTGCCTCTGAAGCTTGGCAAAGAAATAAAAGTTTGGTGTGCACCTGAGTGTGTTTCTGTGCCCAAGTATCCTTGGATGATATTCCAAGAAGCCATGACATTCATTTGTCATTGTCATTTGCAATCATTCCTGTTAGTTGATAATACTTAAACCCAGCTCATCCTCTGGAGTCTATTGACAACTGCTCCTCCCTGGAGTCTGGGAGTCCAGGAGAGCCCAGGATCTGCTCTGACTCTGCCATGTTTTTCTGCATAGGGCCCTGGAAGTGGGAGATACTAGCATGGGACCTTGGAGGAGGCCCTCCTGAGCAAAAAGCTTTAATCTTCAGGTTCACCTGCTTAGAGCCAGGCAGGAAGCTGTACATGCCCATCCCCTCCCCAGATTGTGCACCACTGAGTACAAAGGAAGAAAGAACTACACCTGGGTTTTCAGATAACAGAGATGTCAATTCCAAAATCCTTAAAGAAAAGAGAATATTGAGCAGATGGGTCTCTAATGACTTGATTGTTGGGGTTCTAACCCCTGGAGGTTGTGCATAAGTAGCAATAAGTGGCCTCTCGTCCCTCACTTCAATGGCTTTTGCCATCAAGTGTCTTTATCTCAGAGCCCATTGTCCTCTTCCCAAAGATGCATTATGTGTGATGCATATTAGATAAGGAAATTAAATCCAGGTTAGGAAAGAAAGCTCGAGTCTTGTGCTATTAAATATATGGACTGATTAATGAGGACATTTTTTTTTTATCATCTTGGAATCTTAGAGCCAGAAGCAATTTTAAAGGTCATCCATTTCAAACCTTCATCTAATCCCCTCAAATTAAAAAACAAATACATGCATATGTGCATATTGAATGCTTACAGGCACCACACTAAGTATTTTATTTGGAATCTCTCGTTGATATACTCTGAATTCTCACACCAACTCTGTGGTTGCCACATTATTCTTTCCACTGTGCAGACCAGGAGCCTGAGGCTCAGAAGTATCCATCCCTCTTTCCAAGTCATGCAGTGAGCATGAAGCAGAGCTTCTTCAGAGATGGTAGCCCTGCGGTTCTTGGAAAACCTGACTTGCATGTATGCTTTACATTTTTCCAATATATTATCAATAATTTATAGTTGGGAGTTCAACATTAGAAATATCCAGATTTTCAGCTTTCCCTGGAAAGTCAAAAGACCTGGCCACCCAGGACTGGCATTTCTACATAGGAAGTATAAAGTTAAGTTAGTACTTTCTCCTTCAGACACAAAGCAGATCATGTTAGTTATCTCACTTTGACTTTTCTATGGCAATAGATCACACATACAGTAAAACCCAAAGACACAGGCTCCACATGTCTAGCCCCTACCTGTTGCTATACCCTTGTCCTGTCTGACTCCCTGTGCTCCATAATGCTGGGATTCTCTCCACACCATTGAATTATAAGCCCTGTCCTTTTTTTTTTGGGGGGGGGCCTTTTCCCTTGCTGTTTCCCTTCATCTTTGCATGTCTGATTTGTGTTGAACCTTTAGTTTAAATATCACATCCTCAAAAAGGGCTTTTGTCCTCTGTGTTAGACAGACAAATAATGTCTACTTCCCACTTCCTCCACCCAAAGATCTCCGTATCCTAATCCCCCAAACCTGAAAATATGTCACCTTATATGGCAAAAGATGGGATTAAATGTTTTGGGATGGGGAGATTATCCTGGATTATCCAAGTGAGCCAGATGTCATCACAAACATCCTTAAAAAAGGAGGATGGGAAGATCAGAGTCAGAGAAGGAGATCTGAAAACAGACGCAGAAGTGGGCATGAAGTGGGGAAGGGGCAATGCGCTGAGAAACACAGGTGGCCACTAGAAGCTGGACGAGACAAGGACACTGATTCTCCAGCAGAGTCTCCAGATGGAGCTCAGCCCGGAGACACCTCGACTTTCACCCAGTGAGACTGATTTTGAACTTCTGACTTCTAGAACTGTAAGAGAGTAAGCTTTTTTGTTTGAAGCCACTAAGTCTAGGGTAATTTGTACAACGGCATTAGAAAATTGATTCAGCCACATATTCTAAAATAACTCCCTTCCCCGTCATTAGTCACTTATTAGTATCTTTCCATGCACTTACCACAACTTAACGTATTGTATTTGATTGTTTGCTTAGTGTTGGTCTCTTTGGCTGCTAGACCCAAGTCCCAAGAGGACAGTGCTCCATTTCTTTAGTTTATCCCAGGAAAAAGCAAAGTCCAGGAACTGCAGGAGCTCAGCAGACATTTTTATTAAATAACTAAATTGATTATTGAAGAGTTGACCTCATTACCAATCCCAGGTGTTCTCACCTGAGCATATTGTAGGTTGAAAATGTCCCTACTAATGGTGGAACTTTTAATTGAAATCAGCCAGGTGCAAGTACATTTCTGAAGCATAAGAAAACAATCAAGAGTTTTTAAGGAAATTAGGTAGCAATCCCAATGGCAAAACAGACAACGCACCCAAGGTAAATCCATCTCCTGTTTCCTACATCCTTTTACTCTCAGCATCACCTGGTAGCTTATTAGAAATGCAGAATATCAGGCCTCCACCCAGAGAAACAAAATCTGAATCTGCATTTTAACAAGATGCCCAGAACATCCATGTGCATATTAAAGTTTCAGAACTGCTTCATCACATATTTGGTTAGGGGGTGGAGCACAGACAAGTGCATCAAACACTGTCTACCCCACCACAGCCTGAGGGAGCTCCTGACCCACTGGTTCTCTGCTGTGACATCCCACCACTGCTCCCCAGGGCTGGAGTCTTTGGTGATAATGCTTCTTATCCCCATTTCTCCACCTACCACCACCTGTCAACTCTGTGGAGATAGACAAACAGATGATGAATTTTTAGGCACTCCCAAGTCCAGTAAAAACCAGGTGTGTGATCAGTATAAGAGGCTTCTTCCTACCAGTGGTGGTGAGGGGGGTCTGGATTTGTGGAATCCTCTCCTGCATTATTCTTCCAGGGAGTAGAAGCAGCTAGAAACTACTCAGAGTCTCTAGGCAGCTGGGTCTGGAGTGAGCCTGCTGAATGAACTATTGCAGCCTCTGTTCCTCACCACACATTTGTGCATCTTGCAATTTCTTTGCTAAAGAAATGTGTTTATATGAGAATAAAATCATGGCGTTTTCAGGTAAATGGATGGAGTTGGAAAATATAATGCTAAGTGAAGTAAGCCAATCCCCAAAAAACAAATTCTGAATGGTTTCTCTGAAATAAGAATGCTGATTCATAATGGGAATGGATGGGGAGTATGGGAGGAATAGTTCTTCTTAGTCCCTTTCTGGGCCAACACCTAGCACAGCATCTGGAACATAAAAAATATAAAATAAGGGCCGGGGTTGTGGCTCAGTGGTAGAGCACTTGCCTACCATGTGTGAGGCACTGGGTTCAATTTTCAGTACTGCATATTAATAAAATAAAGGTTCATCAGCAAATAAAAAAATTTAAAAGATATATAATAAATATTTGTTGAATAAAGAATACTCAGATAGTCTAAATTTGAGAAAATTTAGCCTTACTGTCCTATTGTTCCTACTATTCTCCACCTGTGTAGTCAAGTTCTCTTTTAATAGCTAGTATCAGAAAACCCAATAAAAATAGGCTGAATAAAAATAAATTTATTGGCTTACATAAGTACAATTTGAGGGTTCAAATTATATCCTCAGGACCTAATTTCTTCTTTCCTCCCTCCTATGACCCTATTCCCAAATAGATTGTCTTTGGGGCCTCAATAGAACTGTAACTGCTCCCACTCTCACATCCTCTCAGCTTCAGATTTATGAACTCAACATGAATCTTACTGGTTTAAATTAGGTGATATACTCATCCCTAAACCAACCCCCTGGAAAATGCAGTTTAAGGATTGATTTAGGTCGGGTCTTGTGCTCCCTCTTGCTCTAAGGGAATGATGGATCACTGTGCGGAACCTCACAGGCCAATGTGGAAGAGTTTTCTTCAGTAACTGTTACGGAGGTTGGTGACTAGGTGCTGGATGACCAAGGACATTAAAACTTTCCCTATCAACCTTACATGGCACTTGTATATAGGAAGATGAACCATTTACAGTTGGGGTGGAGCACACTAAGGTAAGATTTCATGAAAGAGGTACCACTCGAACTAAAACATGAGACACTATGATTTAGATGTGCAAGTATGGAGAAAAGATATTCCTGGAAAGAGCAAAAATTTGATCTCAGGCTTGGAGAAATTAAAGTTATGTGTACAGACAAGTGATGTCAACAGAGTATAGAAATAAATAAAGTTGGGAAGAAAGGCAAGTACCAGATTAAAAACCAGAGAAACTTTAGCCCAGGTCATCTGCCCTCAAGGAAGCTATAGATCATAAACCAACATCCGCCAATGAACTATTATTCAGAAAATAAGGAAATGAGCTATCAAGCCACAGAAAGACATAAAAGAACCGTAAATGCATTTGGTAAGTGAGAGAAGCCAATCTGAAAAGGCAACAATACTGCATGTTTCCAACTATACAACACTCTGGATAAGGCAAAGCTATGGAAACAGTAAAAATATCTGTGGTTGCCAAGGACCCAAGGGAGTCAGGAACAGATGAACAGAGGCAGCACAGGAAATCCTTAGGTCAGTGACCCTATGCTGTATGATACTATAATAGTGGACACACATCACTATACATTTGTCAAACCCATAGATGGCACATCTGCAAGACTAAAATGTCAACTGTGGACCTTGGGTGGTAATGATGTATCAGCATAGATTCACCAATTGTAACAAACTTATCACACTAATATAAGATATTAATAATAGGAGAAGCTGGGGTTAGGGGCATGTGGGGACTCTACTTTCTGCTCAATTTTTTCTGTAAAATTTAAACTACTGTGAAAATACAGTCTATTAATAGTAATAATAAGAGAAAGAGAAAAAATTGAAGACCACTTTGCTTTCAAATCTAGGTCAGGCACTTACAAGTTGGGGGATTTTAGGCAGGCAGGTTATTAATCTCTCAGTCTCATTTACATAGTCATATCATAGTCATATCATAGGAATCTATGAATACTCACCTGATACAGCTTGGTGTTGCAAACACCAAGTTTTTTAATGCATGAAGTGCCTGGTGCAGGTCTGACATCATGTAGCGAGCATTCTTAACTTCTTGCTTGGGAATTGGAAGCAGCATGAAAGTGTTGTGGTTTTTTTTCCTGTTTATTTGTTCCAGAAGCCATTGAAATTTTACATGCTGAGAAGCTGTTGGTCAGAACTCTCCTCCAGTAACAAATGGCAGCTACTTACAGAATGAATGGTCATACAGAAAAGTTAGAGGCAAAAAGATAAGTTTGGGCATTATTCTGAGATGTGGCCAGGCCATGGCAGCCAAGATGGAGGGGAGGTAGTGATGGAGGAAGTGTTGCTTTATTGGGAGAATGAAAAGGGGACTTGGGAGAAGAGGGTGCCTTGACTGAAAACTGGACATGTGGAGGTGGAGAGCACACAGTGGAGTCTTAAATTGAGGGGAGAACTGACTGAATTACAGCGGTGTTTACATCTTCCTTTGTGGCTGAAAAAGTCCTTATGTCCAATTGCAATCAAAGAATCTTACATCACTTCCTGGTCCCAAAGCAAACGATGGATTTTTACACAGAAATTTGCCTGCCAGCTGCACTGCTGCCTTGACATTTTAAGTGGCACCTGTACTTTTGTCCCAGACATTTTACACAAATAAGAAAGTGACTACGCTTCCTTAATGGGCATTCAAGTATTCAATATGGCGAGAATCCTGCTAGAGGTGGGGAAATCTGGTGCCTACAAAAGACAAAGGAAACATCACCCACCAATCTATTGCAAGCAGTTATCTTGAGGCCCTCCCACAATGTCCTGGTGTTCAGCCAATCAGGGTCCTCAGGAGGAAGGCTAAGGGGTGGGGGCATCCTCCCCTTCTCCTGCTCAGTCGCCACACCAAACTGCAGCAGTCAAATAGAAAAGCCTCAGATTCAGCAGGACTCAGCCCCAGGAAGCACAAATTTTAGTCTTTTTTATTTGAAAATAGGTGAAAAATATACTGGCATCAGACCATCATAGGAGAAAAAATATGACAAAAGTCATATTGACCCATCTCACCATCCTATGATTGAGTCCCTGTGTGACTTTGTTGCCATTGGTTCCCTAGCTGTGACTTGAGCTCACAGCCAAGGACAGAGAGCTCCCTGGGAGCTCCCCACTAATCCAGGGCTACTAAAAACGGGAGAACTCAGAGCTCAATCACCAATTTCATGACTTGGGGATTCAAAACTCAGATAGGAGAACTGACTTTCTCTAAATCATCTAGTGAATTAATAGCTAGTCTTCCCATGTCTAGAACCCATTCCTGAGCAGGTTCATTTTTCACAGCATGATGGTTAAAAGGATGGGTGTGATCTCATCAGGTAGGACTATAACCAAAGCCCAGCTCCTGTCCTGAGTACTTTAAATATCAGTTTCATCTTTAAGTACCAGTTTTCTTGACTTTAATATAGGCACAACATAGTGCCTAACTTACTGGGTTGTCATAAGGACTATTTGAGAAAATGTATATTGAGTATCTGTTAGTGTGCCTGGCATAGAAATGTACAATAGTAACACTTACTAAATATAATTAGTACTGGCTTATGCTTACCTACTATTCCAACCAAGCATTAGGGAATCATATTTACTATCCTGACTCTGGCTGCTCATTGTTTGGCTATGAATGGACACTGAGGTCTCTGAGAGATCCAAGAAAAATGACTTTCCAAGGGGCTAGGGATATAGCTCAGTTGGTATAGTGCTTGCCTAGCATGCACAAGGCCCCAGGTTCAACCCCCAGCACCATCCCTCCCCCCAAAAAAAAGACTTTCCAAGACAATGAGTTGCTGAAAAAAAATGACTCTGGGTATCCAGAGATCTCCCTTCCCTACCAACTCTTGCAGTCTTGAACCCCAGCCCTAAATCCTGATTGTGCACAGTATAAACTTTAAACTAAGCCAATTCCCATAATAAAACCACTTGTCAGCACCTCGGACAGCGCACAAATGATTCTGCATCTCCAGCTAAGGAAGGTATCAGTTCCTTGACACGATGCCACATTGATGGAAGCTAAGATATTTAGCAAGAGAGGGTGCAATAATAATAATAATAATAACAAAAAAACCAACTTTCTCTAGGGGAAAATGAACAGGCAAGGGATTAAAGCAAACCAACAAAGAAGAAAAACTCCTGTTTATGTGGTTTTCATTTTCCACTTTCCACAGAAAGCCCACTGCAAGTTTGGGATGGAACACACAGTACTTATGATACCTGTTTCAATGACAGTGATTGAACCAACTGGGCACATTACATGGAACTGGATGATCTGCCAGCTCCCTCTCTGGGCATTGTTACAATTAGAGCTATTCTTAGGGATGTAACTCATTATGGTCCCATTATTCCCAAGAAGCAAAGAAGAGGGAAAAAAATCAAAAGTTTATCATCTGACTGTGGCTTGTAGAACACAGCCAGCTGCCTCTGGGGCATATCCGGGAAGCAACCCGAAGCCAGAGTTCAGTGACAAACACATTCCACTGAGCTTCTCCACCCAACTAGAAGAAATCATGCTATTTATACCAAGAAAAGAAGGCTGCTGGCCTCTCTGGTAACCTTCTGGGATATTTGCAGACATCTTACCAACCAATGATGAACTGCTGCCTGGAAAGAGAGGGGCATAGTCACCTTCACTCCCAGAGCCCAGAGGAGAGAGGACAATTACTACCATTTGACAGCACCATGTTAAGCACTATATGTGTTTAGAAGAGGTATTATTAAGCTCCACTTAACAGAAGACAAAACTGATTCTCACAGAGGTATTTAGGATTTTTTCCAGTGATAGAAACTCAATTTCAACTAACTTAAATTAAGTCGGGTGAGGTGATACACACCTGTGATCCCAGTGACTAGGGAGGCTGAAACAGGAGGAGCTAGAATTCTAGGTAAGCCTGGGCAACATAGTGAGACCCTGTCTTAAAATAAAAATAATTTTTAAAAATAAGAAAGGAAATATATTGTCTCAAGTAACTTAAAAAGTCTAGGCATAGATTGGTGTTATGGTTACCTTATGAGGTGTTCCCCAAAAGCTCACATGTGAGACCTCGGAGGGATGTTCAGAGGTGAAATAACTAGATTGTGAGAGTTATGATCTAATCAGTGGATTAAGCCATTTGATGGATTAATAATCTGAAAGGATCTACTGTAGGTAGGTAGGTGTGGCTGGAGGATGTATCTCAGTGGTGGTTTGATTGGGGCTTTATGTTTTGAACCTGGCAACTTGCTTTCTGGCTCTAATTCCCGGCCACCATGAAATGAGTAGGTTCCCTTCACCATGCCCGTCTGCTACAATGGAGCAGCCTCACCTCAAGCCCAGAGCCATGGAGCCAGCTAACCAAGAAACCATAAGCCAAAATAAACTTTTCCACCTCAAAGTTGTCATTTCAGGTATCTGGGTCATGGCAAGGAAAAGCTGATTTACATGGCTGGACTTTGTGTCTGGCTGAATGGAGGAGCTCAAGGATGTCATTCCTGTCCATCTCTTGCTTTAGTATTTCTCTGAGTTGCCATCCCTTACCTGCCACCCCACCCAAGGCAGGCTCTTCCTCCTGGTACCAAGGTGATGACCACAAACTCCTGGCCCTATCATTCCAGCCTAGCAATTCCAGTGGAGAGAAAGCTTCTCTTCCTCAATGATTTCAGCAGAACCCAGGGCTGATACTCATTGGCGTGGCATCTCCAAAGCAAGCCCTGTGGTGAGGGAGACCGAATGAGCAGCAACAGGCCAGGCCTCATTGGAGGACCATACCAGGAGCCAGCATAAATCCTGCACTACAACATCATGCTGACTGAGGCAGAGTAGGGGGGATTCATGAATGAAACTGGACATTGCTTTAAAATGTTGAGGAAAGGATATAAGTGGCCAAACAAAAACCAGCATCCATTATGGTCCCCCTGCTAACACATGCTTAGTGTAGATCACTAAGCACAGTAACTGACATACTCCATGTGCTTTATTTTTTTTTTATTTTTTTTATTGTTGGTCGTTCAAAACATTACATAGTTCTTAATATATCATATTTCACAGTTTGATTCAAGTGGGTTATGAACTCCCATTTTTGCCCTGTATACAGATTGCTGTATCACATCAGTTACACTTCCATTGATTTACATATTGCCATTCTAGTGTCTGATGTATTCTGCTGTCTGTCCTATTCTCACTCTCCCCCTACCCCTCCCCTCCCCTCCCCTCCCCTTTTCTCTCTCTACCCCCTCTACTGTAAATAATTTCTTCGACTTGTATTATTCTTCTCTTACCCCTCCTTTCCTCTTATATGTAATTTTGTATAACCCTGAGGAACACCTTCCATTTCCATGTGATTTCCCTTCTCACTCCCTTTCCCTCCCAACTCTCATCCCTGTTTAATGTTAATCTTCTTCTCAAGCTCTTCATCCCTACCCTGTCCTTGGTTACTCCCCTTATATCAAAGAAGTCATTTGGCATTTGTTTTCTAAGGATTGGCTAGCTTCACTTAGCATAATCTGCTCTAATGCCATCCATTTCCCTCCAAATTCTATGATTTTGTCATTTTTTAATGCAGAGTAATACTCCATTGTGTATAAATGCCACATTTTTTTTTATCCATTCATCTATTGAAGGGCATCTAGGTTGGTTCCACAATCTTGCTATCGTGAATTGTGCTGCTATGAACATCGATGTAGCAGTGTCCCTGTAGCATGCTCTTTTTAGGTCTTTAGGGAATAGACCGAGAAGGGGAATAGCTGGGTCAAATGGTGGTTCCATTTTGCAGTCCCACCAACAATGAACAAGTGTACCCTTTTCCCCGCATCCTCTCCAGCACTTGTTGTTGTTGGACTTCATAATGGCTGCCAATTTTACTGGAGTGAGATGGTATCTTAGGGTGGTTTTGATTTGCATTTCTCTGACTGCTAGCGATGGTGAGCATTTTTTCATGTACTTATTGATTGATTGTATGTCCTCCTCTGAGAAGTGTCTGTTCAGGTCCTTGGCCCATTTGTTGATTGGGTTATTTGTTATCTTATTGTCTAATTTTTTGAGTTCTTTGTATACTCTGGATATTAGGGCTCTATCTGAAGTGTGTGGAGTAAAGATTTGTTCCCAGGATGTAGGCTCCCTGTTTATCTCTCTTATTGTTCCTTTTGCTGAGAAAAAACTTTTTAGTTTGAGTAAGTCCCCTTTGTTGATTCTAGTTGTTAACTCTTGCGCTATGGGTGTCCTATTGAGGAATTTGGAGCCCGACCCCACAGTATGTAGATCATAGCCAACTTTTTCTTCTATCAGACGCCGTGTCTCTGATTTAATATCAAGCTCCTTGATCCATTTTGAGTTAACTTTTGTGCATGGCGAGAGAAAGGGATTCAGTTTCATTTTGATGCAAATGGATTTCCAATTTTCCCAGCACCATTTGTTGAAGATGCTATCCTTCCTCCATTGCATGCTTTTAGCCCCTTTATCAAATATAAGATAGTTGTAGTTTTGTGGATTGGTTACTGTGTCCTCTATTCTGTACCATTGGTCCACCCGCCTGTTTTGGTACCAGTACCATGCTGTTTTTGTTACTATTGCTCTGTAGTATAGTTTGAAGTCTGGTATCGCTATACCGCCTGATTCACACTTCCTGCTTAGCATTGTTTTTGCTATTCTGGGTCTTTTATTATTCCATATGAATTTCATGATTGTTTTATCTATTTCTACAAGAAATGCTGTTGGGATTTTGATTGGCATTGCATTGAACTTATAGAGAACTTTTGGTAATATCGCCATTTTGATGATGTTAGTTCTGCCTATCCATGAACAGGGTATATTTTTCCATCTTCTGAGGTCTTCTTCTATATCTCTCTTTAGGGTTCTATAGTTTTCATTGTATAAGTCTTTCACCTTTTTTTTTTTAGGTTGATTCCCAAGTATTTTATTTTTGGGGGGGATATTGTGAATGGAGTAGTTGTCCTCATTTCCGTTTCAGAGGATTTGTCGCTGATATACAGGAATGCATTTGATTTATGCGTGTTGATTTTATATCCTGCCACTTTGCTGAATTCATTTATTAGCTCTAATAGTTTCTTTGTAGACCCTTTTGGGTCTGCTAGGTATAGAATCATGTCATCTGCAAATAGTGATAATTTAAGTTCTTCTTTTCCTATTTTTATGCCTTTAATTTCTTTCATCTGTCTAATTGCTCTGGCCAGTGTTTCGAGGACTATGTTGAACAGAAGTGGTGAGAGAGGGCATCCCTGTCTTGTACCAGATCTTAGAGGGAATGCCTTCAATTTTTCTCCATTCAGAATGATGCTGGCCTGTGGCTTATCATAGATTGCTTTTACAATGTTGAGGTATGATCCTGTTATCCCTAATTTTTCTAGAGTTTTGAACATAAAGGGATGCTGTACTTTGTCGAATGCTTTTTCTGCATCTATCGAGATGATCATATGGTTCTTATTTTTAAGTCTATTGATGTGGTGAATAACATTTATTGATTTCCGTATATTGAACCAGCCTTGCATCCCAGGGATGAATCCTACTTGATTATGGTGTATAATTTTTTTGATATGTTTTTGAATCCGATTCGCCAGAATTTTATTGAGGATTTTTGCATCTAGGTTCATTAGATATATTGGTCTGTAGTTTTCTTTCTTTGAAGTGTCTTTGTCTGGTTTAGGAATCAGGGTGATGTTGGCCTCATAGAATGTATTTGGAAGTTCTCCCTCTTTTTCTATTTCCTGAAATAGCTTGAAAAGTATTGGTGTTAGTTCCTCTTTAAAGGTTTTGTAAAACTCTGCTGTATACCCATCCGGTCCTGGGCTTTTCTTAGTTGGTAGTCTTTTGATGGTTTCTTCTATTTCCTCTATTGTTATTGGTCTGTTTAGGTTGTCTATATCCTCCTGACTCAATCTGGGCAGATCATATGACTTAAGAAATTTATCTATGCCTTCACTATCTTCTATTTTATTGGAGTATAAGGATTCAAAATAATTTCTGATTATCTTCGGTATTTCTGAAGTGTCTGTTGTGATATTGCCTTTTTCATCCTGTATGCTAGTAATTTGGGTTCTCTCTCTTCTTCTCTTCGTTAGCATGGCTAAGGGTCTGTCGATTTTATTTATTTTTTCAAAGAACCAACTTTTAGTTTTGTCAATTTTTTCAATTGTTTCTTTTGTTTCGATTTCATTAATTTCAGCTCTGATTTTAATTATTTCTTGCCTTCTACTTCTTTTGCTGTTGTTTTGCTCTTCTTTTTCTAGGATTTTGAGATGAAGTATGAGATCATTTATTTGTTGTTTTTTTCTTTTTTTAAGGAATGAACTCCAAGCAGTGAATTTTCCTCTTAGAACTGCTTTCAATGTGTCCCATAGATTCCGATATGTTGTGTCTGTGTTTTCATTTAACTCTAAGAAGTTTTTAATTTCCTCCTTGATGTCTTCTAAAACCCATTGATAATTCAGTAACCTATTGTTCATTCTCCAAGTGATGCATGATTTTTCCTTCCTTCTTTTATCGTTGATTTTCAGTTTCATTCCATTATTATCAGATAAGATGCATGGTATTATCTCTACTCCTTTATATTGTCTAAGAGTTTCCCTGTGACATAATATATGATCTATTTTTGAGAAGGATCCATGTGCTGCTGAGAAAAAAAGTGTAACTACTTGATGTTGGGTGGTATATTCTATATATGTCAATTAAGTCTAGGTTGTTAATTGTGTTATTGAGTTCTATAGTTTCCTTATTTAACTTTTGTTTGGAAGATCTGTCCAGTGGTGAGAGAGGTGTGTTGAAGTCTCCCATGATTATTGTATGGTGGTCTATTAGACTCTTGAACTTGAGAAGAGTTTGCTTGATGAACATAGCTGCACCATTGTTTGGGGCATATATATTTATGATTGTTATGTCTTGTTGGTG
Source organism: Spermophilus citellus (assembly GCF_964194105.1). Taxonomy (NCBI): domain Eukaryota; kingdom Metazoa; phylum Chordata; class Mammalia; order Rodentia; family Sciuridae; genus Spermophilus; species Spermophilus citellus. Next base: position 138,789,539 of record NC_138182.1, on the reverse strand, counting down.
TATGGTTCCCTTGAGCAGTATGTAGTGTCCCTCTTTATCCCTTTTGATTAACTTTGGCTTGAAATCTATTTTATTAGATATGAGTATGGACATTCCTGCTTGTTTCCACAGTCCATATGAGTGGTATGATTTTTCCCAACCTTTCACCTTCAGTCTATGTATATCTTTTCCTATCAAATGTGTCTCCTGTAGGCAGCATATTGTTGGGTCTTGTTTTGTGATCCATTCAACTAGACTGTGTCTCTTAATTGGTGAGTTTAAGCCATTAACATTTAGGGTTATTATTGAGATATGGTTTGTTCTTCCAGCCATATTTGTTTATTAATATTACTAAACCTGATTTGTTTTCCTCTTTGATTACTTTCCCCCCTTTACTGTCCTACCTCCAACTGTTGGTTTTTAATGTTATTTTCCATTTCCTCTTCCTGTAATGTTTTGCCAAGGATTTTTTGAAGAGATGGTTTTCTAGCTGTGAATTCTTTTAACTTTTGTTTATCGTGGAAGGTTTTAATTTCATCTTCCATCCTGAAGCTTAATTTCGCCGGATACATGATTCTTGGTTGGTACCCATTTTCTTTCAGTGTTTGAAATATGTTATTCAGGATCTTCTAGCTTTCAGAGTCTGTGTTGAGAGATCAGCTGTTATCCTGATTGGTTTACCCCTAAATGTAATCTGCTTCCTTTCTCTTGTAGCTTTTAAAATTCTCTCCTTATTCTGTATGTTGGACATCTTCATTATAATGTGTCTAGGTGTGGATCTCTTATGATTTTGCACATTCAGCGTCCTGTAGGCTTCTAGGATTTGGGATTCTGTTTCATTCTTCAAGTCTGGGAAGTTTTCTCGTATTATTTCATTGAATAGATTGTTTATTCCTTTGGTTTGGAGCTCTGTGCCTTCCTGTATCCCAATGACTCTTAAGTTTGGTCTTTTAATGTTATCCCATATTTCTTGGATGTTCTGCTCATGGTTTCTTAACAGACTTGCTGAGCTGTCTATGTTCTTTTCAAGTTGAAATACTTTGTCTTCATTGTCTGATGTTCTATCTTCTAAGTGATCTACTCTGCTGGTAGTATTCTCAATTGAGTTTTTAAGTTGGTTTATTGCTTCCTGCATTTCTAGGATTTCTATTTGTTTGTTTTTTATTACTTCTATCTCCCTGTGAAATTGATCTTTTACTTCCTGGATTTGTTTATGTAGTTCCTTGTCAAAGTGATCTTTCATTGTCTGATTTTGCTGTCTCATGTCTTCCTTGAGACTCCAGATCATCTGAAGCATGTATATCCTGAACTCTTTATCTGACATTCCATCTGTTGCAGCTATTACCTCTTCTAAAGTTGAGTTGACCTGCATTGCTTGTGGTCCTTTCTTTCCTTGTCTTTTCATACAGCTTGTGTTTCTTTCTGCTTGGTGAAACTGTTGTGTTTTTGAAATTTTCCCCCTATTTATTTATATTGCTCTTGTATAGTTGGGAAATCTCCCTTGCAGGGTGGGTAGTGGCTGTGCTCCTCCTCTAATTAGGGTGATCTGTCTACCACGCTGGTTGGTCGCAGGTCTGCCCACCCTGCGGGCGCGGGTGGCGGCTCTGCTCTGCCCCCACTCCAATTGTGGTGACGTAACTACCACAACCTCGGGTAGTTGGTCCTGATCTGTATGTGGGCGGCAGCTCTGCTCAGGCCCTACTCCAATTGGTGTGATGTGTCTACCATGCTGGCAGGCCTCTAGGCCTGTTCCGCCGGTGGGTTGCAGGTCTGCCTACCTTGCGGGCTCGGGCAGCAGTTCTGCTCAGCCCCCACTCCCAGTGGGGGTACCTGACTGCCACTCCAACGGGTCGCTGGGCCTTTTCCGGACACGGGCGGTGGCTCTGTTCCACCCCCACTCCAACCAGTGTGACGTGACTGCCTAGGTGCTACTTGTCCACCACGCTGGCAGGCTACCAGGCCTGCCCTGCCAGTGGGTCGCAGGTCTGCCTACCTTGCAAACTCAGACAGCGGCTGTGCACAGCCCCTACTCCAAATGGGTTGACTTGGCTACCGCGCCGTCAGGTCGCTGGTCCTGTTCTAGGCGTGGGCGGCTACTCTCTTCGGCCCCAGCTGCAGTTGGGGTGACGTGATACCACGCCGGCGGGTCACTTGGCCTGCTCTGGGCGCAGGCGGCAGCTCCACTCTGCCCCCCTGGCCCCCACAGCACCCAGCAGGACCCGGACCGAGAAGCAGTCACCGCAGGTTCCCCAGCCCTGGGCCAAAGCAGCTTCGGGAGCCAGAACCTGGCCTCTCCGATCCCAGCCATGCTCCGCTAGGAGCAGGCTCCAAGGAGCGACCCCCGCAGGCTCCCCAGCCCCAGGCCAAAACTGTTCCGGGAGTCAGGGCCCAGCCGCCCCGAGCTCAGCGCACGCTCCACTTGTAGCTGGCCTCAACACGCTGTCTCCACAGGTTCCCCAGCCCTGGGCCAAAGCAGCCCGGGGAACCAGAATCCGGCCGCTCAGAGCCCGGCGCACGCCTTGCCAGGAGCAAGCCCCAAGGAGTATTCTCCACAGGTTCTCCAGCCCCAAGCCTGAGTGATCTGTCTGCGAGATGCAGGCAAATACCAGCCTGAAATCACCTGTTCCGTAGCTGAATGAGCTGAGATCAGTAGAAAACAGGGATGATTACATCAGCTCTCCAAGATGGTGGCCGCTGTCCTCCTCCGTGGTCCGACCGGTGTCGAGAATCGAACTGGACCGCTTCTCTCCTCTGTCTCAAAGCCAGAACTCAGCACTAAGCACGGCCATTGCACCACTGGCAGGAGCCCCCAGAATCCGCATCGCTGCACTCCCGCTCTGGCACCTCGCCGCTTCCCAGCGCGCGCCGCAGACTCCAGCTGTGGGGCAATCCGCTGATCAGGCAATGCGACCCTCCATGCAGAGAAATCGCCCGCAACCAAGCCCCCACAGCCAAACCTCGCGCAATGGAAATTCGTCCACTAGATTCTGGAGCACCTCAATTTCACTGGAAATTCCCAACAATATAGCCTTCAGCTGTTTCACCTCGTCTTTCTCCCGCACAGTGACTCGGCGCACTGGGGTGATGCACTCCCTTCACCGCCATCTTCCAGGCCCCCTCCATGTGCTTTATTGGGCTTCTGCTTTGGGACCAAGCTGTGCTTCTAGCAGAGGTAATATTCTATGTTCTCAAGATCCAAGGGAGAAGACTGGAAATGATGCTAGGTAATTAAGATTCCAACCTGATTTTCTCTCAAAATCAGCTTTGGGCAGATTGGATGACCAAGAAGAAAGTAATCAGGGTGGTTCTGTTGAAAGGACATGTTTCTTGTCACTTTGCCTACAGAACCCACATAAAAAAGACGTGCACCTCCTCTATTTAAAGTCTTATGCAATACATCAAGAGCAGGGGGGAAAAGACACAATAATTGAGGAATAAAGGCCTAATTAAGCCACTACTCTTGCCATCAGGGATAAAGAAGATTTGAATTTGTGATAATAGCGATTGTTAGATGTGTACTAAGTGCTTTGCACGTTCAGTTATTCATCTCCTCTTATAACAATCCTGTGAGCTGTGTAATACTAAAGCAGCCATCAGGGATGGCTAAGTGGCTTGCCTGGCATCCACAGCTCATAAATGGCAAACAGGATTTTAACTCAGGTGTTTCTGATTTGAAATTACTATTCTTGACCATTTGCAAAAAGTCTGTATGAAACTCTCTTCTTACTAGGGGACAAGGTACTTACTTCTTGGAGAAGGTAGAATTTGGGCAGTATACCCATCATAAATTTTTGTTTTTATAAGACTGAGATTCCATTTGTACTGGCTTTAGTAGAAATACAGAATGCAATGTTCACAGGACTCACTCTCTGACTCACAGTTATTCTCTCTCCTAAGTTGGCTCCATTCTCAGGTAGACTCTCCCCGTCAAAGTGGCAAGATGACTTCCAGGTGCTGGAAGCTGACATTCTTCTATCTTATCCCTGTTTGTAGAAAGAGGGCATCATTTTTTTCCCCAAGAATTCTAACAAAAACCTCAGACTTGAGTTTTAATGAACTGTCCCAGGTCATGTGCCAATTCTGGTGGCCAGAAATACACGGATTGGCTATCCCTGGAGTCAGAGGCAGCAGGTTGGATCATCTTCACGAGAATTATATGACATAGGCTAAAAAAGGAGAAGGGCATTTATCAATATAAAATCTGTCTGCTGATACCAACAGAGAGGTATCAGATATTATACCAAATACAGCTGATGGCTGCATTAGTTATCTGTTATGATTTACAACCCACTCAAAATGTGTAAGCTAAAACAACCACCATTTATTTAGCCCAGGACACTGTGGCTGGCAACATTTCTGAATCTGTGAACAGATGCTGGATCAACTTGGGGCTGATGGGCTTCAGTTGGGATAGCTCACTTCTGCTTCACAAGTTTTCTCAGCCTCTAGCAGGTTCTGTTGAGCTCATTCATGCAATGGCAGAAGACCTCAAAGAGATACAAAAAGAACCCAATCACTTCTCTTGCCTCTGTCTGCAACACATTTGCTCTAACATCTCACAGGCTGAAGCAAATCATATGGCAAAATCAGAGTCAGAATTGGAGGGTTCAACTTGTAATCCCAGGGGCTTGGGAGGCTGAGACAGGAGGATCATGAGTTCAAAGCTAGCCTCAGCAATGGCAAGGCACTAAACAATTCAGTGATACCCTGTCTCTAAATAAAATACAAAATACAATCCCCAGTACTCTCCACCCACCCCCAAAAAAAGAATTGGAGGGTACTCAAAGTTATACACAGCAAGGGGACCACAGATCCAAGGAAGGGAACAACTTGTGGCCTTTTGAAATCTGCTACTACAGTCGTTCAAACCTAATGGCATCTAGCACAGAGAAGGCTCACCAATCAATAAACTCTTGTCATTTATATGATAAGGTTAGGTGAGAGAAGAACAAAGAAGGCCTTCAGGCAGAGGAAATAGGACCCACCAAGGCTCGGATGGTCAACACAGGCCAGTTGGTGCACTAGTGAGCTTGTGTGCTGTGAGTGAAACATGGAGGAGAGGAAATGGTGGTATTTCAGGGCTACTATGGGGAGACACCCAGGATGCTGAGCTTGGGATTAGGAAGTGATGGGGGGTCGTTGAGTGGATTGCAGTGTTTTAAAGGGCAGCTTTATGCAGATGCCTTCTCTAAAGGACAAAAAAACCTGAGGAAGGGGAGGGACAATGACATCCTCAAAGGCACAGAGAAAGAGCAGCTTCAGGGCCTACTATGCTCCAAAGGGCCAAAACTGAATTTGAAACTTACTTTTGCTTTGGCATGGCCCAGCCCTGAGCCTCCTTCTGCCCTCCTTGGGTTGCAAGGACTTGAAGACACTCTGCCTGCAGACAAGTGCTGCTTGTTCCCCTTTTCCAGCTTGTATGCAGCCACCCCTGGCAGCTGGGACCAGATGGCTGTTTGTCCTGACACTCCCAGATGTTTCTCAAGCGGTCTTTGATGAACCTCTTTTTTGAATAAGATTCTGGCTTTAGGCTCCCATCTACTATACTGTTGTGATAATCCAAACCTCGCCTCACAGTTGACCTCTTCTGATATTTTCCAAGCCTCCCTGTGATGCCAAGAAGCCATTGGCTCTGCTGGCCAAAGGCCCAAGACTTTCTCTCTTCAGGGTGTCATTTCTTTGGGCAGGACCTCTCCAAGTTCAGTCAGAAGCCCAGCAAGCTTTGGACACAGACAAGATGGATCATTTTTGTCCCCTGGTCTGTCTAAACATGCACCTCACCTCTCAATAGGAAAGGAATATTTTGCAATGTGAACTTCTTTGCTGGTTTATTTGTATGTGTATTTTAGTAAATAAAATCAATGATATCCTGTGGAAGACAACGAACTCATGGTTGCTTTTTGTAAAACAACAAGCATCACATTGATAGACCCAAATGATACCCCACAATAGTCCTCCCAGTGGGCGGCAGGATTTACTGTGGCACAGTCCTCATCCATAGACCCCAACTTACTGAGGCACCTGCAGCTCCCAAGGGCAGGATTTGGAGCTTGCAGGGATCTGAATTTCTGTAATTGCTCACCCACACTCAATTTTGTTCTAATGGTGTCATCTGAGATGGAAGGCAAGAATCATAACATTGCAGGACCCTGTTCAAATATATATTGTTTGAATCAGCTTTTTTTGCTGCTGTGACTAAAGGATCTGACCAGCACAATTATAGAGGAGGAAGAGTTTATTTAAGGGCTCAGAGTTGCAGAGGTCTTAGTCCATAGAAGGCAGGCTCCATTCCTCAAGGCTCAAGGTGAGGTTGAACAACATGGTGGACAAATATGGTAGAGGAAAGCAGCTTACATGTTGGTCAGGAAGCAGAGAGAGAAAATCACTCACTAGATACAAATAAAAAAGCCACACCCTGATTCCCACCTGCTCCAACCACACCCTACCACTTCAGTTACCACTCAGGTAATCCCTATCAGGGCATTAAATCACTTTTTGGGTCAAGACTCTTACAACCCAATCATTTCTCCTCTGAGCCTTCTTGCAGTGTCTCACACATGAGCTTCTGGGGGACACCTGACATGCAAACTATATATATATCTTCCTTCATGATTAAATGCTCAAATTTAAAAGTAAAGCCGAAAAATTTTTAAAAAGTATTTCAGTGAAATGAGTTTCAGTAATTGTAAAACTAATAAATCTTATTAGAAAGAGCAGAGAACAGTCAAGAATTCCCTTGTGTGTGTTTCTGTATTTCTTGGTAGAAATGAGGGTTCAGCACTTTGGACAGCACCCAGTGTACAGTTGACACTAACTTCATAACTTTATTCAGCTCCATTTTGTAGGTTCAAGGGCACAGCACCTGCATCAGCTGTGTTCTGGTCAAGGCCCTCTTGACTGAAGTCACATCATGGCAAAGGCATATCAACATAGAAAAGGTTACATTGCTAAACAAATCAGATGGAGAGAGAGAGAGAGATGCTGAGAAGCTGAGATTCGACTGTCCCTTCTGAGGGCAAATCCTCAATGATTAAGTACCTGTCACTAGCATCTCCTTGGGGACCAAACCTTTAACTTCAATGGGTGCTTTGGGGATGTAATCAAACAATTAAACGACATCCATGCCATAGCAGGTCCCTAAGTTCTAGTCAGAGCTCATAATTGCAAGGATTATGAGCAACCCATTGCCTGGTCTGTGCTCTGTTACTCCATAAAGAAAAACTTCAAATGGCAGGCACCACAAGTCAGTTGGCTGAGCAGTCAACTTAGAGTTCTGAGCTCAGAATCAGAGGCTCAGAAGGCACACATGCTCAGCTGCATGCAAAAGGAGCCTTCCCAGCCTGCTGCCCATGATTGGCAGAGTCTGGAAGTGAAACCCTCCCTTGGTGCCCAGGCTGTGGATCTGTGACTGCCACATGCAGCAGGGAGGTATGGTGGGGCTTTGCGATAGTACTTCCTTGAATTGCTGTATCTTCCAAAGGCTGCCTGGTGGCAGCTGTCATTTTTGGCTGTCACTGTGGACCCAGCAGAGTCTGTTGTTCCAAGCCCTCAGCTGGCTTTGTTGGGGAGGGACTGGTGAGGGCTGCCTTCCTCTCACTGTGAGTCTTGGCCAGGAACAGTAGGCAGGCAGGGGTAGGGAGAGGTGGGTAATGCTTGGCTTGCAGTTGATCACATCCCCAAAACTGGGGGCTTGGGCTTGGTGTGGGCAGGGTCATCATTTGGATTTCTAACAACCTCATCTGAGGCCTTCTGCTCAGCACTGTCTGGGAAACCTTCTAACAACTAGTTTGGGGTCTTAGTTCCTTCCTCTGCCAAACTCGGGCAAGTTACTGGATTTCCTTGAACAGCAGTTTCCTCATTAGGGGGAAAAAAAAAGTAGGGGAAGGGTGAGGAGGAAGAAGAATGGGTGCCTGAAAAGATTGTTTTAAGATTCCAAGGTAAAAATGTATCCTCTTGTACTCTAAATGTAACAGTGGCTTAGAGGCTGCTTTTGCTAAAAAGCACTGACACTTCACTTGGACTGCAGAACCCGTGAATAACTCAAACCTGGATGAAAGCTTGGCATCTCTGCCTTCATTTTATATCTGACTCCTTTTGATACTTTAAACTTGGGGTCAGATTCCTCTTCAGCTCTGCATGTAGACCTGATAACCATTGAAGGAGTGTCTGTCTGAAAATGGATAATACAAGGTCAATTAACCCTAAATTTACCTAACCTCTCTTGTCCCCCTTCAAGAGGGCACTGAGATGAGAGATTTTTTTTAACATTGTTAGGGACATCATAATCAGTAGATTGCCAACTGCCAGCTTCTGCCCAGACACCAGGAATGGTGCCTTGAAGTCTCCAGTCATTGCCATAAACCCAAAGTCCTAACTCCATCTTGCCTTTCTGACTAGTCATTACTCTGAGTCATTTTCTTCTGCAGTCACCTCAGATTTGGAGACTAACAAGTCTGATAGATCAAAATTCTGCAACCCTGGTCATGACTACCACCCAGGTGGCACAGATTTCTCATCACTGATGATGATGATCAAACAGACCACAGTTTGACCAGGACTATGCATACATCTGGCCTCCTGCTTTCATTCCTACCTTTATTTAAACCTGACACTCATGTCAGTCTCCCTAAAGACAGGGCCGAGGATGCTAGTCTTCTTGTCTTCCCAGTGTGGCTATATTAAATAAATTACTTTCCTGCTCTTCATTGTTACTTTTCCATTTGATTTTGGGGACTAGGGGCCAGACCCAGTCTGTTGGGACTCCCTGAAGTCAGGCACCCCTCTGGTTTAGGACCTCAAGACACAATTACCTAATTCCTGGCTGCCTGTTTTTCCTGCTTCCACTGGTCCCTGATCATCCATCTAAAATATGTCTTGCAGTTTTTTCTATTTTCTTTGTAGCACTTGCCATCATGTGGGTAAGATCTTGCTTAAATATTTGCTTATAAAAATAGATATTTTAAAACATGTGTGTAGAATATTAATTAATTTAACTATTTTATTTGAAGTTATCTGCCACTCCCCCACCAGGACCTAAGTTCTGTGACAGCACAGACCCTGCCAGTCTTGCTCTCTGATTTTCTCCTAGCACCCTGGCAAATGACTGACATATAGTGGGCATTTGAAAAATAATGATTGTATGAATGAATAAGTAAGTAATAATTTAATGAATATTAAATTATTGTACAAATTCTAAAATGCCCTTTAGAAGTTACAGGTTGATGTTACCATTAAAACCAGAACAGAAGTTGCAAGTAAAATATTACTCATGAGTTTAGGTGTTCAAGAAAAAAAAAATCTACTAAGATGGTTCCTGGGGAAGAATATCAAGTGCTCCCCAGCAGGAGTGGATAGAGACTCACCTTCACCAGAGTTATCATCATCATGCCACAAATTGCATGCAAAATATTTCCCTGCAACTGCATTAAGAGAGAGGGAAACTATTGTTTATAGCAAGATATTTACTTGTTCTTAATACCATGTATATGTTCATATGCATTTACACATTAAAAGTGTGCATTCATGCATACCATCTTTCTGAGATTGAGTTCCTCCAGCAAAAACTATGATCTGAAGATCAGTATACTCAGAATCTTTTGGGGAGTAATGCTGAGAAGTGATGGTAAGGGAGGGGTTAAGAAAAATCGGAAAGGAAAAGAAGTCCAATTTCAGGGGTATTATTGAAAGGATGACAGTTGTGGGCCCCCGAGACTCAAGCCTGCTAGAGTTCTAAGAGAGACAGGGTGCTTCATCCAAGGTGTGAAATGGAGGTTCTTATCCATTGTCTCCTGCCCATCACTGAACACAGCCAGCTTCTGGCATCTCTGACCTGCTCCTCTGTAGGCTGCATAAGGTTTTCAGACAAAAAGTCCTAGGTGTATTCTTAAAGAAACAGAGTGGCAGTTTGGGAGAGTGAATGCAAAGGAGATTAGACAAAGCAAGGGCAATACCTCCCATGCCTTCTCAGGGGATGATTTTAACAACTAACGTCTCTTACTGTTGGACTTGGGTGCACCTAATGGGCATGGGAACTAAGATTGGATGGGGCAGGCTACATCTGACTTTGAGAGCATAAATAGCGATGAGGAGGCTCTCAGACTGTGGGATTTAGGGGCAGATAGAGAGGAATGATCAGATGGTTGGTAGCTAAGGACAGTCTTTGAAAGGAGAAGAGATATCTAAAAAAGATCTGAAGTGCAATGCTATAAAGGAAACAATCAAGAGCATGCAGAGAGAGCCTACAGAATGGGAGAAAATCTTTGCCACCTGCACCTCAGATAAGGCAATCATTTCCAGGATATGCTAAGAACTCAAAGAGCTTAGCACCAAAAATAAATAAGTAAATAAGTAACCCAATCAGTAAATGAGCAAAGGAAGTGAACAAACATTTCTTAAAAGAAGAAATATGAATGGTCAACAAATATATGAAAAAAGTTCACCATCTCTAACAATCAGAGAAATGCAAATCAAAACTGAGATTTCATATCACTCCAACCAAAATGGCAATTGTCAAGAATACAAGTAACAATAAATGCTGATGAGGATGTAGGAAAAGATTTACTCATACATTTTTAGTGGGACTGCAAATTAGTGCAACCACTCCGGAAAACAGTATGGAGAGTCCTCAAAAAACTATAAATGGAACAATAATTTGACCCAGTTATCCCACTTCTTGGTATATATCCAAAGGACTTAAAAATCAACATACCACAATGATGCAGCCACATCAATGTTTATAGCAGCTCAATTCATAGTAGCCAAGCTGTGGAGCTAAACTAGGTGCCCATCAACAGATTAATGGATAAAGAATTGTAGTATGTACGCACAATGGAATATTACTCAGCCATAAGGAAGAATGACGTTATGACATTTGCCAGTCAATGGATGGATCTGGAGACTATCATGCTAGGTGAAATAAGCCAAAAGACCAAAAGGGGAATGTTTTCTCTGATATATGGATGCTAATCCACAACAAGGGTGAGGGGAAGAATAGAACTTCAGTGGATTAGACAAAGGAGAACAAAGGGAAGGGATGGGGGGATAGTATGAATAGGGAAGACAGTGGAATGAATCTAACATAACTTTCCTATGTATATATATGAATATACCAAAGTGAATCTCAAGATCTTTTTTGTTGTTGTTGTTTGTTTGTTTGGATACCAGGGATTGAACCCAGAGGCTTAACCACTGAGTTACATCCCCACCCTTTTTAAAAATATTTTATTTAAAGACAGGGTTTCACTGAGTTTATTAGGGCCTCACTAAGTTTCTGAGGCTAGCTTTGAACTCATGATCCTTCTGCCTCAGCCTCCCAAGTGGCTGGCATTACAGGTATATGCCACTCTGTCAGACCAAATTTCAACATCATGCACATCCACAAGACCTGGATCCTAATTAGAATAAGATTATATTCCAACTGGGCATGATGGTACGTGCCTGTAATTCCAGCAGCTTGGGAGGCTGAGACAGGAGGATCACAAGTTCAATGCCAGCCTCAGCAAAAAGCAAGGTGTTAAGCAACTCAGTGAGACCCTGTCTCTAAATAAAATACAAAAATATGCCTAGGGATGTGGCTCAGTGGTCAAGTGCCCCTGAGTTTAATCCCCAGTACCCCCCCCAAAAAAGAGATATTTAATGCTTGTATAAATATATCAAAATAGATTCTACTGTCATTTGTAACTAAAAAGAACAATTTTAAAAAATGAAGTACAATGCTGTGCACTGCATAGCACAAGCCTTCTTATTCATCTTCCCAGAAAGATCTTTAGTAAACTTCATGTTGCTTCTTGAGGTTATGTGCTAGATTTGGAGAACATGAGGGGGGCACTGGGAGAATTTTACTAACTCCTTTGTGTTAGTCAGCTATGACCACAATAATGCTGTGTAACAAACTACCCCAAGACGAAGTGGCTTATAATAAAAATCACCTACAGGCCAGTTTGGTAAGGACTCCTCTTTAAGTAGTAGGTTGTCTCCAAGCTGATACTTAGGTTCCAGTATGTTCCACATGCGTTCTTTCTCTTTAGACCAGACGCTAGAAAATGCATGTCGTTCCAATGGTAGACTGTAGGAGAGAAGAATCAAATCAAACCCAGAAGCACACTTGTGGCTTCTAGTCACACTAAATATATCATGTTCCAGTGGACCACACAAGCCACATAGGCAAATCACATACCACCAGTTCTCACAGAGTGAGAAAATATATTCACGTGCACAAGTGTGAGGTGAAGAGTGTGAAGAATTGTGAACAACGATCCCATCTATTACAGCCCCATTTTACCTCACAGGAAGTGGAATCTTAAAACAGTTCAGCTGTTTGCTGAAGTCATGTTGCTTCTTGAGGTTATGTGCTAGATTTGGAGAGCATGGGGTGGGGGGGGGCACTGGGAGAATTCTACTAACTCCTTTGTGTTAGTCAGCTATGACCACAATAATGCTGTGTAACAAACTACCCCAAGACGCAGTGGCTTATAATAAAAATCACCTACAGGCCAGTTTGGTAAGGACTCCTCTTTAAGTCGTCTTCAAGCTGATACTTAGGTGAGGGGAACTTGGAGACAGTTTTGGTGCCTGGAATCTCCAAATCATCCCCCAGTTCCCTGTCGTGAGCCACCATTAAGTGAAGGGAATTTCATGTAGGTACAGGGACAGAGGATGTGTGGATACCCTCCAACTGTTTTTATCTGCAAATCTTACAAAAAAGAACCTGGGAGACGTGATCACTGTATCTCCAGACCCTGAGTTCCCTGCGTATGATGCAGCTGGGTTTTGAAACAGCTTTGTCAGACACCAAAGTTTCCGGCTTAATATGCCAAACTTCTCTGCTGGGAGGCAAAGTGAGCCCAGACCCTCAGAGCAGGGACTCCTCACCCACTCAGCAGTGTGCAAGGCAACCCAGTTAAGCCAGTTCATGCCACCGGTCAGCGACAGGCAGATGTGGAACCTTGTTCTTTCAGCTCCTTGTTACCACTCTCCCCGGATAGAACTGCGTGCCCTTGGCTTTGAAACCTTGCCAAGGCGCTTCCTCCTCTCTGAGGATGACTCATTGCAATCCAGCCAGAGGTTTTTGAAGCAGGCCCAGGAGACCCAGAGGTGACAAACAGTTCCGTTTTCACTTCCTTGAAATTTCTCCTAAATGTGTCTGCTCTGCCAATAGTATCTGCAAAAAGGAAAGAGGTGAAGTTCACACCATTCAATACCCTGGCTGTTGCCATGGAGCCCAGGCAGACACCACCAGGCCAGCAACTCTGGCTGCCTCTGCAAAGGAATCAAAGAAGGGGAAAATAATCAGCAGGGAAGCAAACTCTTGTTTAAATGCAAATACCTTTGAGAGGAAGCAATTGAGGGAAAAGAAATTATGAAAAAAACGTCAGTGAGGCACATGGAGTGGGGGCTAAGGCAGATAAGCTGCGACATTCCCCAGTGAGATAATCCCTGCTCCATCTCCTGCCAAAGTGGGAAACATGTTTCCAGAAGCGATTTACCAACAGTCCGCATCCTAGTCACCCCTAACGAGGTTCTTAGAATGAAGCAGAGCAGACTTCCCGGTGTGCAGAGAGCCTGTCAGAGTGCAGGGGCGCTGGTGGGAGGGCTGAGCTGGTTTGCAGTAGAATTTAAAATGAAGGCAATGAAGGCTGAGAATTGGGGCCCAAGGGGGAGCTTTTAGAAGACAATGTCGGTCTCTCTCCAAAGGGAAGGGTGCACTTGAAAAGTGGATAAACAGTATGTGTGGTGGGGTGGGGAGTGGTATGAATATCACCATTAGACCATTAGGTATAAGTCTTTCTGAGAAGCATTCAAGTAGATTTTCAATTGCTATTCTTGTTTTGTTAAAAATAAACAACCATCCTTTTTTTTCTCAAAATTTGTTAAAGCTAAGTATTCAACCACAAAGGAGATTATGTCCTGTACCATAATTATATTGGATTGAGGATTATTTTGTCCTGTAACCTCATAAAACAGCCTGCAGAGTCTCTGAGAATCTGCCTCCTCAGGAAGGTGGGAAGAGATGGAAGATTTGAGTTGAGGGGAACTTGGAGACAGTTTTGGTGCCTGGAATCTCTAAATCATCCCCCAGTTCCCTGTCGTGAGCCACCATTGAGCAAAGGGAATTTCATGTAGGTACAGGGACAGAGGATGTGTGGATACTCTCCAACTGTTTTTATCTGCAAATCTTATAAAAAAAGAACCTGGGAGACGTGATCACTGTATCTCCAGACCCTGAGTTCCCGAGGGCTTCTAGTCAGCCCTAGACAGTTTAGCGCGGAGGCTGTGAGCTGCCAGAAGGTTCCTGTGACTTGGCAGAAAAAGTACGTGGGGCGTCAAAAGACCTAATTGGAATCCTGACTCTCATATAAACCCAGCCATGTAACCATGAGAAACCCTCTCCCGACTCCCAGCCTTGGCCTCCGTTTCCATATCTGTTAAGCAAGGTTGTCAGAGACCTGGATTACAGAATCAAGGTTTTCCTACCATTCCCTGAGCTCTTAGTAGAGGTTACAAACTTTGATGTGTGGGCCAGATACCTGCTGCAGCTGTGCTGTAATTTGTCCTGTGCAGTATTACTTAAAAAAAAAAATATGCAGGCAATTTTACATACAACTCAAGGTTTCCTGTTTCTCTTAAAGAAAGTCAGCTCAGACAACATTGGGACCTAAAGGACACAGTTGCTGGAGCCAGCTGTCACATGGAGTCAGAGGGAATAATGTATTCCCCGCTTGGCCATAAATCCCACCTTTCCCAATTTCCATGACTCCAAGGAACATTGGGAGTCAGTTGCACATTCACCAGAGAAACTGTTGTGTCTTTGTGGCAGAAATTCCCTGGAGGACACTATAGATTTAATCCTCCTAACAACTCTAAGTGACAGGCAGTTAGCATCCATTAGAACAGTAATAAGCAGTCGCGACTCCCACTTCACAGGTAAGGAAGCTGAGTCTTCCTGCGTTTCTGCCTAAAAAGGACTGCACATCCTTCACACTGATTGGGTGCTTGCTCAAGGCCACACAGATGGTAAGCGTCAGGACGGGATCTGATCCCAGGCTACCTGCCTCAAAGCCCAGGCTTGTCACTGCTTTGCTATTCTGCTGGTCTAGGAAAAGCACCATTAAGCACATGACTTCATTCTGATCACAACAGGAGGTTTAGGGAAATGGTAGCTCATCCAGGTTGGTTTTTCACATCCCACTTGTTTCTAGAGTTAAGTGACCTGCACTAGGAGCAAGGCCATGAATAAACAGGAACGGGGAAGGTGGGAGCCGAAGAGCCACAGAAAGATGACTTACCAGAATGTCTTCACTTTAAGAAGGAAAAACACTAAATGACTTGTCCATGATCATATATTCCTTAGAAATATTAGGCCAGGTGCAATCGTGTACACCAGCAAGCCCAGCGACTGGGGAGGTGGAAGCAGGAGGACCACAAGTTCAAAGCCAGGCTCAGCAATGTAGTGAGGTCCTAAGCAACTTAGAAAGAACCTGTCTTAAAATTAAAAATAGAAGGGTCTGTGGGTGTAGCTCAGTGGTTGAGCACCCTGAGTTCAACCCCCAGCATGAATAAATAAATAAATAAATAAATAAGCCTGGCTCAGTGGTGCACGTCTGTGATCCCAGCAGCTCAGGAGACTGAGGCAGGAGGATCATGAGTTCAAAGCCAACCTCAGCAAGGTGCTAAGCAACTCAGTGAGACCCTGTCTCTAAATAAAATACAAAAAAAAAAAAAAATAGGGCTGGGGATGTGGCTCGGTGGTCAAGTGCCCCCCGAGTTCGATCCCCAGTAAACACCCGTCCCAAAGAAAGAAAAAAACAACAACAAAAAAATATTAGCCCAGTGGAGTGGGGCACACCTGTAATGCCAGCAGTCTGACAGGCTGAGACAGGAGGATTGCAAATCTAAAGCCAGTCCAGCAACTTAGTGAGAATTTGTCTCAAAATTTAAAAATTTTAAAAGACTGGGGTAAGGCATCCCTGGGTTCAATCTCAGTATGAGAGAGAGAGAGAAAGAGAGAGAGAGAGAGAGAGAGAGAGAGAGAGAGAGAGAGAGAGAGAGAGAGATTCATGCTAAAGCTAGATTTAGGAAAATGAATGAAGTTAATTAGCTACCCAGATATATATAACCTCCAAAGGAACTGAAGTTTCAAGTGTGTAGATTTTACATGTAAAAAGGTTTTGGGGGGGGGAGTCAGATTTACTTGGGGAATTGCCTCCAAACACTTGCTCCTGTGTTCTGTCCATGAAATCGTCCCCAAAATCTTTGCAGGGAGTAGAGTAGCCATTTCACAGTTTTCCTTTTAAGAAACAGAATCTCAGGAACAAATGTCATCAGAGGCCATCTAGGCCAATTCTTTCACTTTATGTGTGTGAAAACCACAGCCCAGAGGTGTGGGGGCTTGTCCAAGATTGTTCTACAAGTTGGTGCAGAAACTCTATGGGAACCATGTCCGGCCTCAGCCACAGCCTCCGTCTCTTCCCCAGCTGCTCCCATGGCCCTGTGCTGTCCTCAGCATCTCACCCGCCCATCTTTGGCCTCTTTCTGGGAAGCATTTTAATGATGTTGTTCCCAAGCTCCATGCCTCATTCCTCAGGGGATTAGGGATGGGAGGACAGCTGGTCTGAAAAATGCTCACAGCTGGATTAATAAGAGAAGCAACCCCTCAGAGTTCCCTCGCTCTTGCAGGAGGGCAGGGAACACAGCTGTTTCTCTCTGCTTCCCAGATGCTCCCTGGGAAGCAAAGATGCTTCTTGCTTTCCAGACTGACTAGAGTTATGCGTGGTTCATGTCGTAGGAGCATGCAAAGCCTCCCCCCTCTGAGCAGCCTTCCCAACTCCTGCAGGGCCACCACGGTCCTCCACTGAGCTTACTCCAACAATCTCAGCAGAGAATCTCTCAGAGCACCCCAAGCGACCAGCCATTGCTGTCCTCCCCAAAACTGCTAGAGGCCACTCAAAGACACAAATGAAATCTGATTTGTTTTTCCAACCCACCCACCCACCACTGCCATCCCCAACTCCAGATACCAATGCATCTTGTACAGGTTCATAAAACTGATTGCGGACATTCTTTTAAGGATCGTCACAGACCAAGTTCTGGGCTGAGTGCTTTGTACACTTTGTCTCTGTGAATCCTCACAGATTCCCCACAAAGGAAAATATTAATGTACCCATTTTATGGATGAGGCCACCGGAGGTTAACTTATGCACAGACTTCATTGCAGAATTTAAAAATTCTAAACTTCCCATTATCTGTGGCTTCTCCCTCTTTTCTCCCTTCACTCTCTGAATTTCCTCATGGTTCTGAAACTTGCTCAGCTTCCTCCTGCCTCAAGGTCTTTACCCGAGCAGCCTCCTCTGCCTCTGTAAGCTCCATGAGGCCAGGCCTCTCGTCTGATTTGCATGTTATTTTGTCCCCAGTGCCTGGCCTAGCACCCAACCTAAAGCAGATGCACTATTAAGTGCTGACTGAATGAATAAGCATCTAACCTCAAAGCACAAGTGCTACCGTGCAATTTGGAAAAGTAGATGCTTGTAAATGGATAGTAAAAATGGATAGAGGAAGAGATCCTCCTGAAGAAGCCAGCTGGGAAAGATCAACCACTGCACTGCTAGAAAATACAGAGGTCCAACAGGCTGCTGATTCACTGTCCAGCAAACGGCCTTCCTGTTTGTTTCCTGCTTGGCGGGAGCTATTGGGAACCCATGGCTCTCACGGCCATCAAATACAAATGAAAGAACAGGTCCGCTCATATCAGAAATTAGTAATGAGGACATCTCTATTACTTCTTCCTCAGTGCTTAGGACTCAGACTCCTGAAAGAGCTGCTCCATCAGCTCAGCCTCTGAAATCATGTGGGCAATCTCTGCCTCTCTCTCTCTCTCTCTCTCTCTCTCTCTCTCTCTCTCTCTCTCTCTCTCTCTCTCTTCTTCCCCCCCTCTTCAAATTGGGTTTTCAACTTCAACTTAAAGGAAAATTGAGAGTGGGAGGGTATGACTTGAGGAGACTGAAAAATCGATAGCCGGTTTCAAAGTTATTCTAGACGAAAGGCCCAGAGGCCAGATGATGGAAGAGAAAGGAGGGGACAAAGGGGGATCTTTTCAGAAGGCTCCTTTTCCTCATGGGGGTAGGAAGAGATGGGCACATGCAGATAAAAAGTGTAGCTAGGTAGAAGCCCGGACCTAAAGCTTGTCTGTGGAATCATACAAAGTGGCGGCTGGAAGTCACTGTGAGATGGATCATCTAATCCAGCCTTCATTTCTATCTACCCAAAGCCCAGAGAGCCCACAGTCCCACCATGAGTCCACACAGGATCCAGGAAAAAACCCTTGGGCCCCTGATTCCCACCCCGAGCTCTGTCCATTACATCAAGATTCCTTATCAGTAGATTGTCCAGTGTGCTAGGCAGAATCCTGGCCTCCCCCAGATGGGAGCATCCTAATCCCCAGAACCTTCTGTAGCAAGAAATACTTTGCAGATATGATTAAGCTGAGGATCTTGAGACTGGAGGGGTTATCTTGGATTTTCTGGCAGGGCCAATGTTATTGCAGGATCCATGTAAGAGGAAGGCAGGAAGGTGGGAGTAAGAAAGGAGCTGTGATGACAGAAGCAAAGGTTGAAGGAACACAGGTGAATGTTGGAAAAGACAAAGGAGTTTCCCCCAAGAATCTCCAGAAACACCATCACCATTTCTAATTCCCAGAGCTGTGGGATGGTTTTTGTTACTTTAAACCACTGAATTTTCAGTAATTTGTTACAGCCTCAATCAGAAACAAATACACCCCCATGATACCCACTCACCCCACATGCTGAGGGTGCAAATCCCTCCGAGTCAGGAAGACCAAGGGAATCCCACCCACACTTGAGTGGCTGCACCTCATAGTGATTGTGAGCATGCTCTGTGGAAACAACCCCAATAACTATGCATGGCAGAATAAATCAATCCATTGTGGTACGTCTACACACTAAGCAATACCACATGAGAGTGCAAAAGAATGATTTGGGTGGGGGGCAACAGGGATTGAATCCAGGGGTTCTGTGCCACAGAGCTATATCCCCGGTCCTTTTAATTTTTTCTCATTTTGAGACTTAGTCTTGCTAAATTGCTGAGGCTGGTCTCAAACTTGCAATCCTCCTGCCTCAACCTCCTGAGTTACTGGGATAACAGGTGTGTCCCATGCGGCCTGACCAAGCAAGGTTTTAACTGGAGCATCAGCCAAAGTAGGTAATTGGAGCTTAAGGGTCCAGGCTGCTCCCTGTACAAGGGGAGATACAAGCTTTCTTTGATTTTCTGGTGTAATAATTTTCCACACATCGGGGCACAGATCCAAAAGATGTTTCTTCTTGCACGAGATTCAGACTACTAGGTGGTCACAGTCCATTTGTCCTAGCAACTGTTGAGTTACTCTTGCAGCTGACACCATCATCTGTGCCCTGACCCCGGCCTTGTGGTTCAATCTTGACCTTCTGATGGGGCTGAAGGACTTTGAGTTCTTGGGCTTCTATAGCTGCTGGAAAAGCACCAGCTGCAATAGGCAACCCACAGCCATGCAGAGCCGAATAGACTCTGACCCAACAAAAGGGACAGACACAACATGAATTCAGAGATGCCAAGCCTTTTCCTCCTCCATCAGACATCTGCAGGCCCACGTGAAGTCAATGCTTTCAGCAAAAATGGCCTTCAGGTCCCCAAAAAGTCACTCAGGCAACCATCATGATCATAACCCCTTAGTCAGAGGTGTGATCGACACTAAAGCTATTGGGAAACTAATGATATGTGACCTCCAAAATTAGTGATATTTAAGTTGATTAAGAATAAGTGAGGGTTCGGGGCTTATATAGGTTTCTCCCTGGTAATAATTTCATTTTGTGCAAACATTCTGATCCTGTGGTTTTTACTAGGGTGTCATGAGGAATCTTGTTGAGGAGAACACAAGGGAATGGCTGAGCAACAGAACGTGTTACAAAGGCCAATGGCTTATGGACACCCACGGTTTATTCTCTTGTCCCAGCCTCCATCCCACAGTGGTGGTCCCTGGCTCTGTCATTCCCACGCATTCCCTTTTCCTTCCCTGCCCGGAGCCAGCACTCTTAGATTGTCTTTGGACTAGTTCTCTCTCATCATTAATGAATCAACTTGAGTATCACCCTTCCTGACCACTGTCCATCACTCTACAATGACTGAAATTCTCATGCATGTGACTGTTTCCTTATTAAGTGTTTGTCTTCCTAATCACGATGGAAATTCAGGATATAAGCTATTTTCATCAGCCCTATTCTATATGTCAAAGAAGGTGAGTAACTCACCTGTGGTCACAAAGTCAGGGCGAAGCTGGGATTTGAACCCACACAAGCCAAAGCTTTTAACCACCTTGTCCTGGTAGATTGACTACCAGTTCTGGAGGCAGCTGGTAAGTCCAGAGAGAAGACATCCCTGCAGGAGCCAAAGGATGCTAGGAAGCAGGGGTGGGGTGGGGGTGTCGGGTTTGGTAGAGTCCGACAGATGGAAAGACTGAGAGTTTGAAGCTGTCAATCCCAAGGCCAGTGCCATGCTGGGGTGCAGGGAGCAATAAATGGCACAAAGGAAGCAGGAAAGCTGAGCATGCAGAGCATGCCTCTGCTCACTTATTTATAGAGGATGAGATATTAATCAAGGGCCCATTCTTTGAACTGTCAGTGCCTTCTCCTATAGGAGCAGGCATGAAGAGCCAGGGCTAGGGAAAGAAGTCAAATTCTCTGCGTTTCTCTAAGACGCATGCCATTCCCAGTCTCCCCACTGCAGGATCCACCCCAAGCCAGAGAAGCAATCCTCTGGCCAGAGGCTCTATGCGGGAAATCAGGAATCAGGAAGGAGAGTGTGGGAAAGCCAGCAAGCGGGGGCAATGGACAGGGGCTCTCAAACCCCAGGGGACTGTGAAGAGCTCTTAGGACAGCGCCTGGTACACACGGAGAATTGTGTGCTGCTGGTGGTGATGGAGGTGGCCCTGGCCCTCTGTGACCTTAGGCAAATCACCCATCTTTCTTTGCTTCTCTGACTTCATTTGCAGAAGACAGATGAAAGCATTGCCCGCTGAGCTCTCTTCTCAAAGCAGGCGGGAGGTCTGGTACCTTGCACAGTGCTCAGCACGATGGGAGGCGCCTCATAAATACTTAATGAGTGCTGTGTATGTTAACCACAAAGTCCTCTAAAAAACACAACTCGTTATTATTTCAAAAGCCATCTGAAAATGAAATAAGAAATCGGGGCAGGTGGTAAGTCCCCCATCACTGCCTTCATTGAGACAGTAGCTGAGAGAGGAGGTGCTGTCCCCAGCAGAGGCCCATCGAGGCTGCCCTTGGGGGAGGGGTGCTGTTCAGTGATTTAGCTTTAAAGCCCAATGGTGGGAGTCAAATCTGAGCTCAGCTGTTGATTAGCTGTGAAGTTTTGATTAAATTGCTTCATCTCCTGGATCCTCAGTTCCCTCATCTCTAAAACCAAGATAATAACGGTACCTGCCTTATATGATTGAGGGTTCAGTGACATAATGGACGAGTAACTGACTTACCGAGCTGTAGAAAAGGCTTTGGCTCCCTTCTATTCCTGCCTCCAGTTGTACCCCGTCAAAGCCACCACCTTGCTTATTTGGTAATGATGACTTCGGCAGATGCCCAAACATTCTGGTCATTAAATGTCCTGTCCAATTTAAAACTCCTGCTTGATGTAAATCTCATTTCTTCTCTTTCTACATTTTCTCTGTCCCCCTAGGACTCTCCTCCCTCTCTAGGGTCCGCTGTCCAAGGCGGGCCAGCAGCTGAAGTGCTATCCATCTGGTCACCTGGTGGAGATGAGGAGGTGTCACTAGTCTCTCAAAGGGTCAGTGTCTGTCCATGCGGTTCCGGTGGTAATGCTGATGTGATATTGGTGTGCACTGATATGGTGTCTGCTTCTCCTGGGATGGCACTTGGCTTAGCTTTATGGCAGCTCTGAGGAACACCCCAAAAGGGACAGCCTAGGCATCCTTCAACCCCCCCAGGAGCCCACCTTAGTACTTCTCCCAGGGTGCACTGAGCCTCCCTTTGGCCAGCTGAGTCTCTCTTGGAAGCCTCCAGCCCACTTCACGGGCAGCTGCAGCGACCTAAGCACCAGCTCCCTTCCCACCCAGCTGGCCCAGGCAGCTCCAGCTGTCCTCCCTCCCTTCCTCAGCATCAGCCTCCATGTCCACATCCAGCCTTAAACTCTGGGGACCCCACTCTGCCCTCTTTGGCTACTTGGGGTGGAATGGAGGTGACAGGGAGAGAAGGGAACTCTCCCTGGGAACTGCTGGCTGTGAGGCCTCAAAGCTGCCTCCACTTAGTTTTAAATCCCAATCCTAAAGGGGAATTTGCAACTCTCTGGGGGCGACAGGTCTCACTCTGCTTCCAGTTTGCCCTGGGGAGAGTGTCTGGGCGTGGTCACTAGCAGTTCTCATGAGAACAGGGAGACAACAGCACTTCTTGATCCTCTGCCCAGAACACAGACCCTATTCCCAGGTAAAGGATCCCATTAGGCAGAGAAAATATTTAATGCAGCAAATAACAAGTGCTTGTAGCAATTCACCCATTAGGTCCTTGGCCTGGCTTCCACATGGCCTTCCAGCCTTCCCCTTTGCCCTGTCCCCTGAGCCCCAGCACACTGAGCTGCTTCCTGCTCCCCAGATCTGCCCCAGGATCTTCTCACAGTCTCTTCCCTCTTCCTGGGGAACCTGCCTCATCATCATTCGGGTCTCAGCCAGAAGCCCCTGTTGAACATCCTGCATTAGTCATCTGTCCCCACAGCCCCCCCCCACCCCCGTTACAGTCCCTTTTTCTTGCAGTCTCTCCTACTAGAAGGCAGTGACAGATCTGTGGAATTATCCCACCCTGGCAAATAGCATAGTGGCTGACACAGAAGCGCTCAATACTTGTTTGCTGAATAAAAAAACAATTAGCTGTTCTTTTTCAAGGCAGTTATCTGGTGAAGCTCCCAAATCCTGGAGGAATTCTGGAGGAATGGGAGCATGGGGCCCCCTGGGAGGCCTGGAGCTACCTGGTCTTTCTCCTAAAGGTGCAAAGAAAGCCCTGAGCCACAGGTGCACGCTCTGTCCTCACCCAGGGGCTTCTCAATGCCCACCCCCCAGTGCCAACTGAAACCACCTTGGATGAAACCTAGGGGAGCTGTGTGGAAAGAGGATAGAAAGAAAGAAGGACCTGAAGTTGACTCTAAGACGCTGCAGAATCCCTCAGGGCCTGTTTCTCCCTCCGGACCCACGGCCTCCTTCCCCAGGGCCTGTGTTAATGGGGCAGTTACTCATGTTCCAACTAAGAACAGCTGTGACAGTGAAGGGCTTGAGACCAAGTCTACAGCCATTAGCCAGCTAATAGGTGAGAAAGAACCCTGGGCAAGCCCTTGGGTGGCAGTCAAATAGCTGGCTTAGGCTAGGCAGCCAGGCAAAACATCTCCGGGTCCCTTTCTCGGCCACCCACCCATCATGTGACACTTGCTAAATCAGCCCCACTGTCTGAACTGGATTGCCAAGAGGGGATTTATTCACCCCACAAGTATTTGCTGAGCACACACTGTGTGTCAAGGTCAGGGATTTCATTCCCTTTGACTGGTGGTTGGAAGGAGTAGAAGTATAGACTCAAAAGCCTTCAAGGGTCCAGGCAGGCCACAGAAATGACAACCTGGGGGGGCACTGGGGGACACTTGGGGCACATGCCTGGTCTAAAGGACACAGCAGGTTGCTGGCGTGTGAGAATGTGACCCAATATGGCCTCAGGTTGTATTAATTTCAGATAAACCCAAAATCTATATGATTATACAATCTTTTCATGGTGCGGGCAATTTGGAAAGCAGTATGGAGATTCCTGGGAAAGCTGGGAATGGAACCACCATTTGAACCAGCTATTGCCCTTCTTGGACTATTCCCTGAAGACCTTAAAAGAGCTTGCTACAGGGATACTGCCACATCGATGTTCATAGCAGCACAATTCACAATAGCTAGACTGTGGAACCAACCCAGATGCCCTTCAATAGATGAATGGATAAAAAAAAATGTGGCATTTATACACCATGGAATATTACGCAGCACTAAAAAATGACAAAATCATGGAATTTGCAGGGAAATGGATGGCATTAGAGCAGATTATGCTAAGTGAAGCTAGCCAATCCCTAAAAAACAAATGCCAAATGTCTTCTTTGATATAATGAGAGCAACTAAGAACAGAGCAGGGAGGAAGAGCAGGAGGAAAAGATTAACATTAAACAGAGACATGAGGTGGGAGGGAAAGGGAGAGAAAAGGGAAATTGCATGGAAATGGAAGGAGACCCTCATTGCTATACAAAATTACATATAAGGGATTCCAACATGGCGGCGGGCGTGGAGAGATCAAGTCTCTGACCTCTTCAGCTGTGCGTGCATAGGGAGTCGTAAACAATCTAAATTCTGTTTGCTCAGGATCACTAGGCAATGCTGAACTGACGTGGATCTGGGACGAACAGTCTGGGCCTCTCAGAACACACACTGAGCCCGAATCGGCTGAATTCAAGCTCCCGTTCGCCTGCTTCCCGCAGACAAACAGCTGTGACTCAGCACTAATCCATCCGGCTGAAACAACTGGTCGGCCCTTCTCATCCTACGGAGATAAATGCCAACCAAGCCTTCATAGGTAGTGGCCACAGGTTTGAAACGGGGCTTGGGAGAGACAGTAAGGACCCACCCGTTGCATTGGTCACCCGGCAAAGGGAAACGAACTGTCGCCATTTGCAAGAGATACCACCATGGCAGAGAACTAACGTCATCAGACTGCGGCGGAGGAGATAACTTCATTAAAACCTGCGGCTACAGGTGTGTAATTCCCTAGCTTTCCCTCTCCACACATCGGGGAAACCTTAAGGGCCCCCCCCCCCCCCAGCTCTCCCATGAGCAAGATAGCCAGACGGAGGGAATCAGACGTGGCGCGGGACCTGCGGCTTGGAACTCCCGGCTACCGCTCCCACCAGTGCTGACAACTGAGGTCTCTTGCACCAGCTACCGGGGGCGTGGCTCCCGGAGGGCAAGTAAAATTCGCTGAGGATTCTCAGCCCCAAGCTCTACAAACTTAGGGTCTGAGGGAATGACAAACTGGAAGAGTGTGCCCAGTCGTTCATGAAAACAGGGCTCCCGGGAGCAGCAGACCTGGCGTGTAGCCAGTATTGTGGTGAGCGGCACCTGTGAGAGGGGCCTGGTTAGAGGAAAAGTGGGAAGTGACTAGACACAAGAGGAGGCCCTAGGCACTCAGGATTGGAGACTCGACCAGTCTGGGAGGAGCTGCTGCACAGTGATTGGTTCCCGCGTATTGACAGGAGAAACGTGGCCTGGTGGGCACAGCGCCACCTACTGGAAGAGAAGTTAATCAAACTCTAAGACTGCATTTATTAGGGTTTTTTTTCCTCTTTTTTTTTGATTTGGGTTTTTTCTTTCATTTTCATTTTTCTTTCTTGTTTTTTAAATTTTTTTTACAATTTTTTTCTTTTAATTTTAATTTTATTATTATTATTATTTTTAAAATTTTTTTTTCTTTTTTTATTTTCTAAAAATAATGACCATAATGGAATGAAATTGGAAATCAATGATAAAAGAAGGAAGGAAAAATCATACATCACATGGAAAATGAACAATATATTATTGAATGATCAATGGGTTGTAGAAGACATAAAGGAGGAGATGAAAAAATTCTTAGAATCAAATGACAACACAGACACAACATACCAGAATCTATGGGACACAATGAAAGCAGTTTTAAGAGGGAAATTCATTTCTTGGAGTTCTTACCTCAAAAAAAGAAAAAACCAACAGATAAATGAACTCACACAACACCTCAAAAACCTAGAAAAGGAAGAGCAAAACAACAGCAAATATAGTAGAAGACAAGAAATAATTAAAATTAGAGCAGAAATCAACGAAATTGAAACAAAAGAAACCATTGAAAAGATAGATAAAACTAAAAGTTGGTTCTTTGAAAAAATAAATAAGATAGACAAGCCCTTAGCCATGCTAACAAAAAGAAGAAGAGAGAGAACTCAAATTACTAACATACGGGATGAAAAAGGCAATATCACAACAGACACTACAGAAATACAGAAGATAATTAGAAAGTATTTTGAAACCCTATATTCCAATAAAATAGAAGATAATGAAGATATCGATAAATTTCTTAAGGCATATGATTTGCCCAGATTGAGACAGGAAGACACACACAATTTAAACAGACCAATAACAAAAGAAGAAATAGAAGAAGCCATCAAAAGACTACCAACTAAGAAAAGCCCTGGACCAGATGGCTATACAGCGGAGTTCTACAAAACCTTCAAAGAAGAATTAATACCAATACTTTTCAAGCTATTTCAAGAAATAGAAAAAGAAGGAGCTCTTCCAAATTCATTCTATGAGGCCAACATCACTTTGATCCCAAAACCAGACAAAGATACTTCAAAGAAAGAAAACTACAGACCAATATCTCTAATGAACTTGGATGCAAAAATTCTCAATAAAATTCTGGCGAATCGAATACAAAAACATATCAGAAAACTTGTGCACCATGATCAAGTAGGATTCATTCCTGGGATGCAAGGATGGTTCAATATACGGAAATCAATAAATGCTATTCACCACATCAATAGACTTAAAGACAAGAACCACATGATCATCTCGATGGATGCAGAAAAAGCATTTGACAAAGTACAGCATCCCTTTATGTTCAAAACACTAGAAAAACTAGGGATAACAGGAACTTACCTCAACATTGTAAAAGCTGTATATGCTAAACCTCAGGCTAGCATCATCCTAAACGGAGAAAAACTGAAGGCATTTCCTCTAAAATCTGGAACAAGACAGGGATGCCCTCTATCACCACTTCTATTCAATTTAGTTCTCGAAGTACTAGCCAGAGCAATTAGACAGACAAAAGAAATTAAAGGCATAAAAATAGGAAAAGAAGAAATTAAATTATCGCTATTTGCGGATGACATGATAATATACTTAACAGACCCAAAAGAGTCTACAAAGAAGCTGCTAGAGTTAATAAATGAATTCAGCAAAGTGGCAGGGTATAAAATCAACACGCATAAATCAAAGGCATTCCTGTATATCAGCAACAAAACCTCGGAAATGGAAATAAGGAAAACCACTCCATTCACAATATCCTCAAAGAAAATAAGATACTTGGGAATCAACCTAACAAAAGAGGTGAAAGATTTATACAATGAAAACTACAGAACCATAAAGAGAGAGATAGAAGAAGATCTCAGAAGATGGAAAAATGTACCCTGTTCATGGATAGGCAGAACTAACATCGTCAAAATGGCGATATTACCCAAACTTCTCTACAGGTTTAATGCGATGCCAATCAAAATCCCAATGGCATTTCTTGTAGAAATAGACAAAGCAATCATGAAATTCATATGGAAAAACAAAAGACCCAGAATAGCAAAAGCAATTCTAAACAGGAAGTGTGAATCTGGAGGCATAGCGATACCAGAGGTCAAACTGTACTACAAAGCAATAGTAACAAAAACAGCATGGTACTGGTACCAAAACAGGTGGGTAGACCAATGGTACAGAATAGAAGACACAGAGACTAATCCACAAAGTTACAACTATCTTATATTTGATAAAGGGGCTAAAAGCATGCAATGGAGGAAGGATAGCATTTTCAACAAATGGTGCTGGGAAAATTGGAAATCCATATGCAACAAAATGAAATTGAATCCCTTTCTCTCGCCATCCACAAAAATTAACTCAAAATGGATCAGGGAGCTAGGTATCAAATCAGAGACACTGCGTCTGATAGAAGAAAAAGTTGGCTACGATCTACAAATTGTGGGGTCAGGCTCCAAATTCCTCAATAGGACACCCATAGCCCAAGAGTTAACAACAAGAATAAACAAATGGGACTTAATTAAACTAAAAAGTTTTTTCTCAGCAAGAGAAACAATAAAAGAGGTAAATAGAGAGCCTACATCCTGGGAACAAATCTTTACCCCCCACACCTCCGATAGAGCCCTAATATCCAGAATGTACAAAGAACTCAAAAAATTAAACAATAAGATAACAAATAACCCAATTAACAAATGGGCCAAGGACCTCAACAGACACTTCTCAGAGGAGGACATACAATCAATCAACAAGTACATGAAAAAATGCTCACCATCTCTAGCAATCAGAGAAATGCAAATCAAAACCACCCTAAGATACCATCTCACTCCAGTAAGATTGGCAGCCACTATGAAGTCAAACAACAACAAGTGTTGGCGGGGATGTGGGGAAAAGGGTACACTTGTACACTGCTGGTGGGACTGCAAAATGGTGAGGCCAATTTGGAAAGCAGTATGGAGATTCCTGGGAAAGCTGGGAATGGAACCACCATTTGACCCAGCTATCGCACTTCTCGGACTATTCCCTGAGGACCTTAAAAGAGCGCACTATAGGGATACGGCCACATCAATGATTATAGCGGCACAATTCACAATAGCTAGACTGTGGAACCAACCTAGATGCCCTTCAATTGATGAATGGATAAAAAAAATGTGGCATCTATACACAATGGAGTATTATGCAGCACTAAGAAATGACAAAATCATAGAATTTGCGGGGAAATGGATGGCATTAGAGCAGATTATGCTAAGCGAAGCTAGCCAAGCCCTAAAAAACAAATGCCAAATGTCTGCTTTGATATAAAGAGAAAAACTAAGAACAGAACATGAAGAAAGAGCATGAGGAAAAGACTACAGTAAACAAAGACGAATCGGGGGAGAGAAACGGAGAGAGAAGGGAAAGCATATGGAAATGGTAGGAGACCTTCAAGGATACATAAAATTATAAGAGGTTATGAGGGGCAAGGGGGAGGGAAAAAAAAAAGGGAGAGAATTGAACAACAGCAGGGGAGGTAGAGAGGGAAGATGGGAGGGGAGGGGAGGGGAGGGGGGATAGTAGGGGATAGGAAAGGTAGCAGAATACAACAGTCACTAATATGGCATTATGTAAAAATGCGAATATGTAACAGATGTGATTCTGCAATCTGTATTTGGGGTGAAAATGGGAGTTCAAAGCACAATTTGAGTCTAATGTATGAAAGAGGATATATCATGAACTATGTAATGCGATAAATAATCAATAAAAAAAAATTTTTTTCTTTTAATTTTAATTTTATTATTATTATTATTTTTAAAATTTTTTTTTCTTTTTTTATTTTCTATTTTTTTTCTTCTTTTGTCTTTTCATTTCTTTTCAATTTCCTTATTCCCCCTTCCTTGAATTCTACCTGCTTACTCTCATTCTCTTTAGTGACTTCTTCCCTTCCCTTCTAATACCTTTCCTCCCAAGCATCAAATAAATTTATAGGAGTAAACAGTAACTCATCACTCAAACAGAACAATAAGTAACATGAGCAACTTGAAAAAGCAAGGAAGAAAAGGAGTACAAACAATGTAGGACAGCCTAAATATTCAGGAGGACCTAGAGTCATCAGAAAAATGGTCATATAAAGAACTCAAGGAACACCTTAGACAGATGGAATGGAACCTTAAAGAGGATATGAGACAGCAAATTCAAGCAGCGAAAGAACACATTGAGAATGAATTACATAAACAGATAAAAGAAGAAGTTAAGCATCTTTATCAGGAGATAGAGATTATAAAAAATAATCAAACAATAATTCTAGAAATGAAGGAAACAATAAACCAAATTAAAAACTCAATTGAGAGTATCACTAACAGAGTGGAGCAAGTAGAAGCCAGAACGTCAGATAATGAAGACAAAATATATATGAAAAGAGTCTAGCCAACTCAGAAAGGCTGGTAAAAAAATCACGAGAAAAACATCCAAGAGTTATGGGATAACATAAAAAAACCAAACTTACGAGTCATCGGGATAGAAGAAGGTACAGAGATTCAAACCAAGGGAATGAGTAACCTGCTGAATGAAATAATTACAGAAAACTTTCCAGAAATAAAAAAGGAAACAGATATACAAATTGAAGATGCATACAGGACACCGAGCACACAAAATCACAGTAGACCAACGCCAAGACACATTGTTATGAAGATATCCAATATACAGAACAAAGAGAAAATATTAAAAGCTACAAGAGAAAGGAGACAGATTACATTCAGAGGTAAAGCAATAAGGTTAACAACGGATTTTTCATCACAGACACTGAAAGCAAGAAGGTCATGGAACAATGTATTTCAAACACTGAAAGACAATGGATGCCAACCAAGAATTCTGTATCCAGCAAAATTAAGCTTCAGGTATGACAACGAAATAAAAATCTTTCATGATAAACAAAAGTTAAAAGAATTTGCAGCCAGAAAACCAGCATTGCAAAGCATTTTGAGCAAAACACTACACGAGGAAGAAATGAAAAACAATAACCAAAACCATCAGTGGGAAGTGTCTCAGTAAAGACAGAGGGCGAGGGGAAAGATAATCATGGAGAAACAAACTAATTTTTTTAAAAAAAGGATAAATAATCAAGCATGGATGGAAGTACAAACCATATATCAATAGTAACTCTGAATGTTAATGGCTTAAACTCTCCAATAAAGCGACATAGGCTGGTATCATGGATTAAAAAAACAAATCCAACAATATGCTGCCTCCAGGATAAATTTCTTAAGTCATATGATTTGCCCAGACTGAGTCAGGAGGATACACAGAATTTGAACAGACCAATATCAATGGATGAAATTGAAGAAGCAATCAAAAGACTACCAACCAAGAAAAGCCGAGGACCAGATGGGTATACAGCGGAGTTTTACAAAACACTTAAAGAATTAATACCAATACTTTTCAAGTTATTTCAGGAAATAGAAAAAGAGGGAGCTCTTCCAAATTCATTCTAAGAGGCCAACATCACTCTGATTCTGAAACCAGACAAAGACACCTCAAAGAAAGAAAACTACAGACCAATATCTCTAATGAACCTAGATGCAAAAATCCTCAATAAAATTCTGGCGAATCGAATACAAAAACACATCAAAAAAATTGTGCACCATGATCAAGTAGGATTTATCCCTGGGATGCAAGGATGGTTCAATATACGGAAATCAATAAATGTTATTCACCACATCAATAGACTTAAAGATAGGAACCATATGATCATCTCGATAGACGCAGAGAAAGCATTCGACAAAGTACAGCATCCCTTTATGTTCAAAACATTAGAAAAACTAGGGATAACAGGAACTTACCTTGACATTGTAAAAGTTATCTATGCTAAGACTCAGCCTAGCATCATTCTGAATGGAGAAAAGTTGAAGGCATTCCCTCTAAAATCTGGAACAAGACAGGGATGCCCTCTCTCACCACTTGTATTTAATTTAGTCCTTGAAATACTAGCCAGAGCAATTAGACTGACAAAAGTAATTAAAGGCATAAAAATAGGAAAAGAAGAACTTAAATTATCACTATTTGCAGATGACATGATTCTATACCTAGAAGACCCAAAAGGATCTACAAAGAAACTACTAGAACTAATAAATGAATTCAGCAAAGTGGCAGGATATAAAATCAACACGCATAAATCAAAGGCATTTCTGTATATCAGCGACAAAACTTCTGAAACGGAAATGAGGAGAAACACTCCATTCACAATATCCTCAAAAAAAAAAAAATACTTGGGAATCAACCTAACAAAAGAGGTGAAAGATTTATACAATGAAAACTACAGAACCCTAAAGAGAGAAGTAGAAGAAGATCTTAGAAGATGGAAAAATATACCCTGTTCATGGATAGGCAGAACTAACATCATCAAAATGGCGATATTACCAAAAGTTCTCTATAGGTTTAATGCAATGCCAATCAAAATCCCAACAGCATTTCTTGTAGAAATAGATAAAGCAATCATGAAATTCATATGGAAAAATAAAAGACCCAGAATAGCAAAAGCAATTCTAAACAGGAAGTGTGAATCAGGCGGTATAGCGATACCAGATTTCAAACTATATTACAGAGCAATAGTGACAAAAACAGCATGGTACTGGTACCAAAACAGGCGGGTGGACCAATGGTATAGAATAGAGGACACAGAGACTAATCCACAAAGTTACAACTATCTTATATTTGATAAAGGGGCTAAAAGTATGCAATGGAGGAAGGATAGCATCTTCAACAAATGGTGTTGGGAAAACTGGAAATCCATATGCAACAAAATGAAACTGAATCGCTTTCTCTCGCCATGCACAAAAGTTAACTCAAAATGGATCAAGGAGCTTGATATCAAATCAGAGACTCTGCGTCTGATAGAAGAAAAAGTTGGCTCAGATCTACATATTGTGGTGTCGGGCTCCAAATTCCTTAATAGGACACCCATAGCACAAGATTTAATAGCAAGAATCAACAAATGGGACTTACTTAAACTGAAAAGTTTTTTCTCAGCAAAAGAAACAATAAGAGAGGTAAATAGGGAGCCTACATCCTGGGAACAAATTTTTACTCCTCACACTTCAGATAGAGCCCTAATATCCAGAGTATACAAAGAACTCAAAAAATTAGACAATAAGATAACAAATAACCCAATCAACAAATGGCCCAAAGACCTGAACAGACACTTCTCAGAGGAGGATATACAATCAATCAACAAGTACATGAAAAAATGCTCACCATCTCTAGCAGTCAGAGAAATGCAAATCAAAACCACCCTAAGATACCATCTCACTCCAGTAAGATTGGCAGCCACTATGAAGTCAAACAACAACAAGTGCTGGCGAGGATGTGGAGAAAAGGGTCCACTTGTACATTGCTGGTGAGACTGCAAATTGGTGCAGCCAATTTGGAAAGCAGTTTGGAGATTCCTGGGAAAGCTGGGAATGGAACCACCATTTGACACAGCTATTGCCCTTCTCGGACTATTCCCTGAAGACCTTAAAAGAGCATGCTACAGGGATACTGCCACATCGATGTTCATAGCAGCACAATTCACAATAGCTAGACTGTGGAACCAACCCAGATGCCCTTCAATAGATGAATGGATAAAAAAATGTGGCATTTATACACCATGGAATATTACGCAGCACTAAAAAATGACAAAATCATGGAATTTGCAGGGAAATGGATGGCATTAGAGCAGATTATGCTAAGTGAAGCTAGCCAATCCCTAAAAAACAAATGCCAAATGTCTTCTTTGATATAATGAGAGCAACTATGAACAGAGTAGGGAGGAAGAGCAGGAAGAAAAGATTAACTTTAAACAGAAACATGAGATGGGAGGGAAAGGGAGAGAAAAGGGAAATTGCATGGAAATGGAAGGAGACCCTCATTGCTATACAAAATTACATATAAGAGGTTGTGAGGGGAATGGGAAAATAAACAAGGAGAGAAATGAATTACAGTAGATGGGATAGAGAGAGAAGATGGGAGGGGAGGGGAGGGGGGATAGTAGGGGATAGGAAAGGTAGCAGAATACAACAATTACTAATAGGGCATTATGTAAAATTGTGGATGTGTAACCGACGTGATTCTGCAATCTGCATTTGGGGTAAAATTGGGAGTTCATAACCCACTTCAATCTAATGTATGAAATATGATATGTCAAGAGCTTTGTAATGTTGTGAACAACCAATTAAAAAAAATTTTAAAAAAAAGAAAATATATTGATGTATTTGCATCCTAGAGGTAGGAGTCAGCTGCTATTTAATTCACAAAACAGACCTGGTAATAAAGTATTGATATTCTTTTCTTCTAATCCAAAAAAGAAAATGAAATAAAGTTAGTAAAATTGAAAAAAAAATTACATATAAGAGGTTGTGAGGGGAATGGGAAAAAAAAAAGGAGAGACATGAATTACAGTAGATGGGGTAGAGAGAGAAGATGGGAGGGGAGGGGAGGGGGGATAGTAGAGGATAGGAAAGGTAGCAGAATACAACAATTACTAATAGGGCATTATGTAAAAATGTGGATGTGTAACCGATGTGATTCTGCAATCTTTGTAATGTTTTGAACAACCAATTAAAATAAATAAATAAATAAATAAAACAAAATTTTTTAATATTCCAGGCTGACCAAGACTGTGGGCTGGAGTTCTCTTGCCATAGTCTACTTAGTAACCACTGAGAAAGGCAGTAGGGTCATTTACGTGAAGGGTCCAACTCAGCCACTACCTTAACTGAGCTTTTTATTGTGATGTACAATACATACCCACTCCCCAGAGAATTATTTAGCCCAGAAAGAGAAATAGGTATATATGTGTATATATACCTATTTCATGTGTATAGGTAAAACTAATGATCAAAAATGTTAATGTGAACCACAAGATATGTATAGCGAATAGAAAGATCGTATCTCTAGAGAGCAAGGCAGGCTCCCTGGAGGAGGTGATGCAGGGATGAGTTGGGGATGACTTGCAAGCCCAGTGTGGTATTCAGCCACATGATTACACAGGGCATTTTGTCAACTCTCTAATCTGATGAGGTCTTCAAAAATGTCATCTACTACTGTCTCTGTTCTTGGATGGGAAGAAATACGATAAAAATGGTAATTCTCCCTCAGTTAATTTATAAGCCTGAAGCAATCCGGATTCTAAAACCATCAGATTTCTCTGCAAGTTGAACAAATTGATTATAAAGTTCATTGGGAAAAACAACAAACCAGAATAGTGAGGAAAATCATGAAAAAGAAGAAAAAAGAAGAGGGCCAGTTTGAATATCTAAGAAAAAGGCGGTTCTAAAATCTGCCATGGAGCCTCTACAATTGAAATGAAGCAGAACAAGAAAATCAGAAAAAGACCTAATTGCATATGCAAATTTAGTAGAAGGGCAACAGCTGAAATCAGTGGAAAAAATAATGGACTTTTAAATAATTATATTTAGAAAACAAGAAAGAGAAAAGATAAAATTGAATCCGTTCCTCATGTCATTCACCAGGACAAATTCCAAATGGGTAAGAGATATAAATGTAAAAAAATACAACGATACAAGTAGTAGAAGAAAACATAGATGAAGGGAGAAATCACCCCTAACTATGACTCAAAAACTTACATGCATTTTGTCTTTGGTAATTTAGGGAAGCTCATTTTGTCTATGGAACTTTGCCACAGCTAAGGTCAAATAAAATTTAGCATTATTAGCAAGAGGTGGGGTGAGGGCCTGCGTACCTACATGCGGGCTGCAGTTATGGCTCAGTGGTCGATAGAGCTGCTTGCCCAGCATGCACAAGGCCCTGGATGAGATCCCCAGCACCACAACACAACAACAAACCCAAAAATTATGGACTACA
The DNA here is from genome assembly GCF_964194105.1 of Spermophilus citellus. NCBI lineage: Eukaryota > Metazoa > Chordata > Mammalia > Rodentia > Sciuridae > Spermophilus > Spermophilus citellus. Next base: position 138,754,324 of record NC_138182.1, on the reverse strand, counting down.
TTAAAAGAAAAAAATCTACATATGATAGGAAATGCATAGATAAATTGATTTCATTCAAAGGAACTTTTATATGGCAAAATGTTACAAAGGGTAAAGATAAATGACAAGCTAGGAATAGTTACAACTCAAATCATAGATAAAGACTTCCTATGTGTGTGTAAGTGTGTGTGTGTATGTATACATATATAAGAGTTTTTAAAATTAGATAAGAAAAAGCCAATAGCCTACAGAAAAAATAGTCTAGCAAATTCAGATAAACCACATAGAAAGAAGTGTAAGTGGTTCTTAACCTTTTGAAAAGATACTTAGACTTGCTTATAATAAGAGAAATATAAATTAAAATGATATCAGGGTATATTTCTCATTTATTCAATTGGGAAAAGTTGGGCAAATTGCCTGTTGGGGAATCGCTAAAGAAACAGCCTCTCAAACTCTGGTGTTAGCAATGCAAAATTGTATAATCCCTATGGAGGAGAATTTGACAAAATCTTGAAACACTACACATACATTGACCTTTAAATCAACAATCTTGTCTTTAAAAATTACAACACAAAAATGTACTTCCAAAATATGAAGAGAAGCATGCACAAAGCCAGTCACTGAAGACCTATTTGCAGTTGTAAAAGATTGAAAACAATCTAATCCACCCAAGGAAAATTGATTGAATCAGCTAGTACCTTCATGAAAATGACAGGGTGACCAAACTTTCTGTTGTTTTTTTTTTCCCCAGGACACGTGGAACCTTCAATGTTGAAACATGCAAACCAGGGCAAGTTAGTGACTTTGACACCTGAGAACCAGGTAACTGTAAGGATGCAATGAGCCACACCTTGTTATACTAGTGTAGACTGATCACTGTTGTGAGGCAGGTGACTCAGAAAACACACCAAGTCCCAGTTTTGTCCAAATGGAAGAGTCTTTATTTAGCCAGCTGGCTGGTGACTGCCCCCGGCAGAACCCATAACTGTCTCTGCAAGAAACAGCCCTGAGCCTGAGCATTTTAGGATATTTAAAGGCAAAAACCACATCTGGATTGACGTAGCTGCAAGCAAGCAGACACAGAAGCTGAACTGGGCAGTTAGCAAAACAATGCAATGGGTACATTGGTATTCCCCACAGGACTTTCCAGGTTGGCATGGCAGCAAACTAGCAGAGGGAAGGGGGTCAAAATGATCCTAGTTCAAACTGTACAAGTTAGAGAATGGTTACTAACATCTAGACAATCAATCTCTGACAAGGAACATTGCCCAAGAAAAATGGAAAGTAAAGAGAACAATTTTACATTGTATAAGATTTGCTATTTTGTGTTGCCAAGTATGCTATGCTAGGTAACTATTAATGGGTACAGAGGTGGGGCTTTCCCACAGGAGAAGCATTTCTTACGTGATATGGAGTCTCGGGGTAAAATGGAGTCTATTTGGTCATTGCCCACATACCTTGGCCCATAAAAATCACCAGAATATCTACATGAATAAAAGGGGGCTAGAAGAAAGTACATAGAATTTGTCTAGGTAAAGGTATAAAAACAACAACACACACATCTGCTTATATTAACAAAAGAAAGAATGGAAAACAAACCATAACTATTATTGTTAATTGCTACATATTAAGAAGATGAAGGAAATGGTGTGGAAAATGCAAAAACAGGTAGACTTCTATGAATACACCTTTTTTTATTTGTTCTTTTTAGTTATACAAGACAGTATTTTGACATATCATATATACATGGAGTATAACTTTCCATTCTTGTGGTTGTACATGATGTGGCGTTACACTGGTCGTGTATTCATATATGAAGTTAGGAAAGTTATGTCCGATTCATTTTACTCTTTCCCATTCCTATGAATACATCTTGTTTTGTAGATTTGATCTGGAGTTGTGTTAATATTCTATGTAATTACAAAACAAAATAAATTATAAAAAGCAAATCCTGATAATAAAAACTATGACTTCTTCTGCTTCAGGTGATAAGATAATTGGAACTGGGTCAGTCTTTCTACCACGGAAAAATATATAAAGTAGCTGTTTTTAAATGTCGTACATAGGCAGTAGAGGACTATGACCTTTAGAGAAGTTGTCCTTGCTCTCTACTTGGGGACACTGGTCCAGACCACATAGCATAGGCAGAGCACTTCAGTTTTGCTGAGCTGAAGAGTCAAAGATTAGAGCTCAAGGGTTCTAAACTGGCTGGAGTTGTAGGGACTTGTGCAGAGAAAGAGCTCTGAAGTCTGCATAGGGGTCCCTTTTAATCTTTAGTCAAAAATAAATAATAAATGCACAGGACTAGATTGTGTAAAGTCAGGCAAAGAACAGCTACATGCAGACTCTAAAAGTTACAGTTCTGGGAGAAACATGAGTCTTTATTATCCAAGGTGGAGAGACTGCTAAACACCCTAGGCATTCACTTGAAATTCTGGAAAAGCCACACCTTAGGGTGCAGAGCTTTTCAAGCTCCAAGGAAAAGACTATTCTAGTTGCACCTTCACAAAGCTCAAAAACAAGACTTCAAAGGATAATGTTGATCTACCAGTAAACAACTGCCTGCCGGGGCAAGGGGGGAAGAAAAAGAAAAAAAAAATTCAAACTTCTTTAAAGAAAGAGACTAAGTTCCAGGCTCTGATTTCATATATCTGTAGCATTCATATATCTGTCATACCATCAAGTTATTCAACATGTGATCCACAAGAAAGGCAAGACCATAACCAGGAAAAATAACTAATCAGAATCAAGAGAAACAGAGTCAGAGATGACAGAGATGTTGTGATGAGTAGACAAGAAATGTTAAAACATTATCAGTATGTTTTAAAGATTTCAAGGAAAAGATGGATGTAATGTTTGAACCCGTGGAGGAATATCAGAACAGAAGTGACAATTTAAAAATGAAAATTTTATACCTGAAAAGCATAATGTCTACAATAATAAAATCACTGTATAAACAGCAGATTGGACACTCAAGAGAAAATGGACATGAAAATGTAACAAAAGAATCAGTCCAAAGAAAAGAGCAAAACGGAAAAAGACTTGATAAAATGGGAAGTCTTAGTGTCTATTGACATCATATCTAGCAGTCTAACATATGCAATTAATTTTAGAAGAGGAGACTTGAAAAGAAAAATATTTGAAGAAATAATGGTCATCCCCAAATTGAATGAAAAATATCAATCTACAGATTCACACAGCTCAGTGAATCCTAAGGAGGGAAAACACAAAGAACATACAAGCACATCATGGTCAGCTTGCTTAAATCAGAAGTGCAAAAAAGTCATCAGACCCAAAAGATACATTTTATACTAGAAAACAAACAAACAAACAAAAAATTCACCCACGTTGTATTAGTAATAATGTTAGCAAGAAGTAAACAGTGTATAGAAAGTGCAGAGAGAGAGGAAAGAAAATCTGTCAATTTAGATTTGCATACCCAGAAAACATCCTTCAAAAATAAAGGCAAAATGAAGACATTTTTCAAAAGAACGAAAGCTAAAATAATTTGTCATCGATTAATGTGTATTTCAGAAAATAATGAAATTCTTCAGATGAAATACAGATCTAGTTGAAGAAATGAAGAGAACTAAAAATATTAGATACAGAGGTAAATACAAAAGGCTTTTCCCCTCTTATTAATTTTTTTAAAATATAATTAAACAAAAAGCAATAATGTAATTTGAAGTTTGCTACAGATGTGGAAATAAAATGTACAATAAGAAAAGATGGGTGGATATAACACAGTTTAAATTTCTTGCATTACTGGAATTGGTACCATATTAACTCTAAGTAGACTGTGAGAAATTGAAGATTTATATTATTTCCACAAATCAACCATTAAATATAAAATGAGGAAGCATACCAAAAAGCCAACAGAACAGATAAAATGTATATTTAAAATAACTGGAATGAATGCAGAAAGGATGCACAAAGAACACACGAACAATTATAAAACAAACAGCAAGATGGTAGACTCAGAGTTAAGGATATCAATAATTTCATCACTTTGCATTACATTTAAATGGACTAAACACTCCACAAATCCAAGAGAGAAAGTTTTTGACTGGATAAAAAAGCAAGACTATATGCTGTCATTTAAAAAAATGCTTTTTAAATATAAAAGCTTAGATAAGATTCCAAGTAAATGGATGTAAAAAGATATACTATGCAAATAGTAGGCATAAGAAGTCTAGAGTAGGCAAGTATGTGACCCAGACAGGACACAAGAAAGCATTAACCACAAAACAGTGATAAATGTATCTTCCTCAAAATAAAAAAAAAAACTCCTACTCCATCAAAAGACAACATTAAAAGAATAAAAGACAAGCCATAACTAGGAGACATAGTAACAATACATATGTCTGACAAAAGACTTTTTATCTGAAACACATTAAAAAAAAAACCTCTTATAACCAACTCTCCAGAAAATAACTCTTATAACTCAATAATCAAAGGACAATTCAACTTTTTCAAAATAGGCAAAAGCATTGCACAGGCACATTCCAAAGGAAGATCTTCAAGTGGCCAATGAACAACTGAAAAGAAGCTTAACATCATTAACCATCAGGGAAATGCAGATTGAAACACAATGAGATATAACTTGCACTGCTCAGATGTGTAAAATGTAAGATTGTCAACTTCCAATGTTGGCAAGGATGTGGAGTTACTGGAAGTATCATGAATTGTGAATAACAGTGTAAAATTGGTCAACCAATGGGGGCGGGGGATGGCGTGGCAAGTTCTCCTAAGTTTTGCTTGCCCAGCAATTTTACTCTTACATATTTGCATAAGAAAAATGAAAACATGCTCATAAAGACTTGGCAAAAGAATGTTTAAACAGCTTTATGTATAACCCCAAAAGAGAAACAACCAAAATGTCCATCAAGAAGAACACAGGTAAACAAATAATGGTACAGAGCTCCCTCCTTATCAGTAAGGGGACACTTGCCAAGACCCCCAGTGAATGCTTGAAACAATAGTACAGAAGCCTATATATGTTTTTCTATAAATACATGTGGTTATGATAAAGTTTAATTAACAAATTAGGCATAATAAGAGGTTAACAATGATAACTAACAATAAAATAGAACAACTACAACAATATACTGCAATAAAAAATAGGGGAATACGGTCTCTCTCCCAAGAAATCTTATTATATTTTTACATTTTCAGTGACAGGAAGAACTTTTTGACTTCTCTTTAGCTTATCTGAATTGCCAGTGTCACTGCTGTTGTACTTTGGGACAATTATTAAGTTAAACAAGAGTTATGTGAACTGCAATACCATGATAGGCAATCTGAAAGCTGAGACAGCTACAAAGTGACTACCAGGTGGGTAGTATATATAATGTGGATACAATGGACAAAGGGATGATCCATGTCCCAAGGAGGATAGAAAATGAAGGCATGAGATTTCATCAATGGTACTCAGAATAGCACACAATTTCAAATTATAAACCAGTTGATTCTGAAACTTTTATTAATATTTTTAGACCACAGTTAACTATAGTAACAGAAACCACAGAAAGTGAAATCACAAATAAGATGGGGCTATAATAGTCCTAGTGAGATAGGAGGGAAAGAGGGACACCTTGGCACAACTTCAGAAATGCTTCAGTCTAACAGTAGAAATGAGGCCCTGCCTGCCTGGCTGCCAATCTTGAGTCTTGAGTTATCTGTGAATAAGAAGCAGGATCCCACAGCCAGAAACTCAGATTTGGAGTTAAGTTTTCAGTTTGTTTTCCTTAACTCTAATAAAATCCCTGCAATGCCCCCCTCCCACTTTAAAGCCCTGGGGGTTTAGGAGCAGAGGGCCTGCAGCTACTACAAAGAGAGATGGAAAAAGAGGGTTTGACTTTTGTTGTTGTTGTTGTTGTTGTTGTTGTTGTTATTGTTTGTTTGTTTTCACCACCAGCACTAAGATGAAAGTGCTTTAGTCTCACAGTTAGGGGTTTGAGCTGTGGATTCAAATCCTAGCTCCAGTGCTTGCTTGCTGTGTAACCTTTAGCAAGTTTCTTAAACTCTCTCATCTATAATATAAGGTTAATTCAAGTTCCCAACTCATATATATGGTCCCAGTGAGGATTAAAAGAGCTAATGTATGCAAGACACTTTCTCCATGCTAACTGTTGTAGAAAGGTTAAAAAAAAAAAGTAGTCTCTGCCATCAAGGAACTCAAAATCTAACGAGAAAGATTAAGCTGGAGATGCAAATGACAATATTGTAAGGCATAAAATAATGTCCCAAGGGTGGAAATGATCATTCCTGCAGACAAAGTCAGGATCAGCTCCAGGCAGTGGTGAGGGCTGGACTGAGGAGGGGTCACAGTGGGACAGCAGGGGCCAGGAGCCAAGAGCAAGAAAGCAGAAGCTCAAGGAGGTCCTGGGGAGAAGGATGGATGGGGAAGAAGAGGAGGAGGAGGGTGGGAGACAAAGCGGAGAGGGGCTGCAGCTGGGTTCTCCGTGGGGCTCAAAGAGGCATTTCAGCTCACTCTGAAAAGCCGAGTTATTGGAAGGGAGAGATGGAGAGAGATCCAGGGAACATGGGGAATAGGGATTTTAAGAGTGTTGGATTTTGCAGAGGTGTGGGGAGGGTAGGAAGTGGGGTGGGGTGGACTCAGTCATTCCACAAATAATTACTGGCTATCTGGGTACCCTGATGGGAGCAAGGTCCCAGTCCTCAGGTGTTAATGTCAGGGTAGGCAGACAAACAGTAAACATGCAAACAAATCAGTAAGATCATTTCACAAAGCCATAGGCATTGTAAATTCAGAGTAATGGGACAATGGGATGAGGGCTCGATGTGGATTAGGCAAATGGGAGGGGTAGGGCCCCCCCCCCCAAAGAATTCTCAGAGTTGACAACTGACAGGTGAAAAGGCCATTTGCAAAGATCTAGATGGGGGAAGCGGCAGACAGAGGGGATGGTGAGGCAGAGGCTCTGAGCCAGGAGAATTGCGGTCGGACTGGCACAAGTGGAGGTCAGGAAAGCCAGGCAGGCAGGGCCAGATCATGCAATCGCTAAGCCTTGTCAGCCAGTGGTAAGTACTTTGGACTTCACGGTCACGGGAAGAGATTCAAGGGTTTTAAGCAGTTTTAAGACCCCATCTGATGGGCAAGGTTAAAAGCCAGCTCTGGCTGTCCTATGGAGGATGGATTATCTGGTGGAAGCCTGGAAGCAAGGAGCCCAGTTATAAGGTGTCCACACATGGGATAATATGTACTGGGTCCAGAGAAGCACTGGGGACCTTGTCAGGGGGGTAGTGTGTGTGTCTTCACAATATTTATGAATATTAATAAATATTTATGGCACCTCCATGAATCACTCCGCAGCCACCGCGGGGGTGCAAATCCGAATACACTACAGGGAAAGGCATCCCCCGACATGTGGTGCGGGTGAGAAAAGCATATTATAAAACTGCACAGATATTTTATGAGCCCGACTATGTAAAATTAAATATACATTTCTGTATTCGTTTATCTACTATAAAAAGACATCTGGGAAAACACTGAATTCTCAAGATTTTCTGGGGAGCAAGGCTTTCAGATTTGTTTTTGGTTTTGCTTCCTTTCCTACAGTGCTCTTGGAATTTTTCTGAGTTAATTTTTTTTCCCCCATGGGCATCTATCATTTCTAGAAAAGAAAAGGAAGAAAAAGAAGAAGGAGGAGGAGATGAAGGAAGAAATAAAGGAAGGAAGGAAAAAAGTGAAAATGAATGGCTTTGTGCACCGACCCTTCCTCCTAACATCCATGTACACACCTGCACTCACAGGTACACACGCACACCAGCACATGGAGGTGAAAGACAGCTGGACCAACTCCAGATGTGTATCCTCAAAGGACACCACCAGAAAGCCCTGGAGAGTTCCTTTCTGAGAGGATGGTTAATCTGCCACACCAGAGCTCAGACAGAGATCCTTCAGTCTTTGAGTGAATTTAAGACTCAGGAAATGGAGACCATGCTTTTGAAACTATGCACGTCCCCTCCCATACAGCTCCAAAGCTGCTGAACCATCTTCAACCCACCTGTGGAGAGTTGCTCCGGAACCCCCAGTGGAAGGTGGAAGGGTCCAGGAGGAAACAAACCAGAGCATGGTAGGGGCATCTAGATTCCATGTGCTGATGTGTGTGTACATGTGTGTGCATGTTGATAAATGGATGTTGGGTGGCAGTGGTGGTGCACATTGGTTATTCATTTTTTTCCTTCCTTTCTTCTTTCCTTTCTCTCCTCCTACTTCTCCTCTTTCTTTCTTTCCTTTTTACAAAAGTTGCTAGGTGTTGGTAGAAATGATAAGACACTTGAAAAGATGCACTTGTAGAGATCTTTTCGTCCTCTCAAGAAAAACTCTCAGAGCCCATCAAGCAATGGAATGGACAGGACAGAAGGGGAAGAGAAGGTAGAGGGTGTTTCTGGAGCCTAGGAAGCAACTCCTAAGCCTCTAGTTGTCACTTGGCATCTGTGGTGACCAGCCCCAGGGCCCCCCAGATGTATTCTGTTTGATCCACAGGGTGCTTGGAAACTGTGAATTAGTTGCCAATGTTGAAAACTTGGAAGTTTTTATGTAAAAGTCTGATTTTCAGTCTTTTCTTGAAAAATTGGGAAAACTGCATTCCTCAGGCCTACCTTCCCTCTCAGAAATGCTCAGCTGGGGCTGAGGGGGGCTTCCACATTAGGAAAGCTCTCCCCAGCCTGCCAATCATCTTGATTATGTTCCTGGGTCACATAGGCATATGTGAAAGGGTAGTCTTTGCTATCCTTTGCATAACAACTCTTTTACTCCATATGCAAACCTATGATGTGGGGACTGCGTCTATTTTATGGGAAAGGTAGCAGAGACTCAGAGAGGTTAGGTGATTTGCCACAATTTTAAATGGCATAACAAAGATTCAGCTTCGGACTTTATTGTCTATGTCCTTGATATGGGTCAAAGTCATAGAGCCAGTAATTAGCATGTCATGTCTTAGCTTCTGGGGCCTCTGGAAGTTTCCTTTTTTGGAAGAACTTATTCTCCAGCCCAGGAAAGCCCTGAACTCAGTTGCCCACAGGCCCCAGATGATTACAAAGAAATGTAGGGTCTGTGCTTCACAGTGGGGAAGGTGAAAAGGCTTGAGTTTTTTAAATCTGAACTGAGACCTGTTACCAGGTGGGCATCCCCTGAGCAAGTGGGCCTGGTGCCCCTGTCCCTCCTTCCATCCTTAGAACTAAGCAAATTGTTTTTCTTTTTCTTTTCTATGTTAGGGTTTCATGTAAAGCTGCCTTTTGGGCAAAAGAAGATTTTGTTGCTTAAAATAATTCAGAAAAAAAATTGACATTTGGGGTTTGTGTCAAAAAGCCATAGATATGTATTTTCTTGTGGCTAAGAAGCTATCACCAGGAACCGTCAAATAAACCCCGTGGGCTCTGGCCAGCTTCTTATCTTCAGCTTTCAGGAGGGGCCTCCTGCTAGGTTCTCCTCCCTGTGTGGCTCCTGAAATGGAATCAGTCCTCCCAGGACTCCAAGCCAGGCCCAGAATTTGTTTGCATGGATTTGCATGAAAAGCATCACTGAGCAAAATTCACTGAGATCCACTAAAAGCAGGTGAGAGTCACAGAGTCCCTATGGGCAATGATTTTCCTCTTTGAATTTCATTTTTCCTTGAGAAGCAAACATTTCACTTTTTTGGCTTCCTTCTTTCACCAGGCCTGTGCTCCTGCCTGTGCCTGTTTCCTCCACATCATGCACATGTGTGTATGCGCACACACACACACACACACACACACACACATACACATGAACACATGTGCACACCCATGCACATGGGTGCACACACACCCAACAAGCTCTAAGTCCCTGAGTAAGTGACTGTGAAGTTTCTATCATAGACAAATCCTGGAGTTGGATTCTGGCCTATAGTGAAGTCCAGTGGGGGTAAAAAGGGAAAGCTCCCAGCGCTGCTGTTGTGGGGCAGGTCGCTCAGAAAACACACCAAGTCCCAGTTTTGTCCAAATTGAAGAGTCTTTATTTTGTGGGTCAGCCAGCGACTGCTCCCCGAAGGACCCATAACTGTCTCTGCAAGGAACAGCCCCAAGCCTGAGCATTTTAGGATATTTAAAGACAGAGACTACACCTGGGTTGATGTAGCTGTAAGCAAGCAGGTACAGAACCTGGATTGGGCAGTTAGGGAGACAACGTCATGGGTCCGTTGGTATTTCCCCACAGGACTTTCCAGGTTGGCATGGCAGCAAGCCAGCAGAAGGGAAGTGGGTCAAAATGACCCTGGTTCAAACTGTACAAGTTAGAGAATGGTTACTAGCATCTAGACAATCAGTGTGTGGCAAGGTACATTGCCCAAGAAAAATGGAAAGCAAAGAGAACAATTTTACATTGTATAAGAATTGCTATTTTGTGTTGCCAAGCCTGCTATGCTAGGTAGCTACTAATGGGTACAGAGGTGGGACTTCCCCACAGGAGAAGCATTTCTTACATGATGTGGAGTCCCAGGGTAAAATGGAGTCTGTTTGGTCATTGCCTATATAGCCTGGCCCATAACACTGCTTCCCTGAGAAGCACAGGCCACTTCTCTGGGCATGGCAGTGTGGAGCCCAAGGAGACATTTGTGAGACCCCACCCTATGTTCCTGAGACAGCCCAGGACGGTGGCCCAGCAGCCTGCACTATGACCAGCTCCTCGGGAGATCTAACACCCAGCCAGGCTTGGGACTCCTGAGGAAAACCCTCTCTCCTCATTCCTGAATTGCATCTAGTTTCTTGACAAAGACCTTCTGTCACAGGTCACCCAAATGTTGTCACCCACCCTGCACACTACCAAGCATAAGATAGAAGATTAGAATGGCCCTCTCAGCAACCCAGGTATAACATGGTGATACCTGTGACAGAGATTTCCTCCTTGACCCAACTACTCAGATAGCCCTGAACTAATTTCTCAATGAGACCCTGACTTTTGGAATTCCATGTTTATCTCTGCTTTGTCTTTTCTTGGCAAGAATCCTGTTAAGTGAGTTTAATCAGAATCCTCCCATGCTCACCATCACTCAGCTTCCTCATCCTCTGCCATCCCTAGTAATGTCTGGACACGCTGGACCGTCTTCACCCAGAATCCTGCTGGATGGCTTTGCTTCCCACCTCACCAGGCTGGACCCTGCATTTCCCAGTTGGTGTAGACATGCTGAGGGATGGGGGAGTCATCTGGGGCTCTTTGCTGCTTCAAGCTCCAAGCCCACTTCTCTCTTCTGGGCTGGGTCCCTTGCAACCACCTCTCCTTCCATATAGCCACCACTTACTCTCAGCCAGCCCTGATGGTTCACCTCTTCCTAATGACCCCTCCTGCCCTGGGTGTCTGCTCATCCCCCACTCCTCCAACCCTCCTTACACAGCTCCTGGTCATGTCCATTCTCCTCCAGACTCTGTCCCAGCCATGTTCACCACACAATAACCAACACCTATACACCACCTGCTCTGTCCCAGGAAATGTTTTTCACTTCATTTAATTCTTATAATCATCCGATGAAGTTGATCTTATTATTACCCCATCTTATCACTGAGGTAACCAAAGATCAAAAAAAAAAAATAGGTAAAGCAACCTACACAAGTTCAAGCAATTCACAACTGGCCAAACCAGGCCTTGTGCTCAAGTCTATCTTGTGTGTTTCATACCCTTTATCCTGACTTGACTTGATGTATTTATTCATCTGATGGTTGTCTTCTAGAACATAGGCTTCCTAAGGGCAAGGACTTTTTTATTTGCCACTTTATATACCAGCACCTGCTACATAATTGGTGCTCCATAAATATTGGTTAAGTGAGTGAATGAATTGATGGCAAAGTCAATACACTGTTTTTAAGATCATTTATTACTATTCAAAGTAGCAATATGTGTGGTTAAAAATGCCAACAAGTACACAAAGGTACAGTGAAATATCAAAATCTCCTTCATAGTCACCCAGTTCCCTTTCTCCAAGGTTATAAGGCTCTTTTGTATCCTCCCAGAGGCATCTGGATACTCTCTGTGTGTGCATGCATATGTGAGTATGCATGTAACACACATGTATGGCACCTCACCATGGGACTCATCCTGCAACTTGATATTTTCTATTTCATGTGTCTTGGGTAGGTTTAAACACACACTCACATGTACGTCCCTATGCTATTAACCATCGTGTCAAATTTCATAAGCACCTAGGGGTCCCAGAGTAGTTCCTGGAAACATTTTCAGACTAGGGAGTAATTAGAATGAGCTAGCATCATCGATGACCCAGAATATGGGCAGGAGGGACCGTTGAGATAGTCTGGTTCAACCCCCCTTGTGTTCCAAGCAGAGAAACTGAGGCTGGAGGTAGGGTTTAGTGGCACTGGGAATAGACAGTCCCTGAGTACACAAGGAGCTAATTGCAGATCCGGAGCAAGAACCAGGCCTTTGGAATCCTTGGCCAGACTTGCTCTGCTCAGGTCTCCTTTCTGCTTGGCAAGCTCAAAAGAAATCCCAGCCAGTTCCCAGCAGGGAGAGTGCTTGGTTGAGCTTTATCGATGGCAGTGCCCTCCCAGGCGGGCTGGGGTGAGAGTGATTATGTAGGTCGCTTGGTAATCAGAAAAGAAAGCCCAAGCCCTTTAAATGCAGGCTGTTTCATTTGGTCCCAGAAGATTGGATTAGCATTGACTGTCTGCACTGAGCTCCTAGATAAAAGACCCACACCAAAAGGAGCATCGGCCTGAGAGGATGAGCCAAGACTCCTCGCTCTCAGCACAGCTTCCACTCTGGCATCTGGGACTTCCTGAGCCCATCGGCAGCTTCCAGAACTCTGTGCCTTCCCCTCCAGTTGGCAGGAAGAAGCATGAGTCAGGGGAACAGAATCCAGAGGCAGAGCTGGGGAAGCAGAATGCAGGGAAAGGATCTCTGCTGGGGAAAATGGCCTTATCTGCCCAAGGCTCCCATCCCCCTCCTTTAACTTACATCCCCTCACCACCGGCCACCACCGGCCATCCTGAGGACAGGAATCCAGGCTGTCTTCTTGCCTGTGGTTCTCCAGTGCCTAGCGCAGTACCTGACATATTAGGTGTTCAATAAACCTGTGCCAAAGCAACCGAAGCATGCACACCCGAATGTCATTGGCTCTCCCTCAGTCAAGATCCCTATTTAATGCACTCCTGAACCTTCATGCGCCCTTCACTTTCCCTGTTGTTGAAGGGGCAGCCTCTTCCAGGAGCCTTCCCCCTACTCCAGTTGCAACAGTCGCTTCTTTCCCTGCAGTTCTTGTAGGCTCTAGGGGCAAAACCACTGCATCTTCCCCAAGCCCAGAAACGCTGAGACAGAGAGCTTAAAATCAGGACCGTCACAAAATAACTGGGTTGAAAATATGTAATTGATACCATACATCATGGTTGATTCCATGTTGCCTTTTAGAGAGTGGATGATCTGAGGTAGCAGAAGGAGGCGTGGGAATGCCATTGCAGGCTGGGGTTCACATACTGCCTCCTCTACCTACTGGCTTTACCATCTTGGCAAGTTGCTTAGCTTCTCAATGTCCAGTCCTCATCAACAAAAGAAGAACAGTAAGACCCTCCTCCCAGCAGTGTACATGTGGAATGAGTGAACACTGGAAGGTAAGTTCCATAGGAATAAGGATGTCATCTGTTTTCCTCACTGATGAATCCCAGTGCCTAGAATAGTTCCTGGCAGGTAACAGGCATCTAATGAATGTTTGCTGGATGAATGAAGCTGTGATAGTAAGAGAGGTAGCTGCTGTGGTTTGGGTATGGTTGAGATTGACCCCCTCAGGCTCATGGGCTGGAAGCTTGGTCATCAGTGTGGCAATGGAGAGGGATGGTGCAACCTTTAAGTAGTGGGTGCCCAGTGCAAAGTGATGAGGTCAGAAGGTATTAATGTAATTCTCTAAGGGACACTGGTCAGTTCTAGGGTTGCTGAAAAGTGGGGCCATGACATGTTCTTGGTCTGTTCTATATACAGTGTTTCCCTTGACCACTGGCACTCGACCACTGAGCCACATCCCCAGTCCTATTTTGTATTTTATTTAGAGACAGGGTCTCACTGAGTTGCTTAGCACCTCACTTTTGCTGAGGTTGGCTTTGAACTTGGGATCCTCCTGCCTCAGCCTCTTAAGCCACTGGGATTACAGGCTTGTGCCACTGCACCCGCCTATTTTTTATTTGTTCTTTTTAGATATACATGATAGTAGAGTATATTTTGATGTATTATACATACAGGGAGTATAATTTATTCTAATTAGGATCCCATTTTTGGAATGGGATATGGAGTTTCACTGGTCATGTATTCATATATGAACATAGGAAAGTTATGTCCGATTCATTCCACTGTTTTTCCCATTCCCATCCTTTCTCCCTCCCCTTCATTCCTCTAATCCAATGAACTTCTATTCTCCCCTCCCCTGGCTTATTATGTGTTAGCATCTGAATATCAGAGACAACATTCAAACTTTGGGGGGATTGGATTATTTCATTTAGCATGATAGTCTCCAGATCCATCCATTTACCTGCAAAAGTTAGAAGTCTTTCTTTTTATGGCCAAGTAATATTCTAGTGGAGATACATACTTACATACATACATACATACATACATACATACATACACTCACACACACATATTATGTATAGATATTTTCTTTATCCACTGTTTTTTATTATCCAAAAAATCAGGATTACAACTAGAGTTTGGAATTTCATATACCACCAATGTATGTCTCCTGCCTGGTTGCATGCTGGGAAGCAGGATAAAGAATATGAGTAGGATTTAAGCATCCCCACTCTGTCTCCAATCCTACTACTAATGGCAAGCCATTCCCCTCCTCTTTTGCTTTGTGTATATGTGTGTGTGTGTGTATGTGTGTGTGAAAAAATAAATTTTATGTGAGTAATATTACTTTGAATTTTTTAAAAGATAAAATTCAGTCAAGTATCTTTTAAAAAATTGGAAAATGGTATCACTTAATAAACATTTGCTACCTAGGTAATGATGTTAGCCTGTTATACTATTTTTAGTTATTTATGAAAATCAATATTCCCTAGCAACAATTTTACTTTCTCTAAAAATTAGTTATTCTTCTAAAAGTGTTTTTTAAAATTTTTTATTTGTTCTACTCAGTTATATATGACAGCAGAATACTCTTCGATTCACTATACACAAATGGAGCACAATTTTTGACTTTTCTGGTTGTACCAAAGTAGGGTCACACATTCATGCAGTCATACATCTTCCTAGGGTAATGAAGCCGCCTCATTCCACCATCTTTCCTACCCCCCGTGTTCCCTTCCCCACTCCCCTTTGCCCCATCCAAAGTTCTTCCACTCACCCATGCCCCTCCCCTCTTATGGATCAGCATCCACTTATCAGAGCAAACATTTGGCCTTTGGTTTTTGGGGATTGGCTTACTTTGCTTAGCATGATGTTCTCTAATCTCATCCTTTACAGCATACTGCAGTAACACAGCCACATCGATGTTCATAGAGCACAATGCACAGTAGCCAAACTGTGGAACCAACCTAGATGCCCTTCAGTAGATGAATGGCTAAAGAAACTGTGGTCTATACACACAATGGAGTATTACTCAGTGATAAAGGAGAATAAAATTATGCTTTTTGTTTTTGTGGTGCTGGAGATGGAGCCCAAGGCTTTGTATGTGTCTGGCAATTGCTCCACCACTGAGATACCTGCCCTGCCTCTTTTTTTTACATTTCAAGGCCAGCCTTGAACTTGTAATCCTCCTGCCTGCGAGATTCTCAGGTTGCTGGGAATACAGGCATCTGCCACCACACCTGGCTGTTTTTCTTTGTTTCTTAGAGAATGGTGAATTTTACTGTCGCGTTAGTACTCGAGGGGAAAAGGCTAGAGAGGAATGGTACCATCCAATTGCAAAGAGCTGGGCATGTCGCAGCAAAACTTGGTTTGGGCAGGGGTGGGGAGGGAGCCTCCCTGGAGGAGAGGAGCTGCCCTGCTCAGTCATAGGCTGAACCTGAGGGGACACTTGGTTAATCCAGGTAGAGAAGCAGGTATTCATGTGAGGCCATAACCTTACCTCCCCTCAGGGGAGGCCTGGCCTTGGCATCTCTCTCTCTCAGCTTCCTTAATGACTCTCGGTTCACAAGCTCAGGTTTCCTGAGGGAGAGATTAAAGCCAGGCAGAAAGACTCCCTGGGTAAGTCATTAGTGGGTGGCTGAAACCTGCATCAAAGCTTTGATAAACACATCTGCCCTGAGAGGCCAGTCTTTGGCCAAACCTGTCATAAGGCTCCAGGGACCTCACCTGGTTTGTGCTGCAGAGCCTGGACTTCCAGGAGGGGACAGTAAGTGGAGCCAGAGAAAGGTCCCAGCAGAGCCATTTCTTTAAACAGCCCTGGCTTCAGGGGAAAAGAGGATTCCTGCTGGGAGCTCAATCCAAACCAGAATTATATTACCCTGGAGGCTTCCGCTACCAACCTGCGCCCTTGAAGAACTAACATAAAAGAAAGACTCTTGGTCTGCAGGAGACAGCCCTGCCATGAATGCGCTGTGTGTCCCCAGGGAAGTCACCTTGACTCTCCGAACTCCCATTTCCCTATCCATTGAAAGAAATATTTGGCCCTGTTCAGAGATGGAAAATAAGTTCCCTCATCCCTTTCCAACTCCGACCAGTTGTCCGTGACTGCTAGGTGCGTTGTGTTATGGATGATTCTGAGACTCCATCCTGGAGTACAGCATCTATCAAGCTGTCCCGAAGAGGGAGTAGTAGTCTGATGTATTAGTCCCCTATGGCCGCTGTAACAAATTACCATGTGCTTTGTGGTTTAAAACACAGACCTAGTCTCTTAACAGTTCTGGAGGTCAGAGGTCTAAAATCAATTTCACTAGGGCTAAAGTCAAGATGTTGGCAGGGGCCCTCTGAAACTCTGAGAATCTCCTACCTTGCCTTTTGGAATTTCTGGTGGCCTCTTGGGAACTTGTGGCCTCTTCTTCCATCTACAAATCCCGTCAGTCCATCTGGGTGTCCATCATCCCATCCTCTTCTGCAGTCAAATTTGTCTCAGCCTCTTCTCGGGACCCTTGTGATTTACACATGGGGCTCACCCCTAGAGTTGAGATCACCTTCTCAAGATTGTAGCTCCATCACATCGGCAAAGTCCCTCTTGCATTGTAAGGGGACACTCACGGCTTCCGGAGATTAGGACCCGGGTGTCTTTGGGGGACAGCTACTCAGCCTACCACACTTGACACGTGGCCTGCGTTGGCAGTCCCTCCAGGGGGTCTAGAATCAGAACTGGAATGGCTAATGGAGCGTCTCTCCATGGCGAGGCGGCGGGTGCGTGCGAGCTGGCGCAGAGGAAGAGATCACACATGGCATCTCCTCTGTTTCCAGAACCACTCCAGCCTCATTGAAATTCCACATCCCACTGCCTTCTCCTGACACTGTATCATTTACAATGCTCCCGAGGCTAGTACAGTGACTCATTATTATTAGTTAATGAAGCATCTAGGCCTAAACCCACAATTGGCAGCTGGGCTAAAGAGGATGGAGCTGGACCACAGGGAGGCCTGTAGCCAGGGCATCAACCGGAGGAGAGAGAAGCCACTCAGCCCTCGCACACCCATTTCACACACATTTACTGAATGCACAGTGTGTGTGCCAGGGACTACGGATACAGCAGCAAGAAGGGCCACGTGGGTGGTCCTCGCCCTTGCAGGGAAATGGGAGAGACAGACACGTTCAGGAATCTAACAAGATGCTCATGGAAAAGGCTCCAAAGGAGGTGCGTGTTGGGGGAGCACGCAGGACAGCCTCTGCCCCAGGGGCTTGGGGTGGCTTCCCAGAGGGAGCAGCAGCTGAAATGGGTCTTGAAGGATGCTCTGGAGGTTCTGAGGTTGGGAAGGGCGTTGTAGCAGCAGAAGCCATGGTGCTGGGAGTGGCAGCCACTGAGTGGGGCTTTCCTCAGCTTCCCGAGTGAAATGGAGAGAGGTTTAGACAGGAGGAAGGAGAGTCTGGAGAGTTTGCCCTCAGACCAGAGCGGTGGTCGGGAACCGCTGGGCCATGGGAACACCGGCAAGAACTTGGGAAAACTGGCTTTGGGAGCCAAAAGACAAGCCTGAGCCCTCTCCAAGGGACTCTGGGACACTGTGGGACAGGCGGTGGCTGGAAGGGAGAGGCAGACGTGAGCTCAGAAGTCCCTCAATCCCTCTGGGTCTCAGTTTCCTCTACTGTACAACAAGGAAAATAATCACCTGTTAGGACGGTTGTGAGGCGAGGGCCTGGCCCATCTCGTTTTCTGCTGTGTACCCAGCACCTGGCACATGTTTGTAAACAGAATGAATAATGTCTGAAAGGTGCCTGGCAGGGGATCCGACAAACACTAAATGTCTGGTGAATTAATTAATTAATTTCGGGAAATTAATTTCCATGATCATCTGGCTAAGCCCGCATTGTGCTTGGTGCCCGCCAACATTTTGGATGGTTGTCCCTTCCTCTGGGGCTGGTGCCAGCCTGGCGTCACAGGAAAGCACTCTCAGTCTGGAGTCGGGGGTGGGGAGGCTCCTGGTCCACTCCTGACTTTGTGGTTCTGGGGACACCCACATCCTGCTGCAGGCCCCATGGCTCCTCCAGGACACACCCAACCCAGCTCTGCTGCATCCCCAGGAAGGTCACTGAGGTCGGAGGAAGGACACCAGGACATGGGGCCTGCAGCAGCTCTATAGAACCCTCCAGAACTTTCCATATGGCTTCTACCAGAGACAGACCATGGTCTTGGGAGCCCTGTGGCCTGAAACCCATTGGGCCTCTCTGAACTGTTTCTTCACCTGGATTTAAATCCAGGGTCCAGAGCCCTTCCGCTGTGTGACTTCAGGAAAAGGACATGGCTGCTCTCAGGCTCGTCATTAATCCATTGAGTGAAGGGCACTTGGTTTCCTCACGTCAGAGACCACCGCACCCACAGGGATAAACATTTTGAAAGAAAGGACGACGGTTGAAGGGAATCTCTGAATCCCTGTCTCTGTCGTCTTTCTTTAGGTTTCACCTTTATAAGCCACCATTAATTTTTGTGGTTCCTCAAAATAAATAGCAGCAGCTTTCCCTTTAGCTGTCTTAGAAACTGACCCCTTCACATCATCCAGGGCAGCAGGAGGGGAGAAGAGGGTATCTCTTGAGGCTTCGTGGAGAGGACTTGGTCAGCAACAGCCCCACCACCAATCTCTCTCTCTCTCTCTCTCTCTCTCTCTCTCTCTCTCTCTCTCTCACACACACACACACACACACACACACACACATTCTTACAATGGGTAACCTCTCCCCCAGTTATGCATGACCTCAAGCCTAAACCAGAATGCTGTAATGGTTGAGGATCCAGGCTCCTAGCTGCCCAGCTCCCAGTGGGGATCTCAGCTCTGTCTGTCCGTCCCTAGCTGGGTGACCTTGGGCAAAGTCTCCTCTATGAGCTTCTGGCTCCTCATCTGTGAAAGGGGAAAGGAATAGTATCCACACCATAAGGTCATTGGTGGGGATTAAATGATACAGGACAGGTAAATAAGGAGCAGAGCACGTGGTACATACTCTCACTAGTAGACCAA
The DNA here is from genome assembly GCF_964194105.1 of Spermophilus citellus. Taxonomy (NCBI): domain Eukaryota; kingdom Metazoa; phylum Chordata; class Mammalia; order Rodentia; family Sciuridae; genus Spermophilus; species Spermophilus citellus. Next base: position 138,734,782 of record NC_138182.1, on the reverse strand, counting down.
CAGCATGGTAACAAGTAACACGATCACGGCTGTTGTTTTGATTATCATTTCCATGAGAAGGTAAGCTCTGAAAAGATGAGGCCACAGTCAGTGCCTTCTTCGCCACTCTGTCCCCACCACCTGGGACAGTGTCTGGTGTATATTCAGTAATCGATTAATTTTTTATTTCTTCAATAAATATTTGGAGAATCAGTTAATGTCTTGGAAGCCTGGCTTCTCCTCCCTCACATTGCCATCTCAGGCCCCTCCTCTGGGTCCCCATGACACCTGACGTGGAAGGCACGGAGCAGATTGCCTTACTGATTTCCTTGCTTGCCTCTGCTCCACTCTGGCCTCCTGCTACCAACTGTGAATTCCTTGCAGAAAAATACTGGGTATTATAACCCAAAGTGCTTGGCAAGCATTTTCTTAAAAAGTAGGTAGTAGAGCTGCCTGTTTTACATGGGCGATAACTGAGTCCCAGAGGGCTTAACACACTTGTGTGGAGCTGGAGGGGAGTCCTGGCCCCCAGAGGGCGAGAGCAGCACTTCTCTGGCTCCTATACTACCTAGTGCCAAGGGATAACTCAGAGCGAAAGGCCCACTGTCACCAGCAGTCAGAGGAGCCAATGAGGTGCTCCCACATTAATTCCACAGCCGCCTGCCTGTCACAGGGAGGGTTACCTATGCCACCATTGTTTGCCTTCCATGAAGCAGGGCTCCCTCCAAGGTAGTCTTTGAAATGTCGATTTTAATTAAAACCCTACTTCCCATAAGCACACCACAGATTACAGCCGGCTGGAGCAGGGTCCTGCTGGGCCAACTTTTCACGATGCTTCAGTAGACAAACGTCTCCAGCCAGAGGGTTTACGAGGGAACGTCCTCAGCCCATCAGACAGCACCACCCAAAGACACAGCCCCAAGCAGGAGCAGCAGGGTGCCAGTCTTGGGTCAGCTGCCAACATAGAGCCAGCCGATAATTCAACCAAAGAGGACTGGAGAATTGTGAGTGTAGGAAGGGACTCTGAGATCATCCAGTCCATGTCATTTTATAGATGGGGATATGGAGTCCTAGAGAGAAGAAGGGACACAGAACCATTGGAAAGAAGAACCCAGATCTCCTACACCCGCCAAATTAATCTCTCCCTGATTTGTGCTCTGGTTTTGCCAAGTGGTAGCCGTGGATCTGTGGAAAATATTTCCTTGCTGAGCTCCAAAGTCCTTATCTGTAAAATTGAAGGAGTCTCCCTGAGCAGTAGTTCTCAATGCTGACCATACATCAAACTCCCTTGGGGAGCTTTTAAAAGCGCCCCGCTGACTGGGCCCACCTGAGCCCCATTCATCAGAGCCTCTGGGGGAACCTCCCATAAAAACTGTGTAAAGCCCTACAGGTCAGGCCTCCACCCAGTTTCAATACTTCTCCAGTGAAGTGAGGGAGGCATTTCCTAGAGCCTGGATCACACTTCACAGTAATTATATTTTACAGCTGTCTTCCCTGTAAACGGAGTGACAGCAGAGCCTGAGTGTAGTGGACAGACTCCAAAGTGGACGGACTCCAAAGTGGACACCAATCATCCCACCGGCTGCTACTCACACCCGTGTGTAATCCTCGCCTTCTCCAGCGTTGCCAGGAAGTGTGACTCACTCCTAATGTACACATTCGGCCAAGTTGACGGGACGCTAGCTCTACGATTATGTCTTATGAGGTGGCAATACTGTCTGGCTAGGTTCTCTCCCCTGCTGGCTTTGAGGAAGCAAGTGGCTGTGTTGGGGAAGGGCACATGACAAGGAACTGAGGGTGGCCTCCACTTAACAGCTAGCTGGGAATGAAGGCTCTTGGTCCCATAACCTGAAAGGACCTAAACTCGACGTGGATTTGGAAGTCAAGTCATGCACTGCATAATGACATTTGGTTAAATCCAGGCTGCCCATAGGACAGTGGGCCTGTAAGAGCAGAAGGGAGCTGGAAAGTTGCTGTGGCCCAGTGATGTCATAGCCACTGGAGTGCCATGCAGAACACATATTCATGTGTTCATGGGGATGTTGGCATAAACAAACCCACTGCCCTGCCTGTCATGTGAAAGTATACCATGTACAATTGGGTACAACACATCATACTTAATACAAATGATGCTATGGTTTAGCTATGGTTTGTGTGTGTGCCCCAAAGGTTCAAGTGCTGCAAGTATAATGGGTGGGAAGTGTAATAGGTGGGGACTAGTGCAAGGTAGATAGGCACAGGGACTCCACCCTCATGAATGACTTAATGCTGGTCTCACTGAGTAGGCTGGTCTCACAGGAGTGAATCCGTTCTTGAGAAACCAGGTTGCTTATAAAGTGAGCCCAACCCATGTGCTGGGTCTCTTCTGCACTTGGCTATTTCTCTTTCTATTTCTCTGCCATGTTGTGATGCTGCCAGGGAGCCTTTGCCAGCATGCCAGTATGCACTGTTTGGACCCTCTGGCCACCAGAATTATGAGTCAAATAAACCTCTTTAGTTTATAAGTTATCTAGCCTCAGTCATTTTATTATAGTAACATAAAATGAATTAAAAGCTAATACACTACTATGTTACTGATTTATTTAGTTACCATAGTATACTTTTTGTTGTTGTTGTTGTTGTTATTATTATTATTATTATTATTATTATTATTATTATTATTATTATTATTTTGGTACTAGAGATTGAGCCCAGGAGAGCTTTACCACTGAGTTACATCTCTAGTCCTTTTTAAAAGTCCCTGGTGCCTGGACCCCTTTTCATTTTATATTTTGAGACAGGGTCTCATTAAGTTGCTGAGGGTCTTGCTAAATTGCTAAAGCTAACCTTGAAGTTGTTATTCTCCTACCTCAGCCTCCAGAGTTCCTGGGATTACAGGCATGAGCCACCACAGCTGATTACTTTGTGTTATTTAGAGTGTACCCCTTCTACTTACTAAAAAAATAAATAAAATAAAATAAAAGTTTACTGTAAAATAGCATGCCTGCCTTATCACACCAGCAGCAGCCTCATATGTCTCCTGCTCACCATGTGTCTCAAAGGCATCACTTTCTCTAGCGCTTGATTCCATCTCCCATTGTTTGGTTAACAGGACCCTCGGCTGTGCCCTGTACATATACCCTGTGGCTCAGGTGAGTGATAGGCTGCAGCATCCAGGCTGGGTACACACTGATCTCTTCTCACAACAACAAATCACCGAAGGATGCATTTCCCAGAATACACACCTGACCCTAAGTGACATATGACTGCAGATCTCTCCCCAAAACCTCCCAACAAGAACCCCACCCTGGCTGACACCTTGGTGGCAGCTTTGGGGAAGACCCTGCTGATCCATGCTCAGACTGTAGGCTCACAGAAACTCTGAGATCACATGTGTGTCATTTTTTAAAAATTTTTTTTAGTTGTTGACGGACTATTTATTTATTTATTTATTTATATGCAGTGCTGAGAATCAAACCCAGTGCCTCACGCATGTTAGGCAAACGCTCTACCACTGAGTCACAACCCCAGGCCCCGTGTGTCTTTTTAAGCTGCTCAATTCATGGTCATTCTGTTGGGTGGCAATCGATGAAAAATAAACACACTGACCCTACCTCTTATAACTACTCTGTTCCTGGCATCGAGAACGGCACATAGCACATAGTAGGTGCTCAAAGATAATTGGCCAATGAGTGACTTCATTAAATAACCATGGTAATGGCGTTAAGTCTTTGGAATCAGCTGCCCGTTTTTCCTTTCTTCCTCCTGGTCGGAAGCTGAGAGCTCAGGGCCAGAGCAGGGAAGCGCACACTCTTCGTGATGATTGCTGGGATCCAGCCTTAACGAGATCAACGTGCGGTTAAATAACAGTCTCTGGGTGTAAATCGTTATTGTTATTGAGAGACCGTTTCCTCCACCTGATAAATGCAGGAGTGCTGCAGGCAAGGGGATCATCCTAGCTTCACAGATCTGCAATCGTCCCAGAGATGCAGAGGACACCGCTGACCACTGGGCTTGGCCTTTGGATGACACTGGCCTCGGTGACAAGCTGCACTGGAACTTTCCTACTCAGTCTGGCCTTCAGGTTGCTGAGGTCAGTCACTCAAAGCGGATGACCCTGAGGCCCAGCTCTGCCTCAGGGTCTGAATGCTAACAGCGACTTCCGGAAGTAAACATGGCACCTTCCCAGAGTAAAAGGCAGAGCGTGGGTCCACTCTTCCTGCTGAGGCTGTGGCCCATGTCCTGCTGCTCTGGCCAGTCTCCACCACGGCTTGACAGGGCCAGGACTCTGCAGGTTCAGGAACTGCTCTATGAGACTATCAGGTTTTCCATGGTCACTTGGGGAGTCACCAATATAGAGTGAGACAGGGCAGGAGGCTGGACCTCATTGGCCTCTGCATGAGCTTCAGGCCAGCTTATCTAGAACTCTGCTGACCCGTGCTCTGATGAAATTCAAGTAAATTGAATGTAACTAGGTCTTGAGAATTAGCTGAAGTCCTGCACCAAGTCCCTAGGGAAAGAGCAGAGGGGCTTTCTCTGAGAACACTTGCAGCTGATGCTGGGAAGTGTGCAGTCTGAGCCCCAGGGGCAGAGAAAGCTGCCCGGGGCCCCTTCTCTCAGCTCACCCTCACCCTGCCCCATCTCTCTTTTGGGTCCTCAATTTCTTAATCTTCTCTTTTTGACATCACAGGTCAGCCATTTCTCTCAACTACCCAAAGCTCGCTGCTGAAGTTTCTGGATCAAGCGACTTTTGCTCCTTCCTCCCAACAGCTGGGCCTGCTGGAGTACCTCGATGGGAACAGAACATACTCACAACAATGACAATAATAACAGAAGTGACCATTTTATAACCACATACCATGCAATGTGCTCAGCCCTTATGAACATGAACTCTATACTCAAGACTATCCAATGAGATCGGGCTCATTCCTGTTTTACGAATGAAGAAAACTAGGCCTTTAAAAAGTCTAAGCATTAGCTTCACGTCACACAGAACACTTCTATATCTATCTAGCAGATAGTCGATGGCTGATACCTAATTTAAAACTCCCCAGTCCTCCCATGTTCCCACCTGGAAAATAAGGATCAGGCAAGGTTTGAGGATTGGCACATTCATTCATTCATGCAGGATCTGTTGATTGAGAACGAGGTACAGTTCCAAGTGCTGAAGACCTGTATGAGAAAAAGAGACAACTTACTTCCCTCATGGAGTTTATAATGACGAGTTTATGATACTTACATACGTATAAGGATATGTAATATGTAAACTGTAAAAAAGGATAAAATGTACAATCAATGACATGGATATGGCACTGTGGAACCAAATATATGGAAATGGACCAAGAAAAGGCCATTAGAAATGGATTCCCTGAGGAGTTAAGCTTGAGCTGAGGTGTTAACCACTTGAAATAGGAAGGGAAGGACTTTCTAGGTAGAGGAAATAGCATTTGCAAAGGCCGTGTGGTGAGTATGGGGAAAGTAAAAGAACTAGAAGACCAGTGAGGGCAAGAAGCAGAGAAGAATGGAGTATGAAAAGACATTCCAGCAAGAGGCCCACTGTGTGCCGGGTCAGGGCGATGGCCTGACCTCCCAGCAAGACAAGTTCTCCAATCTTGCAGGGCTTTCAGCCTATTAGGACAATTCAAAAAATAAAATAAACAAACAAATGAGAATTTTCCAGCTATCAGTAAAAGTGAGGAAGAAAATAAAATGAGGTGATATGGAGTTGGTAGTGCTGAACTAAGGACTTCAGATCAACCCTCCAACTGAAAACAGTAAGAGAAGCTGGACTTGTTTTTGTTTTAAATCTGTTTCAGAATATCAAAGGGCTAAGAAGGGTAGAAAAGAAGCACTGGAACAAGGCCCAGGAGTGGGGGACATTGAGGGAGGTGATTCAGAATTTTGTGCCAGGGGACTTTGCTGACCTAAACCCAGCTGGGAGGCTGAGAAGCTGTCCCTTGGGGCTCTCCAGCCTGGGTAGACAAAAGTCAACAACCAAGACCCTTCAATGCTGTGTGAAAACTCAAAATAGCTACTGAAATAGAGTTTAACGCAGAGTAAGCCAGCCCTGCTCTAATTAGAGATTTTTTTTTTTTTTTTTTGGTCTTAAAAGCAGCCTGTGAAAAATGATGCATTACTTTCAAAGGAGCAAAAATGAGACCAGTAACTCACTTCTCAGAAAAACCAGGGAAGAAAGAAGACAATGGAATAATATCTTCAAATGATGAAAGAAAGTCTCTGCCAAAGTAACAATAGCACCCTAGCAAAAAAAAAAAATCCTTCAAAAATGAATATTAAAAAAATATGTTTCATATGAACTAAATTTTGTCTGAAATGATTTCTTATGAGGAGACTTACACTAAAGAAACTAGTAATGGGTGTTTTCCCAGGCAGAAGACAAATTTCCCAAATAAAAGGCAAGAGAAGTCGGAAGCAATGAAAAGAAATACAGGCCAAAATTAGGATGAATAATCAACAAAAAGGGGAACAGCACTATGTATTATAGAGAATTAAAAGATGATAAAATGAAAATGTGTGTTAACTTACACCAATGAACCTGAAATAAATGAGGCAAAAATGAAAACATTTCCAGTAAAACATGATTTAGCAAAACAGACGCAAAAAGAAATACTAAGCCTGAGTAGGGCTATTCATCATTCATAATTAAAATACTTTCTTAAAGAAAATTCCAGGCTCAGCTACCCAGACAAATTCTATCAAGCATATTATATAAACTCTTCCAGAGAATATTAAAAAAGGAACCATTTCTCAATTAATTTTGTGAGACAAGTCGTAATCTTGATAATAAACCTTGACAAGGATCATACAAGAAAGGAAAATTACAACCAATCTCACTAGTGAATATAAATGCAAAACTGCTAACCAAAATATCAGCAAAATTATTCTAGCAATATAGAATTAGGATATATACCCCAATATAAAGGGGTAGATATAAAGATATGAAGATAAATTAAGTTTATCCTGAATGCAAGAGTAGTATAACACTTAAAAATCAGAACAGCTCAGTGTGTTAACTGAATAAAAGAAAAGTCCACTGAGAACCATAATAGGTACAGAAAATGCATATGATAAAATGCATTAGTCATAATATAAAACTGTTGGAAAATCAGAAATAAAAGAGAATTTCTTCACTTTTATCAAATGCATCTAGAAAAAACTTAGAACAAACATCCCACTTATTGATAAGATACAGTTTTCTTTGAGATGTGTGATATAGTAAACATGGCTGCTATTCCTATTTCTAATCAACATTATACTGAAAATCTTAACGAATATGATCATACAAGAAAAATACAAGAAAAAATTAATAGAAGGACTGAGAAGTATAAAATACAATTGTCATTATTTGCATTTGGTGTGACTATTCTGTATACAGAAAGAGTTTGTAAGAATCTGTTAAACAATCACCCATGGGGGCGGGGGTTACTGATGATCAGGTGGATCACAGACCTAAAGATGAAAAGCCAAACAATAGAGCTTTTTTAAAAAAAGATAACACAGAGCCAGATGCAGTGGCACAGGCCTCAGCAACTCGGGAGGCTGAGGCAGGAAGATCACAAGTTCAAGGCCAGCCTGGGCACCTTAGTGAAACTCTGTCTCAAAATAAAAATCAAAAAGGGCTGGGACATAACTCAATGGTAGAGCACTGCTTGAGACCCTGGGTTCCATCCCCAGTATTCAAAAATTTAAAAAAAAAATAGATAGGAAAATTCCCTATAAAAGAAAGAATTATTTTTAAAACAGTAGACAAAGAACACTAATCATAATAATTCCATCCGTGAGAACAAAACTAAGTTCTTTGAATAGGCGGAATTTAATACAAAATTATTAATCAGGACTTAAAGGACTGAGAAGATAGCCTGGGTTGGTAGTGGTAGAAATTCAGGAAGCAGGTGGGAGTCAAGGACAGAGGCAGGGCTTCAAAATGACTAAAGCTTGCAAGCTGGTGCTGGGATTGACACTTCTGAGAAGAGGGTGCTGGTGTCTCTGAAAGGGCACCAGGAGCTTGTTCCTATCGGCACTGGGAAAACTGCAAATTGCAATCAATTTCTGCTACCCAAACAGAAAAAGTAGGAGAATTTCCTATAAGGGAAAGAATTATTTTTAAAACAGTACACAAAGAACACTAATCATAAAAAGAAAAATGCACAAATTTGACCATATATGCACTGAAATTTAGAACCTCTGTTCATCAAGTGAAATTATTTAGATCAGTGGTAGCTGAAACAGATACAGGAAGCAAATGGGGAAAAGCACATCCTTCCTCCTTCCTCCAGGCTTGCCATCTCCCCATAGCGCCCCCTATAGGCAAAGTCTAAGAAGACCCCAGCCTGAGCATCGCCAAGCCAAGATCAGAAGAGTGGGCTTCAAGCCCAATACAATAGCTCAATAGTCAGCATGGACAGGCTTATCCAAAGGTCAGGCAGTGGTCACCTTCAGGAAGGAGGCCACCCTGGGAGGAGACATTTAGGGAAGGAGTCGATCTTTCTAGGGTGTAGGCAATGTTTTATTTTATTTCTTAATCATGGAGAAGGGTGATAACACAGGTATTTGTTTTATAATCACCCGCCATGCTGTACACACATGTTCTATGTACTTTGTTTCTTTTTCACAACTAAAAATGAAATACACTTTCTAATGGAAAAGCTGGGCATGGAGAACAGTGGTGCTGTCCACTGAAGACTGGAGACTCTCTGAGGTAGACTAGTTGAGCCCAGCTTGGGTAATAGGAGGGACCAGCAGGGCGAGGCAGACCATTACATCCTATGAGCATGAGACTGGTGGCCGCATACAGTGTGATCAGGAGGGACAGGAAGGGCCAGAGGCAGGAGGCAGCTGCAGGGCAAGTTGCAGGAGCAAGATGAGGTGGACCTGGCTTTGGGGGTGGTCAGGTGCAGGTGAGGCAAAGCACCCAGAAACAGAGAGGCCCCCTTCCCATTGGAGGGCCAAGGAAATGCACCTTGCCATACTGAACACTCCCCTTTTCAGCCTCATTCTCCGGGAAAACATCCCTAAGTGTTGAGAGGTGATTCTAGGACAAAGGAGCTAGCGGATGACTGGCTCCAGAGAGAGTCCCTGAGGTTTCTGAACCCACTCCAGCCTGCATTCCTGGCACTAGCAGATGCTTCCAGAGAGAACAGAAAGCTCTGGGCTCGTGCTGTCTCATTCCGCTCTTTCCCTCTTCCCTTTCCCATTTCCTTCTTTCAACCTTTTTTTTTGTTGTTGTTACTAATTCTTTACTCTCCCTTTTTCCTTTCCTTCTTCCTTCCCACACACTTATCGGTCCATGATCAGACAAAACACACGTCAATATAAACATACACACCCACATGTCCACCTCCGACATGCACATTGTCCAACACACACACACACACACACACACACACACACACACACACTCCAGTACAGATAGAATATATAGTTTCATTCATACCCAGCTCAGGAATATTATGCTTGCCAGAACACTTTAAAGTTCAGCTTTCAAGTTCGTAGCCTCCTTGCAAATCACTGCAGCCCTGTTTTATAGGTAAAGACTCGAGTCTCAGAGATGTTAAAAATCTTCAAGGTCACCGAGCTGGGACAGAACTGAGACTAGCACTCAGGTGTGTTTGGATGGCTCTGGCTGTGCTGTGGCCACACCCAGCTGTCCCCACACATGCAAACAGGATACACAGATACATACAGAAAACATGCATATGTTTATATTCACAGTTATCTCCCATATACTCTCTGGTTACCACACATACCACCACCCCCGCCTGCCTGCCTTCCTTCCTTCCTTTGGGTAGAAAGTGCTAGGAATCAACCCCAGGACCTCACATGTGCTAAGCAAGTCCTCCACCACTGGGCTACACTCCCCACCTTCATTTCCACCCGCGCAGGCACTGATACACGCACCCAAACACGGTACCTCATTAGAGGTATAGAGCCAGTGGGTCTAAGGAGAGGTCTGTCTTTCTGGACATTTTCTGGCTTTCCTGTAGCCAAGCCTTGTAAATTGCACATCCTGGTTCTTCACGGACACCCAGAAGGCTTGGTTCAACAGATCTGCCCGACAGGTAGAAGACAAATGGTAGACGTGAGCATTTGGGCTGTGGGTCCGATTTTCACAGGCCTTCCAACATCAGGTCAGGTCACAGTCCCTTCTCACAATTCCCATGGAAGAAAACTCGGACGGAATTATCCTGCCCATTCCACAGTTGGGAAAACTGGGCACCGGGGTATACAGACACCTCATCTTCTTATCAAGGCCCTCACTTCCCTTCATTGCCAAAAAAGCAAAAGAACAAGCTCCCTTCTACCTTGACTTTAGAAAGTCCTCTACCCTCCCCCTAAGTGATGTTATGGGAACCTGGCTGCCACATCCCACCTTGAGCAGCATCTTGCCTCTGCTCGTTATCTCTACTACCTCGTAACCTCTGGTCCAGATTTTTTATCTTTTTCCTTCTGAGAAAAGATAGCACTTCTCCCTTAATTTGCAAAGCACATCTCTTTAGACTTCTAGGTTACAGGTAATGGAACACTTATTTCAAATGAGCTTCAAAGATGTGGACATTGCTTTCTATTTTATAACCAGAAGTCCCACAGTAGGGTGTCTCCAGGGTGAGTTAATTCAGAGGCTCAGCAAAATGACTCAGGATGCAGGTACATCCGCTTTCTCCCTCTGCCACCCTCAAGAGCACTAGTGTTGTTCCCAAGCTAACTGTTTCCCCCAGATTATAAGATGCTTGCACTCCTCTAGGTACCACTCAAAGAAAAACATCCAGCAAAAGAAGAGGTCTTTTCTTCCTGTGTGTCTCTATGTAAGAACAAGGAAATCCTTTCTAGAAGTCCCCTACATTTCACTGAACAGAATGTAGTCACATGAGGACCTTTTGGGTGCTTCTGATATATAGGTTCCTTATTTTTATTGTAGTGATGGCTTCACAGATGTGAACATACATTATATTGTATACTTTAATTATGTGCTATATATTATATGTTAATTATGCCTCAAGAAAGCTGTACATAGTTAAAATATCAACCAACAAATATATGAAAAAATGTTCAACATCTCCAGTAATTTGAGAAAAGCATAACAAAACTGCTCTAAGATTTCATCTTACTCCAGTTAGAATGCAATTATCAAGAATACAAACAACATGGGCTGGGGTTGTGGCTCAGCGGTAGAGCAGGTACACTCATACATTGCTGGTGGGACTGCAAATTGGTGCAACCACTATGGAAAGCAGTATGGAGATTCCTCAGAAAACTGGGAATGGAACCACCATTTGACCCAGCTATCCCACTCCTTGGTTTATACCCAAAGGACTTAGAATAAGTATACTACAGTAATGCAGTGACATCAATGTTTACAGCAGCTCAATTCAAAATAGCCAAGCTATAGAACCAAACTAGATGCCTTTCAACAGATGAATGGGTAAAGAAGATGTGGTATATATACACAATGGAATATTACTCAGCCTTAAAGAAGAATGAAATTATGGCATTTGCAGGTAAATGGATAGAACTGGAGAATATCATGCTGAATGAAATAAGCCAATCACAAGAAACCAAAGGCCAAATGTTTTCTCTGATATGTGAATGCTAATTCACAAAAAGGGTGAGGGTGGGGCTAGGGAAAAATAGAGGTACTTTGCATTAGGCAGAGAGGAGTGAAGAGAGGGGATTATGGGGGCAGGAAGGATAGTAGAATGAAATGGACATTATTACCCTTTGTGCACATATGATTACACAAGCAGTGTGATTCTACATCATGTACAGCCAGAAGAATAAGAAGTTATACTCCATTTATGTAGATGTGTAAAAAAAATGCATGCTACTGTCATGTGTAACTACTTAGAACAATTTTTTTATATGTAACAAAAAAAAAAGTTAAAATTCATTTCCCACTATCCTTCAGTCCTTCCAGTTTTAAGATTCATATATATTGTCCAGGTCTTTTCCTGCACATTTACAGACATAACTGTACCCACAGAATGAATACATATTCATATTATATTGTTATTGGTTTGTTATTGTTGTTATATAAAAGCCACATGGTCTATATTATGTTGCAGCTTGATTTTGTTGATTTTGGAGTAATTCTTGGAGCTCTTTCTAAATTAGTATTTGGAGACTCTCTTCGTTCTTTTGAACTGCGTGGTGTTGCAGGATGCTGGCATATCATGGTTTGCTCCCAGCTTTTCTCCATCTCACACAGTCCTGCAACAAGCAGCCTCAGACAGGCCTCCACACAGTACAGATCCTCGTGCAACCCTGCTTGCCCTCCAAAGTGGCTGCACCCACCAGCAGTAGTGGGGAGCACACATTTTCCCACAGCCTCCTTGACATCTGACATTATCAAACTCTTCTTTGCCATCTGATGGGTGAAAAATGCTATGTCATTATTTTAATTTGCATTCGAGGACGGGCCTCCTTGGAAGATGAGGCCCCTGTGCCACAATCTTAGGCATTCTGATCTTAGATTCAAGAACCGGCATGATTTTTCCAGGAGATGTGGGTGAGGTTTGGGGAACCAGTGACGTCTTTGCCAGCTCTGGTCGTGTCCCTGGAACTCATGTTTCCTCCTAGGACCAGGACTTGTTCAGGCCCAGTGAACACGGCTTTCTCCATGGGACCTAGGAAGGCCTGGCAAGTCGTTTGACCCATGGAGACACGCCCTAGATGTCACACTGAGGAAATCCTAATTCCCAGGAAGAAGGGATCAAACAGTGCTGCCAACGTGTGTGTGCGTGTTTGCTGGGCATTGAGCCGGTCTTTTTGGTCATGTGATTTCTGCCGGCTCATTTAAACCTCACAACCACCTTGGGAAGAATTATTGTCCCCATTTGACAGACAAGGAGGGAACTGCAGCCCAGAGAGACAGCACTTTGTCCAAGGTCACCAAAGAAGCCTTATCCCTGTCTGTCTGGCTGTTTGGAGCCAGACGTTATATAATTATGTATTATGCCACATATCATTATATGACCTGCGTACAAATTCAGGTGTCTTAGGAGTGACCATAAACTTAGGCCAGGGCCCCTCTTCCACAGATGCCAGAGAAGCGTGATCACCTCAGCTCCCAAACCTCACCTCCTTCCTGCCGGAACGACTCATGCTCCTGACTCCCAGAAGCCTCTGAAAGGTGAAAATATTTCCTGGAAAGAGCCTTCTTTGGTCTTTCTTAGCCTAAGGTAGCTTATTTGATGCAGTCCTGGAGAATTGTTTACTGAGAATAGGAGGGGGCAGGGAGGTGGGCGGAGCATGAGAGAGAGAATGGATGAGTGGCGCCCCCTGACCCCCTCTGCTGCTCCTATCTTCTGGGGCAAAAGTGGAAGAACATAAGTGACTTGTCTCACTGAATCCCAACCAATTTCTTGAACCTTTTCTTAAATTCTGAAAAACTTTAAAAGAATAGTATCCACCATTTGAAAATGACCATTCCGGAAAAAAAAATCAGATTTCTCCTACTTTTTAAATGAAATAAGCAACATATGGCTCACATAAAGATGAAATCCGCTTGGTTCCCTTCCCAGGTCTCATTTCCTCCTTACGTCCTCCCCCAGCCACCTCAGTCAAAAATTTAGATTATTTTTGCCTAATCCACTTTACCCTTATTAGTCTCTATTAAGTACATGTATCACAAGCAAACACAAGTAATATTTAGTTGATATAAATGGTGCCATACTGTACCTATGACTCTGCTGCCTGCTTTTCTCTTCTTTTGCTGTGCCACTGAGAGTTCTTTAAAAGTTGAGCATTGTGTCTTATTTAATCTCTGCATCCCTAGTCATCTGTACACTGTGCATGCTTAATATTCTGGAAGGAAAGAAGGGAGGGAGGGAGGAAGAGCAGAATGGAGGAAGGGAGAGAGGAAGCAAGACCAGTCAACAGGGCCTGTTTTGAGTCAAAACTCCTCCTGTGGCTGCCAATTAAAATGAGGTGAAGTGGGGCAGGTAATGACAAAGGAGCAAGTCCTCCCCACCACCGTGTGTCCCTGTCCCACGAGAGCAGTCAGCCTATGCAGCGGGATCTGCCCTGGGAGCCCCAGGCCTGGCTGCAAGGAGTTCCAGGCCACACAGCTGCCTAATGCGCTTAGCTCAACGGTGGCTAAACTCTCACCGGTCATAAATCAACCAGCCAAGGCTGAACCCTGCATTACTCTCTATCTCTCCAAACCCCTCAAGGATTTGGGAAATTAGCTGCCAGTTCAAACACTTGTCTTCCCTGCTTTCCTTCTCCCACTCCATCTTTGTCTCTGTCAACCACGGGGCGGCCCTGGCTGTCTGTCTCTGCCTCTCTGAGTGTCTTTCTCACTGAGTCTCTCTCTCTCTGGAAGCCTCAGCCTTGCTTTTCTCTGCTCCTGCTTCTACCTGCCCACCTTTCCCCCTTCCCTCCCGAGAGTCTTGCTGCAGCCATACATCCCAGATCCCAGCTGAGCCATAGATCTCTCCATTACTGCTGTTCTCTCCCTCTTGCTTTTAAGAATGCTTTTTATGGTGGCTTCTAGCACAAACAGCTGTTGGAGCTTGTTTGAAAAAACCTCCGGGAGCAGATGCTCGGGCATCCCTTCAGATTCTTCTTTTCTCTGAGTTGAGATGGGTTGGGGGAGAAATCCATCCATTCATTAGCTCATTAAACAAACATTGACTGAGCCCTTATTATATGCCAATCACTGGGGGGCGGGGGCTGCTGGGGACATAGCAATAGGTAAACAGCCCTTAAAGAATTTATAATATAGTGTGGGGAGAGAGGGAAACATAAATCTAGTTATCACGCAAATAGATAGTAACAAATGGTGATCAGTACTTTGAAAACCAGACTTATGGAACTATAAAAATAATGTAATTATTATATACCAGGCACTATTCTAAGCGTTTCACATAGTTTTGTTTTTTTAAAAAGACTTTCATTATCTATTTTATATATGATGAAACTGAGGAAAAGAGAGGGTAAACAATTTGCTCACAGGCACACCACACCGCTTGTGGTCAAGATTTGAATATAACTTAAGAGGCCAGGGAAGCAAGAGAAAGCAAGCTTCCTTGAGCTCAGTTTCCTCCCATAACTAAGTAAAAGTGTCTTTTCCAAGATCCCATAGAGAATCAGAGGCAGAAAAAGCACTAGAATCCAGCTTCCTGAATCCCAAATCAATTCTGTTCTAAAGGAAATAGGCTAGAGTATAAAGGCTGGCTCTGCTACTCCAACTAACCAGCCCCGTGGGATTCCATGGAACTCCAAAGTGGAGGGTGGAGGTGGGGAGATGCCAGGAAGAGGCACTTCCTGCTAGGTTGGGCACGTGGGGGCTTGGGCAGCTTGAACTCCTGGAAGGCAGGGCTGTGCTGTGTTCCCTTCTGCATCTCCAGCGCCCCAACAGAGTGCCTGATGTGTAGCAGGCGCTTAATCGTTATTTACTGGAAAATGAATGAATGGGTGAGTTGAATTAAATGTAAGTGAATTAAGTGCAAAAAACGGAACAGATGGAAACTCCGTGGTTTTTCTTTTTTTTCCTCCCAAGCTAAGGGCTTACGATTCCAATAACTTCCCTTCTCTCACCACCACCAGCCAATAGCGCAGAGATATTCTGCCAGGTATCTGGGTCCTTTCTCTCCTTTTCATATTTTTCCAATCTACATATCGAAAATGTTTTCCTGCTGTTTCACAAAAGTCTCTTTTAAGACAGGTTCAGTTTTTGCTGATTCAATTAAGAGCCGAGTTTGATCTAGAAACTTTACCTCTTCTAAAGTTCCTTTTGATAAAACAGTCCCCAGAGGCTCTGTCTCTTTGAAGCCTCTTTATGAGTTTTAGAGCTGAGTAAAATGCCAGCCAGTTTCAGGATAATTACCCTGGAGCAGACACAGTGTTTCTGGAATCTATTTTCCTATCTGAGTCAACAAAGCCTGGTCTTTTTATGTTCTTGTAAGTAACATGAACTGTCCTCTGTATCATTTTCCCCTCTGTGAAGAGAACTCCCTTGGGTTATTTCATCTCAGGATCAGGGAAGAAGGAAGAAATGTTTGGGAGTTCATTTTCCCCAGGAAATTTGATTAGGAGCAGGCCTTAGACTGGGAGAATGGCTCTTGGCTGCTTCTGGCACATTCAGTGTCTCTCCCTGAAGACAGAATCCAAGAACCACTTGGCAACTGCAGAGAAGAGTGAAGAACCAAATATACCCTGAACTAGGGAACCCTCGGCTGAAACAATGGATTGAAACAATGTCCATTATCATATCTTTTTTGTTTGTTTGTTTGCAGGTGACATGGTAGATAAGGACACACACCTGGGAATCATTTAAATTAGCTGTGTGACCTGGGATGGGGGTGACTTCAACTCTCCTGGCATCAATTTTCTCATCTGTATAACATGAATGATAATAGTTACCTCAAGTATTTATCGTGAGGATAAAATGAGATAATGCTTTAGGACACTGTCTGGCATATGATTACTATTGTCCCCAGTGTTATCCGTGACACACAGAACGCTTTCACACTTATGCTTACACTCCATCCCACTCTCCCCACTTTTTCTAGAAGTCCCACGTTGGAACCGGGTTCTGACTCCCAGTTTCTATGCTCTTCTATTCTGGTCCATTCCAAAGGAGTTTGACTAGTCAGTCCTCTGAGACTCTGAGGACAAGTGTGGAGAAGCTACAGAAAGACAGATTCGGGTTTAAAACAGAAATAGTTTGTTTTTAATAGTCAAAGATATTTTTAAAATGACTGCCTCAAAAAAAGGAGTGTGTTTCCTGTCTCTGGAGGCCCCGCATGCAGCTGGCCAGCCACCAGAGAAGATGCTGCAAAGGGAAGGAGAAGTAAGACTTGGGAGCCTTCCAGTTCTGATTCTGGGTTTTTCCTGTTAGTAGGAATTGTCTTTTCAGCCAGGCTTGCACCCACACTCCTCATTTTTGCAGGAAATCCCAGGGGAGCAGCTTTGGGAGCAGGTATAGCTGCCACTCTCTAGCTTCCGTGAATAAAGAATCAGATTTCTTTGGGATTCAGGAGGCTGGGTCCTCAAGTCTGTTTCTGCCACCTCTTGTCTAAGTGGTCTCAGGAGAGAAAACTCTGTACTAGCCGGCCCAGCCTTTCCGCCCATTCCTCCTCTGGTAACAGCTTCTCCATGTCCCTTGGGGAGTACCACTGCCCTATTCACAGTCGACGAGCCAAGCCGAGCTCAGGTGTGTTTCAGCTCCCCAGCTACAGGGACTGATTCAGAAGCAGGTGTATGATTCAAGTTAAACCCATCAGAAGCCATCGGGACTTTTGGTAAAACTGCTGAGAAAGAGATGCTCTTTCCCTTCAGGTAGTTCAGCTGGTCACATTCGAGCACGTGATTTCCGAGGTCTATGGCATGGGCAGAGCCTGCCTGAAAGCCAGACAAACACCGAGGGGAAAACAAAGCTGACAGGCGGCAAGAACAGATCCTGGTGACATCAGTCCAACGCCTGCATCCCACAGTCCCTGAAGATAACTTAAAGCTACATTTTATTTTCGTTAGGCTAGTCAGTGAATTATAGTTGTGTTTGGTTTTTAAATTTGGGGTGATTGTTTGCATTGGTTTCATTATTCCTCCCTTCTCTTTCTTTCTTTTTGGCTCAAGTGCATTTGAGTTGGATGTTGACAACCTGCAACCAAGAGTTCCAACGAGCACATATTGAAGTGCAAAAAAAGGAGGGAGAAGGAAAGATTTCTTAGAGAATGTAAACCTTGAGCTGCTCTTTTCTCTGCGCCAGGGTATACCTAACAAAATCCTGGGTAAAGACTCTTGAATTATTTAATGTGTCCCTCCATGCTGAGAACCATGAGGGTCTTCACCAGAGCCATCAATGCCTTAACCAGAGGGAAAGGTGGGACCACCTCAATCACTGTCAGAGTTTTTAACCTTCATTCCATATGCATGAACGCTAGTCCTTCCCACAACTTCCTGGGAACAACCCCTTTTTCTTTTCATGAATGGAGCCATCATTCATCCATCAGATAATGACAGTGTCTGCTATGGGCCAAGTGCTATAACAGACTATGTTCGGAATACAAAGGTAGGTAAGATATTAAAAAGCTCCCAGTAAAACCAGGAACCGACATTTATAGTGAACTTTTATGTAAGCAACTCAACATGCCTGGCATTTTACTGGTTTTAAGGGGGGAAAAACCCCACAATAATATTTTATTAGTTTCCTATTGCTGTTGTAACAGACTACCACAGACTTAGTGGATTAACCATCACACATTTATTAGTTTATAACTCTAGAGGCCAGAAGTCCAAAATGAGTCCTACTGGGCTAAGATCAAGGTGACAGCAGGGCTGCCTTCCTGCTGGAGACTCCCGGGGAAAGTGCGTCCTTGCATTTTCCAGCTTCTGAGATGGCTCTTTCCCTTGTCTTGTGGTCCCTTGGCCTGCTCCAGGGCCAGTCAACTCTCTTCCGGCACTCCCGCCTCCCAGTACAGGAACCCTCCCTGTGAGGTTGAGTCCACCCAGATAAGGTAGGATAATCTTCACCTGGAGATCCTTAACCTGATCATGTCTTCATAAGCCATATAAGGGGACATATTCATGGGTTCCGGAGATTAGGATGGGCGTCATATTTGCAGGACTATTATTTATAAATATGTAGAAGTAGGTAACATTATTCTCTCCATTTTAAAGAGAGGGAAAACTAAGGCTTGGAGAAGTCACAGTAGTCCTCCCCATATCCAATAAGAGCCAGGGCCTTGCTTCATTCCCAGGGGCTCTGAGCCAGAGTCTATACCCCTTGTGTTATACCCCCCTCTAGCCCAAAGCACTATTAAGGTCACACAGCCCTGGGCAAGTGACCTAATCACTCTGTGCCTCACTTTTGTAACCTGCCAAATACAATGAATCAGTTAGGCATATGGCTTTCTAAGCCCTCTCGGGCATGTGGTAGATGCTCAATAGGTGGCCACCAATCTTAAAAATTATTCAAGGTGCAAAAACAACAATCTTAAAAATTATTCGAGGTGCCTGAAAAGACAGACCCATTGCCCTTGAATGGTCCAAAAAGGAAATGTTCACTTTTGGCTCAGAGCAGTTGGGTCACCAAGGGCAGCTGTGGACAGGATGCTTTCCACTCGCAATTAGAACATAGGTGAGAAGATGCCCAGGAAGGTTCAGAGCCCTTGCAACCCTAAGGCCAGCAAAGGCCTTCGTGTGAGGCCCTCTTTGTTGATTGGTGTAGAAGCAAGCAAATTAAAAAACAAAACCTTTCCTTCTCCCTTCAATGACTTTCTCAGATCCTTAGTAACGACATCTACTCAAAACAAATTACTGGCAAGGCTCCCCACCTTGAGAGACTTGCCTAGGAAGCAACCCCACACTCCAGTCCTGAAGAACTTTGCTGCTGGGTGGGCCTTCCCGTCTTGTCCCCTGTGGGGCTGGTTGGCTGCATGGGGCATCCAACAACAGAAGGGCAGCAGGATTTGTCACTGTGCTAACTTGTCTACTTGTCTCCAGCCCAGAGGGTCCTGACAGGGGAATTTCCAGGGACCTCACTGAAGCGTACTCCAGTCTTGACATAGACACATGGCAGTGATTACACGCGGCGTTAGGCACAGTTGCTGTAAGATGTGGCAGCTCCAAATCCTCTCCTGAGCACAGTCTGAAACCAGCCTCGTTTGCTTCCATGTTTTCTTTATCAATTATGAACGGGAGAGAGGGGCTCACAGAGGATGGGAGACAAGAGTCTCTTCCCAAATGGTCAAGGAGGTCCCTTCTGTTGATACAATTGAGTGGCATAGCCCGAAACGCCCTTCTTTGTCACCAGCCACTAGCACACAAAAACACTCATTGCACTGTCACATATGAGACTTGAATCAAGAATATACCTGGGGAAGGGACAATGGGGACAGTATGAACAACTGCCAGCATCTTCTGAGAGGTGAAGGGTCAAGGAAAAAGAAGATGGAATCCCCGCAGTCTTCAGTGTCATGAAGTCCCACTCCTAGCTCACGTTTGAGCCCTCTCTTATCACTGTGTTGACCTAACATTTGTTTAAATACCTTCATAGGCAGAAGTCTCCACTTCCCAGGGAAGCTATTACATTCTTGGGCAGCTGTGATTCTTAGGAAAACGCTTTAGATTGAACAGGAATCTAAATCTTAGCAACTGCTCTTGGTTCTGCCAGCCAAGCTGCTTTCTCAGCCAGGGGGTTTCTCCAAGCGTTGTCTCTTACATGAAAATTGTCTGGTGAGATCATTAAAATGCAGATTTCTGGGCTCAGCGCCAACCTAGACAATCAGAACCTCTGAGCCAGGGACCCAGGAATCTGCCTTTCAATACAGGATACCTGATCTGTAAGATGAGAGACCACAGACGGGAAGAATGACCAAATAGGGCAGGAATGACCAAAGAGAAGACCAGGGATTTGGGGGATCAACTTCTCCAACTTAGCAAGCCCTGCCAAGGGTGGGGTTGATGGAAGAGGAAGTCATGTTAGATAGGAACATATTAACCAGGAAATCACAAATAAATAACCATTGGTAAATACACACCCATGCAGACAGAGCACAGAGGTTTTGGCCTAACCCTCTTTGTGTAGGTACTACAATCATCTCCACCTAACCAACAAGGAAACTGCAGTTTTGAGAGCTGATATAAGTAGCCCAAAGAAATACACCAGGGAAGAGGCAGCATTGAGGTTTATCTGCCTCTAACCCCCATCCCACCCCTGCCCACAACCATCACCAGTGTCAGACAACTAGCTGAGAACCTCAGGTTTAAACCTCCCAAGGTCCAGGCCTTGCCCTTCATGCCAAATGGGAGCAAGATTATACATCGAAACCTGCATATCACCTGTCTCATCGTCAGAAGTTATAAATTAACCCATTGTAAATAACACATGTTCTATCTTCCTATCTCAACAAATATTCTTTCTTCATGGCCTAGGAGGGTCAAGTTCAAATTTAGAGTCTGGAGGAGGAGCTCCTCCTTGGACTTGGCAGTGTGGAGAGAGCTGGTCCCTGCCCTGGCTCCTAGTATACCCCTCTTCTCTTTCCATCCTCAACCCTGTGCCATATCTGGAAGGTCTCCAGTGATTGTGTGTGGCCACCACAGCCTGCACATCCCAGCTCTGTCCACACACCCTGCAAATGACTATACCTTGGCTTCCTCTGGCCTGGGCGGAATAATTTTGGGGAGCTCTGTCTTGCTCTGCCTACTCCAGCCATGACTCCTGTCTGTCTGTCTCTGCCCTGAAATCCATCTCCCCTAGGACTGAGATGGGATGCTACATGTCCTAAGGTCACCTGCATTAGTATGCCACTCAGCTGCCTGGTTCCTGCTCACAGTCTGGCATCAGGCCTGGCAGAGGGGCCTGGGAGGCAGCCCCTCCTACAGCAAATGGAGCAGAGAAAGGACAGAAGTCTTGAGCTGTTGTCACAAATGAGAGATAGGCAGAATGTGGCATATTAGGAGGAAGGAGGTCACCTACAACATGAGATCATATCTGCTTCACTATCGCACCTGGAAGTTGCCTTTTAAATCTCATCATCTTTGGATTTGAGAAGTATTAAGATGCATATCACTTGGAGATGATATCAGATGTAATCCTTCAGGGCAGTGATCATCACCGTGCAATCTGAGACCACAGCAAAAGCATCACCTGTTGTTAGGCAAATTCTTGGGCTCCAGCCCACCCTACTGAATCAGAAACCCGAGGCAGGGTCCAGCCATCTGTGTTTAACAGGCCCTCCTGGGGATTCTTATCACACTAAATTCTGAGAACCACTGATGGAGGCTGCACCATCATTGATTGCTTTGGACAGAGTAGCCATTCCAGGAGTAGCCATGTTCATCAATATATATTCATTTGTCACAAATCAGCTGAGAGCCAAAGGCTGCTTTAGGCACCGGGGTTTCAAAACATACCTTCTGTCCTCAAGTTACTCACAGCCAAGCAGGGGTGCAGGCAAGTAAATAGATCACAGCTATAAGATGTGACAAATGCTAACATCCACAGGTGGAGGGCCCCAGGTGGAAGAGTGTCCCAGGGACCCCTGTGTCAGCTGCAGAAGGAGCTCCTGATAGCAAAGACTCTGTCCTTGACCAAACTTCTTTAGTCACGCTCTCTGAGCCCTCCTCTCCACTAGGCCTCCACCTTGGCCCTCATTTGCCTTTGGTCTGCCCAGCTCACTCTTAGCAAAGGCTCCAGCTAAGTCACCCTCACCCTTTGAGATCTGGTCACCCTTGTTGTCTGATCATATCCCTCCTCCCTTATCCTTGATGTCTAAGCCCTTGACCTGCCATTAGCAAGAGTTTCCTTATACTGATATCTTCTCTTAGTAATTTTCCATCTATTCACCTCTCGCTCTGCTCCTTGGCTATAAATCCCCAGCTGTCTTTGTTGTACTGGGAGTCGAGTCTGATCTTTCTTCCCTATTACCACAGCCCTGTGGCAATAGCTTTGAGAAGAGTCTTTTTTTACTGCTTTAACGAGTGTCAGAATAATATTTTTTTCTTTAACACTGGCCAGGGGAGAAGATGTGCAGAGACCCAGAGGGAGAAAAGAATATGACCAGGCCCATTGAGGATGAATGACTCAGAGGTTTTAATGAGATGGCCAGAAATCCATCAGGGAGGTGGGCCTGGGGAAGCCAAGGGCCACACATCAGGATCACCTGAGGATCTTTTTAAACAGACTCTTTCCCCAGGCCCCCATCAGAACCCCTGGATGAGGAACACACACATCTGTGTGTCTGAACAGCTTCCCTGGTCAGAGAGCTGCAGCCAGAGCTGATGATCACCCAGGTAGAAGATGAACAACAGGGCTTGGTGACCTTGACAGAGGAGGGCAAGAGCAGGGGAGAGGAAGGAGAGTGTGTGTTGGGGGCAGGGAGTGTCCCCCAGAGTCCAGGTGAGTCATCAGGAATCCCACCAGTGCATTTTCAGGTGACTCAGGAGACTGGACTTGGAGGTCAGGGATGGAAAGCTTCACAGAATTTTTTTCCCTAGGTTCAAGGGAGATTCTGGGATTCGAGGAGACTGAACCTCACATAAATGAATCATTTGATTAAAAGGTTTCACCAAGACCCATTCATTCACTTTTTCCTTTATTCCAGATGTTTACCATGTGCTGGGTACGGTACTAGGTGCTAGGGACACAGTGGTGATCAAAATCAGAAATGGTCCCTGTCCTCCTGGGGATTTATAGTCTAATGGGCGAGGTCAGCTTTATGCAAATAATGACTCTAATAAATGTAAAACTTCAACTGTGCTCAGTGCAATAAAGGGTAAATACTTACCATTTAGTAAGGGATATGACTTACCTTGATGGGGGCGCAGATTCTGAAAGTCTTCCCTAGGAGTGTCATCTGACCTCAGGTGCAAAGGATGAGTAAGGAAGAGCAGGAACTAAAATGGTGAAGGATGGTACAGGCAGTGGAACAGCGAGCACAGGGACCCTACAGTAGGTGGCCTATATCCTGGAATATTGGGTTTCTCACAGTTACATGGGCCCAGGGGAGAAGCCTATCCAAGTGGCACCCCTTTCAAAAGCCCACTTTGGAACCTGTGCTAGCACAATACCCCAAGTGTCTCACAAAGGGGGAGATGGCCGTAGATCTGCATGGTGTGAGCAAGCTGGAGGGACAGGCCCAGGTGTGAGAGCAGAAATGACCTTGCCTCGAGGTCATTCTGCACATCTGGCTCTCTCTCTCCACTGGGGGAAGTGCTTCCTGACAGCTGCTCTGAAGCAATTCTCCTTCAATTTCCATTTTATAGCTTCTTGTTCCCTCCTCAGTGGGAGGCTGTGTCTCTGAAGAAGTCAGGCTGACATTGCAGACTGCAATTGCCATGTCTTCCGCCTGCCTGAGATTTCTGGTCATCTCTCCCCTTGGGTGCCAAGTTGCTCCGCCTTTGCTCTATCAAACAGATATTTATCAAGCACCTACTGTGTGACTGGCACGAAGCTGGGTGCTATGGTGGATAGGAAAGGATAACCAGGAAACTTGCGATGTCCTTTCCACGATCCAACTCATGGGGGACCCCACACAACCAATCAATAAGTGTCGGTAGAGTAGAAACAAAGAATTGAGGTTTGAGTGAATTATTTAAAGCCCCAAAGATACCCACAACAGAAGGCTACTTTGCCATGTGTCTATAAAATTGGTGGGCAGAAAGCGGGGGATTAAGTGAGATAAATCCTCATCAGTCATACTAAGAAGTCAATAGATAATGTCGAGAGTTTATAAATCAAGGAGCAGAAGTAATAAATCTTTGACAGAAACCACCAGAGTGTAATGATTAAGAGCACTCGGGGGTCTGGAATCAGACCTCCTTGTGCTGAAATCTCATTTCTGTTACTCGTCAGCGGTGTGACCTTGGACAGATCACTGAAATTTCCCCAGCTGAACATGGCAGCAGTACCTAGCTCATGGATCCTCAAGGAAGCAATGCACATTGCTTAGCACAGGGCTTGGCACACAACACGTGCACTCAATAAACATTAGCTGAGGTCAAAACAAAACAGTTAAAAATTAATAGTCTCAGGACCAGGACATGGGGAGAGGGAGTCGTATTTTTATTATAAACTGAATTATTTAATTTCATAACCATATGCATGTATTGCATTACTAAAAATAAAAAATTTAAAACATATGTACAAATTGAGGGATTGGAAAACTAGACATTGAATGTGCTCTTGGCTTGAGCCTCCTTCCTGCTCCCTCCAGAGCCCTGCCCTCTTTTCTGCCCCATCTCCGTCTTTGGTTTCCCACCTCCACTCTGCTGCCTTGCTCTGTCTGGTCACCCACTCTTAACTGTTCTCAGTAGGTCCTGGTGTCTATGAGTCATTTAGCTCCTAGGGCCCTGGGGCCTGATGCCATGCTTCATGGCACCTAGGCCAAATGCCAGGCACATGTCTGGGGCAGAGAGTATGGCAACTGAGCCTGGAGGATGTGGCATCTGCCATGGGGACAGTGATCCCAGGGGGTTCCTGGAAATGCCCATATTCCTCCTGGGACTCCTCGTTTCCTCAGATGAATGGCTGCTCACTACCTGAGAGTCCTAGGGTTCAGGTCACCAAGGCCCCTCCTGGTCTCTGAGCTACCAGGTTATATGCTTCTAACATGTCACTTCCCTCCCTCTTATGAGCCTTAATTTCTTCTTCAATAAAATAAGTTGTTTGTTCTAAAAGTTCCTGTTTTAGTCAGCTTTTTCGCTGCTGCCATTGAAAAACCCGACCAGAACGATTTTAGGGGAGGAAAAGTTTATTTAGGGGCTCACAGTCTCAGAGGTCTCAGTCCATGGACAGCAGGCTCCATTCCTTGGGGCTCCAGGTGAGGCAGGACATCATGGTGGAAGAGTGTGACAGAGGGAAAAGGTTCACATGATGATGAGAAAGCAGAGACTCCACTGGCCAGATATAAATAGGTCCCCAAAGCCACGCCCAATTCCCACCTCCTCCAGCCACACCCTACCACTTCAGTTACCACTCAGTTAATCTCTATCAAGGCACTAAATCACTGATTGGGTTAAGATTCTTACAACCCAATCATCTCTCCTCTGAACCTTCTTGCTTTGTCTCACACGAGAGCTTTGTGGGGACACCTCACAAGCAAACCATAACAGTTTCTGCTATTTCTTCCTCAATCTTTGCCAGTCTAGAAAAGTTGAATACTTGTCTTCTGGTCTAAGAAATAACAATGCATGTACAATTCATATAGAGACCCCCCCCCCACCTCACACACACACATACCTCTGGCCCAGATGTGCTCTTAATCCACCACCTCTTTGGCATTTGATGGTTTTGACTATCCAGCATTCATCCATCCATCCTTCCTTCCTCTAGATCCAGGACTCCAGTTTTCCTATAGGGCTCCCTCTTCCCCACTCTCAGATCTTAAGAACTCAGATGGAGCTAAGGGGCAAGCAAGTGACCCAGGCCCATTGAATGAGACTTGGTTTGGCATTTTTAGTGAGATTGCTGGGAAAGAGAAATCAGTTTTCCCTGGCACTGCTAGCCCTAAGGATAATTTAAATCTGGAGCAGCCCTGTCATCAGCAGGGAACAGCCTGCCCGAGGGCAAGAACATAAGGAAGAAGCAGAATTGGGAGTTTCTGTGGTTTTAATGACACCCTTTGAACACCTGGAGCTTGCAGTCTCTGAAGGCATCCTTTCCTTAGATTTTTCAATTAACTAAGGCAGTAAATTGCTTTCATTGAAAAAAAAAATTATTACCCATAGCTCTTTTGTGCTGGTTTATCTGTCAGTTTCTGAGGAAGGATTTGTTCTTGAATATTGTTTATCTTTAAGAAATTCTTTCCCATACTCCTTCTTTTGCTTAGGAAACTCCTATTCAGCCTCCAGGATGCGCCCAAACATCACCTCCTGTGACCTCTTCCATGCCACTCTTAGCAGTATCAGAAGTCCCTTCCTCTGGGCTCTCATGGCCCCTGGAAAACACTGCAATAAAATATTCAGTGCACTGCGTCAAGTTTTGTCTGCTCTGATACTTCTGTTTAAATGAAGCTTGGGCTTGAACCCGGGGTGCCTAGAATGAGGATCCAGCAGACTTTGTGCTTGACGAACGAGGGAATGAGAGTAATAACCAGAATCTTTCTGCTGTGGCAATATCCCTCTTTTTGTTGTTGTTTTTGTTACTCCAAAGAAACAGAAACCAATCTGTCAGTCTGCTGTATGTGGATTAGTCACAGTGCAATCCACTATGGGGTGTGTGATGTAGGCGTTGAGCTGAGTGATGCTGAAAACAATTCCACTTTTGACGCTGAACCCTCTCTTGCTACCTGTCCCTTTTGTACTTACTCCGGAGGCTGCATGCTACCATGGATGGGGAGTCAGGAGAACTGGGTTTTAGTCCCCTTTCAGCTTCCTCTGTTAATTTGTGGAGTCTCTTCATCATGAGAGAATGGACTATATCAGTAGAGACTTCTAAAATCTACAGGCCTATGATAACCATTCAGTCCCACTGACCAGTTACCACTCAGCTCCAACTTGAATGGCCATACAGGAAAATAGGCCCAGTGTTGCTCAGATTTTGAAAAAAAAATTGGATTTTTGTTGTTATTGTTCATTCAGCTTCATTTCTGGAGAAAAGAATGGGGGCAATCTCTCTGTGTTGATACAGAGTAATCGTTTTACTACATAAAAGCAAGGTGCAGTCCCCTGGGTGAGCTCTGTAGCTGAGGAGATGTGTCAGCAAAGCTCTTACTCTGTGTGTAAGCATGTGTGTACTTGCATGCATGTCAGTAAGTGGCAGGGCCCTGCTTCAGGTACAAATAGCAGTGTTCAGACAATCATTGGCAAATCCAGTGTCTTCCTAGGAGAACAACCTAGGGGAGTCACAATAGTGGAACTTGGCTGAATGTTGGACTAGGATTCCAACAGCATTGGGTTCTAACCCAATGTTTTGTCTAACAGCCAGGAGGCTCTTTCTCCTTCCTCCTACCTAAGACAACTGTTTTTCCTGTATTCATTTTTTTTAAAAGAGAGACAGAGAGAATTTTTTAATATTTATGTTTTAGTTTTCGGTGGACACAACATCTTTTTTTTTTTTTTTTTAATGTGGTGCTGAGGATCGAACCCGGCACCCCATGCATGCCAAGCAAGCACGTTACCACTTGAGCCACATCCCCAACCCCTTCCTGTATTCATTTTTACAATGTCTTTTCCACTACCACATGGTAAGCCCTATGACTGTTATTTATCATTTTCCCACTACTGAATGCCTAGCATCTCCCATAGTTTCTGGCACATGATAGGTGCATTAATAAATATCAGTTAAATGAATAACTAAATGAGTCAGTGAGGTGATGTACATAAAGAACTTAGCACACAGTGTCTAGGCATGGTTCAGTTTCCTCTTTCGGAAAATGGAAATAATAGTAGAACCTGCCTCATAGGGTTTGGGGGAAGATTAAAGTGCTATCTTCTTTACTCTGTCATTTGTTTCCAATTTCTGAAAGAGTCTGAGTAGTCCAATTCATCCTTTTGATCCAAGTCAGACAAGTCATGGTCAAGGACCAGCCCATAGATGAGGATGAGGTACTCGGCAAGGTAGGGAATTTAGTCATTTGATGTAGTGTTCTGATCAGGGATTCTTACAGGCATCTGAAATATGTGCTACAGAGCAGGCCTAGAGGCGAAGGGATACATTTAAAATTTATTAGGCAATAAAATCAGCATTATTAGGTAATTGTTTGAATGTGGGAGGTGAGTTGGATTAGAAGCCCGGATGACATCAGGGGTTAGCTCTAGTGACCCGGTGATCTGTCAGCTCCCCTTTCCTCTGTGTTAGGCTGTTCTCTGAGGGCTTCACCCTGGTTGAGTTAGGGTCTCAGGCAGGAAATGAATGGCACTCTCATGCTGGAAAATTTGAGAAGAAATTATTAGAACACTGTGGGAGGGGAGGGGCGACCACCAAGGACAGTGAAATGCCCTGCTGCCAGGAACAGCGTGTGCTGTCCAGCCCTAGGACTGCAGGTTAAAGCGAGGGGCAGTTATCAGAACCCAGGGAGACTGTGACAGGCACTGTGGCCCTTAGTGGCAGACACAGTCAGCCGGTGGCAGAGTCCCAGTGAGGGAGCTGGGGAGAAACCCTGACCTGGGTCTTCTCCCTGTTCCTAGGTCCTGTCAAGGGCTAAGCTCATCAAGAAAAAGGAGCGTCAAGAAGCCCGTGGATGGGCTGGGGTTGCGGCTCGAGGTAGAGCGCTTTGCCTAGCATGTGTGGGGCTCTGGGTTCGAGTGTCAGCACCGAAAATGAAAGAAAAGAAAAGAAAGAGAAAGAAAGAAAGAAAAAGAAAGAAAGAAAGAAAGAAAGAAAGAAAGAAAGAAAGAGAAAGAAAGATAGATCCATCCGTGAACAACTATTAAAAATATAGAAGCAGCAGCAACAGCAAGGAACAGAAGCTTCAGGAGAGCAAAGGCAAGACTTTCAGCCGACTCTTCACATCCTGTTAGAAAGCTGACCTAGAAGAGGCCACTATTTCCTTCATAAAAACCTCAGGACGAACCCCATTGGTTCAGGTTTGTCTTCTGGAAATCAGGTGCTCACCCCTGGACTAATCACAGAAGCGGAAGGGGATAGAGTGCTCTGATTGGCCAAGCCAACAGTTTAGGGTGGAGTCAACCTCCCATGGAGTACAAATCCTCAAGGAACAGCAGGGTATTTTTCACTAGCCAGATATAAAGAGCAGATGTCACCACTCCAATAATGGGGCTCCTGGAGAGGGCTTCTGAGGGGGGCTTGCTGTTCCTGCTGGATGGATAGGGGAGGAAGGACCAGAGTGCATGCATGGATGGGTGAGCCCAGTAGTAAGGAATGGAGCTGCACCCTTTCCTGGCCTGTTCCCCAACAGGACAAATCTTAATATTCTGTAACTCCACCACTTACTAGGAATTTTTAAACAACAAGTTCAGTCTTCTCATCAGGATTACGGATCCTAGCAAAGACCACCAAGCCCTGCTTTATGAGTTCATTCTTGAATCTGCTGGAAGGTGCCACCTAGTGGAACATCATATGATCTACGACTTAGAAACCTTAGCCCGGTTTTGGAGACCAGAAAGCCTCTGAACAGTGATGCTCCTAAATTTGGCTACTGTAAGAAATCACTTGGGATGACTGAGTCTAATAGGTTTTGGATGTGGGGTGAGTCTTAAAATATCCCCCAGGGGATTCTAATATGCAACCAAGATTGAGATCCCTGGGTTATAGAGTACCCAACCCCCTTATTTTATAGAGGTGCTCACAAAAGAGAGTCACTCTTTCAAGAGCCTCAGTAACCTAGGAAGAACCCCTTGCTCTGAATCCTACCACCTATATATTGGTGTTTTGTACTGATCTTTTTTCCTTTGTACAAAAACAGAAGTAATTAAACAGGAAGCACTTGCATTTTCCAAGCCCTGATATTTCCACAGCAGTGCCAGGAGGATGGCTCCCTCTACACCTAATATTTGCATCTGACCCTAGTGATTGATGGTCTGTTTGAGATGTATCCACCAAGTGACTTTGTATATTTACTCTGTTTGAGATTTGTAGCCTTCTGTTTGCTCTTTCAAAACTTCTCCTGCTTGAGGCATCTCCCACATTCACTGTCTTGACTCAACAGCGATCCTTTACCGTTGGCAGGATTGGTTGGTTTTATTGGCATCTCATGGTGGAAATGACAAAGTAGACTCCAAGAGAAAAAGAGAGGCGATGGCCTGTCTAGAGGTCATTTCAAATAGACATCCTGCAACCCCTTTATTCTTACTCAATCCAGGAGCTAAAATGCCACTAAATATAGACACTGGAGAACATCCACAGTGGAGCTTCATAACTGGTCCTTCTTTTTCCACCCTATGATGTAAGACCAAATCCCAGAGTTTTAAAGAAGACCTCAGAGAGCATCTGGTTCAACTGCTTTACTTAATATGACCATATTCTATGTTTAGCTAGATATTTCTAATTCCTGATACTACACGTATACCTTTGTGGACTCATACAAGAAAAACCCGATGCTCAGAGAATTTGGATAACTTTTGAGTTTACACAAGAATTTAGGCTCACTGGATGTGATGGCACATGCCTGTAATCCTAGCAACTCAGGAGGCTGAGGCAGGAGGAGCCCAAGTTTGAGGCCAGTCTTAGCAACTTAGTGAGAGCCTGTCTCTAAAAAATAAAAAGGGTTCAGGATGTGGCTCAGTGGTTAAGCACCCTTGGGTTTAATCTCTGGTAAGTAATAATAAGTACTAGTAGAGTAGTAGTAAAATTAGTAGTTGGGGCAAAGTCTAGACTGATTCAGGCTGACCAGACACAGGTAGGGAAATTTCAGATCCAGAATCCTTCACTTTCTGTACATTGGAAGCTTGAGCCTTGTTAAAGGACCAAGTTGGTAGAGATAGCAATTTGGATTACTGACAGTAGCCTTAGTGAATTTCCTCAATTTAGGAAGAGGGCTGTTGATAGCAGGCGAGGCTGTACATGTTTGGGGGCAGGAGTATATGGGACATCTCAGTACCTTCTGCTCAATTTGGCTGTGAACCTAAAATTACTCTAAAATTACTCAATATAGGTTTTAGAGAGGTGAATGCTTTAGTGTTTGATTGATTAATTGGTTCATTTATTTTCCAAATGTTTGTTGAGCACCTCCTTGTGTCTAGGTACTGTGCTAGGCATTGAGGGGATAGTGTGGAGTCAAAACCCAGGGAAATAAACATCTAAAAAGATGTTCCATATCATATGTCATCAGTGTAAATCAAAACAATGAGATGTCACTCTGCACTTGCTAGAATGGTCAAAATCTAGAACCCAGACACCAAGTACCAGCAAGGAGTAGGGCAATAGGAATTCTCATTCTTTGCTGATGGAAATGCAAAATGGCACTTTGTATTTTCCACTTTGGAAGACAGTTTGGTTGTTTCTCAAAAAACTAAACGCACTCAATAATTGAGCTCCTTGGTATTTACCCAAAGGAGGCAAAAACTTATGTCCACACACAAACCTGCATGTGGATGTTTATAGCACCTTAATTCATAATTGCCAAAACTTGGAAGCAATCAGTATGGCCTTCAGTCAGTGAGTGGATAAGTTGCAAGACATCTAGACAACAGAATTTTATTCATCCATAAAAGGAAATGAACTACTCAGCCTCAAAAAGATATTGAAGAACTGTAAATGCATATTGCTAAATGAAAGAAGCCAGTCTGCAAAGACTACACACTTTTTGGTAAAAGGCAAACCTATGGAGACAGTAAAAGACCCATGGTCGCCAGGGGTTGGGAGCAGGAGAGAAGGGGGAGCACAGAGGATTTGGGGGTTGGGAAACCACTCCTTATAATTCTGTAATGGTGGATACCTCATTATACATTGGTCCAAATCCATAGGATATCCAACACCAAAAGTGAACTCCAATGTAGACTACATACTAGGGTGATCATGATGTATCAATGTAAGATCATCAATTTTAACAAGAAGGCTATTCTGTTGAGAGCTGTTGATAGCAGGCGAGGCTGTACATGTTTGGGGGCAGGAGTGTATGGGAAATCTCAGTACCTTCTGCTCAATTTGGCCGTGAACCTAAAATTTCTCTAAAAAATAAAATCTATTACAAACAAATAAAAAAATGCTGAAAGCTACCATGGTCTCTGTCTTCATGGGGCTTACAGCCCAGAGGGAGAGATGGATATCAAGTAATTCTCCACAGCCACAAACATTCTGACCATAAGGAAAGGCAGGACTGGGAGGTCAGACAGCTGAAAGATGGAGTCTGTTTGGGGAGATCAGGCTTCTCTGAGAACACGTCAGTTGAGCTTGGTGATCCCCAAAGAGAGGAGGAGCTGGAAGGCTTTGGGCTTGTAGGAAATACAGAAGTCCAACACCCATGATTTTTTAGGTTTTGCTTTTGGTGTCTCTCACCAGCCTGGAAATCATTCATTAAAGGCATCCTCATTTTGCAGCTGAGAACAGCTAAAGGATTTGGCCAAGATTAAAGGGTATTAGAAGCAGACTATCACAAAGGCCAACCCGCCTGACTTTCTGATCCAGTCTACTTTTATACCCTCTCAGTTCAGAGCTTGGCCAGTCCAGCCTGAGGGTACAGTTCTTGACAAATGGGGTCAGCAACATGGGTCCCTAAGAAAGTCCAGGTGAAGATATTCAGCAGGAAAAGTTCTCATATACTCATTAGGAAGATTGGGGGCCTGCACCTGTCACTTCTCCTCCGACTGAACCTTCCTTTTACTGATGACAAGATGGAACACCAAAGAGTGAGTCATAGAATATATGGCTCATTTTTATAAAACAGGAAGTAAAGATGGGAAAGATGGGGAAAGCGAGGAGAGATTCATCATTCATCAAAAACGTATCAATCTCTTTCCATGTTTCAGGGACTAATATTCCACAATGCAGGGAAACTGCCACGTGTGGCTGATAATCTATTTGGAGATGCTCAGTAACAAGCAAGTGAATAAGCAAATAAATGAAACTGTGGCAAAGAGGGATATGCACTAAGAAGAAAATAGAGCAAGATATAAAGTATGGAAGAGTGTGTTTAAAAAGGTCTCTGTGAATAGGTGTCATTTGACTGGGATCTGAAGGATCAGAGACAGCTAGCAATTATTGGGGACGGAGTGGGGGGGATCTTGGAAAAAAAACAGCTGGCAGACAGAACAGCTAACTAAAGGTCTCGGGCTGGAATGAGCATGGTGCCTTCAAGGGCAGGAAGTGTTTGTGGCTGGTTGGTTTGGAGTGAGAAAGAAAGGATAGGAGATGAGATCAGAAAAATGCAGGCCATAGCAGAGGGTTTTGCCCTCAGCTGAAATCCTGTCTATCCCTTTTCAGAGCTCCTGCTGGTGCTGAGCTTTTATTGCACCCACAGCTAATCATGCTTACATTTGACCAGGATCTACCGTAAGCCCTTTTATGTACATTATATCATTTAATGCCACAACAGGCCTAGTAGGAGGGCTTAGTCTGAAAGTAACATTTCTTGTTTAATTTCAGTCAGTGCAGATCAGTTTTCCCAGGAAATGGTATTGTCTCTGTGAGTAGGATAAAGCCCCAGGAGCCCTATCCCTGCCTGGTGCATCCCACATTGTAGAAAGTGATCAAAGAGTCCTAGGATTAAAGCTGGGTTCTCAAGCTCAAGTCCCCATTGGGGGCAGACGGGGCTGGTATGCAGCTTTGATCCGCAAGTGACTCTCTAAGACATGAGAAAAAGCTCAAATCCAATTTTCTGCAGAATCCTCTATGGAGCTACAAGATGGGGTGAGAAGGAGAGCCACACAGAATATTTTATCTCCCGTCATGATCTTAATTGCTGCATTTCGCTTGACCAGTAATTATTGAGCACCTACTGTGTGCCATGCCTTCGAGGGTCCACAATTCAGCATTGTATAGATAACAGGGGCAGGAGCTGAAATCTTTGTGCCTTGGCTGTGTTGGCTCAGGAAGAGGGTGAACCTTTCTGCAAATTCCTCTGTCCAGAAAGAGCACAGACACCCGTTTTCTGATTCACAGTAAAGAGAAGTCTGTTCTGACAGAGATAGGAGTACCATAAAAGACAAGAAAAGCACCAAATTCCTGCTTTCTTGAAGCTCACATTGTAGGGCAGGAGACCCCAAATGAGACGTGCTCTGAAGAAAACTCAAGAAAATGGAGACAACTGGGGCACTAGGCGATATTTTAGATCCGCTGGTCAGGAAGTTCTCTCTGAGGCAGAACCTCTGATTGGGTTCCTGAGAGCATGGAGATAGAACCATGCAAAGGTCTGAAGGGAGTTATTTCCAGAGAAGGGCAGAGCAAGTTTGCAACGGCCCTAAGGTGATCAGCAGCTGGGTGTGTTTGAGGAATACAGCAAAACTACTCTAACTAGAAGGAAAAGAGAAAAGGCAAAAGCTGGAGGTTGGGTCAGATCACTTAGATCTTGCAGACTGTAGTAAGGATTCTCATAGACAAGTTTAAAGTGAAGGGAAGCCATAGGTGAGCCCAAGCAGGAGGGAGCTTGTGTTTATGAAAGATCACTCAATAAAAAAAGGGAAATTGCATGGAAATGGAGGGAGAACCTCATTGTTATACAAAATTACATATAAGAGGTTGTGAGGGGAATGGGAAAATAAACAAGGAGAGAAATGAATTACAGTAGATGGGGTAGAGAGAGAAGATGGGAGGGGAGGGGAGGGGGGATAGTAGGGGATAGGAAAGGTAGCAGAATACAACAATTACTAATAGGGCATTATGTAAAATTGTGGATGTGTAACCGACGTGATTCTGCAATCTGCATTTGGGGTAAAACTGGGGGTTCATAACCCACTTCAATCTAATGTATGAAATATGATATGTCAAGAGCTTTGTAATGTTGTGAACAACCAATAAAAAATTAAAAAAAAAACAAAACAAAAAAAATACAGCACTGAGCTCTCTGTTCTAGAGGCACATAAAAGAATTTTGCAACATTATCTGATTTATTAAATACTGTGTATCTATTGAAGTATAAAAGATAGAAGACTATTCTTTGCAACATTATTCATAATAGCTAAAAGGCAGAAACAACCCAAATGTCCATCAATGGATGAATGGCTAAACAAAATGTGATATCTACATGCAATGGAATATTATTCAATCTTAAAAAAGAATGACATTCTCATACATGCTACAACAAAAACGAACCTTGAAAATATCAATGAAATAAGCCAGACACACAATGACAAGGATTATATGATTTCACTTACACAAAGTATAAGTAGAATAGTCAAATTCATAGAGCAAAGGATAATGGCAGTTGTTGGAGGTTTGGGAGGGAGGAATGAGGAGTTAAGTGTTTAATGGGCACAGAATTTAAGTCCGGAGTGAGGGAAAAGTTGTGGAGATGGACAGTGGCAATGATTTGCAACAATGTGAATGTACTTATGCTGCTCAACTGCATACTTAAAATGGTGAAAATGGTAAAATTTCCATTGTGTGTATTTTGGCACAATAAAAATATATTTTAAAAGCACATGAGGCTAGAATTTAGAAAACAGAAGAGTGGGCATTCTAGAGGTAATAAGTGCAAGGGTCCTGGGGCGAGGCAGGAATGCATTTGCAGAGCTCTGAGGAACAGTAAGGAAGATAAGGACTGAAGCACAATGCAGAGAGTGAGGGATAAGGGTTAATCATATGCAGGCTTGTAGGGTCTTAGAGTTCTGCGTAGGGAACCCAGGGGCAAGCTGGAAGCCACTGGAGGAATTTAAACTGAGGAATGATAAAATCTAACCTTTGTCCAAACAGGATCATTCTGGCTGCTGCATTCTTTAATCAGAGCCTCATTTGCAAATGGGTATAAGAAAAGCAACCACCACAAACAGTAAGAGTAACCCAGAGCGTTAAGAGTGCACATCAAGCATTTAATACATTGCCTGGGGCTAGGAATTCACTTAAAGATAATCATTACTTTGCTAGAAATCCAAAGAAAGTCCATAGTCGCTGAGGAGGAGTTTTAGGGAATTTTGTAGCACTTCAACTAGACAGGAAGGATGAACAAGATTTCCACTAACAGAAGGAGAGGGCTTTCTGGGTGGAGGGATCTGAGTGATCAACAGCACATGAACAAAAACAAAGCCAGCAACCAGGAGGAGAGGGGGAGAGGTTTGATCAGCCATAGCGGGTCACCAGAGCAGTGTGGACTCCAGAGCCCAGGCGACCCAAGTCTTGACGATTTTGCAACAGATGTCAAGACCAGAGATGTAATGTCAGAAAACTGAACCCTCATTGCTCAGCCTGTGCTGGAAAAACTGGGAGGCAAGAGTAGTCCTCACCATGCTGGTCCAGGGGTGGAGAGGTTTGGCAGGAGAAGCAGAGAATCAAGAGGGCGCACGTGAAGGTGGCAGTGAGGAAAGAAGCCAGGAGTTCTCGGTTTCTCAGCATCTGGGAGGAAGCAGTTAAGTGACAAGTACCAAGCGCCCCAGGGAGGAGCCACAGGTTTCAGGAGTCAGAGTAAGTCTCCCGCTGCAGGGCTGAGACAGCGCCCAGGCAGCCCCTTCAGAGCCCTCACCAGTGATACACACATTACCTTGTCTAGTGCGATTACGCGTTTAACGTTCCAGCTCCCAGTCGTCAGGGAACTGCTTTCATTTCCTCCCAGAGCCTGGCACAGTGTCTGAAATACAGGCGGCGCTCGCCGACGGCTTGCTGAGCGGCTGAATGGGATCAGAAACCGACAAGAGGTTTTGGGAAAGGGCACCGTGCGCCGGGCGTCCAGAAACACACGTGGGACTGGAAGCCATTCCAACTCCACGGGGGTTAAAGTTGCTTGAGAAAAAGGTCCTGCAGAGTCTCTCGGGTCACCTCCCCGCCGGTTATCAGAGACAACAGACAGGTGGTGGGCAGACACATCATTCCACAGTGGACAGAGGGCGTTCACACTGAACAGGAGGGTCTCGGAGAGGAAGAAAACCAGGGCCCGCCCATGGATGGATGCTCATGGAGCATAGCTGTGGCTCCATTTCAAGGCAGAAAACACTGAGTCTCCGGGATCAAAGTAGGTCTGTCTGTTTTCGGGACCGTGCCCGGACGACTGGGAAGCCACAGCCCCGAAGACTGCAGATGCCGAGACTCCGGTGGGGCCCCAGCACTATCTGCACGTCCCTCCCCAGGGGCTCGCAAAGTCTCGGCTGCATTCCGCAACAGCAGTCGTCAAGGCGGGCGCTGGGGTCCCGGGAGCCCCCGAAATCGGGGACCCGCACCCCGCCCACCAGCGCCCAGCCCGCACCACTTAGCGCCCAACTCCCCAACTCCGGGACTTTAGCAAAGCTCCCGAGGGCGGGGCAGCGCCGAGGAGCGGGACGCACCACCGCGGCCCGAGAGGGGGAGGCGGTGCGGCGCCGGACCCAGCCGAGCCGGGGCGGACTGGGCCGCGGGCGAGCAGACCGAGGCCCGCGGCGCGACACTCCCGGCAGCGGATCCGGGACAGGGCGGCGCGTGGGGCGCGGCTCGGCAGGGCGCGAGGACGGCGTCGGCGGTGACGATCCCCCCGCGGCGGCGGCACTGTGGCGGCGGCCGGCTCCCCGGCCGGCGAGCGGCGGAAGTGCCGCGGAGTTGGAGCGAGGCCGGCGCCGCGGCCGCGTCTGCTTGCCGAGCTGCTGCCGCCGCCGGGCGGACGGGCGGACGCGCGGAGCTGGGGGCGGCGCAGCGGGGCCGGCTGGTCGCGGCGGGGCTGACCGGCCCCGATGAGGCGGAAGGAGAAGCGGCTCTTGCAGGCGGTGGCGCTGGTGCTGGCGGCCCTGGTCCTCCTGCCCAACGTGGGGCTCTGGGCTCTGTACCGCGAGCGGCAGCCCGACGGCACCCCCGGGGGTTCTGGGGCAGCGGTGGCCCCAGCCGCGGGACAGGTGAGTGCCACCGTGGCCATGGGGTTGGGAGCACCTTCTCCCTAAATTCACTTCTAGCCTGCGGTTCCTTCCTCCACATTCTCCTGTCTGTCTCCCCAAAGGCAGTGCCGAACACTCTACTCTTCCCATTTCTCAGATTGGGAAATTTGAGGCTCCGGAGACAGAGATTTGTCCAAGGTCTCACTCCTGTCAGAGACAGAGCCAGAACTAGAGCCTAGGACCCTTTGTACTTAGTGCGGGCTCAGTTTGTTATACTTGCCCCCTCCTTTTTGTCGCTGTCCGCTATTCCTTGACCTTTTTCCAGCATTCTTTTTCTTAGAGTAGCCTACCTGCATCCCTGTATCCCAGGATGATTCCTTCTGCAGATGAGGATGGAGATGCTGGTCCTTCTATAAGATGTCCAAATCTCTTCTCTCTCGCCTCGTCCCCCACCGCCACCTGCTGATCCTGGTGTTTCTACTCGGATTCATCCCTTCTTATTGTGCCATCTGCACAGGGACACCTGGGCCTCCCGACTCTCCTCATTTGTTTGTCTCCCTCTCAACTTATTAATTTTTCAGGTCCTGTACATTTTGGGGGGATGCAAAGATCATGCTATGCTCCCTGGACATGGGAGTGAGTTCCTAGTCCTTAAGGAACTTTCCACCTTTGACCCTCTGGTGGTCCAAAAGGTGGATTCTGCCGTGGAAGGACCTCCAAAATGTCCCAGAAGCTATTGATGCCCATTGCCCTGAGGTTAGAACTCCAGATGCTGACCATGTCTCTTCTGAACTAATTAGATGTGGCGTTTCTTACAGCCAAAACTGGAATCTTGATTTCTGCTTCTTTTGAGCTCACCCATGTACCTTCCTGTGTGTTTGTGTGTGTGTGTGCTTGTATATGTGTGCTGTGTGCATGAGTACATACATTGAGACTAGCAGCTTCCTGATAGAGAAGCTCTGTCACATCACTCCAACCCTACCAGCTCCTGGCAAGCATATTCATGCTTCAACTCTTTCATACAGTGGGACTTCTCAGATTTTCTTACGGAATTTCTCTGATCCCAAGGGAAGTGGTAAGCTGTGCATCAGGGTCAGTCTTGACTGATTGTTGGCTGCCCTCCAGGGAAGAGGATGACTTTTTGAGGTTGATGGTTCTCCTTTCTCTTCCCAGTATCAGGCTGCTTTCTGGGCATTCTGGCATCTTGAGCACAGAGGGTTCTGTGCTACAGGGCTCATCAACTTAAGCTCAGCCTGTCACTCTGGTAATTGTTACAAACCATCCCAGAGGGTCTGATTTTTCTGGTAGATGTTACTGTTTAGAAACTAAGGGCCTAATTCTTTTCCTAAAATCTGACTCAAACCCTGTTAGCCAACTTGGACCTCTGTCCCTTAAATTCTGCATCTGTATGAGTTTTTCTTTCATGAAATCTCCTTCTTCTGTCCCTACCTGAATAAGCATCAGAGTCAGGAGGCCAAGGTTCTAGCCTCAGCTCTACCATTAACTTGCTATCAGTCTTCCTCTCTGAGCCTTATCTTCTTCATCTGTAAAATGCAATCATGGTCCAGTACCAGCATTCTGTGGTACAGTCAGTGAATCAGTGAGGAGTGCAGTGGGTCACTTCTTTTCCTTTTCCCAAGATAGGAGCCCCTTGTAACATTCCTTACTTCTGGGAGCTCCCTATGGACAGAGGTCTAGGCCAAGGGGGAGTGTCCTGCTCAAGTGCACACTCTCCTTTGGAAGAGCTGTAGCCACTTGTAAAATAGATCTTGACATTCTGTCCCTGCCTGGAGAAAGCCCTTATATTTCATTTGCTGAAGATGCCAGAGTTGTCCTGATTTTCATTTCCTATACACCCAGATGTGTAGAGAGAAGGTCAAGGTT
The DNA here is from genome assembly GCF_964194105.1 of Spermophilus citellus. Classification (NCBI taxonomy): domain Eukaryota; kingdom Metazoa; phylum Chordata; class Mammalia; order Rodentia; family Sciuridae; genus Spermophilus; species Spermophilus citellus. The sequence continues at coordinate 138,695,152 of NC_138182.1, read as the reverse complement.
AACTGCCAGTTTGGCCTGAGCTTTCAAAGTAAATTATTCACTTGTGCAAGAGGCTGTTGATGGAGTAAGGCAACTTTTTGGGTGGAGGAAGAGGGGAGCAACAGCTGGATGCTGCTCGGAGTCCCTAACTGAAAAAAAGCAGATAGGCTCATCTGGGCAGATCCATTACTTGTTCATTTCTTTTTCCCTGGACTAGCCTGAAGAGGAGGAGGACGAGGTGGTGAAGGGGTTTGGTATGTGTGGGAGGGGTTTGCCAGCCGATTGTCCTTGCTTGAAGAACATTTCTTTGCTTCCATCGAGCAGCAGAAGGGAGCTGTTTCCCCAATCATAAGTTCTCTAGGTGCTCCAGGATTCAGCATTCATCTGCTGCCTTTCAGGAACACCCTGCCAAATTTCCACACAGCCCTTTTTGTTTCATTCTCCCGCAGATGCAGAGCTCTGGGCTTGGCCCCCAGTCCCCTGTTAGAATGTCAGCTGGCCTTGGGGGAAGAAGCCGACTTCTCCCAGCGGTGCTGTTCCTGCCCTCATCCCAGTGTCCTGGAACATGCACGTAAGACATTAGGCTGCTGTCTGGGGAATCTGGCATCTTGAGCACACGGAGCTTTTTCGACAGGCCTGACCAGTTCTGAGCTCAGCCTGTCACTCTTATAATTGTGGAGAACCATCCCAGAGCACTTCCTTGATCTTTCTGGTCGAAACAGCTGCAGAGGCTCTGGAGGGAAGTCTGACGGATTTTATCCAAATGAAAAATAGGTTCCTTGTGGGTTTGAGGGAAGTTTCTTTAAGGGTAAACTATCCTCTAACTTCTTGATTTCACCACTGGATTGTAGAATTGTTTCAAATTAAGAGCATTTGTCATCTGCTAGAATGTTAGTCTACATAATTGCCACACTAGCTCATCCTGTGTAGGGCATCTGATTTATAGGGATACATAATGCTTCTAGGATTTCAGCACTCCTTTGGTCAGACAGTTGGTGTCTTGGAAAGCTACAAAACCCAGCAAGAAAACCCAGTCTTGATGCCATCTTTCTTTTAATTTGGGTGTCCTTCTTCTTCCTGGCCCCAGTCTGCCTAACATCTTGGTTTAATTCTAGAGTCTGTTTCGGATTCCTGGCTGGGGAACTGGTTATTAAAAAACCGTGTTAGGAAATTTGATGCAGTCCCTCCCCTCTTCTGAGCCCTAATCCCTGGTGAGAAATGACTTCATTGGATAACAGCATCTGTGGAATAGAAATTGGTGGGATAATGGAATACCAATAACTTTAATTTTCAAGTATCAGGAGTTTTTCTTACTGTGTCAGAGCTGAACTTTATTCTTAGAATATCCAGAAATCAATACTTTCTTTCCCTATTTTGTTCAGTCTTTCTGGTAGCAAAACCTTGCCCATCAGAAAGTTAAGGACCAAGGAAATGTAGCTTGGAATGATTTCTTTAATTTTCCACAGAGGGACTGGTGTCCTCTAGGTTGCTAATCACTTCTCTGCTTGCCCAGGTGAAATTTGATGCCACTAGGGAAGGGCTGTTGATTTACCAGAGCTAATCTACCTCCCGCATTCTTCCTCTCCTGGGAGCTGAGGAAGGCCTGGGAAGAGAGGCCTGGTTTCTGATTCCCTCTTCTGCCCTAAACTCACTGTGTAACCTCAGGAAAATGGTTTAACCTCTCTGGGCCTTGGATTCCTTATTTGTGAAGTGAGTTTAGACTCTGAAGGGGGAAAGGCAAATGCATATGTATCATAATGGTGCTTCCTCTTCCATGGCCAGGGCAGACATTGCTAATCAATCTTTTTTTCCCAGGAAACCCAGACTTGGTCTCGGACTGTTTAACACTGCCACTTAAGTGGAGTTAATGACATTGGAATTCACTTGTGATGTAAGGAACAGATACTTTGTTAAGGATTTTCTAATTCTAACAACCTGGGGTTCTGTGGGTTTGGAAGTGATGAGGCCTCAACTTAAGGATTTGTTCATATTCTGAAGGCTTCTCTCAGGTTGTCATCCAAAGATGTTCAGTCTTTAATCTGTGGGCTCCAGTGACATGATAACAGATAAAGGAATAAAGACAGAAAAAGCAAAGGCCCATTTAAAATATAACCATCCAGCTTCCTAATTGTACCTTGTCTGCAGTCAGCTCTTTACAGAGATAGCGTCAGGGTCTCGTCTTGGTATAAAACACCTCCAGGCAAACTTGGCAGTTAGAAGCATGTCCTGCAGCAGCTAAATGCTCCCGATGGTGTGTGCAGTGGCTTCTGTATTTTGCATATATCTGACCCTCTGCCGCTCATGAATGTGTCAGAGCAAGTAAAGGAAGGACTTGCATAAGAGTCTTGCTTCTCCTGAGCCCACTGTTCTCATGCCCCTGGAGTGGGGAAAGGACGTAGCCCACACATGTCTGAGCTCCTGTGGACAAGAGATACATCCTGGCCTGGCCTTGTGCCCTGGAAATGAACTCTTCTGGCACATAGCATGAGGTATTGCCCTCGGAGGGCAGTCAGGAGGTGTTTGCTGGACAATTGAAACGTGTTAGAGCAGGCAGGGGGCTTCAGAGGTCATTAGTGCAACCCCTCATTTTATATGTATGAAAACCAAGGCCCAGAAGAAGAGAAACCATGTAAACAATGCCCCCAGAACACAGCGCTCTGAGTTCTCGCTGGAGCTCACCATGAAGATTTTCTTCCCTCCCTATTCCAATAAGAACCTTTTCTATCCTTATTTCCCTCATGAGCCAAGATTATCATGCCAAGTTTTGAAGGCCAGTACTTAATGAGACCAATTATGTGCTGGAACTTACCTGGCTTCTTTGCAGATCCATTTTTTGTAAAGTTACTTCCCAAATGTTTTATACTTTAAAGTAAGTAAAATGGATTAAACTTTAAGGCAGCACAGGGATCCAGCAGGGTAGTAGAGGAATTAAACGTGTGCGAGGCATGTGGTGCTATTACTGCTATTGATGGCACACGGAGCTAACTGAGCCTAAGAGCCAGCTCAGATTCGGTATCAGTTGCAAGTAACACAATTAATTAAGCAGGCTGACTCAAGTAACTTAGAGGATAGATGGGTTCCTGTGACTGCCATGGAGTTTAGGCACGGTGAGATATTGTGTATTGTCAGAGCTTGGCTCCTTTTCTTTCATGTCTCTTGATTTTGACTTTCTCTGTATGTTAGCTTTGTCTGAGCCCCTGTGGTAGCAAAATGTGATAGCAGCTCTTTCCAATTTCATATCCATACTTATATCCTAGAGGACAGAGTCTGTCTCCTCTGGTTATTTCTATAGAAGAGAGAAAAAATGTCTTTCCTTTAAGCTCTAGCAAGATCTTCTTAGGTCTTGTTGGGCCAGTGTGGATCTAGTGTACATAGAACCACTCACATCCACCTTTCTGGAGGAAGGGCTGTGTTGGTTGACTCAGCACACCTTGAGTTGGAGTGGGGCAGGTCACCCAGATCATAGAGAGAGAAACTCTCTAGAGGAGACTCTGGGGGCTCTGTGGGGAGGATGAGGAAGACTCTCCAGAAGAGGGAGTGGATGTCTATTTTGGAGTAGTCACTCCCTGGGAATCAGGCTTGGTAACAGAAAACCTGTTTGTCACCCTGGATTCATTGTTGATCCCCGAACCTGCTCTGCCACCCCTGGGCTGAGATGCCCGCTGTGTGAGCCCTGTGGTGCTGGAGCTTGCTGACACACTGTGAAGGGTGGCAACTAAGAGCAGGTGATCTTAGGGGTTCGGCCACTGCCTGCCTTTCCCCACGCGGAGCTGCCTTCCCCATACACACAGAAAGACAATTCATTGAAAATTTCTCTCAAGCTAAAAAAAGAACTTCTGTGTCTTCAGCTTTGACTTTTTTCTGCTTGGCCCTCTTAGCTGGAGGAGGTGGAGTGTTCATGCTGTGGAAGCCGGAGGAAGCTAAACAATTCCCCGGCTGCTGTGGGTGGGTGTGTGTTTACGCGTGTGTCGCCTTCTCTCCATGTGTCTCGCTCCTCTTCTTATCTTGCTGTGGTTCTTGTTTGCTGCCCTCTGCTGAGTGCTGATAGGAGAGGGAAGGGGAAGAAGCAGGCCCGCCTTCTCTCCCTTTAGGTTCCTAGGGCATTCTGAGCTCCCAGTGCCATCTCTCCTTTGGCCTTCCTGGTGAGGAAAGCCCCAGCGTAAAATGATGTAAATACAAAGAATGATCTGGCCGTGGATGGCGAGGAGGTGAAGATGTTGGTAGTAATACTAGTGTTTCCCACTCACTCAGCACTTACTCTGCAGAGCTTGTGACCCTCCCATCTTGTTAATACCCGTAGTTGGAAACAGGAAAAAAATGAGAGAGCAGAGATCTCGGAGATGCAGGTGGTTTATGCACAGCACTGGGGGGCTGGCTTCGCACCTTGAGTCTCAGGCCCAGCATAAGTCCTTAATCACTCTGTTCCTCCATATCTGATAGGACCAGGGACCTGTCCCTTACCCCCTCCCCTCCACCCACTCCTCAAGACTGCTAGGGGAGCTCGGATGTCTGAGCAGAGGGCGGAGGCTGTTGCCCTAAGACTGACCCTCTTCAGTGGCATGAGTCACTTTGCTCCAGGCCTCCTGAGGCCCCACTGGCAAAGCAACTTATCCTCCCCCCCAGTTAGTTGGAGATAGGATGTGGCAATGTGTAGTGCTCAGCTTTGGAGCTACACTGCCTGATTCCGGAGCATGTCACTTGACCTCTGTCTGAAGTTCTCAGTCTGTAAAATGGGAACCATCTTAACTCTTTGGGGTTTCTTTTGAGGATAAATGAGTCGTTGTGGGCAAAACCCAGAGCATGACACTTGGTAGGAACAAGAGCTGTGCGAGCCAGGCTGCAGGGCTGCTGTGTCTGGCTTATAGGGAGGACTCTTCTTGGCTTCCCGTGGCTGGGATGGGGAGGGCTGTGTACTGTGTCTAGAAGGTGAACTCTCTGAGGTTAAGTACTTGGCAAGGCTCGGGGTTCAGAAGCAGAGGGAGCCAGGTGCGTGCCTCGCAGACAGGGAGGAGACCGTGCCTGCAGAGGCTTCTCTTTCTACCCTGCTCCTCTTTGGTACCTGAACCAGTCGTTGGGGCCACTTTCTGCTTCCTGCCCTAGGAGAGGACCCCAAACCTCGGCATCCTCTAGATTAAGCTCACAGCCTGCTGCCTCCAGGAAGTCCCTCGCTCTAGCTGGCCTTAGTTCTTTTGATCCTCAGTTTTTCTCGTCTCCCTACTTAGTTCAGAGGCCCCTCCAGGTAGACCCCTAATGCCCTTCCTCCTTGCTGCCCTTTGCCAGCCCTGATGCGTCCCTCCTGGGCAGCCTCGGTAACTGTTCTCTCTGGTGGCCAAAGCCCTTCATATAAACCTGTCATGTAGCACAGTAATTATTTTTAACCTTTGATTCCTGAAGACAGGAACTGACCTCTGCCTCGGTCACTCTTATTTGCCTACATATTAGCTGAAAGTTGGAGAGAGGGAGGAAGTCGTGATGTGGTTGGTACTAAATAACTGCCGGTGGAGAGCAAGGAGCTTCCCCTTAAAGATTTGGTCTTCTTGAGCTTCAGGGTGCTTCAGAATCCCCAGGGAGCCTGTTAAGGATGGAGAATCCAGAGCCCACATCAAGCAACATGATTGGGCTGGTCTGGATCACACACTTAACAAACCCTGTTGTGGGCCAAGGATCACATAGTTAACAAATTCGGTTGAGGGTCCAACAGAGAATGCTCTTCTTTCTGCTCACGTCCCAGGAGACAGACCTCTTGTTCCCCAGGGGCCCTCTGCACTGTCCCCAGGAGTGCTTGGGAGTGCTGCCTCTATTAGTGGGAAGCGCCTTTATCTGCAGCTTCCTTTGTTGCCAATCAGCACGTGCAGGGGAGCTCTGCGGTACCTATTAATGGTGGCATGTATTAGATGCCAGCAGGTCAGACTGAGTCTGGCATCCAGACTGGGCGGAGCACTTTGGAATCCCTCTGCTGTGGCCTGGCTGGGACTCTAGAGCTTAAGATTTCTTCTGATGCCCTTCTGGGGTACAGGGCTCTGCCTTCCTGCCGTGGAGGCAAGTGTGAGGCACCTGTGAGCAGATGAGGGGCTGAAGTGGGGACCTCCTGGCAAGAGGTGGCATTACAGAACCCTGTGAACTTCTCCCTGGAGCTGGTGAGAGCAGAAGGGAGAGCGTGGCATTGAAACCCATGCCCAGCTCTGCCAGTCGCTAGCTCTATGCTAGGACTCTGGGGCTTCAGGTTCCTTCCCCTACAATGAGCACAGTTTCCACTACTTTGTAGTGTCCTGGTGATTATTAAATTAAAGATGAAATGAAGGAGGTGTGAAGAGGTGAAGTGGCATATCCAGGACTTCAGAGCTAGGAGGTGGTGGGAAAGACTCCATCCCTGCCCAGAGGCTTCCTTCTGCCACCTCCAGCAGCTGCTGACTGTGTGAGATCATGCAGTCTCATTAGGCCCCAAGTCAGCCCCCTTCCCTGGGACGAGATCATTGCTAAGGACCTCATAAACCTGGGTCTCGGCTCTCGCTGGCTCTGAAAAGCTCTGCTTTAGCCACATGCCTGGGCAGTAGTGCCAGGGCAGGGATTACAGCTGGTCCCCACGTGCCGCCTGGGAGCCACATGCGGGTAGTCTCCCAAGAGCCCAATTCGGCAGGGTTGTGTGTGTGGGTCTCCCCTGTGAGTCACAAATGTCAGCCTCTTCTGAGAGCCGCTGCTGAGCACCAGGAACAGCAAGAGCTTCTGGAGGAAGGGGTATTCTTCAGGGAACAGGTTGGAAACATCTGGCAGGGGCGTGTGTGAGAAAATGACTTCCTGCTGCTGAAGCACATTGTATGTTCTCAACTGAAAACTGTTATTTTTTGCATGTTTCCTCCTGAGTATTGATCAGAGTTAGCGGCTGACAGTTAAAATGTGTATGTGTGTCTGTGTCTATTTGTGAAATAACCAGTTTCTAAATTTGGCACCCAACTTGAGCAAAAAGTTAACGATTCTGTTTTTAGAGAAGCAGAGTCTGTGGTTTGGATTCCTGGTTATTTTTTGGAAATAAAGCCTAATGGTTTTTGTTTTTGTTTTTGTTTATTTATTTGGCCTCTATAAAAAAACAACCTTATACTGGTTTGTATGTATCCCAGAGATATATCTTGAATGGTTCAGCCAGTGTTGGTCCATAGATGGCTGATGTCTTTACTTTTGCCACTACCCAAATATTGAAATATTTCATATTTTTAGGGAAAAATTTTTATTTGGGGTGGGGGATATGCAAAATAAAAGAGTCTACAGCTGGACCCAGGTTCCACTATCATAAGAATCTGCTGGGTCTGGGAAGTAGTTGCCCGCTCTAGATTGGCCCAGCTCTGCAGTTGGCTAGAGCCCCCGTCACCCTTGTGGTCTCACACCTGGGTGTTCCCCCCTTTCACATACTTAGGCTGGCCTCGGGAGACTTGAGTGTGGAGCCCTGCTTCACAGTCTGCAAGCTTCTTTTGGCTGTCTTGTCTTCCAGGGGAGGCAAGGCAGAGCCTATGGTCTCTACTCTATAGATGTGGAGACTAAGGTTCAAAGAGCATAAATGACACAACTAGTCACAGAACCAGTATGTTGAGACTAAGCCCCCTCTCTCTAAGACTAATGAACTTTTCAGAAAGAAAATAAAGATTACTTGGAAATATAAAATATATTATCCTTGGGCTCTTGAACTTCCTCACTTAAGTTTATATTCAAATGGGTCCTTCTCTCTCATGGCCCAAGAAACCATTTATTTTGCTTCTTTCTGTCTCCAGGCACCTGATTCCCACCCACCACTCTCCTCATGGTACTGGGAATTGAATGCAGAAGTGCTCTACCACTAAACTACATCCCAGTATTTTTTTTTTTTTCATTTAATTTTGAGACAGGATCACACTAAATTGCTGAGGCTGGCTTCGAACTTGTGATCCTCCTGTCTCATCCTCCCCAGTTGCTGGAATTATAGGTGTGTACCATGGTGCCTGCCTTAGGCATCTGAATTTAAGGTCCACCCTCAGTAATAAAGCTTATTCCAGCTGTGTCTGGGGCTGCTGTAGATTTGCCGGGAGTGATGTGGATACAGAGCCTACTTTGTTTTCTTCCTTGTGCTTTCTGGCATGTCAGGAGACTCCAGAATATGGATGCCTGTGACTAGAAGAGTGTTAGAATCCTTCAAAGTAAGGGGGAAGCTGCTTTCCCAGTTGAAATGGCTCATGCTATGTGTTCCCTTGACATCCAGGACATTTCTGGAAAACAGTGCCTGTGTGAGGGCAGTTCCGATGCACACAGTCATTTGTGTCTCTGAGTACAGGGCCTTCAGCCAGGGTGTGGGAGCTGCACCTCTAGCCAATATCCAGGAACCTTCCCTGAGAGGTCCCAGGAGTCTCCCTGTCCTGCAGTGGGCATGGATGTGAGGCATAGCTGGGTATGGGAGTCCTGGACTTTGGGTTGGCTCCTCAGCAGCAACTGCAGTGATCACTTATTTAGTGAGCTCGTACTGCCTGCCATGTTCTGTGCCCCTCTCATTTCATCAGCCCTGTGTCTTCAGGAGGTGAATGCTCTGATTATTGTCCTTTTACAGGTGCAAAACTAAGGCTCGGGAAACTCAAGTAACTTCCCGGGCCTATGCAAGAAACAAGCAAGCGGTGGGACTCCCACTCGGATCTCTGACTCTCAGACATGCGCTCTTAGCCACCATGTTGGATTGACTCCTGTGGCCAAGTTCTTTAACCTCTCTTGGCCTCTGTTTCCCAGCCTATAAGTAGAATTATACCCTCCTGGTCAGCACTTTGCTGACCCATAACTCTTCTGCCACCCCTTCCATGAAGCAGTATCAGACACTGTGGCACCAGGTGAGTGCTCTTCCCACTGGGGTGGGCCCTTCTGCTTGTTGGGACAAAGTGCCCCAGTAGAGTCACCCCATGGGCTTGGGGAGTGCTTCCCCATCCCTCGTTCCTCAGCCTGGATCCTGCTGCTCTCCACTCTGCCCTGGCAGCCGAAGAGGCAGCTGAGGGCTGCACTGCCAAAGTCCTGCCAGGGAACAACGGGGCACATTAAGAAGGCTGCCAGGTGCTGAGCCAGAGATGTTAAAGGGGCATTTGATTAGTTTCAACCCTAATTGTCAGGTTGCTCTTTTTTTCTCCACAGTAGTTGAGGGGCACAAAGCCCGGGTGTGGATTTCCTCCCTCCATGGCTTCTCCCTGCCTTTGGGTGGGAGTTTGCCTCGACACCTCTCCTGTTCTGGGCCCTCTCCTCTCCCTCTGTGTGTCTCTGCCTCTCCTTCACCTCCCCACCCCCACTTGTCTATGCTATTTGGGTCTATCTCAGCAAATAAGATGAAAGATGTGACCACAGAAGCCATAGGCCTGCCACCCCCACAACTTCAAGGGATTATACCTTTCATCTTGTCCAGTCTCCCTCAATCTTATCCCTGCCAAATGGGCAGCCATCTTTGGCTCGAACACCCCAGTGATGGGGAGCTCACTCCCTTTAGCTCAGCTGGGTCCTAGGTAATCTACCATGACTCAGGGTAACTTAAAGGATTTCTAAAGTGCCTTCTGCTCAGTGTTTCAGGCTCCTCTCAAATCTTTCCTTTCCCAGAAAGCCCTCCCTGATCTTTCCAGTCAGAATTAATCTCTGTCTCTTGAAAATGTTTATAGAACTTAATTTGTACAATTATAATGGCATGGGTGCCACAGTGCTGTGCTTTGCCATCTCCCCAGGCAGAAGCAAGTACTTGAAGGAGCTCTCTCAGCAGGACAGCCCTTTGGGTGAGGCTCCAGTGGAGGCAGGGGACCCCAGAGAGCTGCTTGTGAGCCTAGGCTTCCCCCGTCTCTAGAACTTCCATTCCTAAACCTGGCAAGTGTGTCTTTTGTGCTCTTTTCATCCAGGGAATAATTTAGGCTCTGTGGACAATATGGTCTCTACTGTAAATACCCAACTCTGCTATTTAGAGCAGTGTGGCCATAGACAGGTGGATGAACATACTGTGTTCCAATAAAACTTTATTTGCAAAAGCACACTGCAGGCTGGATTGGGTAGACTGGTTGATTGTCAATGGCTGTTCTGGTCTCTTCCTGATGCAGGAGGCTGAAACTTAGATGGGAGCTGCCTGAAGTTCTTGTGTGACCTTAGGCAGTGCCCTGACCCACAGTGCCTCAGTCTTCTCATGTGCCCCTTGTGCTGGTTGGGAGGTGAGTTGCAATGGTTCTGCCAGTTCTTGACACTCGGTGCGTTCCTGAGTTTTCCACTGGGTCTGGCAGAGCCGCTGTATCCGACTCCGTCTCTGAAACAGTCCCACTGGCCTGTGGTGTCTCACCCGGATTCCTGCCACAGTCTCTGGCTCTTCTCCCCACTTCCTCCCTGAAATCACAGTCCATTCTTTATACACATCCAGAGAGCACATTTGCACGTGTAAATCAGAAGTTCCTGTCCCTTTTCTGAAACTCTTCAGTGGCTTGCCACTGCTTTGATGACAGTACATACCATTCAAAGTCTTGCCTTGTCTGGCCCCACCTCGTTTCCAGACCTGTTCTCTTCCCTTCTCCGGCTCTTTCTTCACACTCCAGCCATGTCGGCCTTCATGCATATCATGTGTGTTCTTCCCTCAGGACTTTTGCACATGGTCCAGCCTGGAGTGTTCTTCCCAAAGATTGTTGTATGACTGCTTCCCCATCACGTCAAGGCCTCAGCTCCAGTCTCACCTCCTCAAGGATGCCTTCCTTGAACCTGCATTCTGAATATGTCTTCCCCAGCTGTTCTGCAACATATGTAACTGTGAATTATACACGCAGCAGCTTGCAGTGTCTGGAATTACTCTGCATTTTATTTACTTGTTTATTCTCTGCTTCAGCAGATACTAAAGACTCAGGAGGACTTCCTCTGTCTTAGTACGATGGTATCCACAGTGCTGGCACATAGTAGGTGTCCGTGTATGTTGAATGAATGAATGAGTGATGCCTGTGTGCCTGAGGACCCACCCAGGTAGTATTTCTTGCTGTCCTGGTCCTGTGTTTTCTTCTTGGCGCTGGAAGAAGTTGCACCCTCTCACCCTCAGGGAGCCCTGTTCTCACAGCATGGGGAGAAACTTCTCCTCCGTTGAGATCAGAGGACCTCTGGCCAAAGGACTGTTAGCCAGAGCTGTAGCCCTTGTCCATGGCCCATAAGGCTTCACTGGTGCTATCTCTGGATGAGGATCCATTGAGTTCTCTCCCTTTGGACAGTCTTTAGAATATGAAGCAAATAACTTTATGGGATTGTATATTTTTCCCTTGGTTCTGGAAATGTGGATCCCTGCTTGCTTCTTTTGGAGCAGGTACTTGCTGGAGGTAAGCTGAGTGGCCCTTTAGTCCAGAGAGGTCTTAAACCCAGAGCCTCACACATGCTGGGCAAGTGCTCTCCCCCTGAGCTATCTCCCAGCCCACGTCTCCTAAAGAGAAGGGTGCTGACTAGGGCCCAGTTGTCCCACAGCACCACAGCACCCATCAGTGGATAAATGGATTTTTATGGGTTGAATCATGTCCCAAGAGAAGATATGTTAAAGTCCTAGGCCTAGGTCCCTCAGAATGTGACCTCATTTGAAAATAGGGTGGTTATAGTCATAATAGTTTAGATGAAGTCATGCTGGAGTGTGTGGGCCCTTAATCCTGTGTGATTCATCAGGGTCCTTATAAGAAAAGAGGCCCAAATGGGGAAGATGGCCCTGTGAAGACAGAGGTGAAGATTGGAGGCATGCTGCCCTAAACCTCAGAACCCCGGGGCAGGGATAATTGTCTTACTCTCTTCTGGCTACTTCTATTCCTTTCTATCTCACGGAAAAGATCCTTTCTTCCTGTGGAGGATCAGCACATTGCACTGCACGTATGTATTCTTCAAAACCACGCTTCTGATTAATGGGTCAGCCTCCCTTTTTTCTTTCTTTCTTTCTTTTTTTTTTTAACTCATCCATTAGCCTTGAAGAGCAGTGGAATAAACACATCGCCTTTTACTTTACTGCATCGTCTCTCATTCTGTTTTGAGTTAAGGTACACTGATTTCAACAAACTGTTTTTGTTCTGGGTCCCAGTTAGATTGATTTGGGGGACTGCTGTGTGGTCGGTGCCCTCGGAACTCTGAGTTTAAAAGGGGCCACGGTGGTGTATCACAGAGGCTGGGCACTGCGGGAGGGACCAGTGGACATGTCGGGTACCAAGAGGAGGTCACAGATCGTGCAGTGGAGGTCAGAAAGGACCTCTGCAAGTGGTGACTTTTAAGGTGGTCCTGAGGACAGTTAAGACTTCAGCACTGTGTACACGGTAGGATTTGGGTCTCTAAGGTAGCAGAAAGTGGGGGAACTTGTTCCTATAATGGTAGGTTAGCCAGAGCCACTGAAACTTTCCCAAAGACTGCCAGAGAGGAGCTGGAAAGGTGAGTGCAGGTTGATTGCTGGGCTGGGGAGGCTGCATTTCAGGAGGCAGGGAAGGGATGGAGGGTTTTGAACAGAGGATGACAAGATCAGCGTATGACTTAGAAAGGTAACCGAGGTGATGCAGGGGGCACTGGAGACAGGATGACCAGTTTGGAGGTTACTGAGATGGAGGGAGAATAAATTCGTTCATTCAGCCACTCTGCCCTGTGCTGGTCCTGACACCAGAGTAGGTAGCAAGGCCACCAAGATGTATAATCTGCTGCCTCTGAACTCAAGATGTTTATAATAGTGACAGCTGCTGCTGGCTGTTCTTGCCAGGCACAGTCTGAAGCCCTTGTATACATTATCATTCTCAGGCCTCACAGCAACCCAGTAACATGCAGGCCATAGTTATCCCCATTGTATAGATGAGGTGCTAAGCCCTAGGAGATGAAATGTTTCACCCAGGTCACACAACGGGTTCCTAAAGGAACTATGACTAGCCTGCAGAGCCCTGAACCCGAACTGTTGGCTCCATATACCAAACAAGTCAAGCCAGAATATTCTGAGGTCTCCCTGAAAGCTGTAGGTGCCAGCTGTATGGGGCTGTATGTGAGCCCATAGAGAGCCAGGGAACCAGATGGCTGGGCAGGGAGGGCTTCCTGAGGGGTATCCTGACCCATTCTTTTCAGGGGAGAGAGATGTAGCCGGGCACTGAAGGTAGGGGTGGAGTGGGGAGCAAAGGGATTTCAGATAGAGGGGACAGAAGTGTCAAAAATCTTTAGTGGGGACAACTCCAAGGGGTATTCAGGGCTTCCAGGTTTAGTGTTGCTGGTCCCTAAAAAGTATAGCCAGAGTAGGACTAGAAGAGTCTGGAATGCAGGTGGGGCCAGGCTCATGATCCGGATTCCACCTCCAGCACTTGGGAGCATGAGGGGTGTCCCATGGTGAAGCCACGTGATCAGATTTGCTTTCTCGAGGGTCTTGGGGTTCAATAGTTAAAGATTCTGGGAGGTCATTTTGTCAGCCACGGTAAGGTGTTTGCATCCAGGTCAAGTGAGGCAGAGAGACTCCCAGGACAAGCCTCCAGGGCTCCATACTCTTAAGCCAAGGACCTGATCTGGAAGGCTCATTGGGCCTAGACTTCTTCATTCAGCTTATCATTTATCCATCAGTATTTGACGGAATACTGAAAGTGCCCCACGCTGGCTCTCTGCTAAGCAGAAGGATATGGTCTCTGCCCTTGAGGACCAGCTGGACCACTAGGCACCCAGTTCCAGGGTAGGTGTCCTGTACAGTCAGGAATGTGGCCTGAGGGCACAGTAAAGGACACTGTAGCCTTCAAACAGGCTTCCTTCCTGCCGCCTCTCTCCTTGCCCCTCCCTGTCTTCACCCCTGGGCTTTTAAGGCCACAGGTTTGCCTGGTTTGAATCTCAGCTTGGCCCTTTACCAGCTGTGTGACTCTGGGAACATTCCGTAATCTCTTTGCTCATTTCCTCCACTTAATGGTCCCTACTTCATAGAATAGTTACTTGGATCGTGTGAGGTCACAATGCAAAGCACTTGGACTAGTGCCTGACACTTAATAAGTGCTACATAGATGCCATCAATATCACAGGTCTGGGATCTCTTAGGCTTATCTCTGTGTTGGACACATTTAGGATTCAGAACTATGTTAGTAAGGGTTCAATCAGAAGAGAAAGTACACAGAAATTTGAATACAGGAAGTTTAAGGAATTACCAACTATAACAGGAGATTAGAGTAATAAAATTGGCTAATTAGAAGTAAAAGGAGCTCTATATAGGAATATCAGATACAGGAGTGGCCACTACCCATAGGGCTGAGGTGAGTGCTTAAGGAGCACCCACACCCATGTGTTGAGGTCAACCCCGGGGAAATCCCTCCCCACAGGGCTGAGAGAGAGTGCCCAAGGAAGAAGCCCCTTGGGCTGAGGTCCTGACCTGTGAGAGGGCACAGCTGTGCTTACTGAGGGCAGAGTAGCTGCTGCATTGCACACCAGTGAAGCTGGGTGATAGGGTTCGTGGTGAGGTGCCTCACGGAAGGCATTTGCTATGAAACCATCCAAAGAGTGGGCTGTGGGAGCTGCTGGCCCTGGGTGCTGTTGGCTGCCACACGCTGCCGGAGCCTGGCAATGCAAGAGGAGGGATGGGAGGAGCTGGGCATGGAGAACCTAGCGCCCACGGAGCCACCCTCACCTCCTATGCAGCAAACACCATGAGCAGGTGGAAAGCCCTTCCTCCTGCAGAGTCTGTCCACACCTTCCCCTGACCACTGAGAACACCAGATTAGCTGGCAAGGAAAACAGGTTTAAGGTCCAGAACCATTTTTGTGTGGCAGGCAATGAAGGTGGGTTTGTAGCTGAGAGGTAATAAATTGTTAACAGACCGTCTTAGTCAGTTTGGGCAGATAGAACAATACCAGAGAGACCGGGTGGTTTAAACATTGTTTCTCACAGTTATGAAGGCTGAGATCAGGTGGTCAGATTCTCAGTAGGGTCCTCCCTCTTCCTGGTTGACAGATAGTTACTTTCCTTGCTGTGTCCTCACCTGGCAGAGAGAGCACACACAAGGATCTCTTCTGAGGTTGCTATTCCCACTCAGAGAGCTCCACCCTGGTGTCTTAAGTACTTCCCAAAGCCCTAGCCTCCAAGTGCCATCACGTTGGTGGGAGGGATTTTACCATGAATTTAGTGGTGGTAGGACAAGACTCAGTCCCCCACCCTGGCACGGAGTCTGATTCAGGGTGTTAGTCCCGTGCATGTGCATGTGCCTGCTGGGGTAACGGTAGTAGTCAAACACATTTTTTTTTTTCCCTGTGGCAAAAATGTATTCACACTATGTAGATAAATAAAGACTATATAGCCTCATCTCTATTCAGGTCAGGCTCTGTCACTAAATGAGTTATTAAAAAGGAGTTATTAAAAAAAGCTTTTTGGATTTTGGATTGAGGCGAAGGGATGGTTGACCTCATTACCTTTCTCCACACAGCAGTCAGATCTTTTGGAAATGTAAATTCCGCCACGGCTCTCCTGGGAACCCATGAGGGGCTTCCTGCTCTAGGATAAAGAGTAAACTCCACTCGGACCGCACATTGTCTTCCCCTTCCCCAGGTCTGCCCTCCAGTCGCACTGTCCTCAAATAAGCTACTTGTCCTGCAACAGAGCCTTTGGATACTTCCTTCTCACTGTGTGGAATGTTCTTTTGGTACACACACACACACACACACACACACACACACTGTCTTGGTAACACGGCCACATCCTTCAGACCTCAGTGCAGGTGTTCTTGCCTGAGGGGAGCTTTCTGAGCCCTCACCCCACCTGAGGCTTTGTTCTTTAAAGAACTTGCCTTAGTTTGTGATTATGCAAACTTACAAACTGTGAGTGCTATGTGAGAACAGTGGTTGTGTCTCTTCCTTCCCCCATTATGTGAGCCCTGCTGTTTACACAGTGCTTAGCATGTGATATATTTGATGAATGAAAACAGGAATGACCATCTTGGATTGGATCTTGAACCAGGAAAGAAAACATTAGGCATTAAAGGAAAGTACTGAAGCAACTGACAAAAATTTGGATTTTAGATTGGATAGCAGTGTGGTATCATTGTTAAATTTCCTGATTTCGATGTCATTATTCTTAGGAAATACACAATGAAGAATTTAGGAGTAAAGTTTTACCATGACTTCAACTTTTGGGTTCAGAAAAAAAAAAATTAGATATAAATAGGGAGGAAGAAGAAGAAAGAATGAAAAACATGAACGTATATGAAAGCTATACAGGAAATCCTTGTACTTCTTGCATCTTTTCTGTAAGTTTGAAATTATTTCACACTAAAAAGTTTTTTAAAAGTCAGTGATTAGAAATGAATGAACAAAAGGGGAAAGGAAGGCTTCAAGTGCAAAAGCAGGAGGTCAGGAGGGGCTTCCAGGAGGGCTATGTGCTTGGAGGTCGGCCCTGGGCTGGGAAAGGAAGAGCGGGGGGAAGGAGCTGGAGCCTTTCTGGGGTGTCTCTTGTGGGAGTGGGGTGTTGCGTGGCTCACTCAGCTTGAGGGTCTCTGTCTACATTTCCACCTCTTGTTCCTTGTGATTTTTGATACACGAAGCCAAGCCATCCCCAGTTCTTCCATTTGATTTCTTTTTTTTACTTAAGAAAAGGGAACTGTCGTCCCAAGTATGCAGATGACTCTTTCTGTCCTTAAATTACGGCCTCCCTGTTGTAGAGGTTTATTCTTGAGCAGTAAAGCACCATGTGTTTCCTGTTTGAGTTACATATTGCTGCATAACAAATTATCTCAAAATGTGGAGAATTAGCACAACAAGCATTTGTTATTGCAGTTTCTCTGGGTCATGAATTTGGGCTTTGCTTGGAGGACCTGGCCCAGCGGCTCTCATGAGGTCACAGTCAAGATGTTGGCCAACTCCGCTGGCATCTGGAGTCTCAGCTGGGGCCCAGCAGTCTGAGGACTCGTGGGAGGACTCAGTTGCTCAGCACGTGGACTTCCCCATGATGACGCTTGAATGCCCTGGCAGCATGACAGCTTGCTTTCCCAGAGCAAGTGATCCAGGAAACAGGGAAGAGGGAGCTCACCAATAAGAGCAGGTGGGCACAAACGGAAAGCACTGTTCCTTCCATGACCTGATCTGGACTCATCCCTCATCCTTGATGCTTTATTCTGTTAGTTAGAAGTGAGGCATGAAGTTCAGCCCTTGTGCAAGAAGAGAATTAGACTCTACCTCTTGAAGGGAGGAGTGAGAGAATTTGGGGACGTTTTAAAACCACTATTGTGTGCGTGACACTAAATGGCACATGGAAGGGATCTAAGGTACAGACTGACGTCTTCCTCCAGAAACTTATATCTGGTAGGAAAGTAAGAAATGCCCCGAAATTGGCCCTAGGAGCCAAGGTATTCCATGGTAGACGGCTTGAGGGAGGTCTGGGAAAGGAGGAATTGCAACGAATGGTACAAAGGGAAGCTCTCGGGAGAGCCGACACCTGCCTTCACAGATGAGCAGCTTTCCCCTTGGTTCTTGACCCTGATTATTGACATTGTCATAACAACGATAATGAATAACGATGGTAGCACTTGAACATTTTCACTGCCAGAGGCACCGTGGCAGGCAGGACTGCTGCGTAGCACATCTCTCCTGGTGAATAGCATCCCTTGGAGTTGTACAGTGGACCATCCTCCTGCCCAATTAGTAAGGCTTTGAGCTTCCTTATGGGGTCAGTACCATTACACAGAGAACAAAGAGAAGCCTTCGGCAATCAAGTGACTTATGCGAGATGGATGGCTAGTAAGTGGCAGAGCTGTTAGGCCCTGGGCCCAGAGACAGACGGATCGGGTTAACTTCCAGCTTCTCTGCTTCAGGTCCTTGCATAAGCATCTTGGACCTGTTTGGTTTTGGTTTCCTCATCTGCACTGTGCACCTTGTTCAGCGCGGTGCCTGGTTTGTAGCAAGCATTGGTTGCTATTGCTGTCGTCAGCTCGCAGGGGCACACATTGCTCTGATGTCTTCAAGTTCGTTGCCTCAGTTTGTTATAAAGGGTTGAGATGAGAGAAGCAAGTGGTAACTACAGCAACCTGCTCTCCCAGTGTATGGATTAAGAATTGGAAGGGAAAAACAACGTGTCTAGGATGAACATCCTGGCAATGTGCCGTCAGTGTCTGCTTTTCCCTGTTTCTGTTTTATTCCCATGAGAATCTGACTGCTTCCTGGGATGCCTGACAGTTCCCTCCTCTGTGCAGGCCCAGATAGTGGCCGACCTGGGTTCTAGGAAGCTGAACGGGAGTTGGCACCTTTCTCTGAAGTGCTGTCCCTGTGGAGGAGCAAGGAGCCTGCCTTAGATAAGTGCAAAAGCAAGTTGGGATACAAGCCGGTGCTATGTGTTCTTGAGTCAATTGCTAAATCTTTCTGGTCTCTGAGAGCCTCCTTTACAAAATGGGCTTGGCAGTCCTTCCCCACCAGAGTTCTTCGTCTGAAAGAAGATGTTTTTGAAACCATGCAAGCACAGTGCAAGGTCTCAGAACCCTTCATTCCTTTCCAATCATTTGAGAAATATGGCTTCTTCAAACAAGTGGAATGTACACAGGTTGTTTGATGGCAATCACTCCTCCCTACCCACTGCCACCCACACCCTCTTTGCTAAAACATTGTTGAGAAAAAACAGTTTTGATCTGAAGTCTGAGGATGAAAACAGCCCTCCAAACCAAAGCAAGAACCACGTGGTTTTTACAAAGTAAGTGGAATTTAAAATTTTAACCCAGTAACCAACCTGGTGACTTGTCTTCTAGAAGGAACACTTTTCTTCTTTAACGAATTGGCGTTTGTGGTCTGTGCTGGTTCACTGTGGAATGTCTCATTGTCTCATTGACTGTGGTCACAGAAGCAGCAGCCCTCACAACCGTGGGAATAACAGAGCCTACTTTGAGACTAAAAAATACCCCCAACCTCCTCCCTTTCATTTCCTCACCTAATACTAAAGCACTTCCTTATTGAAGCTTAAAGAAAAGGACTAATTTCTTTTTTTAATTTTTAAAATCGGTTTGGACATGCATGAACCATTTTTTTTATTCTTAAATTACTGCACATCTCATTGTGTTTATTATACATTGAGGTTATGAGTAAATCTGCCCTGGATCATGTGGCACAAAGTGACGGGAAGAGATCCCACCAGCCCCCTGTGCAGGAGGCTCCCTCTCAGTTTCTCCCCTCCATTTTCTCATTGTTAAACTATATTTCCCCGAAGACAAAAAGGAAAGAGGTAATAGAAAGAGGAGGAGAAGTGTTAGAGGGAAACCTGGAGCTGTCAGTGATTTCTGCTCTCCAGCAGTCTGACCTCAGAGTGGTTAAACTTGGAGTCCCTGCCCCACCTCTAACATGGGGATAATTACAGTAGTAGCCATGTTGTAGGGCTGTGGCCAGAACGACCTGAGAAAATACACAAAGGAAAAATGCCTTGTAGATTCCGCTATACCATGTGCACACTGAGATACGATTGCATCAATGTATAACTTGTGTGATTTTTAAGAATTTGCTTTTAAAAGATTGATTTTCTTTTTGAAACCGTTTGAGTTGCAGAGGCGCCTTGGAGCCACTTAGCATGACGTCCTGCTCTGGGGAGGAACACTGTGTGTAGTGTGCTCAGAGGTAGCCTGCAGCTGCCCTGGCTCCAGGATGTGGAGGGCACCACCTCTCCCTTTCCTTTCTTCCCCTCACCTTCCCAGCCTTTTCGTTTTTCTTGATAAAGGATAGAGCAGTTCTTTTCCTCTTCTCTAAGACAGACAGCAGAAGATGCTGTCGTAGTTAAAAACGAGTAAGCGTGCCAGGCATGCATTCGGCAGATCCACCCTCTGCGCCCACTGCTGCTGCAGGTGCGCCCGCCTGGCCCGCCTGTCTCCCAAGTGTCGGACTTGCTTGTTCAGGAGACCTGATAGTTTTTGTATCAGAGCTCCTGAGTTATCAGGGCTAAGGCATCTGCCCTGGGTCAGGAGGGGGACTCGGCAGGGGACTCTAAGCTCTGTACATCTGAACACTTTTCTCTTTTTCAGCTGGTAGTTTTTTCTGGCTCCAGGTATAGGAGGATTTATCTGTGAAGGTGCAGTGGTGACAGTAATTGTTGCCTTCTTTCTTCCCTCCTCCCTTTCTCCTCTGAAATGGGAGAGAAAACCTGTTCGCATCAGGAGTGCTTCTGCTGTTGGGATTTTCATTGCTTTCTATATAAAGATGTCACAGTGAGGGAGGGGTCAGAGAACAGAGGTGGCAAGACCCAGGAGATCATCTCAGCCAACACTTTACAAACTCTCTGGAAGTCCAAGCCCACTTGAAATACCCAGTTTCAGTGTTGAAAGTGTCCTGTAAATATGTTTCTACTTCTTTAATTATATATATATATATATATATATATATATACACATACACACACATATATTCACACACACGTATATTCACACACACACACACACATACACACACACACACTCTGGGGTTGAACTCAGGGACATTTTACCACTGAGCTCCATCCTTAGTCTTTATTTTATTTTATTACTTTTATTATTATTATTTTAATTTTGAGACAGGGTCTTGCTTAAGTTGCTGAGGCTGGCCTTGAACTTGAAATACTCCTGTCTCAGCCTCCCAATTTGCTGGGAATACAAGCATGTGCCACTGTGCCTGGCTCTCTTTAATCTTTTTACAGTTGTAATAAGAATAATTTTTAAAAACTGCTTCTAGGTGTTGTGTTCCACATTTTTATATGGTAAAAAACACCAGCTTATTCTCATAGCATCTAGTTAATTAAAGATAATCCAAAGAGTCCAGGTAGGGCAGGCTGTGTGGATTTTTTTAAAAGCATCTGCCTACTCATATAGATACATCTACATCCATTAAATCAGATTTTCTCAGTATTGGGCAGCTGAAGCCAAACAGAAGCAGATATAAGCTTCAACCTGTTGTCTCTGACTTCTGAGTTCCAGTTATTCATGTTGATCAAAACAACCTCATTAGTTAACTTTATAGTAAATAAATGCCATTAATTTGAAAATTAAGAATTCATAATAATAAAATGCAACTTTCTGGTCTTATTAAATGAAAGACTTGACTCACTGAAAACCTATCTGTTTTTCAGAGAACATTGAGCTAGCATCCCTCATCATCATTACTTGCTTATTAAATTATGTCCCAGCTCATTAATGTAGCAACCTGATATTTGCACAAGAAGGTCTACGTACTGGCAACTACATTTATATATTCATATTCACATCCCAGCAATTGCTTTTTATGTGTGAATGGACCCTGGCAAATTTCCCCCTTTTGGATAGTCTCAGCTCATAAAAGAAAACATTTTCTTCCATCCTCCTAAGAAAAGCTTTGCCACTGCCCAACCCCAGGTGGTCATGGTTTAATTATAAAACCATTACCTTTTGCTTCCTGTTGGAGTTGTTTCCCATGTTCTTAGAGGCTTGTTGGGCAGTTTGCCCATAAAAATCACTATATATAAAAATCTAGCAGCTATTGAACACTAGCATGAGAAACAGGTCAGTCCTCGACCTCCTAGAGGCCAAGCAACCCCACTCCCCCCAGCCCCGTGGCTGGCTCCCTCTCCCACCCTGTCTGTGTCTGTCTGTCTGTTGCTGGCTCCACTCCCATCTTCCTCAGGCTTTGGGAGCAGCTGTTACAGCAGCCTTAAGTCTCATTCTTCATCCACGAGGTGCTGGAGGAGCCAGCATATACATGTGTGTGTGTGTGTGTGTGTGTGTGTGTGTGTGTGTGTGTGTGTTCTGTGACTTCTGGCAGGGTAGGCTACCCTGTGGGAAGGGACTATCACGTCACCCTCCCATCTCCCAGGGTTTTGTTTGAGGGGCGGTGGGGCGTGCACTTGAGCCCTGTGGGAATCAAGGATCTGCAGTCTCTTCCCCGTGGCCTTGTTATCTGAACCCTTTAGCCCCTCAGCACCCAGGCCTGTCTACTAGTTCATTTGCAAACTACTCTCTCAGTCCAAGAAAGCAGCTAGAGGAAAGATGGAGAGGGTTCAGCTGGACCTCCAAGTGAAATAAAGACCATGGAAGTTCACGACATGCATGGAGGGCTGTGTTTGTCACAGAGACAAATGTAGGGAGTGAGCTCTGGCCTCCATACGCCCCAGCTCAGCAGTCAGGAAGGCCTGGGTTTGAATCTTGGCTCTGTGCGGGGACCATAAGGGAGATGCCTAACATTTCTGAACCTCCGTTGTTTTACACATAAAATGGAAATAATAGCTACCAACTTCACAGACAGACGCTAAAGATTGATTGGAGACTCTTTAAATGAGACATGTGTCTGGCACGTTGTGAGACCTCAAGAACAGCTATTAATTTTGGGGGGACAGTGACACTCAGAGACTGTTTTCCTTTCTTTAAACTGTACAGTTTAACTTACTTGATTTGACCTGGATAAAAACATAGGGGGCAAGGGCAGAGGAAGGGGGTCATTCCTGGTCATTTGTCCATTTTGCTCCTCCTGCCAGCCATGTTCCCACCCCAGCCTGGACCCTCCTGGGACCAGGAGTAGTCCTGCCTCCCCAGAGCAGAGATGGGCTCACATGCTCAGTCGGAGCCTTCTTGTAGTGACTGTGGGCAGCCAGGAGTGGCCTCCTCGCAGGCCTGTGACCTCGCTGCCCTCCCACCTCGAGGTCCCTCTCTCATTTCAGGAGCCCTCCCAGGACTTCACAACAACACACTTTCACACCGGGCAGATCGTTGCCATCGGATTCTCCAGTTTGCTGTCTCCAGGGTGGAGGAGAGACATTTTAATTAATTACAGTCCCTATGCTCTGGAGATCAATAACGGTAAAGAGCTGCCGAATGAATTCCCAGCCCCCGCCCTGCTTCCAGCTCTGTGACCTTGGCACCAGTTGCTAAAGCCTCTGGGCCTCAGTTTCCTCCTCTCTAGAATAGGAATGCCCGCTTCCCAGGAGTCTCTGGAGGCTTCCAAAAGGCACAGCAATCAAAATGCTGTCAAGGGCTGGGGTGGTGGCTCAGTGGTAGAGCACTCACCTAGCAGGCACGAGGCACTGGGCTCGATCCTCAGCACCACATAAATGTAAAATAAAGATATTGTGTCCACCTAAAACTAAAAAAATAAATATTTTTCAATTATGGAAGGCTGGTTCTAAGTTCTTATTAAGATGGAGTTTTTGTTTCCAAAGTGTGAGCATGAAGAGTTTTGCCATGTCTAGAACCTTCTTGCTTTGCTACTTGATACCGTAAAACTGACTGGCAGATCCCACTTTCCTTCCTGAGCTTGAGGGAAGCAAGTAGCCCCGATAGCATTAGGGGGATAACTGAGGTGGGCAGGTGGGAGTAAGTTCTGTTCTCAGACCTTGGTTCCTCCTGGAAAAGGTCATCTTCCTGTGGGACCCTGAGTGAGAAGCTAAAAGTCAGGGATTTCCCCTGACAGTCAGCACCATTCACCATGCTGACCACCAGCACTGGTTCTTTGTGGTGAAGAATGGACTCCTTGTTTATCCCAGCCTCTTCTTCCTGCCTGCCTCCTTTCTTTCCCCTGCACTGTATTCTGCACACAGCAGCCAGAGTGATCTTTCTGAAGCCTAATTCTGGTCATGTCCCTATCCTGCTCAGAGCCCTTTTCAGGTTTCCCATCCCTGTTAGGACAGAATCCAGAGTTCTTGCTGTGGCTGCCCCTGCCCTGTGTGATCTGGCTCCTGCCAGCTTCTCCAGCTGCATATCCTGCTCCCCCTACTGTGTTGTGGTTGAATACGTGGAGTCCCCCCAAAAGCTCCTTTGTTCATGCAGGAATTATGAGATTGTGAGAGCCGTAACCTAATCGGTCCATCCTGGTTTGGGGCCACCGCTGACTGGGTGGTAGATGTAGGCAGGTGGGTGTGATTGGAGGAGGAGTGTTGCTGGGGATGCCCTGGAAGGGTGCCTCCTCCCAGAGCCCTTCCCCTCCCTCTCTCTTCACTTCCTCGCTCCTCCAGCATGCCCTTCCCCTACACTCATCTCAGGCCCAGAGCGATGGACTTGGCCTAGCACAGACTAAACCGCTGGAACTGTGAGCTAAAAAAAACTTTTCCTCCTCTAAGTTGTTCCTGTCGAATGTTTTGGTCACAGTGGCGAAAATTTGACTGACACACCAGGTCACCCTCAGCTCCAGTCGTAGCCCATGCACTCCCTAGACATGTGTGCTCTACCGGACCCCAGGCCTTGGCAGGATACCAGTTTGGGATTCCCCTGGCCAGGTCCTCCACATGCTTTGGGTCTCTGCTGAGACACTGCCCCCGCAGCAAGCCTTCCCCGCCCACCCTTCAGCCTGGAAGGGTTCCTGTGATGCCCCATGTTGATGGGAATCTTGGCCCCTCCCACATCCCCGGGCAGTCATGGTCTTCTTGCAGTCTCTCCTCACCTACACTGTGGGTGCATGTGTTCCTTGTGGGTGGCCCCGGTGCGACTTGCTTACTGTTAGAGCCTTCAGCTCTGAGCACTTCCTGCCACAGAGTGCAAGCCAAATAAGGAAGGACATAGATTGTTACTCTCTGACAGAGAAATCTGGGGCTATCAGAGTCACTAGGCACTTGCCAAACTGATAACTTGGTAGCCCCTGCCCAGCTCCCTAGCCCTCCAGATTCAGAATTTCTGTGGGTAAACCAAGCAATCATTTGAAGACCTCTCAGTGATTTGGCCCAGTGCTAGCATTTTACAAAAGAGATAACTGATCAGAGGCAGAGATGACTTCTGTAAGACCCCATCTCTCTCTCTCTCTCTTTCTCTTTCTATTGCACGTGTGCGTGCGCACGCACACTCGCACAGAGATTTTATCGGAGATGACATGAAGGTCTGATGCTTTTTCCATTCCCACAGTGTTGATCTTTGAGAAAACCACAGGAAGCACAGGACGGAGAGTCGGTGTTCCTCTTCTAACCTTAGGTCTGAACTGGAGAATCTTGGCAGATTGTTTATTTTTTCTTTCCACAAAAAGTACTCCGCCTCAGAATATGGGCTACTTATTTTTAAAATCCTAAATAATTACTTTCACTCCAAGACTTACATAATTTTTTTAAACACAGGAAATCCCTGATGTTTCATTTTCTGCCTCACAACTGATTTGTAGAGAGGATGAATTATCCTGCCTGATGCCATGAAGTCTGTTTTTATCATCTGGGATGCTGAGACTAAAACTGAAAGGACATATTTAATATTGCTTCTAGTGCTCAGTGACATGGCCCGAGTATCCTTAAAGCCTGCCAGAGGAGAGCCGCCATGCAGGAACATGTGTTAGGAATTCATTCAGCCTGCTCGCCAGCACAAGATGGAAAGGAAGAGCTCACATTTGACACAGATAAAGTGGAGTGTGTTTGGAGGAAGGTTCTGGAACACCACAGGACCAGAAAACTGTGTTAAAGAGAAGGGTTGAAGAAACTGGGCATTTTCACTTTCAGAGAACTCAGTGGCTTATAAACGCCCAAGTCCTGGGGATTGCAGGGGAGCATTAAGGAAAAGTAGACCCTGGATGTGAGGGCAGAAGGTACTGGGAAAGATCTTCCACTTGATTGTAAGGAAGAACTTTCCAGCAAATGGAATCTTGCCAGTGAGCATTCTTTTATCTATCTATCTATCTATCTATCTATCTATCTATCTATCTATGGGACCAGGGATTAAACCCATGGGAGCTCATCCCCAGTTCTTTAAATTTTTTTTGATTTTGAGGCAGGGTCTCGCTTAGTTACTTAGGGCCTCACTAAGTTGATGAAGCTGATTTTGGACTTGTGATCCTTCTGCCTCAGCCTCCTGGGCCACTGGGGTTACAGGCATGTGCCACCGTGCCCAGCCCAGTGAGCATTCTTAAAGGTAAGAGTTTCCACTGCAAGACACATGTTCAAGGCTGGAGCCATGTTATGGGCCTCCCACAGAGTCCTGGGTGAAGGTCAGATAGGACCAGATGAGGCCCACCTACCCTTTGACTGGCGCTAGGGCAAACCCAAGGCCTAAAGGAGTGAAGGGCTCTCTGACAGAGCCTTGTCCTCAGTTCCAGTGGGTTGCTTGGGAATGTGGGTCCAGTGAGGCCAGAACTTTCTTTGGGTTTTTCAAGAAAAGATGGACTTGTGCATTTTGTTCTATGGACTCTCCTGGGTTTTCAATACCGTGCAGGTCAAATAGAGCCATCTGTGTCTGCCAGGTGTCAGCCAAGGCCTGCCAGTTTGATCCCCCATTCCGGGACTCTTGGGGTTACGTGCACTTCAGTTCTTCAGAGGTGAGGTGAGCGAAGTGGGTAGGGTAGGCATTGTCTCTCCAACAGATGGAGGAGTCAGGACATCTGGAGCCAAGAAGCTTCCAGAGAGACCCAGTGCCAGGTGGTAACAGAGGAGGGCGAGGACAGGGTTGAGGAGGAAGAGGAATGGCCAGTTACCTCCCTCGCCCATTCCATTAATATTTCATGTTTAAATTCTTCTTACAAAATTATGTGGACGAAGAGAGGGCTGGAAGGCCCAGCACTTCCTGGGGCTGGAGCAGGAGTTCTGCTTCCTGAGGATATCGGTGTGAGGCTGCTTTCCTTCTCCCCCATGCACTGCCCTGGTGCTGGGTGCCCTGCAGTTTGCATGCGGCGCGCATATCCCTGAGCTGAGGCCTGGAGCTGTTCCAGGGCTCTGCCTCTCCTCCTCCCCAGGGATCTGCGTCTTAGGCCTCTAACCATGGCTGACACTTCACCCTCATAACCCTGCTTTGGGTGTAAGTCTTCTCAGGACCCAGAGGCTCTTTTAGAATGCGCAGAGGAAAAGAAGAAAAGCCACAGGAATGCAACCCAGCGTCCATCTCAGGCTCTGGGTATTGGACTGCCAGGGACTCGGGCATGAATAAATTAGCTCTGCCACGAAAGCAACCTCAAAAAGCCAGTCGTGGCCAAACCACATTTATGGCTCCCTGATGCAGTTTGGGGCCTGTCTGCCCAGCTTCCTGCATCTTGGCCTTCCTGCCTCTCCTTAGCTCCAAGAGCAGCTTGCATACCAGCTTCAGCAGTGAGCTGCCCCTTTGTTTTTTAATCAAAGTTTTTATTTTGTGTAGTATTGGTACTTTTTTTTTCCCCAACACAGCTTTATTGAGATAAAGTCGAAGAATAATAAACTGTTTGTCTTAAGTGTGTAACTTGATCAGTTAGAACATATGTGTAGCCTTGTGAAGGCATTGTCACCGTCAGGTAATGGACCCCGAGGGTCCTTGTGCCCCTTTGTCTCTCTTCCCTCCCTCTATCCCCACATAACCACTCACCTGCTTTCTTTTTCTCTAGATGCATTTTCTAGAAATTTATGCAGAAGGCACCACACAGTGTGTATTCCTTTCTGCATGGCTTTTTAAAAATTCAGCTTGATGGTTTTTGTTGTAGTTGTTTCCTGTTTTTGTTTTCACAGTGCTGGGGATCGATCCCAGGGCCTTGCACATGCTAGGCAAGTGCTTTGTACCTCAGCTACATCCCAGCCCAGCATGACAATCTTGGAGACTCATCCACACCCTTGTGTGTATCAATAGTTCATTCTTTTTTTATTGCTGAGCAGCACTCTGTTGCATACTACAATTTGCTTATCCAGTCACCTGCTGATGACATCTGCATTGTTTTTAGGTTTTGCCTATTAGAAATAAAGCTTCTGTGGACATTTGTGTACAAGTCTGTGTGTGGACATGTGTGTTTGGTTTTCTTGAATAAACAGTTAGGACGGGGACAGCATGAAGAATTGAAATTTGCTCTTCTCACATGAGATTTACCTGCTCTCATGATTGGCACCTCTTCATGTGTTTCTTGACCACATTGTATCTTCTGTGAAGAATCTGTTAAGTCTTCTGCTTGTGTTTAATTTTTTTTTTTTGCCTTATTATGGAGTTTTAAGAGTGTTTTGTGTATTTGGCACACAGGTTTTTCATCTGATCCATGTTTTACAAATACATTCCCCCATTCCTTGGCTTGCCTTTGTGTTTTCTTATGAAGGTGTTTGTATCATCTGGTAAAATATGGAGCATACGAGGTTTCCGGGGATAAGAAAGACACTGAATATTTAACAGATATAGTCAACCTTAAGAATCCTGTAAGACCTGAATGTGGAGCCCACGTGAGTGAGAGTGTATTTACCATCATATTAACTCTGGATTTGGGGATTGTTTTGCATAGTTTGAGGAAAACACTGTGGAGCGCCACCCTAGGTGCTAGAAGAGAGAGGGAAGGAAAGGTATGAGCACAATCAGATGTGGGTCCTCTGCTTAGGGGCGCCCTTCTGCGGAGGAAGAGGTATAAAGCATGCATTCTGGTCAAGGTTACCATGGCATGTGCTGTATGCTTTATTGGCATGATGCTATTTAATCCCCCAAACTATCCTAGAGGTAACTCTTCCCATTTGTCAGATGCAGAAACTGAGGCTAAGTGAAGGTGAGTAACCTCCCCGATTCATACAGCTGGGACAGAGAGACCCAAATCCAATCTCAAGTGTTCAAAGCCCTCATTCTTAATCTTCAATTTAAATTGCCTCCCAAGTGGAGCCTAAGACAATGGGTTAAGGAAACATAAGAAAGTCCTAAACAATGTTGTGGAGTAAGAAGTGAAAATTTACTTTTGGCTTTGTGCCCTGGAGCACCATGGCAAAGTTAGCATTTGAGCTGATCCTTGAAGGATATGTGGCCTCAGTAACAGAGATCAGTGACAGAGATGGGGGAATGGCAGCTGAAGGGGACAGCATAAGAAAAGGTGCAGGGCTGTGTAGCTCAGTGGTAGCCCATGTGGGGCACTGGGTTCGATCCTCAGCACCACATAAAAATAAAGGTAGTATGTCTCCATCTACAACTAAAGAAATAGGTGAGAATAGTCATGGCACCTCGTGACTAAGGCCTGTTAACCCTAAGGGTCCACAGTAGAAGAGAGGGGATGAAACTCTACTTTGAAAGTTGGACTAAGAAATGTGAATTTGATTTCAGAAGGTGACCCACTGAAGTGTGGGAGCAGGAGGTGGTGATGTGATGGGTGCGTGTCCCAGGGTACGTGGATTGGAGTTGAGGCAGAGAGCAGCTGGGGACCTCGTGGCCTCTACCTTAGGTGTAGGGGCCCCGGCTAGAGCATGAGCTGTAGAGATGGAGAAGGGATAAACACCTGGTTCACAAGCAGAAACTACCCCCCATGCATT
Organism: Spermophilus citellus; assembly: GCF_964194105.1. Taxonomy (NCBI): domain Eukaryota; kingdom Metazoa; phylum Chordata; class Mammalia; order Rodentia; family Sciuridae; genus Spermophilus; species Spermophilus citellus. The sequence goes on along the minus strand of NC_138182.1, from coordinate 138,666,130 downwards.
CCTTCCATTCTATCAACTTTATAATCTGGAACTAACTTGACCTGTCCCTGCAGCCTCCTCCTTCCTTGTCCATCTGTATTTTGCACACCTCATTGCTCCCACACAGTAGCCAGCGTGGAGAGAAACTCAATTTGTCCAGTCTGTAATTTGTTGACTAATTCTGATTAATGAGGTGGTACCTGGCAAAAGTGGAAATTTGGGGCCAAAATGAAGTCTTATGTTATTCATGCATTCATTTTATTCATTCAAGTTACCAAAATCATTTATTTACCATTTGTCCAAAATTAAAAAAAAAATTCGATAAATACTGGATCAGTGGTATTTATCACTTATCTCTTCTCATGTGCCAGACCCTGGGGTCAGCATGAAGATAACGGTGTGTAAGGGAACACAGTCTCTGCCTGTTAGAAATTCCCAGTCTCGTGGAGGACTGGACCTGCCATCTGCTTCGGGGATTCCTTCCTCCCTCCCTCCTGTCCTCCCTCTCCTCCTTCCTCCCCTCTGTCCACAGTACTGGGGATGAATCCATGCATCATGCATGCTTGGCAAGCCCTCTACCACTGAGCTACATCCTCACCCCTTCCTAAAAATCCTGTTCTGAGACAAGCCTTGCTAAGTTGCCCAGGCTGGCCCTGAACTTGTGATCCTCCTGCCTCAGCCTCCTGAGTCACTGGGATTACAGGTGTGCCCCACTATGCGCACTAAAAATTTGTTTGCATCTCACGTTTTTGAACTTATTTTCCTCTCCTTTCTTGCCTTTGGGATTGTTTTTTCTTCATTTTACTTTTTTTTCTCTCTTCTAGTAACTAAGGTCAGAATTCTCTTTCTCTGCTTTGAATACCTAAACAAGAAATGTTAGCATGCATTCTTGAGTCTACAGTTAATCAATATTTTTACCCTACTGTGCCGGTATGAGGAATTGAGCGAGAGCTAGCTTTGATTCCTCACCTTGTCTGACTTCTGTGCATGCTGTCACGTGTTTTGGTTATTTCTTTTTGATTCCCCAAGACTGTGCTGCTGTTGTTTCATATAGGCTTTCTGAGTGGAGACACTTTCCTTCTGCCTGAAGTGTGTCCTTTTAAATTTCTTTTTGTGAGGGCCTCATGATAGCAAACTCAGTTTTTTGCTTGAGAATATCTTTACTTTGCTCCTGCTCTTGCTGGGCATACAATTCTAATTCACAGTGTTTATCCTGAGTATATTGGATGGATTTCTTCCCTGTCTCCCGGATTCCATTACAGCTGTTGGGAGGTCAGGGGTCACCTAGTGATTATTGCTTTTATGGGATCTGTTTTTTATCTGGCTACTCTTAAGATGTTATATCTGTTTGTAGTATTCTGCAGTTTCACTCTGATATGAAGTTTTAAAAGCAGCTCTTACTGGTGTATAAGTTACACACAGTGAATTGTACATATTGGAAGTGTACAGTTTGGTAAGTTTTCACATATATATGTACCCATGAAAACACCACCATTTCAAGATCATGAACATACCCATCACCTCCAGAGTTTCCTTGGATCCTTCTGAATTTATAGCCTCAGGCAATCCCTGATCTACTTGCTTTTTTCCATAGATCAGTATGTATTTTCTACAAACAGAATCACATAGTATACGCTCATTTTTGAAAATCTGCCTTATTTCAATGAGCATGATTGTTTTGAGATTCGTCCATCTTGTAGCATACATTAAAAGTTTGTTCCTTTTTTATTGTAAATTACATTCCTTTGTATAGATAGGTCAGCCTGCTTATCCCTTTACTGTTTATGGACATTTGGGTTCTTTTGAGCTTGGAGCTGTTACAGAGTTTCTGAGAACATTCGTGTACAGACCTTTGTCCGGACATGTGCTTTTATTTCTCCTGGGTAAACATCTGGCAATGGAGGGACTGGTCATGTTAGGTGTGTATTGAACTGTGGGGGGGACCATTTTCCATTCTCAGCAACAGCTTATGAGAGGATTTCAGTTTCTCCATATCCTCGTCAGTACTTAGTATGATCAATCTTTTCATCTTCAGCCATTCCAACAGGTTTGCATTTCATTGTGGCTTCAATTTGTATTTCTCTAATGACCCTGGACATCTCTTCATAAGCTCTTTCCTTCTGTTTATTTCCTTTATGATGTATCTAGTCACATAATTTGCCCATTTTAAAAACTGGGTTGTTAAGTTCTCATTTTTGAACTTTGAGAGTTCTTTTTATTCTAGGTACAAGTCCCTTATTAAATATATATTTTGCAGTATTTTTTTCCTAGCCCAGGCCTTGTCTTTTTATTCTCTTGACAGTGTCTTTTGAAGGACAGGAGTTTTCAATTTTGTTGCAATTTGAGTTATCAATTTAGTCTCATATGGATCATAGCTTTTAGTTTTATATCTAAGAAATCTTTCCACTAACCCAGAGTCACAAATTTTTTAAGATTATGTTTCGGGCTGGGGATGTGGCTCAAGCGGTAGCGCGCTCGCCTGGCATGCGTGCGGCCCGGGTTCGATCCTCAGCACCACATACCAACAAAGATGTTGTGTCCGCCGAGAACTAAAAAAATAAATAAATAAATATTAAAAACTCTCTCTCGCGCGCTCTCTCTCTCTCTCTCCCCTCTCACTCTCTCTTTAAAAAAAAAAAAAAAAAGATTATGTTTCATTCTAGATAATTTAAAAAGTTTAGATTTTTACATGTAGATTTTTTGATCCATTTTGAGTTAATTTTTATATGTGCTATAAAGTCCTTTTTTTCCCATTTTCACATCTAGTTGTTCCACCGGTTGAGTGGACTATAATTTCTCCTCACTTTTGTCAGAAATAGTTGCTCCTTCATCTGTACCTGTACCCTCTATTCTGTTTCGTTGATCTGTTTGTTTTTCTTTGTACCAATCCCATGTTGTCTTGATGCTGACCACTTTATAGTAGGACTTGGAATCAGGTGTTAGGTATCTAGTTGGGTCTTTTCTGAAGTTGTTTTGGCTATTCTGGGCCCTTGGCATTTCCATATGACTTTTAGAAATCAGTGTGTCCATTTTTTTAAAAGAATTTTCTGGGCTTTAAAAATATTAATTTATTTATTTTTATTGGGATTCCATCAAATCCATAAGTCAACATTCAGCCTTTTGATCCATATTATGTTGTATATCTTCACCAATTCAATTTTTTTTTGGTTAATTTGTCTTAATGATCTTTTGTATTTTTAGGTCTTCATGTGTTTTTCAGCTTTAGTTATAGAATCTGATAATTTTTTATGTTTTTGTAAATGGTATTTTAAAATTGTTCATTGCTGAGACAATGAAATACACCTGAATGTTTTGTATATTGTTTGACTACTATGATCTTGCTAAGCTCACTGTTAAAGTTCTAGTGATTTTTGTATGGATTCTGTCAGGTTTTCTACATAGGCTGTCATGTCATGTACCAGTGAAGAGAGTTTTATTTATTTCTTTCCAATCTGGATGCCTTTCATTTCTTTTTCATGCCTCATTTCATTTCTTAGAACCTCTAGTACTATGTTGAATGGAAGTGATGGGAGTGGATATCCTCGTCTTGTTTCTCATCGGGAAAAAAATATTCAGTCTTAAATGATGACATTAAGTATATTATTAACTATAGGATTTTCATAGATGTTCTTTATCTGATTGAGGAAGTTCCTGGTAGTTTTAGTTTGATGTCATGTTTAATCGGGAATACATGTTGCAAAAATCCAACATCATATAACAAAAAGTCAAGTAAATGCTTCTTCTGCATTTATTCATAATTATTTGATATTTCTTTCCTAATTTGTTGATATAGTGGATAATTTGATTTGGAATGCTAAACCAACCTTGCATTCCTAAGAATTCCTAACTCCACCAATCTTTATTTGATAACTTTTTTTTATATATTGTTAGATGTCATTGCTAAAGTTTCATTTAAAATTTTTACATCTGTATTTAATTTTGAATCTATTTAATTTGATTTAGAGTTTTTATATCTATATTGAATTTTAAATCTATATTTAATCTTCTATGGAATATTTTGTTATTATAGTTCTAAAAGTTATACTTGGATATTTTTAAAATCTGCTTAGTCTTTCTCGTGGTCTCTTATTTTCTCTTCATATTGTCAATTCCTCTTAATTCTTGTAAAACATTAAACATATTCTATGTCTGGTAATTTCACTGTCTAAAATTTTTTTGTGGATCTAATTTTGCTGGGTTTTTCCCTCACTGCTTTTCTAGTACCTAATTTCCTTACATATTTTAGGTATGGGGGTAGTTGCCTACATTCCTTTTTCCCTCCTTCTTTCCTCTCTTCCTCCCTCCCTTCCTTCCTTTCATTCTTTTTTCTCTACTGTGAACTCCTATTTCTTGGGCCCTTTTCTGTGAGAGTAGTCTGAGGACTAGGTGAAAGTGGTTCCTCCAAAAAAGATTGGCATTTGCTTCTGCCATGTACCTAGTAGGATCTCTCTACGTTTTCAGCCTAAAGATTTTCAGACCTCTCAGGTACTCTGATTATGGACCAAAAACCAGCAGGAGAGTTGGCTTATGTTAAAATATTCTCAGGAGGAACCAAAACAGGTATGAAGACTAATGGAATAGAATAGAAGACACAGAGACAAACACACATAAATGCAGTTACCTCATACTAGACAAAGATGCCAAAAACATACATTGGAGAAAAGATAGCCCCTTTAACAAATCGTGCTAGGAAACTGGAAATCCATATGTAGCAGAATGAAAGTTAACCCCCATCTCTCACCCTGCATAAAACTCAACTCAAAGTGATATTAGACCAGAAACTGCACATACTAGGAGAAAACGGAGACTCAACACTCCAATGTGTCAGCTCAGGAACCAGCTTCTTAACAAGACTCCTACAGTGCAAGAAATAAGCTCAAAAATCAATAAATAGGATGGCATCAAACTAAAAAGCTTTTTCACAGCAAAGGAAATAATCAAGAGCATGAAGAGAGAGCCTACATAATGGGAGAAAATCTTTGCTACTCCCACTTCAGGTAGAGTGTTAATTTCCAAGTTATACAAAGAACTCAAAAAACTTAACACCAAAAAAAAAAAAAAAAACAAACAAACCCAGATAACCCAGTCAATAAATGGGCAAAGGAACTAAAAAGGCACTTCACAGAAGAAGAAATATGATTGGTCAACAAATATATGAAAAAGATGTTCAATGTCTCTAGCAACTAGAGAAATGCAAATCAAAGCTACACTGAAATTTCATCTCCTTCCAACCAGAATGGCAATCATCAGGAATACAGGTAACAATAAATGTTGGTGAGGATGTGAGCAAAAAGGTACACTCATGCATTCTCTTGGGAGTGCAAATGAGTGCAACCACTCTGGAAAGCAATATGGAGATTCCTCAAAAAAACTAGAAATAGAAACATCATTTGATCCAACTATTTCACCCATGTTATATATCCAAAGGATTTAAAATCAGCATACTGCAGCGATACAGCCACATCAATGTTTATAGCAGCAAAATTCACAATAGCTAAGCTATGGAGCCAAACTAAATGCCCATTAGCAGAAGAATGGATAAAGAAGTTATGGTATATACACACAATGGAATATTACTTAGCCATAGAGAATGACTTTATAACATTTGTTGGTAAATGGGTGGATCTGGAGGCTATCATGCTAAGTAAAATAAGCCAATCCCCAAAAAACAAACGGGTGAATATTATTTTCTCTGACATGTAGAAGCTAAGCCACAATAAGGGGAGAGATAGAAATTCAGAGAATTAGACAAAAGGGGAATGTGGGGGAGGGAGGGAGGATGGGAAAAGCAAAGACAATAGAGGGAATCAGACATAACTTTCCTATGTACACAAATGAATATACCAGTGTCTATACATCCATAAGACTGGGGCCCTAATTAGACTTAGATATAGTCCATGCATGTGTGATTTTATTAAAATGAACTCCACTGTCATGTATAAGTAAAAAGAACCAATAAAAAATGTGGAATCCTTGTCACCCCTTAACTCATTGTCAGAATCTGAGCCAGTTCTCTGATGAGATGGCCTTATTTCTAACTGATAACAAAGGGGTAGGGTTCCCGGTATCTGGATGGTGGTATAGAGTGGGCCTGTCATACTCCCACCTTATATGGACTCTGGGCTTTGTCCTCTTTCTTGGGTCCTAAAAGGATGTGCAAATCAATACATGTGTTGACCATGTTTAATAAATGCCCTAAATCACATACCAGTTCCTGCTGAGCACATTGGTGCATGCCTGCAATCCCAGCAGCTCGGGAAGCTGAGGCAGGAGCATCGCAAGTTCAAAGCCAGCCTCAGCAACTTAGTGAGGCCTTGTCTTTAAACAAAGTACAAAAAAGGGCTGGGGATGTAGCTCAGTGGTAAGTGCCTCCTAGGTTTAATCCCCAGTATCAAAAAAAAAAAAAAGAAAAGAAAAAAAAAAAGGAAGGAAAGGAGGGAGGGAGGGAGGGAGGAAGGAAGGAAGGAAGGAAGGTCCTGTTCTCCAATTAGCTGTAGATTTCTATTTTCATTTGGGTTTTGGTTTTCTGTTATCTCTTACTTCCTTGCAACTTTGTTCGTACATTTAAAAATATGTGATTTTGCCTTTGCTGTTGTTCTTTAGTCTGCTTTTCAGTTATTTTCAACTAGTGGTTTGATCAGAGTATCCAGTCTACCAGGGACATGTAAATTGGGTCTCAGTCTTTTTATGTTCTCAGGGTTAGAATTTGTTTCTTTTCTGGCAACCTGGGATTAATTGTATTTTTGTTCACTTTGTTTCCTTTATTATTTTGGTGAGCAGTAGAGAGCTAGGGAGGAAGGTGCTTAGTTTTCTTGTATTGATGATCTGTGCACCGAGGTACAGACTGCTTGTAGGAGCAATGAGCCCCTGGGCCTTGCTTCTTTCCCTTCTCCTAAATCATCTATGCCAACAGAGTTGAGCCTTTTTTTTTTTTTTTTAAATCGGAGTGTGATTAAAATTCCTACACTGTATCACAGCTAGAGTCAGCCCTCTGTTATATGACTCTCCTCCTATTCTCTCTCCTTTAGATTATTTATTGCCGTTAAAACAATGTGATTATTTGTGTAACTGTTAGATTTAAAATTTGTCTCTCCTGCTAAGGATGTAAGTTCCATGTCATCAGGCACCAGACTGCTCTTACTCTCTCCCTGTAGCGTCTCTATTTTCTGACATAGTGCTTGGTTTGTAAAGAGCACTGGATGATCAGATTGATGAATGAGTGAATTAATGAATGACAGGATCTGTCAGAATACATGGAGGGATTAGGAATTTGTGATAACTCAGTTTAGTCCATCAGCTCTTCTTGGAGGCCTTCTCTGAGTCAGTCTCCACGCCAGGTATATTTGGAAGATGCAAAGATGAGCAAAATCCATATCTCACCCTTAAGGAACCCCTGACCCAGTGGAGAAAACACAGTGTTTCCACTATTGGAATTTCCAAATTTGAATGATGAAATTTATCATCTTATGAGTAAATTCCTTGTCTTGGGATGTAACTATCCAATCCTATAATTCTCTGTAAACAAAGCTTTAACATCCCAGAAATAGCCCCCAGATGGGCACCTTGGGCTGCAATGCTCAAATCCCTGTCTTAGCCCTCACTTTAGTTCAGTTAGCATTCATGTGCTTCCCTATGCCCAGGGGTACATCAGGTTATTTGAGAAATGTTAATTTTAAAATTAAACTGCCCTATTCCCAAGGAGTTTATTAATTAGGGACTCTGAAGATCATGGAGAGCAACCACTGGACCTGTCCACAGAAGCCCTAAGTAGACACAGAAAGAAAATTCCTGGGTTTGCATCCTGAAGGAACATTGATATTGATGCATGGCCAAAATTTCAAGGTCCCAAATCTGCACCTTCCACTTCTGGCTTGCTGAATGCAGGTTTATGGTCTTAGAAGTTGTGTTCCAGGTGTGATGAAGCTAGGGATGGTAAAAAGCCAAAAGCTCACAATATTCTGCTTCTCGGGCCTGTGAACGTCTTTTGCATGGGCTACCTAAGTCCTGGGGCCCTAGATGTGCCTCTGTGGGCAGCTGTGTGTGCCCACTGTGCGTCCTGGCCTCCAGGGCACTTCCTCTGCACAGCTGATTCCTAGCTTCTGGGGTCAACCAAGGTTGTGACTGAACCTGATCCAAGTCCCTTTCTCACTTTCTGGAAAGTGGAAACCAGACCAGTCCTGCGATCTGGCCTAGCCAAGGAAGGAGAGATGCAGCATTTGGTAGATAAAAGGTCAAGCTCTTCTGACATCTCTTCACGGAAAGGCGAGGCACACACCAGGCAACTCAGGTCTCTGCAGATTCTCAGAGCCTCCTCCAATCAGCTGCCCAGCCTCCCTAGGCCTTCCTGTCCTTATATGTGGAGGATGAGAGGAGAGGATGGGATGGGCTGCAGCTAGGATTCCCAGTCACACGTCACTGGCCCACAGACTCGTTCCTGTTAAAATTTTTACCAGGCCAAGGTAAAATGAAAGAGAAAATGAGGAAAAGGTCAGGAATCTTCAAAAAGCTCAGTGTGTTACTGATCTTGAGTGACATGAGTGCACTGTGATTTATCTTCTGGAACAGTGGTAAGATCCAACGTAGGCTGTCCATCTTCTTGGCTGGTTTGGAGGGACTTACTGAATGAATTGCAAAGCCAATGAGCTGCCTCTTCCCAACCCTTTTTTTGTAGGCATATCCATTGGATTTAGAAGTCAGAACCACCTAGTTAGAGGACTTTGAGCAGTCTCAACTCTTCTGATGGAGGATTATGGAGAGAACAGGAAATCCTTTCCCTTTCTTCTCCTTGACTGTACAGTTTGGGTTTTGATTAATTTCTATGTTTTTATTATGGGTGTATTAGAATGGAAGTGAACCCCACTCTCTTGGGGGAGGGCGAGGCCATTGTGGGAGTGGGGGTGGGCAGCATCTTCCGTTGTTTTAAGGTGGTGCCCATGTTCCTGGGTCTGGGTTTGGCAGGAGCGTTACTGCTGACATGTCTCTGCCTCTGTACGCCTTCCTGGCTCTGGGTACAGATAAATCCCTTGATGCTTGTGTGTGTGCCTGCCTTTGCTGAGAATGCTAGAAACACAGGTTTTGTGCTCATCAGCTTTTCTGCACAGAATCCTGGGCACATCCTGGCGGCAGGTTAGCAATACCCCAGAAAGTCCTGTTAATTCACTTGTCTTGCTGTTTGTCAGCTCAAAGAAATGCTGCAGGCATGGGTGGCTCTCTGCCCTCTGGGGAATGAGAGCCAGAGGCTCAGTAAACAACACAGTGACCTGTGACAATCTTTGAGGCAGTGGGAAGAAAGGAAGGAAAAATGCTTGAAGCAGTATTTTTTTTTTTTAATTTTAAATTGAAAGTGAGTTAGAAAGCCAACATATGGGTGAGTTCAGGGCCCACCTCTGTCTCTCAGTGCCATGTAACTTCAGACAAGCCACTTACCCTCTCCAGGCTTCTCATTTTATTTTCACCTTAGTAAAAATAGAAAGCTATTAGCTGGCCTACTTTTCTTTAGTCATTGGAAGTTTACTTGGCTGTTGTACATGATTTGGTTATTATAAATGAGATGCTGTGGGCTAGGACAATGGCCAAATGCAAATAAGTTATTTGCCTATTTGGTACAGCCATTGCTTCTACCTGCTGTGTGCCAGGCCTGGTTCTGTGCAGTGGTAAGAAAAACTCACCCAGCCTTCAGGAAGCTTTCATCCCAGTGGAAGAAGCAAACAGTAGACAAGAAAACAAACATGTGTGACAGCAGTTCATGGACACAATGAAGGGACAATGTGGGACAGAGGGTCAGGAGGCCTCTCTGCAAATAAGATAGGGGCGAAGGGCATTCTCTCTCCCTTTCTGAAGGATCTAGTCTGCTGAAATAAACTGGCAATGGCTTAACAGAAGAAAAAGGTAGACATGCCATGTTTCTGCACAGAGAGTCACAGGAGAGGAGCACCCGAAACCCAGCGAGGTCAGAAACTTATACCACTTCTGCACAGAGGAGAGGGAAATGGGGGTGTGGGCCACCTAGAGGGGTGGCTCGTGACCTTTAAAGGAAATCCATGGGCCTAAAGAGCAGTCAAAAGCATGGGACGAAATTCATCTGGGGAAGGGAGGTAGTGACAAATTATGGGAAGGTGAGGGGCGGAAGGAACTGCTCTAGGAACAAAGGTTGTCTTGTTTCACAGATGACATCTCCCAGGTAATCCCCAAAGCTGCCCTCAGAAGAATAGATGTCTGTGCATGGTGACAACTCCAGTCTCTTCTCCAACAATTAATTTTACCTAGATAATGAGATTTGGGGGAGGGAGTCCAAGGCAATTGGATTACTTTTGGAAGAATTTCCTTCAGTCAGATGAGGGAGCTTCAGAGCGAGCCCCTTTGTGTTGGGGGCAGGGCGCAGCGAGGAAAGGTGAGAGAGACCTTGATTCTCAGGCTCTCTAGCTTCCTGTCACTCAAGTGCTCCACTGGTCCAAGTGCTGTACTTTGGGAATATCATTCTCTGAGCTCCAGTGACATGATGGTCAGGTTGTGACCTAAAGCCTGGGAAGAAGCCAGAAGAAGTGCATCCAGGAAGAAGCATCATCCAGTGCAGGGTCCCTGAGGCCGCAAAGGGCTGGCTTGAGACCAGGATGGGGTGCAGCGTGGTGTAACAGGGTGTGGTTGCTTTTATGAGGTAATGAATGAGTGGCTTCAACTTCTTTTCCTGCACTTCTGCCTTTTTTTTTTTTTTTAGCTCATTTGTCTCGGGGAACAAAGATAATGTACAGATCTATTCTTCAGAATGTCAATGGAGAAGACTGTAGTTCCAGATCATGGACTGTGGAATCAGTCCTCCTGGGCCCCCATCGGCTGTGCCACTTATGAGCACTCCAACCCTGGAGAAATTACTCAGCTTTCCTGAGCCTCAGTATCCTTGTCTGTAAAATGGGGATGGTAATCCCCGAGCTTTCTGTTTCAGAGGATTATTATAAAAATAAATGAGGGAGTGGGTATTGGGGATTGAACCCAGGGCTGTACACATGCTGTACAATTGCTCTACCATGTAGCTCCCTCCCCAGCCCCAAAGAAAATTTTTAAAGGAAGTGATGGATATGAAAATACTCGGAGTGATAAAGGGCATTGCTAGCGGGAGAGAGAAGATCTTGACTCAGTCACTCCTTGCCCCGTGGCCTGTCTGGCTGGCCATAAATGGCTGCTCTCGCACCAGCTTTTCGTGGCTGGGCTGCATCAGTGTTAACTTGCAGGTGGGCAGCCTATGCTAGGTCTTGTCCTTTGAGTGCAGCAGAAATGACATTACAAGGAAATAAATGAATAATAAATGAAAGACTTGAAGTCAGGCTTCTCTGGCAAGATTTCTGTGTACAAGAAACTCTGCAAAAAAAAAGAACTGGTCTCCTTGTGCTGGCTCTGTGAGGGGAAGAGGGCGCCTGCCGCAGCATTGTGCAGAGGCTCTGGTTCCTGGGAGAATGTGTGTGATGCTTGTCTTGGCTGCCCAGTACGCTGGCATGAGACTGGTTCTTCGGGGTGCCACCCCAGTGGTCTCTGTTCCCCTGCCCTCTGCTTTGGGTATTTTGTGAAACTGTCATTCGGCAGCACATTCTTGGTGAGTGCTTATCACATGTTGGCGACTTCGGGTTCTGGGGATACAGAATACGCAGGGCCCTCCCCTGTGGCATATACAGCTAGCTGGAAGACAGGCTTTAGCAAGGACTGCAGGGCCAAGAAGGTGATACAGCACCTTGTGGGACAAGTAGAGGATGCAATAGGAGCACATAGTAGCACTAACCCCAGAGTTTAGTTTTGTTTTGTTTTGTTGGAGGAGAAAGGGCTGGGGAAGATTCCTTGGGAGAGTGCTGTTTAAGCAAATATCTAAAGAATCAGCCGGGTTGGAGCATGGGATAAAGAGGGTTCTAGACAGAGCATCGTGTACAGGTGTGACTTGAAGGGCTGAGCAGTGAAAACTGTGACCAGAGAGGGCACAGGGCCTTGGAAGGAGGTCAGGGTCTGTGGTACAGAGTTTGGATTTTACCCTAAGATCCAGGGGAAGCCACTGGAGGGACTTAAGCAGGAGAGGGTATGGTTAGGTATGCATTCTTGCAGGGGTGCTGCTTTACGGAGGCAGGCTGGAGGGGAGAGGGTGCCAGGTGGGCAGTCATCTGTGAGTCTGCGAAGCCAGGCAGGAAATGATGGAGAACAGCAGCACACTCAGGAGATGCTCCAGGGTGACCCAGGACTCTCTTCTTGGGCGGTTACCCTTCTTGTTATTTGGTCAGACATCATGAGCTGGAACAATAGCTAGAGCCAGGTTTACCATGGAGCATGAGAGTCCCCCCTTCCAAGGCCCTGGGAAGGGCCCTAGCAGTACGTTCCATAGTCACATGTCCTGTTCACACGTGCAGAGGAGATCATGTAACCACAGTCTGACCTCCGTCTCTCTCCACTCCATCTTCCCCTCTTCTTTGGTGTGAAGTGGCCACAGGCATTTTTAAGATCCTGTGGTGGGAAAGTTGGATCAGGACTACATCTGTCGGCATTTAGAAAATGCATCATGTGCCACCTTAATTCCATATTCTTCCTATGGATCTTCTCCCACACAACCCCAGGGCATAAACAGCAGGTCCCACGAAGCTGGCTCCAACCATGGTGGTGGTCTGAGCTTTCCTTCCTGGGGCCTGAGTCGCTGGCAGTGGTGACAGGAGCCGGCAGCTTTGCTACAGGAGAAAAGAAGGCTCGTGAGGCTGTAAGAGCTGTCTGCACGTATCACAGGGGCTGGCGTAGACATTACCAGGCTGCTTTTCTCTGTCCTTCATATGCAACTTGGGCACAAAAATGATGGTGTTCCCCCTGTGCCCTGATCTTCTAAGTATGTTACATAGTTAACTCCTTTAGTCCTCAGAAACAATATTGTGGACTAGCATGGCCTCCATTTATACACATGGGAAGGAAGGTCCAGTAACTTTCCAGTACTGATGAATAAGTGGGACTCAAACCCACTGCACCCAGTATCAGAATCAGGCTGCGTGACACACGACCAGTGCACATGCACAGGGCCAGCTTCGGGAGACTTGCACTTGTTTAACACACTCCTCTGGCCACCTGGAAATTAATAATTTTTAAATAAGGAACCTGCCTTTTCATTTTGCAAAACAGGTAGTCAGTCCCAATCAGGATCCACATTCTTAATCTCTCAGTAGATTATTCTAACAATAGGCAGAAAATGGTACAAGCTGCCTCGGGAAGTAGTAAGTCCCCCCTCCACCCCTATAGCGATGTTCAAGGGGAAGCTGGCAGTGGTGGCAGGAGCCAGAGGTCTGAGGACCTTCTTAGAGAAGGTCTGAGGGCCACGCGGGAAAGGTGGCATTAGACAGCCCTTAGCCTCTGAAAGCCTCTGAGCCCCTGAAATTGGAGGATTCTGCAACTTTCCCTTTCACAGTTTCACTGAAAATCAGAAAATAGAGGAAATGGTGTAGTATGTGGAATTTTATGAGAAAAGTGGGACAGTTTCCAAAGGAAGGAAATTCACGGAAGGACAAGGAACTTGGAGATAACTTCCTTAGCCTGCTGGCAATGGCACTGGGCCATGCACGGTCCCTGAGAAGTTCAGCAGAGACCTCCTTCTCTCCCCACCCCATCAGAAATGTGTCTGACCTGCAGCTGATCAACAAAACATACCCGGCAGGCGGGGCAGCTCCTGCCCTGAGAGCGACACTCCAACCCAGGGGTCACCGGTACCACAGTGGCCATAAACACTGCCTGTGCAGCACAGATGGGGACTTTATCTACCACCTGGAGACAGAGACTGTCAGCTCCAGTTGTAAAGGACCTAGGGGTTGATGACCCCAGGAGAGAGAGGCGGGGGGGGAAGTGTGGAGAGATGGGGGGTAAGGATGGAACTGAGTTCGAAAAGAACAAATAACTCCAGCCCTTCTACCTTGGCTGAGCCATTGACTCAATGTTGTGACCCTGAGCAAGCCATTGAATCTCTCGGCACCTCAATTTCTGCCTTTGTAAAGGAGACATGAGAGAATGAATGTTAGCACTGATTTGAGATTTTTTTCATCTAGGTATTTTTATTAATAACAATTTATACAGTGCATTGGGGTTTTCAAAGAGAGGCGGGTATGCAATCTCACCTAATTGCCCTGACAGTCAGAAATGGTACTGCCCTCATTTTGCTGATAAAGGAGCTGAGGTTGAAAAGACTCAGTAGGTAACAAAGCCAGGTACATGCTCACAATTTTATAATAATAGGGATCCTTTATGTTTCCTTAAAGTTGTCCTTTTGTTCATTGTGTTGATGACAGGGGCTCACATTTTTCATTGACACAGTCCCTGGACCTCTCCTGGACACAGCGACTTTTGCTGGGGCTTGGAGAGTTTGTCTTGGGTCTGCTTTGACTGGGAGGCGAGGCGGGTGAGCCAAATCCGAGCTCTTAATTTTCTCTGGTGCTCACGCCTCTAGTCTGACTCTCCCTGGCTCTGTCATCTGGACAGATGACTTAACCTCTTAGAACCTGAATTTTTTCATGTCCAAAATAAGGATCATCATGGCATCTACTGCATAGAATTCTGTAAGAATTCAGAGATAATTCACATAAAATGCTTAGCCCAATGCCTGATTCAATACATCTTAGCTGTCATTGTTCCTGTTCTTGTAATTATTAGCACTTGCACTCTAAATGTATTCATCTCCAATCCGGCCACTTTCCATATTTTTTTTGCCATTACATATTAAACAAATTTTTAATAAAGTGTAGGCTCCTCTGGTTTTCTTCTTAGCATCTGTTAGAAGTATTTTTAAAAGCTCTGCCTGAATTCACGGGGAGACCCTGTAAATCCCCTTGAAAGCAGATCTCATCACTAAAAACCCACAAAACACCTCAGTGAGAATGGAGGAGTTGGGATATAATTTATGGGGCCCACTTCTCGCTGCCATTTGGCATTTTGCAAACTGCCACTGCCATTAGCAGTCACTTTTGAGTATTTATGATCTTGCGGTTGGAGCACTTTGATTCTCATAACAGAAACAGGGTCACATTTAGAAAATGTACCCTACGCAGAGCTGGAAAATGAGATCCCCCGGGGAGGCTGATGGATGGGGCCAGGCAGGAGAAGCATGGCCAGCCCGCCCTCCAGGCCAGGTGTGCCCTCTCCACACACCACGTTGTAAGTTTTGAGTGTTGGGCCACATCCTGCTGGGCCTGGGCTTTCTGCTTGGTGATGGTGTAGTGGGCAGGGCCAAACGGTGTGTGCCTAAATACCAAACCGTTTTCACACAGAGGACCTTGACATTCTCGAGGTTGGTGAAGATAGACCTGGGCTTTGGCAGCAAGGTCTCTGTGGTCCCAACCTGGTTCTTTGTGACCCAGGTAGAAGAGAACGTTTTGGATACTGCAAGCATGAGTTCAGTGTGGCACCAACTTCCTAAACTGGCGCTGGGTGAGACACTGCCTCCCGCTTTGGTCTTCAGTTTTTCCTCTGCTAAAGGGGAGGATTTGGTCTTGGTAAGCTCCGAGGACCATTCTTCCACCCGCTTTCCTTGTTTTGCATGACCTTGACAGTTCTGAGGAGACCTGGTCAAGCGTGTTTCAGAATCTGTTGGGGTTTTTCTGATATTTTTCTGATACTTAAATGGGAGTTAAGGGTTTGGAGGGAAGACCACAGAAGTAAAGGACCTCTTCAGCACATCATACTGGATACATGTCCTTACTATTAATGAGCCTTTTCACTACAGATTTGACCATGATCACTGGGCTGAGAGGCCTTCACATTTCTCCACTGTGGATGTGGAGGTGCCAGCACTTCCTCTTCACATTGTGGTCTCTGGAAGGGTCTTGGGACGGCTGCCCTCGGCCTCCACTTCTAGCAAGGGTTGGGTTCACCAAGCACCATTGGCCGCTCCCTGCCTGCCCGGCACAGTGCTGGGTGCCAGAGCTCTGCAGATCCCTCTAGGCACTTGGGATCTGGAAGGCCACACAGGTGTGTGTGCCCGAAGTCACAGCCACCTGGGGAGAGAGCAGTGAGAAGTGGTCATAGCTAGGCAGAGGAAGTCACCCTGCACCAGGCTGCCACATGTTCAGTGCTTGTGCTTTAGGTGAACTCCCTAATGCCACCCATTTCCTTCCTCCATAAAGTTTTAAATGTTAGAAGAAGAAAAAAAAGAGGCTGGCACATTTCCTTCCCTGAGACTCCTGGTGGTTATTATTTTTTGAGCATTTGCATAGTTCTTCTCATGTTGAAAGCAGTTTTCAGTCATTAATTAGTAATCCACATTAATATGCAGATTGAATTAATCTATTTCAGGCAGAAGTTTGTCTTGAGGAAACAAAACAGCCGAAGTGTTCTCTGCCCACCTGCATCTCTCTCCCCTGCTCTTCACCCGTCGTCGTTATTAGGACTTTTGCGGAGATGATCAACGCTGATTGAGCCCCACAAGTGTCTGGGGGGCTCCAGCGCTTCGCAGGACTCCAGGGAGGGCCGGCCCGCTCTCTGGACCTGGAGCTGCGCAGAGGCTGCCGGGGGGATTCATTAGCACTCAGAAACTGAAATTGGCCTCATAAATAGTCATCCTCGGAGTTGGTTTCCCCTCTCCTGTTTTTATTTTAGTTGCACTCAGCCGAATTCCTCCTGAGCTCTGAGGAGGTTGGTTTTTACCTTCAGAAGAAAGCATATGCTCCCGACATGACCAGCATTTACTGCTCTCTTGCTGGGTACCCGCGCTCAGCACCTTGTGTTTGATTTACCCCATCTTGTGGGAGAGGCTCCCCAAGGGCAATTCTCCAGGCCGGTGGACGTCAGAGCTGGGGTTTCAACTCTTGACCACTCAGCTCCAAGGCCTCCCTCTCCGGGCCTCTATTTAGCCAACCTAACTTTCTAACTTCTTCTGGACCAGCTCGTGCCCTCTTCCGCTGATCCCACGTGGGAGGAAGGCTTTCTGAGGAGATCTCAGTGCAGCAGCAGGGCAGGGGCTGTCTTCCTCCCAGTGGCACAGGAGCTGTCTGCCGTAGCTGAAGAAGCCTCGTTCCCCTCTGTCCCCTCTGCCAGTTGGTCCTTCCATGCTTCACCACCCTGGGCAATAATGTCTCTGCCATCATGTCCCATTTGTTGGGCCCTGTTTATTGGCAAGTCCTGGGTTTATGGATGTGAGCATCCCATTCCTGCTCTCAGTGAGCTCCCATTCTGTTGGCGGAAAGGAACCCCTGACGTCCTTAGTTGGGCTCTTCTGTTTCTGGCCTAGTAGTACAGCTGCCTGTGTTTTAATAAGCACTTACTACATGCCAGGCTTTGTGCTCAGAGGTCAATATCTGTGACACTTTTGTTCCTCACACCCTTCCTATTCAGTGAAACTGGCTAACAGCTAAGGAAACTGAAGCTTTAGAAGACTGAATTGCTTAAGAAGAGACAGGACATGGCAGAGCGACTATTCAAAGCCAGACCTATCTGAATTCAGAGGCTTCCTTTTGAGTTGCCATGATTGCCTCCCTTGCCCGAGTGTGTGTATGTGTGTGTGTGCGTGTGTGTGTGTGTGTGTGTGTGTGTGTACACAAGCTGTATATACTTACCACACATCACCGACAGGACTAGGTCAGTGAGGGACACCTCCCTAGCTTTACGGGCATGTAATCCGATAGAGTGACAGACCCCAAAATAACCCTCCCATGTGACTAACTATCATAGATACTACAAGAGCAATTCCTGGTTCTGGGTGACCTTGGGCAAGTCTCTGGCCCTCTCTTAGCCCCAAAGTCTTCACATATAAAATGTAATCATCAGACTTATCTCCCGGGATTCTGATGAGGGTTAGAAGACAGAAGGTACATAAAGCATTTGGTCTGTGGGTAGATCCAGGAAATGGGAGCATTTGCTTCTTAAGTTAGTGATGTTCCAGTCCCAGCTGAGAGCACTCTGTGAGGGGTCAGCCTGACACAATTTCATGAACTTCTCAGTCTGTTGGTCTTAGACCTACAATGAGATGTTCAGATGCTCAAGAACATGGGTCCTTCCTGTTAGTCTCTGGGTCCCAGGTCAAAGGCATGAGCCTCCCTAGACACAAAGTCCTGTGCACCACTGTGAATTCCCACAAAATGGTTGGGGAACAGAGGCTGGGAAGCAGGGGAAGTCACCCAAGGGTAGCCATACAGACTTTACTCAGGATCCTGAGTGTCCACAAGGCCAGTTCTTTGGATGAGAAGGAGGCCCAGCCTGGGTGCACCGAGGTGTGGAGGGCCATAGAGAAGTGCTGAGCACTGTGCTGCTCCCAGAGGGACCCAGGATCGAGGCATCTGGACACTTTCTGACCATGCAGCCGGGGCAAGGGAGAGCAGAGCTTCAAGTGTGCTGTCTGCCACAGGGTTCTGGAAGCCGGGCCAGGGAGTGCTGGCAAGGCACTGGGCCCAGCTCCCAGCCTGGGGTCCCAGTGCTCAGTCAGTGGCTGGGGTGTTGTTTCGAGGACACCCTTTCTGAGATTCTGAGCCCCAGAGCCCTGGTGGATGGTTGGTCTACTTCAGACTGCCCTCCTTGCCTCTCTTGACTGAGATTCTTACTGGAAACATCCTCTTGCCAGTTGGATGAGCCCCCTCTTGGGAGGCCCCTCCCCAGCCCACTGCTTAGAGTGTTGGGTTTGGCAATTCCTTGGAGCACAGGGCCCCAGCTGGAGGCAGAGCTACTGGATTGGCAGCCCGGAGTCCCTGGAATGTGCAGAGAACTAGCCAAGGGAGAGGGATGTTGGAGGCAAAGAGTGAGATTTTTCTTTTTTCCACTCCAAAGCCATAATATAATCTCATTGTAGAAAGTTTACAAAATGCAGATAAGCCTAAACAGAAAATCCTCAGTGACTATGACTCTCGCCCATACAGGGAAGATATGCTGTGTTCCCCTACATGCAGTGAGCTGGCTGCGAAATACGGTGAAAAACCACATGAAACCGAAATAATTTTGAAAGTGAGGTAGGACGGCTCTGCGACCTTAAGAGTCCTGCTTCCACACTGGAAGGAGAGAGCGAGCCCACATTTTCATTACTTATACAAAGGTGACCACTGTGGCTTCAAAGGATATCCATGGAATGTTCTTTTGCCAAATAATACAGGAGGTGGGCTGTCCAAGCCCAGTGGGTAGCACCCAACTCCAGAGCTACAGAGAAGCTTCTATAGTGGAGTGAAGACTGAGGGCATGTACTTTGCGTAATAAGCCACAAAATGACTTGCAATGCCAGACCAAAATCTCCTTGGCTTCAAGGCTGAGTAGAGGCCATGCAAATAGCTCAGAGGTGGCCCCCCACATATGACCCTCAGAGGTGACCACAGTTGCATTGTGTCTGCCTGC
This sequence comes from Spermophilus citellus, assembly GCF_964194105.1. Lineage (NCBI taxonomy): Eukaryota > Metazoa > Chordata > Mammalia > Rodentia > Sciuridae > Spermophilus > Spermophilus citellus. The sequence goes on along the minus strand of NC_138182.1, from coordinate 138,646,849 downwards.
TTGAATTTTTTTGGTAAGCAGTTTCTGTGTTAAGGGGATTATCAGGAGGTTTGTGTTAGCAAGATTTTTCCACTTAATAGATTGTGAGTGGGAATTATTTTATGTTAAGAAATGGAGTCGTGCACCATTTAAAAACACTGGGTACTATTTCCATATGGGAGAAGAACCCTTATTCCTTTAGCCATTCTTGTGGTGTCGGCCATTTAGAATATTTCCAGTTTTTTATTATTATAAGCAAGACATGGTAAGCATCCTGCACACATATTAGCTATTTTTCCAGTTATCTCCTCAGCATTTGGCCTTGGAGTTGGAGCTGGCATGAGGCTTTTTGAATAGCTCATTTTTTCTTCTTTGTCACTTTTGGACTTGGAAGTGGCACTAAGAGAAGGATGCTGGAGCTCAGAAACACACTTCCACTCCTCATCACCGTCATCACCACGGTAACTCACAATGCTCAGCCCTTGAGAGCCACAGAGGATTTTCCATCGTTATCTCACTTGGCCAGCTCTGTGAAGTGGGCATTGCAAGTGGTCCTCCTTTTGCTGATTAGAAAGTTGAAGCCCGAGGAAGTTTTAAAGGACTTGCTCAGAGTCACACCATTAGCAAGTAATAATTGCTAGAGTCTTTATTCTACTCCATCAGGAGTCTTTTGAAGGTGAATCACTCATTTTCCAATGCTGAATCGAGGCCCCTGCAGGAGAGCCATCTGCTGGGAGATAGCGTCCCACAGGAAGCCATGTCCAGCTGAGAATGTGCTAGGGCAGCGCCTCTCCGGGGGTGGCCCAGGGAGCCATGTTTCAACAGCTTTTCTGGGGTGACCACTGTGGTTTGGGCATCCCAGGCCTTTTGACCCCCTGGCAGCTGTCGCGCTTGCTTTCCTGGCACTTGTGCTTCTGTTTTGGGTGAATACTTGTTGGTGGGTGCATCTGCCCAGGTGACTTTCATGGTGATTCTGTGGGGTTGATCCTGTAGGAAGTCCCAGTGCCCAGACCCTGCCCCTAAATTCCTGCTCTCCTCCCGTCCCTCCCATGAAAGCCCCGTGACTCTCCTCATGGGTTGGAGTGCCCCCACACGCTCAGAACCCTGTGTGGTGATAGAAGCCTGGCTCAGCCCTGCCACCCTCCCAGGCTCTTCCAGCTTCTGCTCCCACCACACTCCCACCTGCATCCCATGCATCAAAAAGTCCTTCCTGATCCTTACCGCCTTCTTGGAGCAGCACAGCTGCGGTCTCTTAACAGTGCTCAGGATGTCCATTCCATGTTTTCACCCCAGGTCTCTTAGAGATTTGTAGTTTATCATATTTTGCCTTGAGCCTTGATCCTTCAAAGTTCGTGTTGTTTTCTTAAGAATTTAGTAAGTCATTTTATTAAGAGCACAGGCCCCCAACGGGCAGATCTGATTCACATCCTATTCTGTGTATTCACTGTGTGTCACGAGTGGCGCAGAATGTGTTAGCATGCAAGCGTATTCGATCACACCAATCATCCAGTACCAACAGGTGACTCAATTCACGCTAGTTTAACACAACAAGCACATCACACAGTCCCGGGGCAGCCCCGAGTCCCAAAGTACCTCCAATGCCACGAGACTTCTCAGCCAAAGAGCGAACATTGTTATTGTCCGGTGGCCCTTTCCACCTAATGGGTGGACTTCAGGGAATGGTGGAGTTGATCCAGGAATGGACAGCCAGGCGGCCAGTCTCACCGGTGTCCTCAGAGCGAAGCTCTCCCATGTGGCAGGACAAGTGGTTTAAATACAGTTCCAAGTTGGTGTTCCCTGGTCATGTCCCTGGGTGCTGTTTTATTGCACTCAGGTGTTGCTCTCTGTCCCTAGATGATGGTCCTTATCAGTCACATGCAGACATTGTTGAGCACACCTGTGGCTGATACTCCTTACACTGTGTTACTTTGGGACTGGTTACTTCACCTCTCTATGCCTCTTTTCCTTATTTGCAAAATAATAGGATAGTATCAGCACCCATCTTAGAGTGGCAAATCAGATGATGAATGAGGGCGCTTGGCAGGGTGCCTGGGACACTGTTACTGTCATTGACAACATTACTGTATGCTCCTGTGAGAACATGGACCATTCCTTTGCTTTCTCCCCCTACTCCCTTCCCAACACCCTGCAGTTCCCACACCAGACAGATGAGTAGGACAGCGTCCACTCAACCTTCCTGTCTCTGTCCAGGCACTGTCGTCCAGACGGTTTGCTGGGACTTCTAGTTACTCCTGCAGGTTTCAGCACCCTCCCACCTTCTGGGTTTAGAAGGAGGCAGTCTTGTATGTGGTTGATAATGAGAGGTCCAGAGTCAGACCACCTGGGTTTGACTATGGGCCTTGCCATTTAGTAGCTGTGTGACCTGGAGCAAGTGGTTTAACCACTCAGTTTTCTCATCTAGGAAAATAGGGCAGCGGCCGTTCCACCTTACAGGGCAGCATGAGGGTTAAACTAGCTAGACAGTTAATTCCTCAAAAGGTGCCTGCCTCGAGTCAGTGCTCTAAGATCCTCTGGGAAAGGAGCACTCTGTCGCACCATTTTAGGAAGTTGCGAGGAGGAGCAGCTGGCTGCAGGCTCGGCATTCTTCCTCTTGACTTATCTTCAGTTGGTTCCCGGTTCCCCACCAGGGCCTGGCAAGCATCTGCATTCCTGAGGTGCTGGAGCCCTAAAGGGCCCTTCGCAAGTGCCGGGTGAGGGCTGAGGCCAAGCAGGAAAGGGTCACTCAGTGCCGTGGGGGCAGCACCGGGACTGGAAGTGGAGTCTCCAGCCTGCATCTCCAGCCAGGAGCAAGCCCTTCCTTTCCATTGTCACATCCCACAGCCTACGGGGATGCGAAGGCAGCAGGATCTCTGTGCCTGCTGGGAACAGAACGACCACCGGTGATGGTGGGGGCCAGTTAGCCATCCGTCACAGGGCCTGCTTTATCCCTTGTTTGTATGAGAATCATCTCAACCTGCCTCAGAAGCGAAAGGAGATTGAAAGGCTCCCGAAGGGAACAGCAGAGCAGGTCTGTTCTGTGAGCCCGAAGGACAGAGCTGGGGCTGGGGAGTTCCACATTGTTGATCCACTTGATCGGCAAGTTTAGACCGCTCTTCGCATGCCCAGGAGAGAGCCATCATTGAGCAGAGGCGAGGGCACAAAAGCGGAGCACAGACGCCCTGCCAGTGGAGCAGTGCTGTGAGGAGCAGGTGCAGCCCCGGAGGGGGCAGGAGGTGCCAGCACCGCGCCTTCAAGGGTGTGTGACAGGGCCGGAGCATTCCTGGCAGAGGGCTGGAGCACAGTCATGTGGGGAGGCCGTACTTTGGGTTCTTCACAGTGTTTAGGTACAGAGCACGGGGAGGAGAGCATCCAGATCTAAGGTGAAGGTGGGGTGGCTATGGGCTCTGCCAGGAGCAGGAATCCCCCCAAGGCCACGCGGAGCCACTTTAGGGATTCTAGAAACCCAAACCTGCGCCACGGATGGAGCTGCTCAGTTTAGTAGTTGAGAAAGCTCTCTGGCTGCCGACCTGGCGGTACACTGCAGGGGTGCTGGCTGCCGGACCTGTGTGAAGACTTGTGTGGAGGAACAGGGGATGGGTTGAGGACCGGAGCCACCACAGTGACTGTAGCATGAGCGTGCACACACCAAGATGAACGGGCAGATGCAGGAAATCAGAGTTGGAGTCAGCAGGCCTGGTCAGCAGGTGGGCATGGGGAGGTGGTAGAAGGTGGCGTGAGGGCAGCAATGGCAGCTGACCTGCTCCAAGCACGAAGCCACGTGCCCTGCACTGTGCTGAGCACCGATGTGCTGACCTCACTTGAGCCGCACCGCCGGGCGCTGTCCCTGCAAACCTGCTGTGTGCATGCCACGTGAAGGCTGGTCCATGGCCACACAGCCCCATCCTGTAGCTGGGATTTGCACAGACAGCCTGCTCCCTGCGCTCCTCCTTCGAACCCCTCTGGCCCCCCTTTCCTTGGGCTCCTGGATGATCCAGAAAGGAGAGGCTGCAGGGCTCTGAGTGTCCCGTGTCAGAAATGGCCATGTTTGAGGCTCCAGGCTGAGATAGATGTATGCAGACCTGGTTCAGAAGGGTTTGGAAATAGTTCCCAGTCGCTTTGCTTCCTTTCCTGATGCACAGGAAGGGCACCAGGCTGGGAGTCAGCTAGCTTCTGGTTTAATCTCTGCCACTTTCCAGCTATTTGATCCTAGAAGGGTACACGCCAGCTCCCTGGGCAGTTCTCGTCCTCCCTACATGACGAGGCTGTTGGTCTGGTCTTCAGGTGGCCCTTGCAGAAGCACAGATTTCTGCTCACAGTCCCAGGGTTGGGATTCAGCAGCCCTGAGGTGGCTGAGGGTTTGCACCCTAGCAGGCTTCTGGGGCTGCTGGGGCTGCTGGGCTGGGGGATGGACTTTGGGGACCACTGTCCTACGTGTCCTCCTTGTTCCTTGGAGCGCATGGGTGCTTCCCAGTGGGCAAGATGCACCAGGTCAGTGCACACCCCAACCTTGATACCAGAGGACCTTCAGCCCCAGGGAAGGGGCATTAAATAAATAGGGGGAGTGGCACCTCGAGTGGCCAGGAGGACGCACGCTACCCTGCCCTTCTGTTCTACTCTTCCACTACTTTTTTAAAGCCTTATCCCTACCACCAGAGACCCCAAGTCCAGACCCCCTAATAACTTCTTCCCTGTGTGGCTTTCAGGAGGAATAGGCCAGGGGAGGAGCCCTGCTCATCCAGGGCCAAGACACCCGGCCTAAACACTTGATGGATGACAGGCACCCGAGAGAGGCACACAGTCCCCAGATCCCAGGGGCTCTCCAGCTTGAGAGGAAGCTCCCGCCAGAACAGCCATAGGGCCACTCTCCCTCGTTGCTGCAGAGGCCATGGCCCAGGCCCTGCCTCTGGGCAAGGAGAGGAAAAACGCCTCTCTCTTGCTTCCCTGGAGATTACACACCATGGTCCCCTTGGCCCTCAATGTTTTCTGACCACAATCCAGGTGTGAGCAGCACAGAGCCTCCCTGTGACTCGGAGCCAGAGATCTGATGAGGAAATTCCAGGGAGACAAATGGAGATTACATGGAAATCAATCCCACGCAGCTGGGGTTCTCTGCAGGCAACTGTTCAATCTTATTTCCTTTTTATTTTTCTCTCCATTCCCTGGGATCTGCTCCTTTTAGAGTCTGACACCAGGTAGACTTGTATGATTGAGTGGTGAACTTGAGCTGGCCCCTGGAACACTCTGTTTCTGCAGAACTGGGAGATTCCTTAAGACAACAAGTTGGTGGTGAGTCCTTGGAACCACTAAGGGCAGGGGGACCATTTAAATGCATTTTAGTCTTAGTTTCTTTCAGTCTCAGCTCTAAAACTCCAGATGTCTCTTAAATTTATCTTCCCTTGAAACCATGCATAATTTTGGCTGCTTTCATCGGTGATAGAAGACCCAACCCATTTAAATGATAATTGAAATGTATTATCTCATGTAACAAGAATCCTGGCAGAAGGATAACTAAATTAATTAGTTCAGTGGCTTAACAACATCATCTGATAACTCATATTTCTGCCATCTTTTGGCTTCACCATATTCAGCATGTTCTTCCTAGGGTCAGAGTTCCTCATTGTTCTAATAGAGCTGCCTCAGCTCCAAACATCACATGTAGATACAGAAACCTGCAGGATGGATAACTGGACAAAATTAGAGTTCCACTGGGGAAGAGAAAGGGGATGGAGAGAGAAATAATCACTGGGGTGGTGAAATCCAGGTGTCAATCTTTGTTCAGAAACATTTACCCTATCTTGCCTAAAACATTAAGAACAACATCTCGTGCTGGCATCATGAGACTTGTACAGCCCATGTCAATCTAATGTATGAAATATAATATGTCAAGAGCTTTGTAATGTTGTGAACAACCAATAAAAAAAATGTAAAAAAAAAAAAAAAAAATGAGACTTGTACAGCATGCCTTCAGCTAATACCTCCTAGTTTTACTTTCCTCTGTGTTTTGCATGTAGCTCTTGAGCAGCCAAACAGAACCTGTGGCTCTTGCCAGCTTTTGCCACGCCTCATTTCTTCTTTTCTGTCTTGCTGAGGCTGTGTCCTCTATCTAGAATACAGTGTCCACGATCTCTATCTTCAGCACAAAGCAGGTCAAGGGATGGAGATTTGAACAGAGCCTTTCTCTTCTCTTTCCTCTCTCTGTTTCTTTTAAAAACCTTTTGGTTGCAAAGTGAAATACAGATACAGAAAGCCACAGAAGACAACTATAAATTTACTTAATTATTATAAGGTGAACCCCCTGGGCAGACACCACTAGCCAAGAAATAGAACATCCCTGACTCTGCAGAAGCCCCTGTGCCCTATCCAGTTGAGGTCTCCTCTCTCCCCTAGTGGGAAACTGACTTGCATGGCCATCACCTTCTCTCATTGTGAAGACGTCTATTTCTACATGTACATCTCAGTTGTTAACAAGCACCTACTTTTCAGGGTGATGTTTTCCAAGTCTCTCTGGATCTGCAGGTTCCCCCTCCCTTTCTTTGCTCTTATAATTTATCTGTTGAGGAGCCCAGGTCTGGAGAGCCTCCCACAGCTGGATTTGCTGATTGCACATTTGTGGTTGGGTTGACCTGTGACTCCGGTTTCTTCATTTGCTATAGATCAGCGCCAGATCCAGAGAGTTGACCTGACTATTGGTCATCCCTCAGGCAAGAACACATGTGGTGCTGTGCTCTCTATCGTGCTCTGTGGTCCAGCTCTAGGATGCCTTTCCTCAGTGGGAGTCTCTCCAGGTGGGCCCTGAGTCCTGGCCACAGCACTCCAGTGTTCCCTGACAGCTTCCCTGGCCGCTGCCGTGTGACGATTCCCAGATTCATCCCACGCTTCTGCTCCAGACCTGGAGTCAGTCATTTCTCTGGCTCAGAAAAATAATACTTTAGGACCACAAAATGGGTACTAGGGATGCTCTTTGCTACGGAGTGTGCTTCTGGCTTTTTCATTAGACAGGGGAGGAAATTACAAATGTGTTTATATTTTATTTACATTTAAAGATAAAATACCACGAGTCCATAAATTTGTGTTCAATTTGAATTCAAGAGTCTCTGGGATGGAGTCTGTTTTTTCCTTCCTCTGTTCCATCTCTGTAGGCTCCTTCTTCACATCAAGAACCCAGGTTTTCAAGGACAAAGGAGATAATACATTTTTGCATCCTACTTTATTATAGGCAGAAAAACAGCACTAGGACTTCGGCCAGTACATTATGGAAGACGCTGAAATGCCTTGTTTGCATCTCTCTCCCATTTCCCACATTGTTTTCATGGTGATTTGGTATCTGTGTTATGCCACACCTTCCTCCTAACTCTCGCTTACTCTTGGTTCCGCTGGTAACTATTTAATGTTTGCTGTCAGTCCTTAGGCTGATCCCTCTCTAGTTGGTTTGGTTGTCCGAAGCTTATTCTCTGGTAGATGCCTTAGGAAGGGCTCATGGGAACAGTACTTCTTGAGCCCTTTTGCCCCTCGCACTTCAAAGTCAATTCTGCTGGGTATAAAATTTGGGGCTCACATTTTCTTTCCTTGAGTATCTTGTAGTTGTAAGCCCATTTTCTTCTGACTTGAAGTATTATTGTTAAGACATTTGGTGGTAATCTAATTTTCTTTTCTAACTCATTAAAAATATATATATATATACTCTACCCCTCTTCCTTCTTTTCTTCCTTCCTCCCTTCCTTCCTTCCTTCCTTCCTTCCTTCCTTCCTTCCTTCCACTTTGTCTAGTAAATATATTGGACCTTCCCTTAGTGTTGTCTTGAGTTGATATTCTTACTTATGCAGTGTGCTTTTTCAACTTGTCTTTCAAGTCTTCTTTTTGCATTCCCTTCCCCAGTGGCGGGACCGAACCCAGGGCTTCATTCATTCTAGGCAATTGCTCTGCCGCTGAGCTTGGCTCTGGCCCCTTTACATTTCTTTTTTGCATTATAGTTTTTAGGTTTTTTCTTTTTCTGTTATATTGTTTTGCTTTTCTTTTTCTGCAGGGTCTCTTCCTGTCTGCATAGTAGATATTTATCTTCACTCTCTATCACTTTCTCTTAAGTCTTTACGCCCCCCCTCCCTGCTTTCTTCTTGATGTAATTTTTTTCACCTTTCAGCACATTCCTATTGGTATTTTTAAGCTATTTTTTTTTCTCTAGTTTAGTTTTCATTTGCAGAATGACTTTTTCCCTTTGGTTCTGATTCTTTGCAGAGTGTGTGCCCTCATTTCAGAGGCTGATTTATGTTGCTATTTCCTATGTTGGAGCACTTTGTTGATGTCTTTTAACTGACTGAAGTAGCAGGTTGCAGCTCCATCTGGTTTGAGAGGCTCTCCTTCAGGTTTTCATTCTGAGATGCTGTTCTGTGCCTGCCTTCTCCTGTGGGATTTGACATCAATATTATTCTGTTGTCCATTTTTTCATGAAACTAGTTTTTGTGAACTTCTGAATAAGGTAGGATTCAGGAAGACTCTTCTAATTTCATAGAGCTTCTTCTTTAAAAAATTGAAAAAAGAAAATAGGGTGGCTTGTTTTCTTATATTCCCTGGTTCTTTTATCGACAGTTCCTCATTCTGGGTGTCCACCACTCTCGTCCTGTTCTTTGCAGCTTCTCCTCAGTGCAGGTCTCCGTCTTCCTGGCAGGTAGAACTGCAGGGGCCGGACCACGCCAGTGCTCCTCAGGGGCTTCCTGCAGACCCCGTGCTCACTTCGCGTTAGCCTGGGCAGAGCCTCCCTGGTGTGGCTCCCTTGGGCTGTGCTTGTTGGTGTTCTGCTCTCAGGATTGGCAGCCCCTGCTCCCACTGCTTCCTGCCTCATCCCACAGAGACACTGAGGACAAGCAGGCCCCATAGATAATGGCAGTCTGCTCCACCCACCAGTATGTCAGGTTCCTGATGTCTTGTGAGCTAATTGGTGCATAGGTGCTTCTCCAGTGGTTCTGCCGTCTGGTTGCTCTGTGTGTGTGTGTCTTTCTGTGGGGATTCAGAGATGGGAAAGACTATGTTTGCACTTGAGCGTTCTCTCCTCATCACTTCAATTCCTTCAGCGCCCCTTACATACACGTTAGATGCTCATCAATACTGAGCTCACACTGGGAAATTGTTCCTGTTGGTAGAGAAATATTTACCCAGAGCTATTTGGTTTTATGAAGCCCTGTTGGTTCCAGAGTTCCTGTAGGATTTTTGTCTTGTTTTGTTTTGTTTTAACCTGTCTTCAGGGACCTTTTATTAATATCAAATTCCAGGAAGGGAGACACAAAATCAGGAATGTTTTACTGCCTTCAAGACCTCTTTGAAAAAACTATATTGCCCCAGGAAGGCAAATATATTTTTATGTCCAATGGAAATTCTGATCAACTAATAATGCCTTTCTGAAGCATTATGTTAAGAAAAAGGATAAGCTGCTTGTGGTGGTGCACACTTAAACTCCAAGCATCTGGAAGACTGATACAAAAGGATCACAAGTTCCAAGCCAGCCTCAGAAACTTATCCAGCCCTCAACAACTTAGCAAAGCCCTGTCTCAAAATAAAAATAAAAAGGGCCAGGAATGTAGCTCACTGTGAAGCACCCCTGGATTCAATTCCCACTACCTGTCTCTAAATAAAACAAATTAAATAAAAAAGAGAGAGTGTATGTCTAAGGCCACATCATACCTCACTGAGTTTATAAAGTAGCATGTTTTGGGCTGCAAGTAACAGAAAAACTCAATTCAAAATGACCAGAAGTACTGACAACCTTTAATTTTGAAATAACCAGAACTTCAGGACAGGGCAGCTTCACAGCTGTTTAATTCTGCAGCTCAGTAATGCTGTCAGGTACCTGGCCCTTTCCGTCTTTCATTTCCATCATCTTCCACATTTCTGCTCTTTACCTTCAGAGACATGAGTTTCTTGCAGGAGCCCCTGCCAGGAGCAGAGAATATGATGTTTTGCTCCTCGGCCACTTTTTAATCAGTGAGGAAATCCTTTCCCCAAGCCTTGTCTCTAACACCAGAAAATCCCTCAATTGGGCTGGGGCTATAGCTCAATGGCAGAGTGCTTGCCTTCCATATGTTAGGGTTTGATCCTCAGCACCACATAAAAATAAAAAAAATTTAAAAAAAATAAAGACATGCTGTCCATCCGCAACTACAAAAAAAGAAAAAGAAAAAAAAACTCTCCATTGCATGTATCCTTGAACCAATCCCTAGTAAAGATGACAGGCCCACCCAAGACTGGCACTGACTCACCAGGATATGTCCCCCAATTACGTGAGGAAAGTGAGGTTCCTGTGTCAAAGTCAGGGCTCTGCCAACATAACAGGGCACAGGACAACTCTTGGACAGACGAGTTGTAGTGTTTGCCACATTAAGGAGGTTGTGACCTATGGACTCTCCTCTGCCATAGGCATAGGACAGACATGTATGTCATGAGTCATGAATTTATCGTACTGATGTGACTCTTTACAGTTTAAAAAAGTGTTTCACATATGTCATCTCTAATGTTGGTCAAAACCATCCTCTACCTGAGCAGCTCAGGGCTGCCTGGTTTTATAGTGGGAACACTGGGACCAGACAGTCAAGCTGATTTGTATCAGGTCACACAGCCAGGAAGAGAGGAATCAGAGCTTCTTGCCTCTGGGTCTAGCATGGCTTCTACTTTTCTACCTGGTGGCTGGCTGAAAACCAAGTCCCTTTCCCTGGGAGGAGAAAAAGGTTTTAAAAGGGGAGCTGGGAAGTTACCAACTGGTCAGTGTCACAGTCTGGTCCACACCTTGCCCTACAGGAAGCTCTTCTTCTCCCCACTTTATTCAAATATAATCCACAGAGGTCGCTTTTGGAGTGTGCATTTCAGCAGGTTTAGTGTGTCCTCAGGGTTCTGCGTGCCACCCCAATGAAGACATCCTTTGCAGGAACACAGCATGGGTTGCCAATCTATTCAAGAGAAGCTGGACATTTGAATCTTTAAGAGAACTGTCTAGATTTTTAAGCATTGGATGTTTATGCTTTAAAAAAAAAAAAACTGCAGGTCCCATATAAATTCACTTCATTGGGCTGGGGTTGTAGCTCAGTGATAGAGGCTTTCCTAGCACTGGTGAGGCACTGGGTTCAATCCTCAGCACCACATAAAAATAAATAAATAAGCCAAGTGCCATGGCACACGCCTGTAGTCCCAGCAGCTCGGGAAGCTAAGGCATGAGGATCTCGAATTCAAAGCCAGCGTCAGCAAAAGCCAGGCATGAAGCAACTCAGTGAGACCCTGTCTCTAAATAAAATACAAAATGGGACTGGGGTTATGGCTCAGTGGTTATGTGCTCCTGAGTTCAATCTCCAGTACCAATAAATAAATAAATAAATAAATAAATAAATAGAGCTATTATGTCCATCTACAACTAAAAAATAAATAAATAAATGTACTTCATCTCTGCCTTCTTAATTTGTTTTAATTCTTTGAAGATGTCATCTTAAAGTAGCTTAAACCAAAACAGGAATTTTTATTATTGAAATTCTAGGAGTGCACTGCTTACAGGCAAGGTTGGATCCAGAGGCTTTGATCCTGCAGTGCTGGTGCTGTTTGCTGTCCTCGCATATGTCCTCCCTCCAGCTCTTCAGTGTGGTTGCCCCAGCAGAGGGAAAGCAGCTCTTGCCTGAAGCTTGCGTTCAGGGTCACTGGGCCAGCCCCTCGTGCCTTCTTTGGCTTCTTTCGGTCAAGCACTTAGTTCTAAAGCTTCACTGTGGACTAGGTGCTGCACCTCTTCTCATGACCCTGAGGGACAGGCTGTCCCACAAGTCTCACAGAAGAAAACTGTTCCCCAAGACCAGAGGATGCCTCATGTAGGTTCTAGAAGGGGGGAGGGTTTGAAGCTGGGCACCCAGTTTTATATTTTAAATAACGGAGACTTGGATGTTCATTTAGTATCCCAAGATCAAAAACACCCAGAACAAGGAATCCCGACTTTCAAAGTAAAATAAAAGGGACAAATATGGAATGTTAATACACTTTAAGAAACAAGTAACATGTTATCAGCAGTTCACATATTCTCTTTAAGAAAGAAAAGGACCATTGGGACATTTACCAAACCCACACTTTTCATAACAGTAAAAGAAAGGGCAAGCCTCATTCTCCCATGCGTGACTAATAAATGTACAACATGGATTTCCTGGGGTCCTAACACAGCTTCCTGGTGGAGCATGCTTCATTTATCTGACATCATTAGAGAGTGAGGTTTTATTGGATGAGTGGATTTTGCAGATATATCCACACTTTTAAGATTTAAATCTGTTTTTAGAAATCTTCCCCAAAACATTCCTTTGTACTAACAGAATATCCTGATGCAATAATCATAAATGAATGATCACCGAGCCATTTGCATTATGCTTCTAGAAGTTAGGGTAAGTGCCAGTAGCTGTGAGAATCTTCAGAATAAATCCAACCCTTCTTTTCAAGACCTGAGTTGGGAGGGACCATGATTTTTATATAAAAGTAAACCCAAGAATGTTATGAAGTAAAATGTAAAATCCTCAGGGACTTTGGTTAAACTTGAACTGGTTTAGCCTGCTGTCTGGAGTTCCTCCTCTCCCGGCCCTGTTCTGTTCATAGCCATGTGCCGTTAGGAAGAGCAGCTTCCAGAATGCATTCCCAGCCTGCTGAGGTCCTTTGCCCCTGCACCAAACGTCTTCAAACCACAGAGCGTCTTTTCTTCTTTGCTGTCTATTGTCTTGACGGTTTTCTGTCACTGTTTAGTCTTTCCATTATCCTGGGGAGACAGGGCACTGGCAGGAGAAACTCTGTCAAAGTTTTCAGATGAATAATGTTAAGATCCGCACACATGAAACCGCAGCCTTGGCACAACAGGAGTTCTATTCTTTTCTATAAAATAAGTTCAAGGTTATGTGACTTGTCCAGAGGAGACTCATACTTGGACTCTGACCCCCAGATAAAAGGGACATCAGTCAGCCTAGACTTCCATTCTAGCTCGTGACCCTTGTCACTTATAAGGATGTGGGTTTTCGGTGCCTTCTTGACACTGGTGCAGACAGTCAGCCTGCCTCTCACTGCAGACAGTACTTACTTCCTGCTCTTTTGACTTTGCCTCAGGCAGGTGCAATGCCTCCTTGCCCCAGCTATTCACAGCTATTCACCATCCTTCCAAACTCAGGCTTTGATCAGGAGTTGGAATTGCTGTTGGCCCCCAGTGAGGCCTGCCTCTGTTATACTGGAAGGTCATCCCAACAAAATGCAATTGTATTCCTCATGAATGGTGATTTATCAAACTTTGCTTCATTGCAAAAACTTTTTTCTTTTATTTTGCAATGACTTTAGTTTTACCTATTAGCCAGCTTCACTTAAAGTTAATGCCTGAGGTAATCATAGTTTACTCGTCTAGACGTGTAATTAATGTGGAAGCAGCGTTATTTGAATATCAGCAGCTTTCCCTGCCCATGTCCTTTTTTGTTCTAGCCTCCAATCCAGGATTCTGCATTACCTTTAGTTGTCATCTCTCCTTAGTCTCCTCCATTCTGTGACATTTTCTCAGTCTTTTCTTTTCCATGACCTTGACACCTTTGGAAAGAGTGGCCAATTACTTTGTAGGACAGCCCCCAGTTTGGCTTTGTCTGATGTTTTTTTCATGATTAGTCTGACAGATTCGGTGGGCATGCTGACCTGTGCCCTTCTCGCTGAGTCTGGGGTGCAGTACCAACATCTTATTACCGTGATGCAGCTTTGATCACCTGCTTAAGGTGATATCTGCCAGGTTCCTTAGTATAAAGTTACTTTCTTCCTCTTGCAATTAATAAGTATCTTGTGGGGAGATCCTTTGAGACTATATGAATATCCAGGTGCAGGCATTTTCTCTTCAAAAGGAAATTTTATGGGAAGATCTAGCATGGAAAAGAGGTGGATGGAACCAGCCTCAGTGTCTGTCAGTGGATAAATGGATAAAAACACTGTGGTGAATATACACAATGGAGTTTTATTCAATCAAAAAGAAGAATGAAATTATGTTATTTGCAGAAAAATGGATGAAATCTGAGAACATTATGTAAAGCAAAATAAGCCAAACTCAGAGAGTCAAGGGTCGTATGTTTTCTTTCAGATATGGAAGCTGGAGAGGAAAAAGGAAAAGAAAAGTCGGGGGTGGAGCTTGTCTCATGAATTGAAGGAAGACAGGAGAGTAGAGGGGAAGAGACCAGGGAGAGGGAGGAGGGGAGGAAAGAGCAAAACCTGGGGAATATCATCAGCCAAATTATAGTGTGATATTGCGGGCATGTATGAATACGTAATAAACCACCATTACATATAACTATAATGTACCAATAAGAAATATGGAAAAAAAAGAAATGGGTAGGTAAGTCTTGTTGATTGACATGGACATGCCTTGGGCAGCAGCAGCCTAGCAGGCTCCTCCGACTCCTTCCCTAAAACACCCGCATCACCTCTGTAAAACACCCCAAAGCCTCTGGGACGCTATTTGAAAACCATGGCTCTAGATTTTGGTTTTGGCTTTTGGTTGTTGTGGTTCTTAAGTATGCCATACTCAAAATGTTCTGCAAGATATTTTTTCCTCCCAAAATGGGTTTAGTAAAGTTAGATATAACTTACATAATATGAAGTGTAACTGATACCAATCAGCAAACATTTATTTAGCACCTTCTGTGTACAGTCACTGTGCTAGGTCTAGGGAATTTGAAATTCCTGCAATCTCTGTGCATTAATCCTGCATCTTTCGTTTCAGAACAGAGAGGACTTTATAACCTACACCCAATAAGAAAGCATGAAGGGGCAATATGAACAAAACAGAATTTGGGGTGGGGAAGGTACTTGAGGCTCTTTTGTTTGGATTTCCATTGAGTACCGGGGTGATGTACCTAACTAGCCATCATTTCCTGGTGAAAGCAGTATTTCTCCTCTGAGAAGTGTATCCAGTTGTCCCTGTTTAGTTGAGGTTGCACTTTCTGCAGTTTCGGTTGCTCTCTGAGTAACCGAAACTCCAAAAATAGGAAATAAAACGTTCCAGAAATAAACAATTCACAAGTTTTAAATAACTTTTATTACAGTGTATTGTTATAATTTTGATTTTATTTTTTATTATTATTGTCAATCTCTTACTGTGCCTAATTTCTAAATTAAACTTCACCATAGATGTATATGTATAGGAAAAAACAGTTCATTAAGGATTCGGTGCTATCTGCCATTTGAGGTATCCACTGGGGTCTCTGATCATATACCCCAAGAATGATGAGGGACTTCTGTAAACATTAGCAGGAAAAAAAAAGTGAGAGAGGGATACAATTTCGATTACCTGCCCCCACAAAAGATCCACCCTTTGGTGGCTTTGATTCTCTTTCCCATATTTGAAAGGCCCCAAATCCTCGCCCTTCATGGATCAGGTGTTTGAGCTGTCTGTAATTACATTATTATTCCAGACACTGCGGAATGCTCGCTGAGGAGGGAGGATTAGGCCGAGGAGGCTGGGTCGAGCTGCAGCCAGTCATCTGCCCTGCGCCTGGCAAAGGAGATTATGCCTCTGGAAGCGAGGTTGCTGGCTGAGCCTTTGTTACTTAATTAGTCTCCTGTCTCTTTCTCCTTTATGACAGTGGCAGGACCCAGGATGCACCCCCTTTTAAATCAATGCAAATGCCTCTAACAAAGTTTTATAATCATCCATTTTAAACAAATCAGAAAATTGTCAAAACCATTCCGGTGGCAAAAAATTCATGGGTAGGAAATAACTTTTGAAAGCATGTGTTTCTCAAGGGAGTAAAGTAGCAAATACCATCCCTTTAAATTCTGTTTCACGTGAAGCCTTTATTGACTGCTCATGATGGTTCTGCACAGTTTAATGTTCTTTTAAGTGAATATTATTTAGTTTCATCACACAAGTCAATGCGGCCTCGTGGATCTGTAAATTTAGATGCTGATCACCACCAGACGTCAATGTATAAAACTGTTACAGTTTAATTAACTGATAATAGATCTCGTGCAATGTCAGGTTAAAGGGAATGTATAAATATTACTTTATGAACCAGCCTCTGCAGAAAGCACAGACACTGGCCATTCTCTCCCCGTCTCTCCTGGGATGAGTTATGGGATGGCCCTATTAACTACAAAGGAATGTGAGATTGGTGGGGGGGGGGGGTGCATTATTAAACAGCTGTGCCCAGCCAATTGGCCTTGAAGAATTTGACTTCAGAGGTCAGTAAAGATTCCTGATGCTGTTAATTTAATTTTATGAGACATCTTTGAAACTCATCAACTCATGCCATGTCTTTGGCTTTTGGCAGAGAAAGGAAGAGAAAAAGTTTTGACGGCTCATAAATAGGTTTGAGCTAAGGAACAGGAATTGGTTCAACCTATTCCCCTTACAGGTAGAGAAGGAGAGGCCCAGAGGGAGGGATTGGTCTCTTGGCCCTGCCAACAGCCCCACAGCTGCTGGTGGGGTCAAGGGCTTCAGGGAGTTAGGCTCTTTTCAAAGCCTAAGACCTTAAGAGTCTTGCTCAGACTCATGTGTGTTTCGGAGATGCCCTTGGGCACCGTTGTGCAATCATCACGCAGCTAGGGGGTTCAGCACTGTACAAAGGAACCGTGTTCTACCACCTTCTTCCACTGCCAAGGAAGCCCCAGGGGACTGTTACTCCTGCCCAGTGAGGCTCTCACTTCCCTCTGCTTTGGTGAAGAGGGCCAGAGGTCTCAGTGGCACACCTGTGTGAATGACACCTGAGGCAAATCACCAGCCCCTGTAAGGGACCCTCCATGGACTCCTGGTAGTTCCCTAAGGACATGGGACTTCCATTCTGTTGCTGTCACTCATTAGTTGTCTTCCCTGTCATTTGAAAACTCACTGAGGAAACCCCTACCTATCTAGCTCAGTGATGTGCTGAGAGTCCAGCACAGCCCTGGCACCGTGCTGAGTGCTGTTCAAGGAAGCCCGGCTCAGCCTCAGACCTGTGACCCTGCTTCACCTGCAAAATGAGGATGATAACTCAACCCCTGTTTGTGCTATACGGGGACAAGTGAGGGGACATATGCTGGGGAGCCAGGAGATACTCCATAAATGTAACCCACAGTAGTTCCTGTGGGTTACTGGTAGTTTCCTGAGGCGTTAGCTGTCTTGTATTTAGTCCTTGCCATGGACTCCCGTTGATGAGGAATGTGCCTTAGTTACTGTCAGTGACATTAACTGACAGTGTCCTGCCTAGCACACGAGACCCCCGAAGCTTAAAGCTACCTCACATGTGATCCTCTCCCTGCCCATGGTAGAGTAGGCAGGGACCAAGAGAGTCGGGTCGAAGTTCCCCGGGTCATGCTGGGAATCTGGCTAAGCCAGGACTGGGTCCCGGGTTCCCTGCTTCCGTCCTCCTCGGCTCAGGGCTTCCTGGGCTCCTGCTGAAGAAGCTGTGGAGTATTTAATTAGCTGCAGGGTGAGATGTGATATGTGTCAGAGCTCATTACTGTGGTGGGGCTGGTGGGTGTTATTCTCCAGCGCTGCACCCCGCAGTAGTTCAGCAACCCCAATTAACTCCCACACGGAAGACAGCCCAGCTGCTGTGAGGCTGGCACCCACATTCCCCAGTGCCCTTCAGCCTCCCTCGTCTGCACCGCAGCCTGACCTGCTGTCCTTCCCCTGTGCCCCGTTATGCTACACGGATGGCTTATGGTATTGAGGCACATCCCCCAGAGAAGAGCCACAGGAGCTAAGCAGGGCTCCAGCTTATCTCAGAGGCTGCACTCTCAAGGCTCAGGTTTCAGTGCAGTGGGTATGAGAAAAGTGCTCAAGGAGCTGCCCGGAATCAAGTCCCTCCTTTGGACTAGGACCTGTTTTTATTCTACAAAAGTGAACGTCAGGGAAGGCAGAGGAAGGCTGGTGAGCTGGTCCCGGATAAGGAAGACAAAGGAGCCCTCACTACTCAGGATCCTAGTTGGATCTTGGTTTGAGGAAAGAATGGCTAGCAAAACAATTCAGAAACAGGCGGTAATAAGTGTAGGTGAGGATGCCGAGAAGTGGAACTCTCAGGCATTGGTGGCAGGGCTATGAATGTTACAGCCACTTGGGAAGACAGTCTGGCAGTTCTTAAAGGTTGAACAGAGTAATAATGTGACGGCAGTCTCCCTGCGAGGCGCACATCCAGGAAAAATGGAAACATGGTCACAGGAAAACTTGAACATGGATATTCATGGCAGCATTGTTTGTAGTAGATAAAGGTGGAAGAAATTCAAATGTCTGTCATCTTATAAATGGATATACAACACATGCTATTGTCCACACCATGGGATATCTTTCACCTGTAAGAAGGAATGGGGTACTGGTGCATGCCGTAGCATGAATGAACCTTGAACATGTTATGCTAAGTCACCAAGCACAGTGGTGCACATCTGTAATTTCAGCAGCTTGGGAGGTTAAGGCAGGAGAATCATGAGTTCAAAGCCAGCCTCAGCAAAAAGGAAGGTGCTAAGCAACTCAATGAGACCCTGTCTCTAAGTAAAATACAAAAAAAGGGCTGGGGATGTGCTCAGTGGTCAAATGCCCTTGACTTCAATCCTCAGTATCAAAAAAAAAAAAAAAAAAAAAACAACAACAACAAAAAACCAACATTATGCTAAATGAAAGAAGCCAGGCATAGAAGGTCACATGTTGCACAATTCCTTTTATACGAGGTGCCCTGAACAGGCAAATCCACGGACACAGAAAGGATACTAGCGGCTTCCAAGGGATGGGGGAAAGGAGAAGTTGGGAGTGACTGATGGTCTTGAACATTTGGAATGCTCTAGAAAAATGCCTTAAACTAGACTGCTTATAAACTACAGAAATGAGTTTCTCATGGTCCAAGACGGAGGCAGCAGCAGATTGCATTTCTGACAAGAGCCACTTCCTGGTTCATGGGTGCTGCCTTCTTGCATCCTCACATGGTGTGAGTGGGGAGGGGTCTCTGGGATCTCTTTTCTAGGACACTAATCCAAGTCCCTATGACTTAAGTCACCACCTGAAGGCCCATCTCCTAATAACATTACCTTGGGTTAAGGATTTCAACATATAAATTCTGTGGGCATGAGACATTCGGATCATAGCACCAGTAATGGGTACAGAGTTTTGGGGGATGATGAAAATAATCTTGAATTTGATAGCAGTGATATGTGCACAACTTTGTGAGAATAATAAAAGAACACTGAATTACACTCTTTAGAAAGGTAATTTTGTGTTATGTAAATTATATGTCTCTTTAACAAATAAATATGAAATAACTTGGGGAGCAATGGGGAAAGTTGAATACAGAATGTATATCAGATAATGATTTATATCAGTGTAATAACAGGATTGTGGCTTTGTGTGAGAATGTTCTTTCATTTGAGAGGCACATGCTAACATAGGTAGTGGCAAAGCTTCACATCTACAGTGTGCTTTCACATGATCCAGAGAAAGATGTCTAAATAGAGAAAGAGCAAATGTAGCAAAAAAATTAGCAACTGGGGGTTGGGGCTGTACTTCAGTAGTAGAGTGCTCGCCTCACATGTGGAAGGCACTAGGTTCCATCCTCAGCACCACATAAAAATAAAATAAAGGTATTGTGTCCATCTACAACTAAAAAAAAATATTTAAAAAATAGCAATTGGTAAATCTTGGAAAGAGTATATGGTGTCCTGTTTACTATTCTCACAAGTTTTCCAATGAAATTGTCCAAAATAGTAGGCTGCCACATTATATTTTTACAGGATAAAAAAGTGGAATTTTTAGAATACCAAGGGACAGAGAAAAGTCAAAGGGCCTTTGGCTGTCTGCCTGAAGGATTTCTTCTCTGTCCAAGTCAAAGGATAATTGAACTCTTGTTTCGGCCACCCTCCCATGAAATGTATTCCATTGCTGAGCAGTATAGACCCCAACCCAGCTGTTCTTAGGGGGAGCCTGAAGCCCACAGCCTCGTACTATGGGCCCTTCATGTCCACTATGGAAAAGGGAGCTTTCTTCTGACCCCCAGTAACCCCAAAATGATGACCAACGGGGCCAACACCACAGCTCCCTCCTGACCTCATCCCAGGATCCTTCCAGTGGTGGTGGCAGACAGACTTCCTTTCTTGTTCTCTATGGGAAACACTGAAATAGCCAGCAAGCGTGATTTTCCAGAGAGGTAGACTTCTCAATGAGTTTTCTAGTCCTTACATGTTACAATATTTATGTTTTGGGAAGATGTGTGTGGAAGCTCGTGGTAACTTTGTAAGTCTCTAGTTTCCTGTCCTCACCCCCCCACAAATGAAGAAAATCAGCAAGGTACCAAGCAGCTATTAGACTCATAAGGAGAATTTGGCCAGATCTCTTCCAGAACAAATGGTAAAACTAATAATGGAAATGTCAGACCTGGAAGGGACCTCAGAGCTTCCCATTTTCCTGATGGTGATGAGTCCTGCTACTAGAGAAATCTACTCATTTCACACCTCACACCCACCCAGGAAATACAGCCAGGAGCATTTGCAAAAGCCTTTAAACCAACAACTGCTTTTACAGTGTGCGGGCTGATTTTTCAATGTGCAGATTTGCTATGAATTTATAGAGTGTTTTGATTCTAAATTCACAATGTGCATCTTTAATGGCTCCAGGTTTGGATAATTTCATGCTGTTTATAACCTAGCAGCAATGGTTTATGCATATCTCCCAAGTTATTACCCTCCTAGGAGAAGAGTGAACAGCCTCCTTTTGGAAAAGAGAGTCCATATGTCCTGGTTTACAGCCTCTCTCCTCAAAGATCATTTTGTATGGAGATGTCAGGGATGCATGACAGCAGGATGAAGCAGACAGGTGGATTTTCTGGTTTCTGGATCCTCTTTCCCAGCCCCCAGGTGCCCTTGGATTTGAAAATCACCAGTTAGGCATTTTGCAGTCACTTGGAGTTTTTCTTTTGAGTCATTTTTCAATCTTATTCTTGAAAAAAATGTTGGCCACCTCCCTCCACTCCCATCAACAAAGAAATTTGTTAACATACAATGGGAACTTTAAAAAAATAATTCAGAATATTTTTTCTGGACATCTAACCTGAGAAGATAATCAGAGAGGCAGGATGTCTAAGATGTTTGTTGAAAATTAAGTTCTTATCATGCTAAAATGTATGTAATATAAAAAAAATTTAATAGTAGAAAACTGGAAGCAATTATTTGTCCAACACTAGGAGAAATGATACACCCATGTATTAGAATACAATGTACTCTGAAAATACTTTCAGAGAACTTTTAATAACAGGAAATTTCTCATGACATATAATATGTGAGGAAAGCCAGTTCTGGACTTCCAATTAGTCTTCAGATTTCAGACACATGTGCCAAAGCAAAGTAAAAAGTGTAACCATGAAATTATTAGCAGTGGTGATTACTGCATGGTGAAATTATGGACCATTCTGTAATTAAATTTTTTTTTTATTTTCAGTTACTTGTTAGAAGAATTACAGAGAGATCCTGTGTACCTCTTTCCCAGTTTCTTATAGTGAATTTTAATTTTCTCCTTTGTGTTTTCCTCTTTTCCAAATAATCTGAAGTCAGGGAAAATAAAATTTAAGAACTGAAGGTACTATCTTTTAAAAAAAAAAAGTACTTATCTATCCTTCTGAAAACCTGACTCCAAATTGTAATCCATCTCTCCTTTCCCTAAACACACATGGCCTATTGCTCAACGTTGGTCCATTGGTCCATCTTAGCACCTTCTGCTGGTATTAGAGCTTGCGGGATCCATGCCTTCAAGGTGAGAGATATTATATAAACAAGGCATATCTTACAAAGAGTTGGGTTTACTCAAATTATTAGAAGGAAAAAAGAAAGAGACATGCTTTTTAAGATTCAAACATCCAAATTCTGGAGTGGAAAGTAAGATTGGAGCTGAGAGGGATATTTAAGGAAAAGCAAATGAGTGGTGGCTGCTTCAGGTCCAAAGACTCACTTCTGCTCCTGCTCTGAGCATGTTGCCCCCTCAAAGTGGCAAGGGTGAAGAGTGGCAGCAAGTTTGAGAGCAGTGCCGGTAGATGTCTAAATGATGTTTCTATAATTGAAGTGGGTGGTCTTATTCTTCGGTTTTCTTGTCCCCCATCCATCTGGGTGGGAAGTTGGAAGTCAGAATGTATAGCACTGCAGTTCACTAGAGGAGAGGATGATTAGATGTGCCCCCCTTCACTTAAAAAAAAAATTGTTCAGCTTTTCTCTCTGTCTTAGGGCTCATGGCTTCCAGGAAAGTCTGCCACCCAGGGAATCTGAGCCCATAGGTTCAATTCTTGATCCCAGCATTGACCTCTGTGGGAGCCTTTTCTCTAGGTTACCTTTTCCTTTGCAGCAGAGTGAAATGTTCAGACCAGTTAAGCTGAGTTTCAGTCAGCCAAAAGAATGTGATGTTCCCAGGTTTCCCAAATTCCTTGCACCTATTTGAAAGTGCACAGTAGCTGGCAAGGAACTTGTTGTCCTCAGAAGTCAGTCTCCACTTGTTTGGATATTTCTTTGTCTCCTTGGTGAACCCTGATGTCTATAACTCTCTTGTTACTGGGAGGGGGAAAAACTTGAGAAAGAAGGTTATAGAAACTGATTAACAAAATACTGCCCCCCACCACCACCATAAAGACTATCTTAGGGACGTCAAAAGCAATTTTTATAGGTAGGTTGGTCTTTTACAAGAGATGTGTTTACAAAGCATGAAATTAACATTTTTGCACAGAGTCAAATAATTGCTGATAACATGGTGACTTTAGTAGCATGTTTGCAGCTTGAGCAGTTATTAGCAAGGTCAGATGTTACATGCAGTAATGCAACTAGCAGACTCCGCCGCCAAAGCAGTTAGCCAAGCTCCTCATGAGGGAGCAGATCCCTTCCCCTGAGGAGTTCACCCACGACATCAGTCCAGATGTTGACAGCAGCACAGTCCATGGACACAGAAGCCCACTGAATGCCATGGTGTCTCAGGATCACCCCATTCATGGAGCTTCAGACTCCCAGGAGGTTGGCTAAAGAGAGTCACCAAACAATGTCTGGGCAATTTGACTCCTCAAGAGAGAGATGGCTCCACCTTCAGACTCTCACTGAGACTAAACATCACATTAGCATCAAGGAGCGCCAGATGTCAACATCTGGGACAACAGACAAGATGAGTTTGGGCAAATGCACATTTCAGCAACAGCTTAGGATGTCCTTAGGTTTATCAAGCTGGCAAGGGAATATTAAGTTCCACTGAGCTAAGTCTATTCAAGGAGGCACCATTGGTGAGTAATTATGGACCTGCATTCTTATTGATCATGGTAGGTGGAATAACAGACCAACCCTGATATCAGTGCGGTGACCACTCAAGTTCAAACCATACTCTAGCCTAGGTCTCAAGAGTACACCAGAAGGAAGGAGGATGAGGAAGAGGATATGGAATTTTTGAGAGGTTCCCAGGGAACTTTATTAAAATTTGCTTTGGAAAATTCTATAAAGAATCTGAGATACCTTCATCTCTGTAAGTCAGATCCAGGTGTATGAAATAGAGGAAAACTCTTTCTATCTCTATGCTCACCCCTCTGGAAGAGTGCATACTCTAAAACCAATGGGAAAAAGTAAACGTTTGCGATGTCCTCAACTGCCTGGCTGGGGATGAAATTTTGCAGAGTTCCAGGAATTAGAGTCACACAGACCTGGGTTCAAATCCTTTACTACTTGCTACATCTATGGCCATGAGGAAATTATTTATCATTTGTAAAATCTTAGGTACTATCTGTAAAGTTGGGAATATAGTTGCACCCACCTCATTGGGTGGTTTTAAGGATAAAATGAGATAATGCTTTGAAGAGGAATTCCAGAGACCAACACATAGTATGCACCCACTTATCCATTCCTTCACTTTATTTGGTTAACATGTATTGAGTGCTTATGTGTCTGGAATAGGACTAAGTGGTAGTAAGCCAGGTGTTATAGTGAGCCAAATAAGAACTCCCCTGCCCTTATTAAGGTCCAGGCACCCAGGTATGTGTTAAATAATCACTCTGAATGGAAGTCTGCCTGGAGCCAAATATTGATGATTTTCTGGTATTTGGCCTTTCTATTTCCTTAAATTTTGTCTCTAAAGCTTTGGTCTTAAACATCCAGCAAGCCAGTTTCACCAGTCTCAAAGAAAGAGTACTAGGTTTTCCCTTTAATATCTATAACTTTACAGTTATTTACCCCTTTTATCTAATTGGTGTTTGTACTGGTACTGGAAGTTAGCCTTATATCCTGTCTGCACTGAAAGTTATACTTCCGTAAGGCACTGATAACAGTTAAAGTTTACAAAGAAAATACAAAGTGAAATCAACAAGAGTAAAACCATATTGAATTTATATAATAGCTATGAACCAAGAAACATAATTTTATAATCTTCTTTTTATTGATTTAAAAAAATGACAGCAGAATGCATTACAATTCTTATTACACATACATACCACAATTTTTCATATCTCTGGTTGTAAATAAAATATGTTGACACCTAGTTCATGTCTTCATACATGTACTTTGGATAATGATGTCCATCACCTTCCACCATCCTTGCTAACCCCCTATGCCATCCCTTTCCCTCCCACTTTTCTGTCCTATCTAGAATTCATCTAATCCTCCCATGCTTCCCCTCCCTACCCCACTATGAGTCAGCCTCCTTATATCAGAGAAGATATTCGGCATTTGTTTTTGGAGGATTGGCTAACTTCACTTAGCATTATCTTTTCCAGTGTCATCCATTTTCCTGCAAATGCCATGATTTTATTCTCTTTTATTGATGAGTAAAATTCCATTGTGTATATATGCCACATTTTTTTTATCCATTCATCCACTGAAGGGCATCTAGTTTGGTTCCACAGTTTAGCTATTGTGAATTGTACTGCTATAAACATTGATGTATGCTGTTTTTACGTCCTTTGAGTATAGTCCAAGGAGAGGGATAGCTGGGTCAAATGGTGGTTCCATTCCCAGATTTCCAATGAATCTCCATACTGCTTTCCATATAGGCTGTACCAATTTGCAGTCCCACCAGCAATGTATGAGCATACCTTTTCCCCCACATCCTCACCAACACTTACTGTTGTTTGTCTTCATAATAGCTGCCATTCTGACTGGAGTGAGATGATATCTTAGAATAGTTTTGATTTGCATTTCTCTAATTACTAGAGATGCTGAGCATTTTTTCTTATATTTGTTGATTGATTGTGTATCCTCTTTTGAAAAGTGTCTGTTGAGGTCCTTGGCCCATTTGTTGATTGGGTTATTTGTTTTTTTGGTGCTTAGCTTTTTGAGTTCTTTATATGCCCTAGAGATCGGTGCTCTATCTGATGTGTGAGGGGTGAAAATTTGCTCCCAGGATGTAGGCTCTCTGTTCACCTCACAGATTGTTTCTTTTGCTGAGAAGAAACTTTTTAGTTTGATTCCATCCCATTTATTGATTCTTGGTTTTAATTCTAATGAAGATTAGGGCCTACTTTTTCTTCTATTAGATGCAAAATCTCTGGTTTAATTCCTAGGTCCTTGATCCATTTTAAGTTAAGTTTTTTGCATAGTGAGAGATAGGGGTTTAATTTCATTTTGTTGCATATGGATTTTCAGTTTTCCCAGCACCATTTGTTGAAGATGCTGTCTTTTCTCCAGTGCATGTTTTTGGCACCTTTTGAAGAATATCAGCTTGGTAAAATGTTCTTCTAAACCTTATACTTTAAAGACTTGTACTTGGAAGATATAACAAAGAAGCTAATAACAGTCCCATGATTACACTGATGTTCTTACATTAACTAAGTTTACCTTTTAAAGAAAAGTTTAGACTCAGTAAGTTAGTGTAATACTCTAAAATAACAGTTGCTGTTTAACCAGAGTTGTACAAACCGTAATTCTTCCAAGACTAGTTTTTCTAAAGAATAAATTCAACAGACACAAGAGATTATCTTGAAAATAAGAGCAGATAAATATTTTAAGAAATCTTTGTTACTTCAACCCATAGAGGATTAAACTTTGGTTTATAGCAGTACATTAATATTTGACCTTAGGGAAAAACCTTGAATAACTTTAACTGATTTTGCTACTTGTATACAATCAACTTAGTTACACACAAACTTTTTGACATTTGCCCTCCACAAACCTTCTGTAATTTACTTAGACATTCTACAACTTTTTACTTTACCACAAAGACTTTCTCATCCAGAAATATTTTTTCCTTCTACTTTCCATACTAAAATACACTTCCTTACCTAGAATTTTTCATCTCTTTCCTAGCTGTTGACCCCTTTTTAAAATTTATATTATGAAACAACCTTATAAAGTTTCTCAATTTAGACAAATTAATCCACTTTAATAAGATAGAATACTTTGGGTTTTTTTAATATGTTAATTGAAACCTAACTGAAACCTTTTATATTTTGTGTGTATATACACCTGACGGAATCATAATTTTCAGTAACCTTGTTTTAGTGAAGACACAGACACAAAGCAATCTTAAACCTTTTATGAAAACACACATAAGGTTTAAATGTATTATCTTATGGAATTTAAGAGGTTAAGAGTACTTGATTTTATGTTTAGCAGTGTTTTTATCAGATTTTTACTGATGTGACTAAAAGGAAGAAAAGTTTATTTAAGGGCTCATGGTTTCAGAGGTCTCAGTCCTCAGACAACAGGTTCCATTCCTTGGGGCTGGAGGTGAAGCAGAATATCATGGTGAAAGAGTGTAGTGGAGGGAAGAAGTTCCCATGATGATCAGAAAGCAGAGAGAGACACTACTTGCCAGGTACAAATATACATCCCAAAGTGATGCCACCAATGCCTCACCCCCTACAGCCATACCCCACCAGCTTTCTATTACCACTCAATTAATCCCATCAGGTGATTAATTCACTGATTGGGTTAAGGCTCTTGTAACCCAATCATTTCTGTCTGAACTTTCTTGTATTGTCTCACCTGTGAACTTTTGGGGTACACCTCACATCCAAACCATAATGAGCAGTTAGCAATTTAAGTTTGTAAATTAATCAGATATCTCTATCAAACCATTTATGATTTTTTTTAGCTTTTATTTTTTATTTTTATTTTTTTTACATTTTTTTTATTGGTTGTTCACAACATTACAAAGCTCTTGACATATTATATTTCATACATTAGATTGAAGTGGGTTATGAACTCCCAATTTTACCCCAAATGCAGATTGCAGAATCACGTCAGTTACACATCCACAATTTTACCCAATGCACTAATAGTAATTGTTGTATTCTGCTACCTTTCCTATCCCCTACTATCCCCCCTCCCCTCCCCTCCCATCCTCTCTCTCTACCCCACCATTTATGATTAATCCCATTTATCTTAAATATAATTTACTTGTTTTTTAACTGTAAAAAACAAGGTATCAGACAAGTATAGTTAACAGTACTAGTACTAGCCATCTCTTCTTTGTTGAAGAAATATATTAGATGCAATGGATATTACATTCTAGACCTTTTATAGAAACCACCATTCTATTGTCTGACAACCTAGAAAACTTGTGAGTTAGTAATTTTAAAGACATTTATATTCTCATCTGTTTTTAAATTGAACTTCCCCCTCCTTTTTTTAAGTCAAGTGAACGAAAAGGTATTTGGATCCATTTCTCATTTAAATTGTAATTTAAGAGTGCTCATTTATCTGTATGCCAATTTTGATACCGTGTACATGATATTTGGAAACAATCACATAGTAGACACAATACACAGATGTGCACACATACACAGAACAGATGAGGCAGAGATCTTGTAGTTGTTTGTTGTAAGAGGAAATTTTCCCAGTGTATTTGAGAGCTAACCTTTGAAAATTGGCTCCTGAAAAAAGACAAAGTGTAAAAACCTCTATAGTAAGATAAAATAAAACTGATCAGAAAAATATATTAATTTAGGCATGCAGGATCAAATGTGAATTCACCATAAAACCATGAGCTCAAAAATATAGAATTGCAAAAAAATGACAAGGATTCTAAAAAAAAAAATGATATGACCATTAATTACTGTAATAAAGGAGCATCCAGAACACCTTTATCAGATCAGAGTTAGTTTAGATATTGAAAGAATGAGAGAGCCCCCAAATCCTTAGATAAAGATTCTCAAGGTAAAGAAGACTTGACCCGTTTTATTTTCCCTTCCTGTGCTGTAATGTCTATGGAAAAACTTGTTAATAAAGCAGGGTGGTCAGGCAGCCAGCTACAAGCATCTTGGATTTAAAAGTGACACTTTTTTTTCTTCAGTCCCCTCTACAATTTACATTTCAATGCAAACCTTGGTGAGTTAAAGATCTGGCAGAAGCTCAATGAGGGAAGCTTCTGTTCTGAGTTTAAGAGGCAAAACCTCATACACTGGGCATTTTAACCATTTTTTCTTTTGTAAAATCACTCTTTTAAGTTGCGATCCTACAATTTTTGTTTCCTCCAGAGACATTTTTTTTTTAATTTCCCTAGTTGTTAATCAGGCCAGGTTATATGCAGAAAATTAGTAGTTTCTGCCTTTCCTTTTATGACTTCTGTCTGGGCCTCACTCAGAATGGAGGATACTAACTAACTTTGTTGTTGTTGTTGTTGTTGTTGTTGTTGTTGTTGTAGATGGACACAATACTTTTATTTATTTTTATGTGGTGCTGAGGATCGAACCCAGTGCCTCATACATGCAAGGCACGCACTCTACCACCGAGCCACAACCCCAACCCCCACCTTTTTTTAATACTTTTTTTTTTAGTTTTAGATGGACACAACATCTTTATTTGTTTGTTTATTTTTATGTGGTGCTGAGGATTGAACCCAGGGCCTCACACTTGCAAGAAAAGTGCTCTACACTGAGCCCCAGCCCCAGCCCCTAACTAATTTTTTTATAACTATTGTAATTTAAAGGAGGATATTTACCAGCTAGTTGTGCCATGAAATTTTCTTATATGTTCCCTTTGTCCTTTAGGGCACTCATACTCACAGGACCACGATTTCATATTATGTTCCTAAATTTGAAGTTGGGGACAAGCCTGTTAGTTCTCTGGGTGACGTCTCCACTAGAGAAAATAAATATTTTGGATTCCTAAAGTAGGACAAATAAGGCATAGTATTACTGTGAGTAACTGAGACAGATTTTCTGGTCTTTTTCCTGCCAGATGAGGGGAGTACAAAGAAAATGTGTCTTATGAGAGTCTAGAGAACGTAGTCTAATTTTAAAGCTAAGGGAGCTCTATCTTGAGAATCTCTCATAATGGGTCCCAGATTAAGAGGCAAACAGTGTGGACAGAATTGGGGTAGAAGCATTTCTGAAGAGGGAGAAATTGCTTGGCTCATGCTCTAGGGATTAATGAGACACCTCTTTCCCAAAGGCCTCAGATCAAACCAAAATTTCATCTTGGGATCCAAGATTCATTGGGTGAGGGTGCCCTCTACCATCAGGCTGAGTCAGTCAGAAACAGAGAGACAGATAGTTGTTGATATTTGGTACCCCTGGGGGCTATTGGGATCAGACTCAGGACATGAGATCTTCTTGTAGCATCAGAGGATGGCCCCGGCCAGCTGCCTTTAGTTGTCTGAAGCCTTCCTCTGTCCACATACCAAATTTCTCCTGCAGAAAATAAATTAAATCAAGTCAGAACGGACATGAGTCTCAACACCTGGGTGAAGGGGAATTTGACCCAACTCTTGACTTTTGATTGACAGCTAGGTCATCTTGGCCCATACTGACTGGTCTAATTGGATTCCTAACCATACATTCCAACAGGTTTTATGGTTAGGAGGAACCATCCCTATCTCCCAGAATTTCAGTATTTGGTCACAAAAGTCTCTGCCTTCAGGGAAACTTGAGTTCCTCTT
Source organism: Spermophilus citellus (assembly GCF_964194105.1). Classification (NCBI taxonomy): domain Eukaryota; kingdom Metazoa; phylum Chordata; class Mammalia; order Rodentia; family Sciuridae; genus Spermophilus; species Spermophilus citellus. The sequence continues at coordinate 138,617,073 of NC_138182.1, read as the reverse complement.
ATCAACATTATTTGGGGCCTGCATTTCTCCTGCAATGAACAAATACTTTGCTAAGGAATGTGACATATCCTGTCTAGAGGCCAGGCAGGGCTTCAGGTAAATTGCTCCTTGGGGGAAAAAAAAATCATGTGGGGGTCAGCAACATAGGCCCATTTTAGAGAAATATTATATACAACATTTAGCTTTTATAATGTCACAGATGTCCTCATGAGCTGTAGTTAAGATGTCTAATGCCATTTGATTTTTGCAAAATACCTTTCTTTTGGCATTACCTCTGTGCCTAGTAGAGATCCCTTTGTGTGTGTCAATTAGGACTTTCTTAGTAAAGTTAGTTAGAACTTTTATGTGCCATATCATTTAGACCAATATGAGGAATAAATGTTGGGATAATCATACTAGCAGACAAAGAAACACAGATCAAGCTTGCCTATGTAGGAGGTTAGGAAGATTCATAGGTCTCAGATTGACTCAGAAAAATGCTTGTGATTCGGACAGCCCCTTTTGATAGTTATCAGGCTTTCCTGTCTATCAAACTTTTCTTTATAGCCTCCAACTTTTCTTGCTTTCCATGGGAATTCATGTGCTTTTTCAGGGGAAGTGAAGAAGAGGTCTTGGGGTCAGGACCTGATCTAGGGGGCTTTTGGAGCAGGAAGTCAGCAGTAATTAATTATAGAGCAGAGCAAGGTTGGTGTAATGAGGGCCTTTAGTAAAGATAAAAGAAAGCTTGGCGGAAAGGAACCTCAGGCCATGTGCCATTTTGGTGGAGAAAATTGTCTAAGTCTTGGAGGATTTGGGAGTCAAAGCTCCCAAATTCTGAATCCAGGCCATTGACTAGGTTGTCTAATTTAGATTGCAGCCAAATATGTGTACTCAGCCTAATCAGGCATTTACTTTTGAGGTCAGATTTGAGGTGGAGGATTTTGAATTTTTTAATGAGACAATCTTAGAGGGAGTCCCACGGGATGGACTGATTAGCTCCCATGTTGGAGAGGTTTGACTGGGGTGGCGGTGAATATCCAAGATCCCTTGATGTTTCCCATGACTAGACACAGTTCCTCTGGAGAATGAGAGGGCATCCTCTCCTGTAATCCCATTGCTAGAGGACCCCCGGGGTCTGAATGAGCCAAAAGGCGAGGGTCTTGGGCAGAGCACCTCTGCAAGATACCTCAAGGGATCTCACCTCTCCAAAGAATGAGAAGGCCAGTGTTGCATGCAGGAATATGGCAGAAAGAGGCCTCTGATCCACAGCTCTGAATACATAAGAGAAAGAAGGAATTGGAGAGGAGAGGGTTAGAAGGAGGATGCTTCCAACACCAATAAGGGACCAAACACTGGTCCATGCTCCATCCACATGGCAATAAGGCAGCCAAAATCTAGCCCAGGACTGGGGTCAATTTCAGGTTGCGAACCAGCCACTGTTGAGCTATAGTGGACATGGAGAGCATGAAGGGCCTCCTTAAGTATAAGGTAGAAAAAGAGAGGGAAAAAAAATGTCAGTCTGGGAATTCAACTGTGCTAGTCGTGAGCCACAGAAGTGCCTGATGATCAATGGTCACTTTCCAGCCTGTTTAACATGACTGTTACTAACCTTTGAGTATGAGGTGGAAAGAGAGGGAGAAATGGGAGGGAAACATGAAAAAGCAGTAGAGGTTCATTAGGATGGGGAGGAGTAAAGAGCCCCAAACCCCCATCGCAGGTTTCAGCACCAAATGAGAGGGAGTAGAAAAAGAAAGGGAAACAGACAGACCCCAACAGATCAGCGATGTTTTATTAAGCAATAGAGGGGGACATTTTCAAAGGGAAAATGATGACAGGCTACAACAAGAGTCTGAGTTTTGTAGGGTTTAGCAGGGCCAGGTGATGGGCTTAGATAGGGCAGGGCAGGAGGGCAGGAGGGCAGGTAGGGGAACAACCGTAGATAAAGGAAGTTCCCTGGAGCCCAGGGTTCTTCTTTTTTCCCTGGGGGTTATTATTTTCCTTATCCTTCACATGTGGAGCATGGCGTGGGATGGAGACTGGAGAGGTGGGCAGAGGCTGGCCACACAGAACCTTCTAAAGCTGAAGAAGTTTGGTTAAGGAGTTTGGTTCTGGCTTAAGAGCAGTGGGAAGCCACCGAGGGACTTTAATAAGCTCCAGAAATGTTTTCTATTATTGGTTCTTTCTGAGAGACTTTATACTACTATCCCAACTTTATTGGTTCTCTTATTGGATTTTTATGAATACATGATTTTAAAACACGTGCAAGCAGCCTGATGCAGTAGTGTACGCCTGTGATTCCAAGTGGCTGGGGGAGGGCTGAGGCAGGAGGATCGTGAGTTCAAAGCCAGCCTCAGCAACTCAGTGAGACCCTGTCTCTAAATAAAATATTTAAAAGGAGCTGGGGATGTGAATCAGTGGTTAAGTGTCCCTGGGTTCAATTTCCAATGCCCCAAAACAAACAAAAAAACACACATGCAAGCAAATCCACCCACAATTGCGTTGATCCACCTGGTGTTGTGAAAACAGATCTGTCATACACCAGAACCACAGTGCTTGTTTTGGGCTTCCTCCTCTGTGTTATCAGAAGGGCACTCAGAGCAGCCCAGATCCATGACAGAAAGCTGAGACTGTCCAATCCCCAGCAGGGCCCAGCTGGACATGGCTGGGACCTGTGGACTTGGCAGGCTAGCTGAACCAGATCGGCTTCAATAGTCCAGCGAAGCAGGTGCCAGCCTTCTGAGAGCAAGCGGATACAGACTGGTAGGCAGAGGGAGCCTGGCATAGGCGAAGCAGACCGGACATCGGCATGAGATTGTCTGGGTTTCCTGGACAATGAGATCCAAGCAGAGGACAGGAGAGTCAGAAGACCAAGAGGAACCCATAGTGACACCCAGAGGAGAGGGAGGCCCTTGTTGAAGGAAGAAGAATCTGAGCCCTGAAGCCAGTGCAGGAAGTCCAGGTTGTCTGACCCAAATGAGCCCCACAGTCTGGGATCTTGGCAAAGGCCAGACAATCCCCAAAGTCAGGCAGCTTGGTTGAGGCTCCTGGTAGGGATCAGTGGGCCCAACTTTTAGGATGCATTCAGTTCATCTCTGTGTGGCCACACATGATACGTCCACATCAGCTCTCTAGCCTGGACCTGCAGACTCGGTGGGCCCACACAGAATAAGAAGCAGACATGATGGCGTGAGTTCCACCTCCTCAGCAGGACAAGGTGAGATCACTGGCTTCAGGTGTGACCCAGTGCAGAGGATGGTGATGACCATTTCTGTGTGTGGCCTTCACTGCCTCAAAATGCTTTCATTTTTTGTGGGGAGAGGGATCAGGGATTGACCTCAGGGGAACGCTACCATTGAGTCAACATCCCCAGCCCTATTTTGATTTTATTTAGAGACAGGGTGTCACCGTTGCTGAACTCTCAATGGTCCTGCCTCAGCCTCCAGAGCTGCTGGGATGACAGGCATGAATCAGCTCTGGGTTCCCAAAATGCTTTCTTATACATGTTCTCTTTGATCTTCTCCTCCTCTGGTAGAGGTAGCCTGGGGCACTATTATCTTCCCTTGTCATCAGATGGAGAAATTGAGAGCTCCTCATTAAGTGCAGGCACTTGTGAAATCACAACTCCTGGAACATCAAGTGGCCAGTTGGTATCAGCCCACTGGGAATAGCTTGTGTGGCTCACTCTGGCCAAATAAGTAAATAAATCACATGGTCACACAACACAATGAAAGAAACAATAGCCTTGACAAATTCTTAAGTCTTAAAAGTGAGGGTGGGGCCAAATGGAGAGCAGATGGTGGAGTAAGGGACTCAGGACAGAGTCATAGCCTTCTTTAAATGACTCTGCTGCACTCCAGCTTTCCAAGTCCACGTGGGGATGTGGGCCTGTCTGTTGTCACATCCTATGTCCAGTAGGAAGCTGAGGTTCATGCATCTATCAATTCTGTGTCCTTCCAGCCCTGGCATATTTCAGACAATGACCCAATGAATGCCACACGTACAGTCAGTCATCTGTGACTCCTTCAGGGAGGTAAAAGGCACTCCGACCAGAGAGGAAAGCCTCAGCAGCTGGAGCTGCCGGAGGAGTGCAGGCTCAAGTTCAGGTCGGCCAACAGAGTGTGTTTCTTAGGAAATCCCACCCTCCACTGAATGAGCAGAGGCGTGGCCCTCCTCTTCCTCCTTCCTGTGCAGCTTGAAAGCGTGCAGAATGAAATGGGGTCCTTCACGCATGAGACAGCTATTTTCTCCGGTCTCATGCCTCTCTTTTGAGTAGTCCCAATAATACAACTTATAATTATGCGTTCCTGGCGGTGTGCTTTTGCCTTCCGAGTGATAGTTGAAATTTCTCAGCAAGTGAATGCCATCCAGGATGAATGAGCCACTCCTTCCCCCGGGTGCCAGGTGGCCCCTCAGTAATGGTCATTCTCCCCACTCTGGCCTCCAGGGAGGCCTCCCTGCAGCACTTTAGTCGGCCACCAAGAAGTGCTATCCAACTTCCTCACTCACCCCAGGGGTGCAGGGTGGGCTGGACCTCCCACCCCACCCCCCAACCACGTCAATCTGATTAATTAAGGTAAATAGGGAGTCTTCAGCTATAGTTTAAACTCCAGGCAGGTAACCATGGCAACAGCAGGGAGTCTGCACCACTGCTGACAAGCAACAGGGGACTAATTTCCCCTCAGATCTACAGCCTTCTTTGGGGCTCCAAGTCCACTTCAAGAGCCTGAAGAAGAATCAGGGCTATTGGCTATCAGAGGGGGAAATTGATAGGAGTCTGCTGGGGTTGCTAGTGCATGTTTTGTCCCCTTCAGGAACACGAAGATTGTAGATATGATGATGTCAAAGTCCACGTGGTCAAAGCGTTAGGTTAGCCAGCTTCATGTCCTTATCCCAGCTACCACTTCCAATTTGGTTTCCTCATCTGTAAATGCAGGATGGTAATTAAAAATTGTCCCACCTCTAGGCCCGAGGTGAGGCCAAGGACTGGAAATAGTCTTGCCCAGAGACTGGCACACAGGAAGCCCAACAAATGTTAGCCCTCCAGGGGAGAAAGTGACTCCGGTAATGAACCTGGAGGTTCCAGCAGGTGGGAAAGGGGGCTACTGATGGGAAATGCCAGTGTACCGTCTGAGGCACAGCAGACAGGTAGGACGGTTGGGGAGGTGTGGGTGGGTGCCCGAGGGCAGGAGAGCAATGCAAAGGAGAGGAATGTGGCTGTGGGAGGTGGGTCTTATGAGGTCAAGGATATGGAGGTGTTGCCCCCTGCAGGATGCTGGTCCAAGCCTGAGTTTCCTTGGGTGGCCCAGATCCCTCTCTGAGCATGCCTGTTCACAGCTTGCTACTCCCTGTGTGGACACCAGCCAGTGATGAGAACTCAATTCTGGTTGAAGCAAAGGCCATAGGAAGACAGGATACCATAGAAAAGACATGGAATCTTCCTGTTCTGTAAGTGAGGCCAGATACTGAGACCCTAAAGTCTAGTAAAAAGGGCTGGATATGGCTGAATAGCTCAGATAAGCCAACCACTAGGACTCAGTCTCCTTTTTAAAAGTTCTGGAAGGAATGCACAAGAAATTGTTAATATTTATTTCTAGGGCATGAAACTAGGGCTTGAAAATGGAGAGATTTTTATTTTTCATTGTATACTCTTTTGACTATTTGAATCTTTCACCATTTGCCTTTATTATTTTTATAATTGCAAATCAAATTATAGGGTTTGGCTTTCAAAAAATTCAATGAAGGGTTGGATTAGATCACTGGTTTTTAAGCTTGCTTTTTTTTTTAAAGCAGCGGAACACTTTTCACATGTTCTTACTTGAAAGCCTAATTAATGCATAACAAAAAAGAAATCAGAGCCCCTCTTGCTGGGGTCCCCTCTCCAAATCCCAGTGGCGACATCTCCAAGGGATCTGTTGAACATAGTTTGAAAATAACAGGTTTAAATCATTTCTTTCAAGCTCCTTTACCTCTTCATTTCTGAAGGAGTGGCAGGGCAGCCCTGTGGCTCTGGGTCCTGTCTTCACTGCAGTTGCTGCAGACCCAGCCTGGCTCTAGGGAAGTGTCACTCAGACTCTAGGAGGAAGGATACAGGTCACTCTTGGGTTGCTTCTCCTGGGTTCAGATGGTAGAGAAGGGGTAGATTAAATGGTAGAATTTACAACTCTTCCAGGTTAAAAAAAAAAAAAGGAAAAAACAGAACCCCTGGGGCTTTGATAAACAGGATGCAAAAGGGCCAATAAAAAGATGTGAGGTGGCAGAAGACCTATTCACCTTGATAAGATGTGCTTAGGAACACAGACCATCTGCCTACTTGTACCATGATTTTAGCCAGTTATTCAATTTCCCTTCTCAGAATGTAAAAAAGGTGGAAAGACATGTTCCTACTTCTAAGACAACTGAAAAACTTAAATGAGATCTTAAGTCTGGGGGCTTGCCCCAGGGCCTTGCCCATAGCAGGACCTCAGTGAATGTGGGGGGGTTGGGGATATAGCTCAGACAAAGAAACAAAGCAGAATAAACACCGGAAACACTCCTTTTCTCCTTCTCCTCCTCTTCCTCCTTCTTTCATCATCAGATTCCTGAACAAGTCAGCCAAAGGCCTTGCTCCCTCTTCCTGCACTTTCTTGATGAAATCTGTCACTTCTCAGGACCTCATTTTCCTTACCTATAAGGTAGCAGTGTTCACCTAGCTCAGGAATTGCAAATTGGTAGCCTTCTGGACAAAAATCTGCCCTGTAGGCATGTTTGTTTATCCAGTATAATATGTTAAAGCCAAGAAATTGACCCTGGAAATTTCCAGCTTCTCTTTAAAAAAATGAACATCCACTTCTACTGGCCCTCACTTGGTGACAGTCGACTGGAGCTGAGGTGGCAGCTGCCCCCTGACATGGGTATGCATGTACTTGTCTTTTCTCTGTATTGTCTCGTACCTGCCTAACCCACCCCCTTCACACATAGGCAGTTGGGTTTGCAAAGCCTGGATTGAAGGTTGCAGGGCCCCACCTACACCTTGGGTCCTCTGCTGCTCTCACCTGAGCGCTCTCATGTTTTGGGGGGTTGTCTGTCCACTGGTCTGGGGTGGCCTTTGTTTTTCTGCACATGTCTGATCTTCCTTATCACTAGTTTGTCCCATGACCCTGAATGCATCCCTTCACAAAAACCCTGCTGGACTACAAGTCCACCATCTTTAAAAGGACTGAGTTGAACTTCCAGCCTCAGCTTTCTTTGTATCTTCTATTTAGTCCGCAAATATTTACCAAGACCTTCCTATTTCAAGAAATTCTAACTGGCATTTGAGGGGGATGCAGGGATGAATAAGAATGGGCCTGGCCCTGACGTGTTCTTACAGCAGTGCCTCTCACAGTGTAGTCTGCAGGCTGGCTCCAGTTCACTGAGATAAATACAGAAATTGAGGAACAGCATTCAGAAACTTCTGTGACAATTTGACATTGCCATGACAGCCAAATGCATGCCCAGTGACTCCTCCTGTTGAATATAGGTCAATTCACAGGCTGTCAAGCTTTTGGGGTGAATTGTGTGGGGCACAAGGTACACCCTTGCTGCTATTACTATAATGCTTAACAGATTTGCCCTGAGACTTAGTAGCTTCAAACAACAGTCATTTATTTTCTCAAGAATGTATGTTTGAGCTCAGCTCTGCAGAGCCATTCCTCTCTGACCAAGGGAGTGCCTGCCAGGGTGGGTCAGCAGGGGCCAGATGGTAAATTCTCAAGATCGTCATTCACGTGACTGGTAAGTTGGTGGTGGCTATAAGTTCCTTTCAATATTGGCCTCGACGGGGCAGGGTCTTCATAGCATAGTGGCTGGGTTCCAAAAATGAGTGTCCCAAGAGATGAGGAAGAAGTGCATGGAGTTTTTATCATCTAGTCTTAGAAGTCACATTGCATTTCTCCTGCCCAACTCCATTGACTGAAGCATTCACAAAGGTCTACACAAGTTTAAAGGAAACAGATTCCACCTGTTGATGGAAAGATTCACAAAGGTCATCTTATTGCTTCTTTTTTACCAAAAGCTACAGGACAGATTTTGTTGCACCCAGCTTTGGAAAACATAATCTGCCATACCAATGAGAGGTGTTTTGTTTTCCATTGCTGTGTAACTAATTAAGACAAATTTTGTAGCTTAAAACTATACATATTTATTAGCTCAGAGTTGTGTTCATCATGAGTCTAAGGGGACTTGACTGACTGTTCTGCTTAAGGTCTCACGAGGTCAAAATCAAGGTGTGAGTCAGGCTGGGCTCTGGGAAGAATCTGCTTCCAGACTCTTTCTGGTTGTTGGCCGAATCCAATCCTTGGGGTTGTAGGATTGAAGTCTCTGTGTTCCTGCGGACTGTCAGCCAGGACTGGTCTCTGCTCCTCAGGCCCACCCACTCCTGGCCTCTCCTGTCTGCAAAGCCAGCAGTGCCCCATGGAATTCTTCTCCATTCTTCTTCTACTGCCAGGTGGAGAAAGCTCTCAGCTGTTTGTGTGTGATCAGGTTAAGTTGGTATGGATGCCCTCCCTTTACATATCACATACTGTACCACCAAAGTGATAGCCATCACACAGGTTCCCTCCACACTCACAGGGGAGGGGACCATCAAAGGATGAAGGTCACTGGAAGTCATTCTTAGAACCTGCCTACCATAGATGGTTGGATTATCAGTGAATTGGAAACTTAAAACACAGTGATTCTTCATCGAAGTTTAAAAACTGGCTTAGAGTCCAGTAAGAGTCCAGCTGTAATTTAAGAAAGAGAAGAAAGAGTGCAGTGAGAGGTCAGGAGGAAGGAAGGTGGAAGGTGGTCTCTTAAGTGGAGGGGCACAGAATTAATGGTCATTAAGGATGTGGCATTGGAACCGGGACTTGGATCTTTAAAAAATGAGAAGGGAGAAGAGATTCAAGCAGTTCTGTCTATTTTGGCACCCTTGGTTGCCAACACAGAATTGAAAAATCCTCGCTGAGATCATATTATTGCTTCTTCTTCTTTTTTTTTTTAATCAAAAACCATGCTGTGTGATAAGCTACCCCAAAGCTCTGTGACTTCAAACACCCACCACGTGCTCCTGCTCCCAGTGTGCAGGCCAGCTGGGTGGGTCCTCTGGAATCAGCTGTGCTCCACCCATGCCTTTGGTCCTCTGCTGCTCTCACCTGGGCGCTCTCATGTTTTGAGGGGTTGGCTGTCTGTCCACTGGTCTGGGGTGGCCTCTGTTCTTCTGCACATGTCTGATCTTCCATGGGCCTCTCACATCTTTCTAGACTGGGCTGGGCTTGATATCTCAGAGGAAGCAGAGGAACAAACAGTGGTGTAAAAGAGTACAAGTCGCTAAGGCTTAGGTTCAACACTGGCAACCTGTCACTTTGGCCACATTCTTTTGACCAAAGCAAGTCATGAACTCTTGATAGGAAGAGCTGCAGGATCCCACTGCAAAGGGCTCAGATGTGGGGGAGGAGTGGAAAATTGGGGTCACCTCCAGCCAATCTACCACAGTCATGCTGAGAAAATTTCCTAAATTGTCTAGACTAAAAACTTCAACTGCATGGTATCTAAAGCTAAACAAAGGGTTTTGGAGAAACTGACATGTGGGATACCATTTGGAAAACGTGAAGTGATCCATTAGCCAGGGTTACAAGACACCAGGGTTATATAATGGTCTCATGCCTTCTTTGTGAGTCAAAAACAATAAAAGAAATATTTCAGGAATATCTCATTACAGTTGCACCTCTGCTACCCATGTAATATCCATCTTTCAATGCTCAGCCTACATGCCCCTCTGCAAACTTTTCCAGACCATTCTTATAGGAGAAAAAGAATTCATCGTTCTTCTGCCAAGTCCCAGTTGCAATTTTTTGAATGAAATGGATCTCAAATCTGGCCCATATCCTAGACAAAAGCCATTGTTTTTACTATATTCCCTGAAGCACCTACTCTAAGTACCAAAATATTAGTTGCAAATTAAACACATTCTCTAAATGGATAGATGGTGAATGGATAGGAGAGATGGATAGGACAGATGGATAACAGAGACTTTAGAAATTGATTGAAGCTTTTTCTAGAAGATGTTGTATGATCATAAACTATTTCCCTCCTTCCAAGTTAGTGAAATGGTCACGTAGTTGTTTTGTGTCTACATGCTTAAAACAAACAAACTTGATTGCACACTACTGAGGGAAGAACCATGTTGCATTCTTTCTCATAAACCCTTTAAATTCTTAGCAACAGAATACTACTATGAGTTCTTTAGGACATTGGTTATTCCTTATTGGGTGGGATAGGCGGATTGGGAGTTGTTTTAGTTGTTTGTGTTGCTGTGACCAAAAGACCTGACAAGGAAATGTTTATTTTGACTCATGTTTTCAGAGGTTCAGTCCATGGTTGGCTGATTCCATAGCTCAGGGCTCCAGGTGAGTCAGAACACCATGGCAGAAGGGTGTGGTAGAGCAGAGCTGCTCAGGACCAGGCAACCAGGAAGCAGAGAGAACTCTGATCTCCAGGAACAAAATTTAAATCCCAAAAGCACACCCCCAGTGACCTATCTCCTCCAGCCATATCCTCTTGCTACCACCCAGTTAATCCATCTCAGTGGATTAATCCACTGATTAGATTACAACTCTCATAATCTAGTTCTTTCACCTCTCTTACCTTTTCTCACACAAAACTTCTGGGAGACACCTCATATCTAAACTATAACAGGGCACTTCTAATGAAATAAATTTGTGAAATGTTAGATTCAACAAAATTAAACAGCTGTCTTTACTGTGGGACTTCAAAGAACCATTAATATGCTAATATACATTGTGAATCACTAGGACACTAGAATATATAAGGGTTGAAAATGGGAAGAATTAGCTTTTTTACTGGGGAAAAGGAGGGAAGTGTAACTTTGGTTATTCTGGGATGTGTGTGGGGGGGGGGGCAATACAAAATATATAACCCTTATTTTAACCATTTGTAAGTGTATAGCTCCTGTCTTTAAGGACATTCACAATGTTGTGCAGCCATTACCACTGACTGTATCCTCCATTTTTTTTTTATTTCATTCCCAACAGTAATAATTTCCATCAAACAAGAATTCCCCCTTCTCTCCTCTTACTTCATGGTAACCTCTGTTCTACCGTCTGCCTCTGAATTTGCTTATCCCAGGTACTTCACATAAGTGGACTCATTTAATATGTGACCTTCTGCATCTGGCTTATTTCACTAAGCATAATGTTTTCAAGGTCCAACCATGCTGCAGCACATATCAAAATCCCATTCCTTGTGTGGCTGAATAATATTCCATTGTGTGTATGTGCCACATCTTGTTTACATTTTCATCTGTTGATGACGCTTGAGTCGTTTCCACCTTTTGCCTGCCTTGAATAATGCTGCTATGAACATTGGACTACAAAAGTCTGTTTGAGTCCCTGCTTTCAATACTTTTTTTTTTATTTATCTAGGAATAGAATTGCTGTGGTCACATGGTAATTCTGTGTTTTCTTTGAGAACCCCAAAGTTTTCCACAGCAGTTGGAAACCATTTTGCTTTCTCACCAACAATGTATAAAGTTTGCAATTTTTCTACCTACATCCTTGCCAATACATGTTATTTCCCATTTTTTAAATTATAGCTATCCCAGTAAGTATAAAGTGATATTTCTTGGGAGTTTTGATTTGCATTTTCCTAATGACTAATAATGTTGAGTTGCAAAGTTCTTTTTGCATTCTGAATATGTCTTTCATCAAATGCATGCTTTGCATATATATCCTCCCAGACAAGGCTTGTCCCTTGAAGAACAAAAGCTTTTAACTGTGATGAATTCCAACTTACAATTTATGTTATTTTATCATATTTAAGAAACTTTTGCCTAAACCAAACCGTTAAGATTTTGTCACATATTTCCCTCAATGAGTTTTATAGTTTGGGCTCTTACATTTAGGTCTGATAGCCATTTCAAGATGATGTTTGTGTATGGTGTGAGGTAAGGATTAAGGTTTACTTTCTATCATATAGATATCTAATTGTTCCAGCATCATTTGTTGAAAAGATTATTCTTTACCCAGTAAATTTCCTTTATACCTTTGTTCAAAATCAATGGACTATATATGTATTTGGACTCTCCACTCTGCTCCATTGATCACTTGTCTGTCCTCACTCAAGTACCACATCCCCTTGGTCACTGTAGCCTTAGAGCAAGCCTTAAAATTAGTACATGTATGTTCTCCAATTTGGTTCCTCTTTTGCTTTTGTGTGTGGTGGTTTTGACTATTCTTCTAGGTTGCATGTCAATGTCCAAAAACAGAGCATTGAGTCTATAGATCAATTTTCAAGGACTGACATCTTAACAATATTGAGTCTTCAGACTCATTAACATGATATATCTCCCCAGTGATTTAATGCTCTGATTTCTTTAGCAGTGTTTGTGATTTTCAATGTATAAGAATACATAAATACACACACACATGCACACATTTTAATTTACCTTAAGTGTTGAGTATTTTGACACCATTGTAAATGGTGTTTTTTTATTTCAGTTTCCAATGTTCCATTCCTAGTATTTTGAAATCAAATTGGTTTTTGTTTATCAACCGTGTTTCCTGTGGTGTTACTAAACTCACTAGTTTTAATAGTTTTGTTTTGTTTTTGTTTTTGTTTTTTTGTAGATCCCTTAGTATTTTTTATGACAGTCGTGTTGTGATTAGATATTATTTTGATCTCCATTCTGTAGCTTAAGAATGGAGACCTGAAAAGGCAAAAGGATCTGCCTAAGGTGTTACTGTTAATCAATGGAGAGCAGGGGTCAGAAATCTGGGTCTTCTGGGGTCTTCATCAGAGTCCTCTCCACCCCGCCAAGTTGCTTTTCAGTCTTTCAAGCCTTGAGAGAAGAAGCTTTTTTATAGTTAAGGATAGATGGGAATGGATCAAACAAGATAAAAGTGTATTTTTCTTTCACTTAAAATTGGGGGGGGTTTTCAGCCCATGGCTGGCAGGACAGTCCTGCTCCGTCAGGTTCTCACACTCCTTCCTGCAAATGTCTTTGCCATCCCTAAGGTAATTCCTACCTTCTGGTCCATTATGGTTGCATTTGCATTCTAGGTATAAAGACAGAAGGAAGCCATTATGAAGACAAACAACAATAAGTGTTGGTAAGGATGTGGGGGAAAAGGTACACTCATACACTGCTGGTGGGACTGAAAATTGGTGCAGTCAATATGGAAAGCAGTATGGAGATTCCTTGGAGATCTGGGAATGGAACCACCATTTGACCCAGCTATCTCTCTCCTCGGACTATACCCTATGGACTTAAACACAGCATACTACAGGGACACAGCCACATCAATGTTTATAGCAGCACAATTCACAATAGCTAAACTGTGGAACCAACCTAGATGCCCTTCAGTAGATGAATGGATAAAAAATGTGGCATATATACACAATGGAATTTTACTCATCAATAATAGAGAATAAAATCATGGCATTTGCAGGTAAATGGATGACACTGGAGAAGATAATGCTAAGTGAAGTTAGCCAATCCCCAAAAACCAAATGCTGAATGTTTTCTCTGATATAAGAAGTCTGACTCATAGTTGGGTAGGGATGGGGAGCATGGGACGAATAGATGAATTCTGGATGGGGAAGGGGGTGGGAGGGAAAGAGAGGGGGCAGGGGATTAGCAAAGACGGTAGAATGTGATGGACATCATTATCCAAAGTACATGTATGAAGACACAAACTGGGTGTCAACCTACTTTATATACAACCAGAGATATGAAAAATTGTGGTATATATGTGTAATAAGAATTGTAATGCATTCTGCTGTCATCTATTTTTTAAAAAATCAAAAAAAAAAAAAAAAGGGCTGGGAATGTGGCTCAAGCGGTAGTGCGCTCGCCTGGCATGCCTGCGGCCCAGGTTCGATCCTCAGCACCACATACAAACAAAGATGTTGTGTCCGCCGAAAACTAAACAATAAATATTAAAAAAAATAAAAGTAAAAAGTTAGAAGGAAGAATGGAAACAAGGGGCCAAGGTGCATAATAGCCATTTCTCCGGGAAGGTTTCCTAAAGCTTCTTCACATCACCTCCACTCACATCTCACCAGACAGAGCTTCGCCAGGTCACATGGAGCTGCAGGGATGTCGGGGGAATAGCCGCTGATACTGTGTAGTCATATTCCCAACTAAAATTCTATTACCATGAAAGAAAAGGAGAGCAGCTCCTGAGGGACATACAACAATTTCTGCCACAAGCCTTCAGGATAGAAATCAAGACAGGAAACAATTTGAAAATGAAAGAAGGAAGAAGGCGCAAGAGTTCAGAGTCTGTTGCATCTTTTAGAAATCATTTTAGAATCAGGTGAGCCATCTCTCTTTAGATTTCTGCAGCTCATTAAATTGACTTGAAGCCATTTAATCATTGGATAAAGATAATCCTCAGAACCCCTCCATGGTATTAAATCCTTGTGACTATATCAGGCACGTCTAATCCCTGGGTGACCTTCTCTTCATCTAGGAAGGATAAAACAAAAGGTGTTTCCACCCATTCATTCATTCAGCAGAAATTGACATCTCCTACCTTCATGGGGCTCACAATTTGGGGAGAGACAGATAGTAATCACATGATCACCCAAATGAATGTGAAGCCAGGATTCTATAAGGGCACCCATCTGGGCTGTGGTCTAGTGAGGGGGCCAGAGAAGCTCACCTTGGTAGTTGGATGCACCCCTCAGAGTGCCTGGAGTCACAGCAGTATGGTCACAGCACTGTCCCATGTGTCCTGCCTGGGGCACCCTATGTCTAAGGGATCTTTATGAAAGAACAAGGATGCCAGGGCAAGATGAGGGAGTGGGTACTGCCAGGGAGGTTCAGAGCCCTTGGGGCCTCCACCCCAAGGCAATAGAGATGAGGAGAAGAGTCCAGAATTCCAGCATGGCAGATGGAGGAGACCAAGATGCAAGATGGAAGAGACCGTCCAGGCAGACATTTTCCTCATGAGCCAGATAGGAACTCACTGAGATAGTATTTTTTGGTCTCAGTGAACCATCCATGGAGAGGGCATCTCAGCTCCCACTTCTTAGCTGGATTGTGAGACCCTCTGAGGCATGGAACAAGGGAGGGTCCAGTATTCATGGGCAAGGGGAGAACAGACCAGAGGAGGGACCACAGGTTACATTCCCTTCCCCACCTCTTACTGTTACACTCTCCTGAGATACCTTCACAAGCATTAAGCAGACAATGACCTGAAGATCTAAGATTGCAGAATTCAAGTAATGGGTCAGTCTTGACCAGGGACCCTGGAGAATTCACTCTTCCAGCTAATGGCAAGCACATATTTGGGGTCCTACTCCCTGGCCAGTGCTAGCTGAGTGCTGAGGGTCACACAGAGCATGGTGTCGAGATTCTCGGAGTCTGGGATCCACAGGGAAGGACATTATGATAAGTTGGTAATGTCTGTCTTCATCCAAGTGTGACTGTGATGAAGAAACATGGAATGGGAAAAATGCTTTCTAAATTGTAAGATAGCATCTAATTAATATTGAACAGTGGTAGCTACAGATTTTAGTGCCTGTTTGTTAGATGCCAGACACTGCTAAGAGCTATACTTGCTGTATCTTATTCAAGCCTCACAATAAACTTTATGTTAGATTTTATTAATTTCTCCTATTTCACAGTTGGGGAACCCAGGCTTGGGAAAATAGGATGACTTGCTCAAAATCACAGAGCTAGTGAGCTGTGACCATGACATAAGTTTAGTCTTCCTGGCTCCAAAGCAAGTTCTCTTATAGGATTTGTCATGCTGTCTTCAGGATGTAGGGGTGCTACGGTTTAGATCTTAAGTGTCTCCCAAGGCCTAACTGTTAAAGGACTGGTTGTCAGCCTGTGTCACTTTTAGGAGGTGGTATATTCTTTAGGAGGTGGAGCTTAGTGGGAGAATTTAGGTCATTAGGGGTGTGCCCTTGAAGGAGATATTGAGAATCCAGCTCCTCCTCCCTCTCTCTTCTTCCTGGCCACCACGAGCATGCATTCTCTGCCATGCACTCTCTCCATGATGTACTATGCCACTTAAGGCCTGAAGCCACGGGGTCTAGTGACCCTCATCAGAAAACTCCGAAACCCAGAGTCAAAGTAAATCTTTCATTCTTACAGGTAGATTATCTCGGGTATTCTGTTATAATGATGGAAAGCTGACTCATACCAGGGATGATTGATGATGATGATGATGATGATGATGATGATTAACAGGGAAATGACTGTTACTTGGTGGCCCAGCCCTAGGTCCCGAGCCAGGAGACTAATAGGATAGGTTCATAGTTCTTCTCTGTCCCTGAGAGCCTGGAACTTGCCTTTAATCAAGCTCACCAGTTTTGCCTGCTTTTCTCTTTACCTGTCCACAGCTGCTCTACTGAGCAATGCAGTGGCCCTGCCACGCTCAGCTCTTCAGTCTCCAAGAAGGGCACTGTGCAGGCTTCCTGGCACCAACTCAGCTTTCCTAGTCCCTGTGTGAATTGCCCTCTTCGTTTCAGCAAGCAGGCCTTGAGCTGTGCTCCCAGAACTTTTCCACACTGAGATGTGGGAAGGGGTGGGCAGTTGTGTGTGGTGGGTACCATCAGCCATGAGGATCACACTCCTGTGATGGCCAGCAGTCTGCAAAACGCTTTCCTATTGATTTTTTCTCCAAGCCTCAGTTTTGTCATCTACAAAGTGGATGTAATGACAATAATAATTTAGTCAAGTCTCCTATCCTGCATTAGGTTGTAAAAAACTCACCACTTAAGGCAAAAGAACGTGGAATCAGGGTCACCCTGGACAATCGCCCATGGACTGTAAAGTCAAACCACCCCTCAAAAGCCCAATACAGGCAATTTTTCCTCCAGCATGAAAACTGAGCACTTTTAGTTTGGTTGGAGTGATCGCAGTGCTTCTGAGGTAATGGAATACTTATCTTCCAGGAGCAGGCGCACCCAGCCCCAGAGTGCCCACACTGCAGGGGGCTGGCGGGAGCTCGGGCCTCCAGGGATGCCAGGAGGGTCACAGGCACTGAGCAGCTGAGGGGAAGCTCACCCACCTCCCCAATGTCACTCCTGTCTCTCCTTAGAGCACATGTCACTGAACTTGAAGGTGAATGGACACAATCTGGTCTCCTGAGGTCTGATTTCCTGCCTTGCCTCCTCTTGATAGTGTTGAGTAACATGTATTGAAACTGACATCAATCAATCTAGCAGCTGGGCTCGGGTCCCAAGTTGGCCCAGCCACTCCTGGGTGACAGTGGGCATTGGGCCTTACAGGTGTCTTCTCACCCAGGTGTCCACGTTCTCAGGCTGCCTTTTTATTTTTTATTTTTTATTTATTGTTTTTTGGTTTTTTTTGTTTTGTTTTTTTTGCCTCAGCCCTACAGGGCCCTCATGAACCTGTTAAAAACAAACATCTCTGTGCACCCATCCCTTAGACATAGGGTGCCCCAGGCAGGACACATGGGACAACCTTCCTAGTCCAACCTAGAACCATCTCTGCCCATGCTATTGTTGCAGCCTCCTTCCTGGCCTCCACCTTTCCTCCTGGCCTCCTAATTCCTTTTCTAGTCTGCTGCCAGAGAGCTTTCCAATGCAACCTGATCTTACCACCTCCTTATAGAAAACGCCAGCATTTCCAAATGGGGAAAATCTTTATCCTTATCCTTGCCCACCTTCCATCCACTCCACACTTCCCTTCCTCCTCTATGTACCACACAGCTGTTCTCTCTGGGTCCCTTGTTTAGTGTTTGCTCAACCACAGGGCCTTTGCGTGTCCTTGCTTTTCCCCTATGTCTGGAAAATTCTCTATTAAATTAGCTATATTCTCTACTGAATCCAGTTTCCTTGGGGAAGTGTTGCTGACTAGAACAAATTGCTGTTCATTTGATCAGATATAGAGGGAATTTGTCCCACATACGTCTCTTTTATGCACCTGCCACTATAGCTAATTTAATTTATTTTTAGCTCTGGATAAAGTCGATGCTTACCCCTGCCACACACTCCTATAAGCCTGAGCCCTTGTCTGTCTTGCTCACCCCTGTAGCCTAGCACCCAGCACAGAGGCTGCCCAGGGCTTTCCTCACTACATGTTTAAGTGGGTGGGTGGAAGGGTGCATGGATGAGTGACAGACACAAATGGACATTACCAGTTTGTCAGGGAGGGTTTATTCCCCCCCCTTGATAAAATGTTTGAGTCCTTTGAAAAAATTTTTGCAACCTCTCTTATACATTGGAAAGACAAAGCTACTGAAGGTTTCATTTGCCCTTTAGGTAATAGACATTCCCAAGGACCTTAACTTTTTTTTCTTCCTGCTATTTAAAAAGTCTTTTAATAGGCTTTCACACCTTAAGTAGCAAATGACTTTTTTCTAGAGTCATCTGTATAAAACAAGAGGTGGAATGGATGGGTGGGATGGTTTTGCCTTTGGGAACATGGAATCAATCCTTTTATACAATGCTTCTATTTGTGAGTGACCTTCCCCTCTCAGGGGAACGAAGCCCCATCCAGATTTGGGATCTCAACATCCAGGTGTTAAGACAACAGAGTTACTGGGATCAGGAAAACTGACCTGGCCCTACTGCTGATTGGAAAAGCAGGACTTGCCTGATGCAGGCCCGGCAGACTTGGTCTCAAGGTGGCTGAGTTGTAGTGTCTCCTGTTCCAGCAGTACCCTTCAGATATGATGATTTTTCTCTTGCAACTTGATTCTGATTGAAATGAAAGAAAAGCTTTCTCCAAGAATCAGCCTGCTGGGTGGGGCAGAGTGTAGGTCAGTGTCTTGTGAGTCTGATTCTTGGGGCCTGGAAGAAGAGCAGTCTTCAGCCTTAGAAGAGGAAACATTTTCACCTAATGAAACAAAATTGTCTTTCTCCCTGTATCTCTCTCAGGAAGAGGAGTCGGAGATTAACTGAAAGTGAATAGGTGGTGACTTGCTTTATTGAAGCTCTACTCCAGCCTATTCCTTGCCCAAAGACCTTCTGGCACCCACCCGCCAGGCAGCTCATATGTCAGCCCCTCGAGTTCTGATCCAGTCTTCCTTCCAGGTCTTGTGGCTCACTCCAGCCAGTCAGGCTCCTTGACATTAAGGAAACATGTCCCTCGCTCTCTACCCTCCAATCTCCCCTGCCTTCCCTGCTTGGATTCCATTCCCCCTTGCAACAAGCCAGGACCCTCGCCATCCATTCAGTCTCCTCTCAAAGACTTCGGGAATTCTTCCTTGCTCACCCCAGGTGGAATTTAATTTGGGACTCTTGTAAATACCTATAGAATTTTTCTTTTTTATTTATTTTTTTATTAGTTACACATGACTCTACAATGATCTTGACATATCATACATTTGAATCAAATAGGGTATAATTTCTCATTTTTCTGAGTGTACAGGTTGCAGAATCACATTGGTCATACAGTCACCTATATACATACAGCAATAATAATGTCTATTGTATTCTGCTGCCCTTCCTATCCCCTCTTCCCCTCCCCTCCCCTCCCATCACTTCTCTCTACCCAATCTAGAATTTTTCTGTACACACATTTCAAGACACCATGTGATAGTATTGTGTGTATCGGCATCTTTCCTTTCTTATATACTTATGTCCCTATTATTTGTTGAGACCATGCCCTATCTTATTTATCTCTATTTCTCCCAGAGTTCTGTGGACACAGTAGGCCCTCAAAAATCACTTGTTAAATGAATAAATGAACACAATCCAGCTTATGTTCCCAAACTCATGAAGAAAGTGCAATTATCCAGTTGTGCATACTCCTTTGCTTAAAGTAACTTTGTGCTTTTGGCTGAATTAAGCTCTGCCTGGTCCTCTTTGGAGTGTAACCTACGAGGTCACTCTGAAGAGGATGCCTTGCTCTGTGGTCACATGTATGCAGGGTATGACTGTGAATGTCTGTGTGATAGAGAGAGACAGAGGTTATTAGAATAATCTACTTAGTAGATAAGTAAATGTTTGGAATTATACAGAGTCATTGAAAGCTCAAAACCAAATCATTTCAGCACCTTTGTAGGGTTAGTTGAGAGGAAGGGGTGGGGAGACAAGACATTCTAAAATCTGCAGCAAATACAGCCTGGGACCCTGCAGCAGCACATGACCTGCCTGGTTTTCTTTCCAGCCGTTGCCTGTTTTGAGATCTCCTCCAGGTCACCCAGAGGTGCGGGTGTCCTTGCAGAGGGGCTTTGCCAAGTCTGCAGTCTTTGGGCTGGAGTGCGCACATCAACAAATCTTGAGCAGAACACAGTTGGCTTGTTCCACCACCATTCTTTCCTCTCTCCAAAGGGTGCCAGGCACACTAAATAGTGATTAAACAAAGATTAAAATTCCGTGTGTGTGTGCGAGTGTGTGGCTGTTTGAACTCTAATTGATTCTTTTAGTGGAATGTGAAGTCAAAAGCCCACAGATTTGTGAGCAGCTATACAGAGCAACCAGTCAGAATCCATTTCCAATTTATTGTTTAATGTGATTTCCACATTCATTCTGCTAGCCTCCTCCACAAACTCACTTCTCTTGCCATGCTCCTTCCCCGCCCCTTTGCCTGCTGTAGCCAAGGGACATTCTGGAAACCCAGGGAGAAGAGATCCAGCAAAAGATGGTTGCAAAGGAAAGAAAATAACCACAGCTTTCAGAGACAAATCTTTGAGTGTACAGAACTGAAGAAACTTGAGAGGACCTCTGGACTGAAAATCCAGACCTGCTCTCATAGGTAGTGGTCGGCTCTTGCTGTTGGTTAAGGATCGCCGTCTTTTAAGAAGCATTGTTCACTCGTTTCCCAGTGTTAAAGGTCTGTGGCATTTGTTTCTATTGTGGGATGCCACTATAACTAAGAACTTTTTATGTCCTTAAAGAACACTAAGTCTCCACATGGGCATATGACATCCTGTTAATGAGGAAACTCTCTAAATCCTATTATCAGCAGGAGCCAGTTGAATTGGATCAGGTGTTAAATAGGTTGCCTCTGCAGGACGCACAGTTATTATTAGATTCCCATTCCTTCTCCCATTCCCCCAAACTTAGCCATTGCACACACTAGAACATATCTTGTTTTATAAACTTTCTCAAAAATCAATGTATAAATAATAGCTCTTCTTACAGAGAGGACCTAACTTTGTCCCAGACACTAAGCTAAATACTTTGGATAGATTAGTTCAGTTAATCCCCAACATCCTCAGAGTAGATAGTGTTAATTAGTTTTCACTATTTATCAGCCAAAGAAACTGGGGTCCAGCTTCCCAAGAAGTAAAACTTAGATTCTAGAACCAGAAAACTGAGTCATTCAACTTGACTTCCTGCCTCACCTTCCTCTGTCATCCAGCCAGACATCCTCAGCTATTATCTCTCCAGACCCCAAAATGAGCCAGGTATTGGCCTAGGAACGTACACCGACCAACTCAAATAAATATTCCCTACCTTCAGAAAGTTCTCAGCCTATCCCAGAAAGTGAACAGATTTGGTTTGGTCTTTGGGGCTGATAAACTAGCAGACTTAGGGCAAACCTGTTCTACTTGGTTAGTCTCAGATTTCATATTTGTAAACTGAGGCAGCTGGGTTTAGACAAGTGGTTTTCCAACTTTACTATGAATCAGAATCCTGTTTGTTTAAATAAACAAAAACAAAACAAACAAAAAAAAAAAAAACTTAGTTTTCTGGGTTCCTGTCCACAAGTACTTGCACTTAGCAGGTTGAGGATGGTGTCCAAGAATTTACATCTGTAATCAAGGCCCAGGTTTGAAGGTAGGATTCTAAGGGCCCTTAAGCTCTGATATTAGCATCAAGGCTGATTTTTCACCCTTCCAAAGGCCTTTGGTATTGAAAAGCTTTTAACCTATATAGTAAATCCTGAGCCCTGCATCAAGGTGATTTGGTGAGAAGATGACAGTTTATAGTAGATTCTTAAAATCCTAAAGGAGTGACTATCCACAGTCTGTGTGTTGATTCTCCATTCATGCCAAGGTACTTTGGGAAACTAGCACCATCTCCACTTTCCAGGCGGGGAAATTGGGGTACCTATGATTCAGGAGCTTAGGCAAAGTCACTCTGCCAGGGCTCTTTCCCTGAAAACTGGCCTGGGAATCCAATGACATGGCCCTTATTCTCTTGCCTGCTCATGTGGCCTTGCTTGGGTAACTTGGCTGGTTGGACTTTAGTTGTTCCTGCTCATAAGGCGGACTGAAGGTCTCTGAGCAGCTACTTAGCTGGGGTGTTTGAGACCCAGAAGCTTCGTGGGAGACCTTCAGAACTCTCTGGCAGCAAGTTCAGAAATTCCCTTGGCTTAGGGAAGATATAAGGACAAATTAGACCACCTCAAACCCCACAGGACATCTCTGCAGATCCTGGGAGGACGGGAGGGTAAGGGTAGGAAGATACGATTCACATCCTTAAGGCAAAAGCAGTGGATACTGGTGGGAACCTCCTAGGATTTGGAACCTGAAATCAGCACAATCGGTTCAGCAGTCCACTGTTTCATTTTAGGGATAAGATTCAAAGATTGAATCTGTGAAGTCAAGAGTCTTCCCTGTATCTTAATCTTGGTAGCATCAGAAGATTTCCACAAACAGGTGGGAAAAAAAAAAAAAATCTCCTTCACAGAATCTTAGACACTTGAGATGTCCTTTAAAGGTTGCCTGACCCTTGCTACTCAAAGTGTCTTTTGTGGACAGCATCACCTGGGAGTTTGTTAGAAAGGCATAATCTCAGCCGGCTGCAGTGGTGCATGACTATAATCCCAACAAGTTTTGGAGGCTAAGACAGGAGGATCGCAATTTCAAAGCCAGCCTCAGTAATTCAATGAGGCCCTAAACAACTTAGTGAGACCCTGTCTCAAAAAAAAAAAAAAAAAATGATCTTGGGATGTGGCTCAGTGGTAGAGCTTCCCTGGGTTCAATCCCTGGAACAAAAAAAAAGTGGGGAGGGAGTGGCGGGGGAGGGGAGAAATGTAGAATATCAGGCTACCCACTAGCGGTAACCCAGCACTTGACTCTTATCCTCTGCATCTTGTTAAACCATCAAGTTTCCTATCCCTGGATTCCTCTAACATCTTCTTCTAAGTGGTCCTGTTTGATTCCAGCACTGATCCAGCTTTTAGAATTTCTTCTCTATAATAGGCTGACACCCCCACACCCCCAATCATTCAGTAGCTTCTACCATGGGCGCTCACTCCAGCCTCAAGACCTCATTGGACAGGATAACTCCTCCCATGTTCTCTTGAGCGTCATATCATCCTCAAACAGTACAGTTTCTAATCTTCTCCCTCCGGGATATGTTACTACCCGTCCCAGCATGTTGCAGACTCACTGGGGCCCTGCAGGGAACACAGACAATAGAGATTCAACCGGGAATGATGGGGACTATGGCAAACTGGAAAGACAAACCGCACACAAACAAGTGAGCCCTCACACAGCCCAACCATGAGGTGTAGGAAACTCAGGCCAAGCATTGACATGATCGTGGGTTTTCAAAAGAATCCAACATCTTGCTAAAGCAACATGAAATCTTCCTGTTTTCTAAGCTCAAACGTAAAAGATCAAACCAAAACAGATTTCTCCATCTGTGGCACAGGGAAGTAGGGTTGGATCTGTTTCCAAATGTATTCATTTGTTTGTTTGCTGGTCACCTATTGGTTTTTAGCAGAACTGTTTCAAATGAAATTCCACAGGATCCGCAGCACATGAACACTGATCCTACCCTTCCCAGCTCGGAGCCCGAGGCGCCTCCTGCAGAACTGTAGCTCAACTCATTTGAAACTCACTCAGCTGATTAGAGGGTCCCTTAAGGGCCTTCCAGCTCAGCTTCTGTGATTTCTAAGAGCCCTTCGGCCTGGTTGCAGGCGTGTGGCCTTTGTATTTATAGTTTTCCTTCTCCCTCCAACCAAGACATCTCGTATTCCAACTTTCAGAATTATCTTCTTGCAATTCAGAGAGGTTTACAGAAGAGAATGTGAAGGATCCTTGTCATCACCAGACCTGTCGTGAGGAAGGGCTTGTTGTGGAAAGTCGGCTAACCCAGGGGTGAGCCAGACACTTAATAAATAGGCATGGGTACGGTTTTATCCAGGAGGCTTCGTGTTAGCACTAATATTCCAGTCCACCTCACATTCGGGGCCCTTGTAGTTAATTATATAGGAAACAGGACTATTGGATTCTGTCCATCGTGGCAAAATAAGCCTGCAGGGATTTAATGGGCAAGGTGATCTGGAGAGCCATTGTCATTTGCGTGCACATAGAAGATTTGCAAATGGCCACACTCGGGCACAGGGAAAGGCCTGAGCCTGGACCACACCTGTGCACTTAGTGGCTGGCATGGGACAACACTGGGACCCAGGAATGCAACCTCCTTTAATTTGGGAAGCCATTGCCTTATGGGACCACCAGGGTGGGCTTACTTCCCTGGACCTAATAAAACGCAGTCACAGCCCAGCTCTTGAAGGTGCTGTCTTGGGCTGCTGCATATATTTCTTTCTTTCAGCTTCTCAATTGTTCGCACAGTCTTCACACATTTGCCAAAGTCCACACCCACTTTGGTGCTCAGCCTTGGGGATTGTAGAGATGACCAAAGACCACTTCTGCTCCCAGGGCCCTTCCCATCAGGCCAAGCCTAGCTGACCTTCCCCACCTGTATCTCGCATCTATTCATGCTGAAGGCCTTTCATTTCTCCTTGTCTGAGGCCCGACCTAATGCCTCATGTCCATGAAGCAGTCTCCCTTTATCCCCGGGGGTTGTGAACTCCGGTAATGCCTCCTCCAAGTCACTCACCTCAGATTCACTGTCCCTGCCCTGTCCAACACACGGCCACTCGCCACCCGTGGCTGCAGAGCCCTGGAAACAGCCTGAACTGAGACAAACACAAGTATAAAGGACTTGGTGCCAAAAGAACAGAAAAGAATGTCAAATATTTTAATTTTTACCTTGATTACATATGAAATGATAATATTTGAGATAGACTGTATTGAGTTAAATAAAAAATACGACTAAAAGTAACTTCACTTCTTTTTCTTTTTTTTTTTTTACTGAAAAAAATAGACATTTTCAAATTTCACATCTGCCTTGTATCTTATTTCTGTTGGGCAACGCTGCACCCAGCACTTCCTCCCATGGGTGAGAAGAATGTGCCTGTCTTTTCTCTTCCCTCCTGGCTTGTGAGTTCCCAAAGGGTACAGTGAGCTTGTGTCATTTTTCTGGCCTCTGCACACCTCGCTGACACACGGGAGGCCCTCACCCGGATGGACTGAGGGCAGAATAGATGGTGACAGATGTTCCAATTCTCCCTTAGGTAGTGTACTAAGGTTACTGACCTTCTTTCCCTTTTCTTCTTTTTTACAGTTTTTGTCCTTTTTCTTTAAGGGCTCACACAATCGGCCAAAGAAGACAGTTTTCTCGGGAGATGGGCAGAAGCTGAAGGACTGGCACGACAAAGAGGCCATCAGGAGGGATGCCCAACGCATAGGTACGGAGGGCAGGATGGTGACAGGTGGGCTCTGTGGAGGGCGTAAGCGTGTGTGCATGTGTGTGTGTGTGTGTGTGTGTGTGTGTGTGTTAGCATGGGTGCCTGGACCTCCTGTTGACTTCCTCTCTCTGCCACCATTTCTCCCCCTGACTTCTGCCCCCACTTCACTGTTCCATCCTCTTTTTCCACTCACATCACCAGAGCCACTGCCTAGGAGTGTCTGTCCTGCCGCCTTTGTTGAGTGATTGAAAATGTCTCCACCATCTAGGATGCTTTGCCACCAAAACAAAGGGCGTTAACAACAAAGAGCCAAACCCACTGAACACCTATGGGGAGCAAGGTCCATGCTCTGTATTTTATGCATTTTCTCTGTTCAATCCTGAGTTAACCTGTATGGTCCATTTAATTAGAGGGGGCCTGTATCTCAAAGAGGGGCAGTAACCTGCCTGCAGTCCCACAGTGAGAACAAGGCCAATCTGGGATGGGAATCCAGTTCTGGAAGGCGGGTTGATCCCTACCACAGCCATGAAGTTTAATTAACCTACCAGGTTTCAGCTCAAGTTTTCCTGGACTAATTAGTCTTTGGAGCAGTTCTTCTTGGACTGGAGAGTGAGGAAGGGCTGAGATGAGGTGCCACAGGTTCCATCTGGGGGATCAGCTCTAGGGAGCCTGGGCATAATCAGGAGAGCTACACCAATGCCAGTCCCCAGCCATGTGCCCATCAGTCCATACTCCCTGGGCCTCAGTCTCTGCCTGTCACTGGGGTTCGTGCCCCCTGCCTGGACTAGCTCAGGGTGTAGTGAGGGTGCCATGAAAGTGATGGGTGTAAAATAGCCTCAGTACGCTGGAAAGCACCCTAGAAATATAAGGGATGGGTATCTCATTCATTTGAATTTCAAAGGCAGACCCCACTGTCAGTTTTTTTAAAATGATGTTATGAGAAACCAGCCTCCCTCAAGGCTCTGGAGAGAGCTCACTGAACCAATGGCCAGACTCTAAAGACATGAAGTGCATCGCCCTGTGTGCCAGTGGTTTACAAAGGAGGGGCTGCTTAAATTGGAAAGGGGACATTTGCAAAGAGCTGATTCACCACACAATTGTGCCAGAATGATTAGAACACCAGGTTGGCCAGCAAAGAAGAGTGGTGGGGACAGCAAGAAGAATCACAACCAGCTAACTACATGGCAGTCATTTTGCCCTGAGTGGCCTCCTTAGTCAACAGTGAACTTCATATTCCAGTTAATGCAAGAGCAAAAACTTAGAAAGGCCAAAGGCACGTCCAAGTGACAGCTGGGATCTAGCAGGGCTGGCCTGCAGGCTCCACTCTGATCTCTGAGTGAGCCCATGAGTGGCCCTGCTGGAGCGTCCCTCAGAGCCAACATTCTGGTCTTGTCTTTCTGCTTCCTGCATTTGTGTCCCTTGAGGGATATATCCTGGGTGCTGGTCATCGATGTCTTATTGTGGAGCAGTACAAGTGACAGAGGGCAGGGTCCTTCCCCTGGTCCGGCTGAACTGGAGTAGCCTTGAACTCCTCTGCTCCGCTGCACCTTCTTGGCGAGCTGATATTGCCAGCATATACTTTGCAAAGTAAACAAGGCCACCAACTCCAGAAGGTGAAGTGAGTTTTAGTTGGTGATCTCATTACCATTTCTTCAAAATCATCAATTCAGATTCTTGGGCTATATTGCAGCTGTTGCGATACAATTCCCACACACCATATGCTCCTGGAGAACCCAGAGAAGACTTTCTTGAAGCATCAGGGATTCCCCAGATGGATGGTACAGAGAGACTAAAGCTAGCCCTTATCCGCCCAAATCTGTGACTGGAAGCGACACGTTCAGGCAATCCTGGCTTAGGGTAGGCAGCTCTTAATTTATTTACTGTCTCAGAAGAAAAAAATCAAAGCATCATCACTTATGGCAATTTTGATTTACATATAAAGTTTGCTTCCCTTAGAGAGTAATCATATTTCCTCAAATTTATATAGCGTTTTATAGATTTAAAAAAGCATTCACGTGTGCAGCCTCTCTTGCCTCTCCCAAATAGGCTGCCACTATCAGAGGAGGAAGGTGCAGCTCAGAGCTGGTGTGACTTGCTCAAGGTTGATCTGCTCATCAGTGGCAGGCCTGGCTGTGCATCCAGGTGTCGGACTCCAAGGGCAGGGGTATCTGGAGCTCCAGAGGGAGTGGAGGGAATGTGGGTACCCACACACCTGGCTTTGTAACTTTCTGAGTGTCAGTATATTCATCTGTAGATTGAGAGCTTTTGCGTCTACTGTACAGGGTTGCTATGGAGATTACATGAGAACAAGATCCTTAAGGGATGTGATGGGACCAGGACTGAATAAATGGTAGTTCCCCTTCCCCTCTTTCCACTTCCCTCTGCAAAATCTGGAGACATTTCCCGTATCCAGGAATAAAGCTTTATCTTTGTGCTTTCACACACTTTGCATCCTTCCTTCCCCTCTCCATTCACAGAAGCCCCATAGAGCGAGGTGATCAGCAACACCAAATTTGCTCTCTGCCTCTAGGAAATGGAGAACAAGGGCGGCCTTACCCCATGACCGATGCCGAGAGAGTGGACCAGGCATACCGAGAAAATGGATTTAACATCTACGTCAGTGATAAAATCTCCCTGAATCGTTCTCTCCCTGACATCCGGCACCCAAAGTGAGTGTGACATCTCTCATCTTCTGGGATCTGAGGATTTTGCCTGTGGCTCTTGTTTGAGAATTAATTAAAGAAACAGGTCCATGAAGCACTGCTGATGGAGATTTCCTCCTGTTGCACAGGGCCTTTGGCAGAGGGTCCCGTGATCAGGTTCTCTGGAATTTAGAGCTGGCTCCCCAGAAGAACCAGCCTCCCTCTTTTGGTGGGCAGTTGGAACCACCTACCTATGATTTTGTCTCTTGCCCTGGTCCCCAGGGATATTTATACCTCAATTTAGAGGACCACGGCAGTGACTTTTCAGGCCTCTTTCTTTCCACTTTGTGTGATGTTTTTCTTTCTTTCTTTTTTTTAATAAGTAAGTAGTATTTTTTTAGTATTGTCTTTTTTATAACTGTCTCAAATCATTTTGAGAAAGGACATGTCTCACCAATTATAAAGATGATAATGGCAGCTGACATTCATTGAACAGGTAGCATGTGCCACGTACTTCTTTTGTATTATCTCAGGTTCCTGAGAGGTAAGTCCTGGAATGATGCCCATTTTACAGATGAGGAAAGTGAGGCTTAACCAATTAAGGCCCCAAGGTGACTGAGAAGCTGAGCCAGGTCTTAGACATCAGCTCAATAAGAACTAGACTCTGGACCCTTGCCTCTCCTATGTTTTCAGTAAGGTTTACTGTCATGTTGATGGTAATTTTCAACTATAGCAGTTCTCAAGCTCTAAGCACATTAGAACTGCCTGCAGAACTGCTAGAACGCAGGATACTGAGACTCATCGCCATAGTCCCTAATTCAGTAGGTCTGGGTCGCTGCCCAAGATCTTGCATTTCAAGTAACCTCCCAGGTGACACTGGTGTTGCTTATTTGGGAACTACACTTTGAGATCCACTGCCAGGAGAAGATGTCAAAATTGCTTCTAAATGAAGGCAATACTGAAGAGCCCTGGAGCACAACATATTTTGCTCAGGGACTAAGAAAATAAAGCCGGGGATAGAGAACAGCTAGCATTTATTAGATGCTTACTTATGCCAGGCATTGTTCTAAGCCAGTGGTTCTCAAGGTGTAGGTTTCCAGAACAGCAACATCAGTGTCACCTGGGAATTTGTTAGACATGTAAGTTCTTGGACTTCAGCTCAGATTTACTGGATAAAAGGTGCTAGAGAGGGGCCCACCCGATCAGTGTTTTAACAAGCACTCCCATTGCCTCTGATGTAAGCCCACACTTGAGACACATTGTCCTAGGCACTTGAAGTGCATTAACTCAGCCAGAACTTCCAAAACCCTTAGGCACTATTATCATTCACTGTTTTATAGATTGAGGAGCCAAGCACAGTGGTGCATGCCTATAATCCCAGCAGCTCTGCAGACTGAGGCAGGAGAACCACAAGTTCAAAGCCAGCCTCAGCAACCTAGTGAAGCCCTAAGCAAATTGTGAGGCCCTGTCTGAAAACAAAAAATAAAAAGGGCCAGGGATATGGCCCAGTGGTTAAGAGCCTCTGGGTTCAATCCCTGATACAAAAAAAAAAAACAAAAAAAAAAATTGAGGCATAAAAAGGTTAAATTGTGTATGCATAAGAAGCACAGCTGGTTAGAGGTGGATTCAGAATTTGAACTCAGAGAGTCTGGTTTCAGAATCCATGTTTAATCTCTGGTCCATGAAGGTCTTTGCACCTATTGAAACTCAGTCATAGAATGTAAAAGTAAAGACTGAATCTTGGGAGCATGTTTGTTGATTTACAAATGCTTTTATCCCTTCACCTCCTTTGTATCCTTCGACAGTACTTTGAGGTTGGCATTGTTGTCTCCCCTTGTAGATGATGAAACCCCACAGCAGGAACCCTCACCTAAAAGATGGGCTCTCACCAGGATGAGACCCCCTGCCCCAGGATCTCTTGCCAAGTGGGGATGCACAGAGACCTCAGTGTGCTTGCCCGTGGGGTTTGAAACTCGTTCCATGATCTTCACTGCCAAGCCCCAGATTTTTCCATCTAAGTCTGAGCGTGTAGGTCAGCTATCACTGATGTTGCTGGATTCAGAACTATGACCTGACTCTGAGGGTCAGAAACTCAATTTTTATGTTTAGCCCCTTGCAAGTTCAGAATTCTATAATAATTTCATCTTCCTGTGTCTAGGGAAGAAGTTCATTTGGGAGCCTGGTCCTCTAACCTCAGCTGCTGTTCTTGTGGTACTATAGGTTCTCAACCATGACTGTATCTACATGTTTTTTAAAAAAATACAAAGACTGGTGTCTCACCTCCAATTGCTGGACTCTGACTCTCTGAGGACACAGCCTGAGTCTCAGTATGTTCTAAAATCTCCAAAAGTAATGCTCACACATAACCAGGAATCATTGATATAAAACAAGGAATATTTTGCAATGAGAAAGAAAGGCTGAGTACGGTCACAGTTTTTATCTACCCTTTCATCTGTTCATTCAGTAACAACATGGCAATGTTCTGTGAGCGAATCTTTGTGCTCAACACCAGGAACAAGGGATAAATGAGCTATTATTTCTTGGTGTATTGTGCGACGTGTGGGAACAGATGGCGGAAGCAGTTGAGAAGATCAATAATAGGGGTGTGTGTTAGTTAGCTTTGCATTGCTGTGACCAAAATACCTGCCAAGATCAACTTAAAGAAGGAAGTTTATTTGGGGCTTATGATTTTCGAGATTTAGTTCCTGGTTGGCCAACTCCATTGCTCTGGGCCTGAGATGAGGCAGAACATCACAGTGGAAGAACTTGGTGAAGGCTCAGGTCATGGTAGCCAAAAGCAGAGAAAGAGCACAAGATGCCAAGGATGATATGATCCCAAGGCCACACCTTCAGCGACCTGCTTCTTCCAGCCACATCCCACCTGTCTACTCTTACCATCCAGCTGTCCATTCAAATTATCAAACGGATTAATTCACTGATGAGGTTACAGCTCTCATAATCGAATCATTTCACCTCTGAACATTTCTGCATTGTCTTAACACATGAGCTTTTCAGGGGATACCTTATATCTAAACTATAACAGGGCAGGCACAGGATGGTTTTGGACAACAGAGAATTCTGGGTCCTCTGCCAGAAGGCCGGACGCAGTGGCACATGCCTATAATCCCAGTGGCTTGGGAGGCTGAGGCAGGAGGATTATGAGTGAGTTCAAAGCCAGCCCCAGCAATAGCAAGGTGCTAAGCAACTCAGTGAAAACCTATCTCTAAATAAAATGCAAAATAAGGCTTCAGTGCCCCTGAGTTTAATCCCCAATAACCACCCCCCGCAAAAAAAAAAAAAAAAAAAAAAGAGTTCAGAAGGCCTTCCTAAAGGAGTACCATCTATCACATCCTAAAGGACTAACTAGAGCTAGCCACATGATAGAGAGTGGAAAGGACATTGCAGGTAGGAGAAATGTCCCAGAAGAAGCCTTCAGGAAGGATAGCACACATTGTCTAACTTAGGGCTTAAGATGAACCTTCCACTGGCTATACGTGGAACCAGGATGGGGGCCCAGCCTTGGGCAGGGTTCTTTCCCAACAGTCCAGAGAAAGAAACATCCTCTTAATCGAGAAGTCCTGCTGGGATGCGCAGATGGGTCCGTGGACAGAGTTCAGGCAGTCTGTAAACCTGGATGAGAAGAACATGCCTTTTTTTTTCATCAACCTCTACCTGAAATATGATGTTCCTTCCAGTTATTAATGGAGGCATTAAAGCCCCCATGACACTGTCACCCAAAGAAACCATTCCACATCACTTTATAGACCTCTTGAAATGGCATATGCGCTTGGCATTACTTTGAAATGAAGGCGGTTTTAGATTTTATATCCAGATTTTACTGTGAGTGTGTTAATAAAGGAGCATATTTCCTACCGAATTTCAAACTTTTGTTCTGTGAACTACACAGTGGCTTCTCAATTTACGATAGTGTTAGATCACCATAAAGCCATCATAGGTTGAAAGTATCATCAGTAAAAAATGCAATTGACCTCATAGCTACTGAACCTCCTAGCTAAGCCCGGCCTACCTTCAATGTACAAAACTTACATTAGCCTGAGATGAGATCATGGCAGCCAAAAGCAGAGAGAGAGCACAAGGACCCTGGGATGATGTGATCCCCTCGGCCACAACTCAGGTCCCATTGGGCCAAATCATCTAATTTTATAAAATACTATTGAATATCTCATGTAATTTATGGAATGAATACAGTAGGAATGGATGTGTGGGTATGCTTTTGTACCACTGCAAAGTCAAAAATCATCAGGTTGAATCATGGTGTGTCGGGAACCATTTGTATTTCAGTCTCATTAGCTTCCTCTACAATTTCATATATTTTGTTCTCTGTACTGTGAACATTGGATACGCCAGCCCAGCAGAAGGTCCTTAGCACTGGTTAGCTGCAGAGCACCTGTTGCAGGTGGGGAGAATTGAGCTAGGAGGCGGAAGGCATCTCTATTACCTGCCCATCCACCCACCCAGCCAGCATCCAAGTTACTAACTGAAAGATGTCACCAAATCCAGTGCTCCTGATGCCCCCCTTCTTTAGGATTGCCAGATAGGGAAGGCGACTTTCAGAAATGAGTTGACAGATGTCTTGAAGCGCTCTTCTGTTTTCCAGGGGGATGCTTTCCCACGGTTTGACAGCAGGAATGCAGGAAGAAATTAGAGCAGTTGAGCTGCTCACTCCCTTCGGTTTCTTTTAGCTTAAACAACTTCTCCGGCAGGAGCTGAGGTTTATGTTTGCCTTTTATTCCTTCAAACTGAATTTTGGCAACAGCGTGTCAAGAACAGGATGGAGGGGCTGTTTGTTTGAGCCAGCTGCCTTTGCTTGCACCAGAAGCTGCTCTGGGGAGCACACAGCCACAGAGAACAGCAGTGAGGCAGTTGGGCCCAATTTGCTGGGCTTGCATGTGGGAGGAGGCCAGCTGGCTCAGAGCGGGCCTGCCCTCTGCACCTCCTGCCAAGTGAGTGTGAAGGAGGCTGCTGGTGGGCTGGCCCACTCTCCTACTCCCTGAGGAGCCCTGCTGGGCTGCCTGGCAACCCAACACAGAGACTCCTCCCTGGCCCACAAGTGACAGCACAGGAGACCCCCGCTGCAGAAGTGGCTGGGGTCTACAGTTCTTGTGCAAGTCCTGCTGTTGGGTGGTCCATGAAAGCAGCTGACAGTCCTCATCTGCTTTCTTCATTCTGTGGAGTTAGCTTCAGTAGTAAATGAACCTGATGGAATCTTTGTCTACCAGATTCCTCCTTCCTTCCTTCCTTCCTCCCTTCCTTCCTTCCTTCCTTCCTTCCTTCCTTCCTTCCTTCCTTCCTTCCTCCCTTCCTTCCTTCCTCCCTTCCTTCCTTCCTTCCTTCCTTCCTTCCTTCCTTCCTTCTTGCCTCTTCCCCCTTTTTGTTAAATTAACTTGGTAAATTTACAGTATGTGCTGAATTTCCTCAGAAGAAGTTATATTATACTAGGCCACAATTCTATTGAGCAACTTTATAACCCCAACAGGTTCCAAAATACAACAAGGAAATCAGAGCCTATTACCTTTGACAAACATATATTAAACACATATTCTGGGGGGAAAAAAATCTTGCCAGGATAAGAAGTTTAAATCAACTACATTTGTTTTTATAATAATAATAATAATAATAGTTCCCCAATAGGAATGTGCACATAGATTTAAAATTGCTATTGAGGGATCCAGATGGAGTAACAGATTTACCCTCTTGCCTGAAACAAACAAAAACAAAACTCAGTGCTTTTTAAGATACCTGGACATCAGGCAGTGAAATGTAGTAACTGCAGGAGATGGGAATCAAATGAGATGAGCCTTACAGTTGCCATAGCTCATTGCTCCAGGCCATGGGACAAGGATGGAGACCCTGTGTGGAGCCTGGAAGACTTTCCTAGTTGAGGTAATAGAGCTGAGAGTCCAAGGAGACAAGGAGGCTGGAGTTTACAGGACTGGTACTAGAGAGGAGGGAGCCGTGGAGTTGGAGGGCGTCCCCTTGACTATACACAGAGGTACTGATCAGCCTGAGCCTCTGAGGAAGCTAGCTGAAGCTGGCGAGTGGGAGATCACCCAAAAGGGCCAGAGGGAACAGTGCCTAGCATTCACTCGGAGCTGAGGATGGGGCTTTCCTCACCACTCAGGCTGGAAAGTTTCATAGTTCATACTTCATGGTTAGTTGGATAGAGTTTTTAGAAAAGGCTTACCTCAAAGGGAACTAATAGCCCTACATTGAACATTGCCCTGAACAAGTCTTCAAAAAATCAGATTATGACCCTAAAAGACCAAACTCTTTCCAAAGAACTCAATGTATTACAGAACAAAGCTCTAGAATATTTATGGAAATACAAAAGTATTCATCCTGAACAATGTGAAATCTATTCAAATATTAAAAGTGCAAAGAAGCAGGGAAACATGATCCAAAATGCCGAGGATAGTCACTCAATCAAAACCAACCCAGCTATTAGATACAGATACTAGAATTAGCAGAGGACACTAAAACTGTCATTATAACTCTAATTTATACATGTAAAAAGTTAAGTAGAGACATAGAAAATATTGAAAGATCCAAATCGAACTTCTAGAAATGAAACTGACAGTGCCTGAAATGAAAAAATGGATTGCATGGGATTAATAGTAGATTAGATATTACAGAGGGGGAAAAATAGTAAGCTTGAAGGCATAGCAAAGCAAACTACCCAACAGAAAACAGAAAGAAAAAAAAATTGAAAAATGAAAAGAATATCACTGAGCTGTGGGACAACTCTCTGAAGATGAGGAGGGAAATAATGGCCAGACTTTCCTAAATTGAATGACAATTATAAAACTATACCCAAGAAGCCCAGTGAAACATGAGCTCAAAAAAAGCAATGAAAAAGGCTAGGCATGGTGGCACATGCCTATAATTCCAGCTACTTGGGAGACTCAGGCAGGAGTATCACAAGTTCAAGGCCTGCCTGGGCAACTTAAGGGAGACCTTGTCTCAAAATAAACTCTGCAAGAGGTCTAGAGATGTAGCTTATAATAGAACACTGGGTTCAATCCCTGGTACAATAAATAAATAAGTAAATAAATAATAGCAAAAGAGAAGAAGAAAATTATATCAAGGCACATAAAACATATACAGAGTAACAAAGATAAGATGATAAGAGAATTCTTGTTGAAAACAATATAAGCAAGAATGTGATATAGCAACATCTTTTAAAGTACAGCAAGAAAAAAAAAACCTGTCAACGTATAATTCTGACTCAATGAAAATATAAAGATGGAAATAGTGATCTTTATTTACAAAGAATGAAGATCACTAGGAATAGTAGCTAAATTTTTTCTTATTCTTTAAGTCTTTTGAAAGATATTTTACTCTGTAACCAAATATAATAATAACATATTATTGGATTGAAAACATGTCAAAGTAAAACATATACCAACATAAATGTTGGAGGGAAGAAATAGTAATATTCTATAAGGTTCTCATACTACATGTAAAGTGGCATAGTATCATTCGAAGGTAGAGTTTATTAAGTTAAAATGTATACTATAAACCCTAAAGCAAGTGCTAAAATAACAAAACAAAGATTATGGCTAAAAGCCAACAACAGAGATAAAATGGAATCATTAAGAATACTCAATTAATCCAAAAAAAGGCAGAAAAAGAGAAACAAATATCAGAAAGGAAAAACAGAAAGCAAATACACAAAGATTATGGACTTCAACTTAACCATAACAAAAATTACATTAAATGTAATTGTTCTAATGATTTTAGTTAATTGGCAAGGATGATCAGAATAAGAAAGCAAGATCCAACCGTATGCTGCCAGCAAAAAAACCCACATAAACAAGGTAAGAAAAAGATATACCCTGCTAACACTAGTCAATAAAGAAACATGCAGCCAGGCACAGTGGTGCATGCCTGTAATCCCAGCAGCTCGGGAAGCTAAGGCAGGAGGATTGAAAGTTCAAAGCCAGCCTCAGCAACTTAGAAAGGAACTAAGTAACTCAGCAAGACCGTCTCTAAATAAAATATTAAAAGGACAGGCCTGGGGATTGGCTCAGTTAAGCGCCCCTGGGTCAATCCCCAATATCAAAAAAAGAAAGAAAGAAAGAAAGAAAGCTATAATAGCTATATTAATTTCAGTTAAAGTAGATTTCAGAACAAAGAACTACCAGGAGTAAAGAAAGTCATTTCCTAATGAAAAGGCCATTCATCAAGAGGGCACAGCAAAAGGGAGGAACTCTGCAATGAAGTTGACCAATTATGCTATATGCAGGTATGAATATATCACGGAACGTTATAACTTTATAACTGTAATATACCAATTAAAAATAAATAGAAGGAATACCAATAGAATAGAGGAAGGGGATCAGGGGGGAGGGAGGAGAGGAGGGAAAGAGGAAATCTAGGGCTTGAAATGAAGCCAAATATTATATGCATTTAGGAGTCTGTCAAGATGAGCCCCACTATGATGTAAAACCATAATTCACCAATCAGAAATTTTTTTAAAAAAAGGACACAGTAATTTTAAACATTTATGCACCTAGTAGGAAAGCTTCAAAATATAAGAAGCAAAAACTGATGGAACTACAAGGAGAAACATATATGGCCACAATTATATGAGACCTTAACACCCCTTTCTTAATAGTTGGTAAGACAAACAGAGCAAAAAGAATAGAGGATATAGTAAACTGGAATGCCACTGTTAATCAACCTGACCTGATTGACATTTATAAAATACTTCACCCAATAACAGTAAGATATAGAGAGTTGTAAGTGAACATGGAATATTTACCAAGATAGACCAAATTCTGGGCCAGAAAACAAGACTCCATACATTAAAAGGAGTCAAGTGATACAAAATACATTCTGTGACCACAATGATATTAAATTTAGAGACAGAACAATCTTTAACATTTTTCCAAATTTTCTAAACTATGTAAGTCAGTTATGAATGATGAATATGTCAAAGAAGAAATCAACAGAAAAACAAAAAAGTACTTTGAACTGAACAATAGTGAAAACACAATGTATCAGAACTTGTGGGTGTGACTAGAGTAGTACTTAGGGAAATCTGTGATATTGAATGCATTGTATTAATAAGAAGAATGATCTCAAGTTGCTGTCAAAACTAGAAATTCTATAACTCCTTTTTATTTTTATTTTTGCTCCCAGAGATTGAACCCAGGAACATTTAACTACTAAGCCACATCCCTTTTCATTTTTTTATTTTGAGACAGAGTCTCTCTAAGTTGCTTGGGGGCTCACTAAGTTGCTGAGGCTGGCTTTGAACTTGCCAGCCTCCTGCCTTAACTTCCTGAGACACTGGGATGATAGGCATGTGCCACTGCACCCAGCTTAGATTCTATAACTCTTAAGAGAATAATAAAGTAATATTATGAGCAACTTTGTGCCTATAAATCAAACAACTTTGATGCAATGATAAATTACTTGAAAGATGCAAACCACTAAAGCTTACTAGAGAAGAGCTGATTAACCTGAGTAGCCCTGTGTCTATTAAAGAAATTGACAGTCTGGCTAAAAACCTTCCCATTACAGGAAATGCTCTTCCCCCCCAAAAAAAAAAATTAAAGAGGATGGGGTACTTTCCGATTAATCGATTAATACACAGAGCAGACAAAGATATTACAAGAAAAGAGAATTGCAAATCAGTGTCCATCACGGCACTGAACAACATCATCATTCAGTTTTTTCCACTCAGCGAATACAAGAATCAAAGGGGTGAGGAGGCATGCCAAAATCGCACAGTACACCCTGAGCAGAGTGTATCCAGAGACCAGTTGGAAATGGGTTTGTCATCATGGTTTGCCACCCCTTTCAGTGTTCCAAAGTGTCCTGGTAAAGTGTGGAGAATCAGGAGGAGTGGGCAGTAAGGAAAAAGCTTCCCTGACCCAGGAAAGCTATGGCTGAGGTCCTATTCAGGGACCTCCACCTTTCCCCCAAGATATCGTGTCCTTGGTGATATGGAGCTTGGCATGAGAACCAGGAATGCCTTGTGTTAATTAACAGCCCTGTGAGCAGAAGGGGCGTCTTCCTGATGGGTGAGGTCAGCCTGATCAAGAAAGAGCAGGGATGGAGCAGGGACTGATCTTGCCTGACTCAGGGGGCATCTCAACTGTGCATCCCTGCTGGGGGTCAGGGGGCCAGTGGAAGCTGTTGACAAAGCTGCCATTGTGCTCTTGGGCTCCTGCGCTGCATGGCCACCTCACTGATAGACCTAGAGTTAACAAAATTGGGAACTTATGGTAACTGAATTTATTAGGGGCTCCTTTCCCACCCTTCCACCTCGGATGTGCAGCCCATCTGATGTGCAGCCAGCCCCTCCTCAGGCTGATTACACTAAAGTGATCAAGAGACAGCCCCTGCCTTGAAGAGGTTGCAGGCCTGTGGCCTGTTATTCACCTGCGACTGTCTGCAAGTCATTCATTCATTCCTCTTTCAGCAAATGCTGATTGAGTGCTACAATGTGAGCTTACTGTGTGGTCTAGGCCCTGGGAAAAGAGTGAACCAATAGGCAGGATGTCTCTTCCTCCTAGAGTTTACCTCACACTGGGGGAGGGGCAGTCATACTGTAAACAAGCAAAGAAGTTTATTAATTTTCCAAATGATGGTAAGTGATGTAGGAAAAAGAGAAACAGAAGCAGGGTAAAGGGTAGTGAGAGCCATGCGGTTGGGGGTACTATATTTCAGTGCTCAGAGAAGCCCTCTCGGATAACATAGGAGGAGATATACAAAGAAGCAAGGGTCCTAGCTTGGCAAGTAGCTGGCGGAAGAGCCCCGCAGATAGAGGAAACAACAATGCAAAGGCCCTGAGGCCATCCTGCTTGGTTCATGTGGCTGGCACCACGTTGACAAGAAGCAGGGCTGAAGAGGTGTCTAGGAGGAGGACAGATGTCATGATGGACTGCTGCTTTTGCCACAGTGGGTAAGATGGGAAGCCACTGCAGGGTTCTTGAGCAGAGAGTGACATGATCTGATTTTCATTTTGAAAGGATCACTTTCATGGCTATTTTAAGGATAAACTGTAGGTGGCCACAGTGGAAACTGGGAGTCCATTACAGCAAAAATAAAGGAGAGAGCGACTCAGACCACAGTGTGAGTGGCAGCGTCCTACGTGGCTGAACTCCAGGTATGCTCTGAAGGTGGAAATGGCAGGATTCACTCAGGACAGTGTGGGTATGCAGAAGAGGGAGCAGCTAGAGATGGCACCAGGGTCCTTGGCCAGAGCAGCCGAGGGATGGAGTTGCCACTCACAGAAATGGAGATGACTTTGGGAAGAGCAAATTCTGAGGCGACATCAAGGGGTTTTGGTGGCAGGGGCGGGGGGGAGGATAGTTTGTTTTTATTCCAGACAAGTTTGAGACACTATAAACATCCACATTTTAAGGCAGTTGAATACATGATGCCATTTGAGTTGTGAAAAATGGAAATGGTGACAGGATTCTTTTCTGAGTTGCTGTGTTTTTGCCTGGTTTTGAGTAACTCATCTCCCTTGAGGAGCAAGAAATGCCTAAGGCACAACAGAGAGGAAGTCTAAAAACAGCCCCAGTCATCTGTGGTGTGGGGACTGATGGCCCTTATGTTCTGTGCTCAGGACTCAGCAGGAGCCATGCCCACCACCTCCTGCCCTTCCCGATGAAGAGGAGGACTGGAGTCTGTGCCCACCCTCAGCCCCCACAGGAAAGAGCTTGTTGTCAGACCCTCCACCAAGCAGGCACAGGCTTGGAAGACATATTTAGTTCTTATTAGCAGTTTTTGCCCTTTTTATCATGATTCATGTGGTTGAGTAAGCTTGCCTGACACTTTCAGGGGGAGATTAGCTCCAGGATACCCAGATGTGGCACAGGGTGGACTTCCCGTGTGGCCAGTTGTCAGCCAGGCAGCTGTGAGCTAGGAAGGAAAGAATCCAGGTTTCGTGGGAGCATCGCAGATTTTTCAGGAGGCTAAACTCAGCTCTCCTCCTCTGAAGTTAAATGACTCCCTTCTGAACAATGATGTGTCTTTCAAGGGAACCATTATTGACCCTTCAGACCCAATATTGGGATTTAAAGGTGCTCATGAGCCTTAAAATAAAATGACAGTCAATAAATTTTTTTTGCAAATCGACTTCTTTGATTTTTTTAAACAGACTTCAGTCAGTTCAACCCTTGGGTTGAAATTGGAGAGATTAATTGCTTATAAGCAAAAATGCTATCAGCTAAAAATCAAAACATGCACACATTCCCTACCCCTATAATTTATGCAAGGTAAAACCCACTCGTCAGCTGCGGAACTGATGTGTGGTTTGTGATTTTTATTATTTCTGCAAAGAGATGCATTCTCTACATCTGCTAGAACAAATACTGTGTTCCCCATTCATAATAACATCTCCCATTTATCCAGTGCTTTTATTTATTTATACCTGTGCCAGGCTGGGCACTTGACCAGCTTTACCTTACTCGTTTCCACTCTGCATTTTTGTGTGATGGTAATTTTATTTCCTTTATGCTCAACATTGCCTCTGGTTTACAAAAGCACTATTCTGACTGTTTTGTGATTTTGTCTCCTCCAAAATGGTTTGTATCCAATGATAATTACTAGCTCCATTTTACAGATGCACAGACTGAACCTTAGAGAAGCTCAGCTCTCGGCTCCAGTTTGAACAGCTAGTAGAAGACAAAGATTCAAACCTGGATCCAAACAGGTGGTTCCTTCTACTGCAAGGTGTATGGATGGACTGAGACCCAGGTCTTATAGAGGAGAGAGACATTTTTAAATTCTTGTGCTTTGTGCATGAAGTTTATTACATAGCCATTGTGAGCAGGATTTGCTAGATAAATCTAGCAAACACAACAGGCAGACTCCTCCATTTGCATTTTGCTCTTCATGCTGAAGGTAACATGCTAGTCCAGGAGCAGATAGATAGCGTTTGGTAAAGTTGGTTATGAAGATGAGTTTGATTTTAAGTGATGTCATCCTTGAATGGGTTTAGGGGAAGAGGAAATAATGACTCAAAGATAAGGGCAATTATCAGTTCTCTCCCTTCATTAAGATGGTCTTGGGGGGCAGCTGGTGATAAGACAAGCAGAGACCCTCAGTTCAGGAGCACTGTTACCTGGAACAGAACACCAGGCACTTCTGATTCTTTTGGAGGTGAGGGGTGGGGAGGGAGTAAGGAAAGGGGTAACCAGGGATTGAACTCAGGGGCACTAGACCACTGAGCCACATCCCCAGCTCTATTTTGTATTTTATTTAGAGGCAGGGTTTCACTGAGTTGTTTAGCACCTTGCCTTTGCCCAGGCTGGCTTTGAACTCACGATCCTCCTGCCTCAGCCTCCGGAGCTGCTGGGATTACAGGAGCACACCACTGTGCCCGGTGGCACTTCTGATTTTAAGTCCCCTTCTCCACACCTTCCTGTAGGAAGACATGCAGGGTCCTTTCCATCCTCGCTGCCCCTACACTCACATCCTCAATCTTCCTGGCAGCAAATGGCAACAATTTAGTGTATAACTCTCCAGTTTCTTCTTTGCTTATGCAGCATGCGTAGACTTATAAGTGCAGTTTTGAGTTTTGTTTTGTTTTATTTTACAAAAATGTGGTTGTATGGTAACATTTCAGTCCACAAGTAGCTTCTTTCACTTAGTAGACTGCAGTCACCTTTGCAAGACATTTCTAGCAGCCGTGTGATCTGTTCTGCAGCTCCTTGATGGACAGGCGAACAGGTTGTTTCTGGCTCTTTGCCTCCAGAAACTGTGTGGCGAGGCACCCTGGAACACTGATCTTTACAATTTATTTCATCTTTTCTCCTCTTTCATGAATTATTGAGTGTCTTGATATTAAAGTCCATTTCTTCCTAAAACTGTTGGCCTGGCAGCTGACAATCACCTGGAATCTGAGATGTGGTCTTCATGGTTGTTAATTCCCACCTTCCATACTATATTCTTTTTTAAAATTATCTTTTTTAATTTATTATTTTTTTAGTTGTGATAGACCTTTATTTTATTTATTTATTTGTGCTGCTGAGAATCGAACCCAGTGCCTCACACATGCCAGGCAAGTGCACTCCCGCTGAGCCCCAGCCCCAGCCCCCATGCTGTACTCTTAACCAGAACTCCTCCTCCTTGCTCCAGCCTTTGTTTAAAGACTGAGTAGGCAGAATACATTGTATGTTGTGTCTTTAGGAGGAACAAACATTTTATCCTATGGGATGGAAATGACAAGAGAGTTGATTGGATTTTTTTAAATGTGTTATTTTTATCAACATCTTAAAACCAGATAAAAGCTGAACAAAGAGGTTTCCAAAACTTAGGATCACAGGGGTAGGAAAAGACAGCACAACCCAGGAGTCTTTAAATACTGCTTGAATCTGTCGTCTCTGGCCCAGATTGGCTGGTGCAGGCTGGGTGATGGCCTGGCATCATGGTCAGCAACAGTATTAATGGTGAGGTTCATGGTCAGCAACAGTATTAATGGTGACTTCTGGTTTTCTTTAGCTGTCTGTTGAGAAGAGAGAACAGCAGGTGGGTTCAGCTGGCTCTCAGCAAAGCTTTCCCAAGTGGAAAAGGGCCTTCACAAAGAGGTCTATCTTGGCCCGTGTTGTCACAGTCATTTTTCAGTTCCTCTTATTCCAACAGACTGTGTTTAAGAGGAACCCAGTGCCTGCCTAGAACCCAGAGAAGGGCAGAGAAGGGCTGATAAGCCAAGTGCCCACTGAGGGAGGAGGCTGAATGTTGGTATGTGTCAGAAAAGGGCTTTCCATGTGGATCTGGAGCAGGGTTGAGAGAAAGGGGACTTTCCTAGGCCTTTTAATTTTTTTTTTTATTTTTGAGATAGGACCTTGCTAAGTTGCTTAGGCCCTTGCTAAGATTCTGAGGCTGTCCTCCAACCTGTGATCCTCCTGCCTCAGCCTCCCAAGCTGATGGGATTACAGATGTGCACCATCAAGCCTGGAGATGTTTATAACTTCTCTTTAGTCGACTTCTTGGGGTTCTAGTGTCCCTGGGACACTGTCTTTCTGAAAAAGTTGTTATTAGAAGGGACTGTCCTTTTTGCAAAACAGAGAAGGGAGATCTCAGAATTTTGAACTTCAACCATTTGTTGGAAAATAATCTACACGGTGGCCTCTACAGAGTGGAAACTGGTCTTATGTGCCAGATGCTGTACCAGCCACATTCACATATAGTACTTCTTTCATTCTCTGTGACAGTCTCAATAGGGAGGACTTCTATCCCTATTGTACCTAAGTGGAAACTGAGACTCACTTTCCCAAGCTGGCTGCTAAGTGACAGAAGTAGACTTTGAACCTGGATCTTGCCAAGGTCTCTTCCTCCCATGCCCCGCCCTCACCACACCTACAGTTGCATCCTCTCTTTTTTAACCCTAGATGGAGGACCACTGTCTGCAATGTGGATGAGCTGTCTCACTCTGTGGCCTTGGAAAGATCCCTCCCCTCCTGCACCTCAGTCCCCTCATCTGTAAACCCAGGGGCACATACGGGATGAGAGTAAGCCCTTGCAGCCTTAATGTGCAATGGTTCCACTTGACTTCTCAGGCTGAGCTGTGCACACAGCCTGGGAACACTAGCTGGCTGGCTGTTTTATTTATCAGCCCAAAGAGTTCCTGGCTTCTGTCACCCCCAAAACACACGGGCCTGTGGAAAATCTACAAACCTTTCTTGGCTGCAAAGGAAGGTGTGTTGGATTGGGTTCCCATGACGAGATGCTAAAATTGTGCCCACTTCCAGAAGATTGTTTATCTAGGAGTCCAAGCATTGGACGCTTTCAAACAGCAGAGTCTCTCTAGAAGAACTTTTAAAGTGATTATCCCTTTAAAAAAGAAAGAACTCGCTCTTGTAACCACTGAAGAACAATTTGCAATAATGTGCAGAGGATAGAGTGTGTACTTCGGGAGTCTATTCATGATGTCATGTGGACCAGTTGGCACAGTATTGACAGGGCACATCATGCAGAATAATGGTGTGTCCCCCAGTCTCGGCGTCCATGACCCAGAAGCCCAGATTTCCATGTTAGTGAGATTTCTGAAGTTTAGAACTCTTAATTCCAAAAGAATTCAATTGTCTTTAAAATGAAAAAGAAAAAAAATGAACTAACTTTAGTGCAAACTTAGATGCTTGCTTTTGGTTTTTCATGCAGGGAATAGATTTAGGGACAGGATAGACTTCCAGGGTTTCCATGTCACGTCATGTACTGGGGCTTCCCACATGAGGAGCCAAGGGCAATAAAGGGAGGCTGGGATGTTGTTCAGTTGGAATTGTAAAAAGTCTGACAGCCAAGCTCTCAGGAGGAGGAAGAGGTAGGGCTGTGGCAAACCAGGCCTCCCAGTGCCTAAAATGGAAAGATCCTTCCAAGAATGGATTCCACTATTAAGAGGCCATCGTACCTCTCTGTGTGACTCTGTCTCTGCTTCCCTCATTAACTCTGTGACTCTTTTCCCATACAAGAAGGTCATATCCCCAAGGAAGAGAATTAAGTTGGCCTGGTGAATGCCATCTGGACACAGTCTTCGTTCAAGGCCATTGAC
Organism: Spermophilus citellus; assembly: GCF_964194105.1. NCBI lineage: Eukaryota > Metazoa > Chordata > Mammalia > Rodentia > Sciuridae > Spermophilus > Spermophilus citellus. The sequence goes on along the minus strand of NC_138182.1, from coordinate 138,572,483 downwards.
ACCTGGCAAGTCAATACCCTTGGGTGAGGGCTCCATTCTGCCCAGTAGCTGTAGCCAGGGACAGGGCAGTCCTAAGGCCCACCCTCTGGGGTCTTCCTCAGCAAGGTCATTTCTGTTAGAAGGAAAGGTATGGGAAGGCAGGCCCCATGTCTGAACCGACTGGCTCAGAGTTTCCTTTTTGGACCAAGATGGGGTGGTATGCCCCACCATATCCATTCCCAGTCACCTTTCAGCCCAAACATGCAAGTCTCCTTTATAAAGGAGGAAACTGAGGCTTGCAGAGGTTGGTAATCTGCCCGAGGTTGTGTAGTTAATAAGTGATCTCTTTGGCACCAGCCATACCAAACTGCTTCTGATAAATAGGAACGAGCACAGAATGAATGAATGCAAATAAGCATGGGATGGACATCCACAAGCATTCTTGGGGCCCCCCATTTCTCCCAGGGGGTTTTCAGTTGCTGAATTCATCAACACCTCCTGCAGACTCCACTCTTCTAGGCTGCATGGCTCAGCCCCTCCTAGACCTAGAAGACAGGCAGCCCTCAGAACATGGTAACAGATGCCAGTTCCTTGAAACTGTCTGATTTAGCTTTGTTGTTTACATCCGGGGTCTCCAAAGGGTTTTCTCTTTGTGTTGTGACTAAAGGAGGAGCCAGGCCACAACCCTGGCCCACACCAGTTGGCCAGGTGTTCTGGTCACATCATCTCCTCCGAGCCCCGCTCTGCCGCAGTCCGGCTGCAGCAAAATAACTGGGGGGGTGACGAACAACTTGGTACATTGATACAGCAGGAGTGGGAGCCGTTTATTGTAGGACAGGAGGGGTATATATACATTCCACACAGCTTATCTTAATTAACATAAACTAGATACAGCAGTCAACCAATAAGGAATCTCTTAATGGCTCGCTGGCGTTACTTCACAAACCACTCCCTCTGGCAAAATGCCAGGTGCCATCCCAACTTGTTTACAGACTCTAACACCCCTCCTTACCTGGAAAGCAAGATCACTGCCCAGGCCCCTTCCCACTCCAGTTCCACCCAGCAGCCACCGAAGGCCTGCTCGCTGCTGGCAGGGCAGGGCGTGAGGGGGTGCCCCCTCCCCCCGGGCTTCACTTCTCATCTCCAGGCTGTTTCATTCTGTCTCACGTCACAGCTATATGCAGGCAGGCAGCAGAACACTCATAATTTATTAGCTTTATATTATTTGTCTGCCTCCTCCCCTCCCCCACTGGACTCATCCTGAGGGACAGGGACAGCAGCATGGTCCTCATGTTGTAATCCCAGGGCTCAGCTCAGGCCTCCCGTGGGAGGTGCGTTTCTTGAAAGCAGGGATGATTGAGAGAATGAGGAATGGACTGTCAGAGCCGGGCGTGGGCTCAGGCCCAGGCGCCAAGACTGTGATTCGAGTCCAGAAGAGCAGAGCATTGGCTGAAGCCTTTCTGAAGCCCTGGGCCCTCTCTTGGGGTGGCCAGCCCCAATTCAGAGGGAACTGGAGTCAGGAGCCTTCTCTGTTGAGTTCTCGCCACCTCACTGGCCAGAGACAGCCACTCCTCTCTCCATGTGACAGTTTGGATGGGCCGTCTCACCTGGCATTCGTGCCATCCCTCTGGGGTCACCGTCCCCACATCCTGCTCCCTTAGGCACATGAGTGTCAGGGTTGTTCAGCCAACTTGCATAGATGGTGCCGCGGGCTGAGGAATTGGATGTGTGTTATGGTTCCTTTAAAGATGATTGATCATCCCGTCTCAGGGTTGACTCAGAGAGATTATTTTTGAAATGCTTCCTTTGTATTTTGACTTCTTTTATAGCCAGCATTAAGCCCTGAGGTGTATGTTCAGGGCTGGTGTATTAGATCCGTCTTTGTTTCCCAAGAGCTCAGAATCCTTAAGGAATATTAAATTGGGGAACTCACTCACAATGGAGCTCAGTTATCTCCCAGTCCACCTGCTGCCTCCAGGACCTTCTGTCCAGGTCACTTTTTCCTCATCAGTGAGCCAGCAAAGTTCTCCTATGGCAGAAGAGAGAAGACACCCCTTCAGATCAGAGGTGTCCCTTGGGGACATTTTTTTTTTGTCTCCTTGTCCTTCAGAAGCCATCACTAGATCCAAAAGAAATTGATTCAACTGACAGGGTTTAGGGATTGTCCAGTTATATCAACAGGACTCTTTTAGCTACAAGTGACAGAAATCTAACCCAAACTGATTTAAGAAAAGAAAATGTATTGGTTCACATAATGAAAAAGCCAGGGGCAGACTTTGGTTTCAGGCACAGCTGGATCCAGGTTCCCATGGATGCCAGCAGGCATCTCTCCAGCTCTTGGCTAAGGTTTTTGGTCTGTTAACTTCATTCAGAGGCAGAGAACAATCATAGCTGCAGGCAGGCCAGATTTATACCCTCCCAGGTTCAGTTTCACCAGAATAGAGCTAACTTCTCTCCCAGTCCTCCCAGCAAAGTTTTATTCTGATTTACAAGTTCCCACCCCTGAACCAGTCACCATGGATAAAGAGCCTTGACTGAGCCAGGCTCCCTTGCCCAGCCCTAAGGTGAGGGAGGAGTTGGCTTCACCCAAACCTGGGTCCAACTGAGGGTCAGGAGAGTCCCCAAGGAAAAGCAGGATGCTGTCACCAAAAGAAAGGAAAGGATTGCAGAGCAGGCACCCAAGCCGGGCCCACTGCATCAGTCCAGCTCCCTTAGTGACATGAGAGGACACTGACCCAGCAAGAGGACTGGCTTATGATAATGGCAGAGCAAAAGCTGGAAGCTGGGATTTCATACTCTTACTCGGTTTCCTTGGATTTGAGGTTTTAACCATCCACTCTTGTTTTTGCTTATAAATTAACAGCACTGACAAATTGTTCCTGTGAAAATATTTGTATGAATTAGGGATGGATGGACTTAAATCTGGACTCCATTCCTTACCAGCTGTTTGACTATAGGCAAGTCTCATGACTTCTCTGTGCCTTGCTTGTTCCTCGTTGTAGTGAGATCATAATAGTCCATCCCTCTTAAGACTATTGTGAGCACAAATGACTTAGTGCATATTAAGTGCCCATGACACTGCCTGGCTTATTAGAAATCCTCTACCGATGTTTTTATTGTCATCGTTATCATCTACCTTATTTTTAATTGCATTAGTATTTAATAGTTTAAATTGTTCATCCTTTTTACGATTTCCCCTTCTGATGGACATTAGCTTTGTTTCTTCTCACTGCTGCAGACAGTAACTCAGCAAGCATCCCCCACTGAGCCTCCTGTCCCCACGCTCTGCTCTCCTGACCGAACTTTACCCAATCGAGGTTGAGATCTGGTCAGAATGAAGCAAAGTCTAGTGGACAGGCTCCTGCCAGGGGTAAAATGTTTTTCATGCAAATCTTAGTTGTTAGACTCTGAACTCTGTCTCTTCTTTTATAATGCCACTGGGGGTCAGAAACATTGAGCCTGGCCCGGCACAGTGGTGCACATCTATAATTCCAGTGGCTCAGGAGGCTGAGGCAGGAAGATCGCAAGTACAAAGCCAGCTTCAGCAACCTAGTGAGGCCCTAAGCAACTCAGCAAGATCCTGTCTATGAATAAAATACAAAAAGAGCTGGGGATGTGGCTCAGTGATTAAGCGCCCCTGGGTTTAATACCTGGTACAAAAAAGAAAGAAATATTGAGCCTAGTTGGGGAGGGGACTGCAAATGGATGTTGGGCATGTGCTGGAAATTTCACAGGTCACCACTTTCACCCTCTGTGGGGACCTCAGTGGCATTGCTGTGCCTGCCTCCACCCCCAGCAGTTCTCCAGGCTTCCCAGGAAGCCATGCTGCATCCGGAAGGCCACAAAGACTTCCAGATGGGCAGAGCAGAAGGAGCACACAGGAGTCCATGTGCTGTGTGCCACATTGAGGAAATGAAGATGTGTGTGCAGAGAAGGAAACAGACATGCGCCCCAGATGTTGAGCCAAGATCAGCCCCAGAGCATAGGCACTCCTCCACACACAACAGCCCAATAAGTCCAGAGTAAATGGAAAATATCATAGCAGAACTTAAACTGTACTACAGAGCTATAGTAACAAAAACAGCCTGGTATTGGCACCAAAATAGGCATGTAGACCCATGATACAGAACAGAGGACACAGAGACAAACCCACATAAATACAGGTATCTCATACTAAACAGAGGCACCATGAACATACATTGGAAAAAAGATAGCCTCTTCAACAAATGGTGCTGGGAAAACTGGAAATCCATATGCAGCAAAATGAAACTAAACCCCTCTCTCTGACCATGCACAAAACTCAACTCAAAGTAGACCAAGGACCTAGGAATTAAACCAGAGACCTGCGCCTAATAGAGAAAAAAGTAGGCCCAAATCTTCATCAATCAATGAGGTAAAGAGAGAGCCTACATTTTGGGAACAAATTTTTACCCCTCACACATCAGATAGAGCATGAATCTCTAGGGTATAAAAAGAACTCAAAAAGCTAAGCACCAAAAAAATAAATAACCCAACCAATAAATGGGCCAAGGACCTGAACAGACACTTCTCAGAAGAGGACATACAATCAATCAACAAATATATGAAAAAATGTTCAACATCTCTAGTAATTAGAGAAGTGCAAATCAAAACTATTCTAAGATTTCATCTCAGAATGGCAGTTATCAAGAATACAAACAACAATAAATGTTGGAGAGGATGTTGGGGGGGGGGGGGAAGGCACACTCATACATTGCTGGTGGGACTGCAAATTGGTGTAATCACTCTGGATAGCAGTATGGAGATTCCTTAGAAAACTTGGAAAGGAATCACCATTTGACCCAGCTATCCCACTCCTCAGTCTATAAGCAAAGGACTTAAAATCAGCATACTATAGTAATGCAGCCACATCCATGTTTATAGCAGCTGAATTCACAATAGCTAAACTGTCAAGCAACCTAGATGCCCTTCAGTGGATGAATGGATAAAGAAACTGGTATATATATATGCAATAGAATATTATTACTCAGCATTAAAAGAGAATAAAATTATAGCATTTACAGGTAAATGGATGGAGTTGGAGAATATCATGCTAAGCAAAATAAAATGGGGTTTGTACTGCCTAGTTAGAGGAAAGGAAGCCAAAAACAAACAAACAAACAACAACAACAACAAAAAACCAAAGGCCTAATGTTCCTGATAAGTGGATGCTTGTCCATAATTGGGGGCCCCCCCACCGGGGGAATGGAGGAACTGTGATTGGGCAAAGGGGAGGGTGGGGAGGGGACATGGGGGTATGAGTGGAATGAGGTGGACATTATTACCCTAGGTACATGTGTGGCTGCACTATGGCACAATGCTACATGGTGTACAACCAGAGCAATGAAAAGTTATGCTGCAATTGTGTACAATGCATTAAAATGCATTCTGCTGTCATATATACCTAATTAAAATAAATTAATTAATTTTTTCAAAAATGGATGTGATGCACCTTCCCCACTGAAATCATAGCTTAGCAGCACAGTACACTGCACAGCATTGGTGATTCTTCCTGGAGACCACATGGCCAACTGGGAACTAGGGATCACCTCTGCTGCCCAGCATCACAGGAGGGCATAGAACTTTGTCACTCGCCTAGGACACAATCCAAATTCAAAATGAGAAGGAAAGTTTCCACTGGACGCACATTACTTTCACACCATCATAAAGTCAAAAAATTGTTAAGCAAAACCATCAGAAGTTGGAAACCATATGTATTTGCTGTTGTTATCCATTTTCCTTTGAACCTTTCTATGTCTTCCAGATTTTGTGCTGAACAGTTTGTCACCTAGAAACCACAAAAATGCAAATATTATTTTAAATAAACACAATTGGGATTTGATATCTGAATTGAATTCACTTCCCCCTATGGGCTCCATTTTCTTCATCTGGAAAATGGAGTTTGTACTGCCTAGTTAGAGAAAAGGAAGCATGCTCTACAAACCATCAGGCTTGGTCCTTGCCTGCTCACTATGGTAGCCATCCCCAGCCCTTTGCAATAGGAGCAGTGTCCAAGTCCCCCTCCTGGAGACCACTTGCACTGTGGCTACTTCCCTAGTCATCTGGGTGAAGAGCTTCATCTTGTTTATCGTACACAAAAGCCCTGGGCATACTCTCTCAGTGTTAGGATCTCAATTCACAAGGTACAGACAAGTATTCCATGGAGCTGGCAAGATGAGGCGGATCTGGAGTGGGTGATGGCCTCTATCTTCCCCCATGCCATCCCCCGGTCCCCCATCTGCTGCCCTCTGAGAACTAATAAGAGAATGAGAAACCAGGCTTTGCCTGGGCTCTACCAGGAAGGTGGCCTGTGGGCAGGTGTGCGGAGCTAGACTCTGCTGGATTCTGAAGAGAAGGATTTGAGAATGTGCTGCAAATTTTTATTTAAGCAAAGGGCTTCTACTAAGCTGGGACCAAACTAATGAGCAGTGCTCATGGCAAAAGTCGAGTTGCAATTTTGTGTTTATTTAGTGACTGAATGATTGGATGGATAGGAGAGGGAAAGAAACAGTAGATTATAAAGATACACACAGAGAGAGGGGGAACAGGTTCAGAGCTGTGATCCAAGCTGAGCCTTTTATTTGAGTTCTGAGTAATCTTTAATTCCATGATTGAATTAAATTAGAAGTGAACTTAGTCCATTGTGGCTTTATTTACCTCCCTTAATGTGACTGGTGTTCCCCTATCTCCTGGCAGTCGGTGGGGCCCTGGTGTTGGACAGAGCCAGGGCTCTCTGTTGGAAAGAGCAACCTTATTGTGCCTCACAGGTAGACTCCAGGCCGCTGATTGCAGCTTCCCCTCCCCCCAACCTGCTTCAGTCAAGCAGACCTCCTGTGAAATTGGTTGGAAGGCCGGAGCTTTTATAGAAAGCTAGATAGTGCCTGTCTTTCTTGGCCACAGAGGACTCAGCCAAGTAAAGGGAAAGGGACTTTTAAGAAGAGGTGCTTTCATTTATTTGTAAAAGCCGACATAATGAAGCAGAAGGTTCCCAGAGAAGTCTGGCTGACATGATCAAAGGGATTAGAGAGGAGGGGAAAGGAACCAGGAACCAGGGAGGGCTTCCTGGGGGCTGGATAAGAACCATCCAGCAAGATGGAAGAGCAGGAGGAGACATGAAAGAAGTCGGGGAGCCCCCAAAGGGAAGAGTGACTGCTCACCCATGGTTCTGGGCTGTTAATGTTGGGGTCCAGTTCACACAGGTGCAAATGAGCTCCCTGCCAGACCCCAGGGCTCCTTCCTGCCAGAGCTGGAAGGGTGACCTCCAGGGAGGTGTGCTTCCCTTCCCTCGGGGCCTCTAGCAGAGGGAGAGTTGAAAGAAGACCAGGGACCCTGATGAGTTTTCCCCTTCAGTATTTCTTTCTGAAAATTATCAGATGTGCAGAGAAGCTGAAAGAGCTCTCCACTGAATCCGCCATTCTGATCCCACAGTGGACTTGCTCTGCGCACACGGTCTCAGTTGCTCACCCTCCTCTTGTCTGCGTTTTGTTTTTGACAACTCTTGAAAAATGTCATATTATTTTAGCTTTAAGGTGGACATGAACAGTCTGCCAAGAGAGAGAGAGAGAGAGAATTTTTTTAATATTTATTTTTTAGTTTTTGGCGGACACAACATCTTGGTTTGTATGTGGTGCTGAGGATCGAACCCGGGCCCCACGCATGCCAGGCGAGCGCGCTACCGCTTGAGCCACATCCCCAGCCCTTGGCTGCTGAGGGCCATTGCCAAGTAGGAATGACACATCGAAATTTCCTTGCCAGCGTACCCCATGTTAAATGGACTTGCCTTGGAAATTCGCTGTGACATTGCATGTGTGTTTGAGAAAGGTGACCCTGCTCAAGGACGAGGGTGGGTACAGGTTTAGGGTGTATCCTGCAGGTTTTAGGAAGTATCCCGCTCCTTGGGTTTAGGGCGTTCCCGGTTTAAGACAATCTGGGTTTAGGGAAGTTCCAGGTTTAAGGTTATTGCTGCTGGGAATAGGGCGTATCCTGCTGCCTGAGTTCCCGTTGAGTTCTTGTGGAATTCAGAAAGTATTTTGGGACGTGAATTGCGCGGCAGAACTTGGATTTCCCCAGAATGGTTTGTAGAGGCCGGTGTGAGTTCGGGAATAAAGAATTGCTGTTTGAATCTACAAGGCTGTGAGTGGCTCGTGATTCTGTGCCCAGCCAAGACGGCGGCACTTGGCCTCTGTCTTGACTGAACCCTCGAGGGAGTCTCAGGAGGGGAAGCAGGGATCAGGGAAGGCTGCTCTGAGAAGAGTCATTTAAGCTAGGATGTGGAGGTTTGAGAAGAAACCAGCCAAGCAATCAGGTGACATACGTGGGATGTGGGGGTGGGCACAAGTCACAGCTGGAAAGCGTGGTGACCCCAGCTTGCACCCGAGGACAAAGGGGGTGCGATGTGCTTCTTGCTGTCATTCCTAGGCAGGTTCCTTCACCTTCTGAAAGCTTCCCAGAAAGCTTCCACGCAGAGCTGTCTTGAGTGTTACCTGAGACTCTGTCAACCAGACAGCAGGCATGGTAGGAAGGACAATGTTCCTGACACCGTGCCACTCTGGGGGTGCTGCACCAGTGAGAACCCTTGCCCCTGCACAGGCTGCCCCCCCTACCTTGGGTCTCCGCCTTCTGCCAAATGGGATGGTGAACCCCACCTTGCCTGCTCTCTGGGCTCTGGGGTCATGGGTGTCAGCACAGTGGCTGGGAGCACAGGCTCTAGTATAGACACCCAGCATCAGATCCTACCTGTTTCTGTTTGTATGACCTTAGGTAAGTTTCCACGACCTCTCTGTGTTGCAGGTTTCATTTTTGTTTGTTTGTTTGTTTGTTTTTGGTTGGGCACTGGGCATTGAACCCAGGGGCCCTCAACCACTGAGCCACATCCCCAGGCCTTTCTATTTTTTATTTTGGGATAGGGTCTCACTGAGGTGCTTAGAGCCTTGCTGAGTTGCTGAGGCTGACTTTGAACTTGTGATCCTCCTGCCTCAGCCTCCCAAGCTGCTGGGATAACGGGCGTAGGCTACATGTTTGTTGAAGTGGGGAGGGTATAGTGCCTTCCTGGGGATTTTCTGTCATTTTTATAGTGAATGGACATTATTCTCCCTAGAGTCCCTCTTCAACTGATGTGCCCATCCCCAGGCTGTTGAGAATGTGGGCAGGGGGCAACTCAGGGTCCTCCTTCCCACTGGGCATTGCCCTTGACCACAGGGAGCAGATTTGCTTAAGGTTTCACTCCCTCTCAATGCCTAGTTCATGCTTGGAGAGAAAGGCTAGGCCCTAATCTCAATCTAGACAACTTGGGAATGTTCCAGACTCCAGCGCTCCTGGTGAAATGTACTGGGGCTCAAATGTGACCTTTCCTTCTTCCTCCCTTACCCTGCCTCTCTCTCTCTCGCTTCCTTACAGGGGTATCTCCCCAGAGCCCTCCCCAAGGAACCGTCTACACACAATTCTTCCCCTTGGAGCTGTTCCCAGGGAACCCATTCCACCAGTCCTAAATGTGAATATTTTAGGCAGTGAATTGAGATCGCTTGTTAAAATGCAAGTTGCTGGGCTCTACCCATTCAAGTGGGGTGGGGTGGCCAGACAATGCTTCTCACAAGCTCCTAGGTGATGCTGAGACTCCTGGTCCAGGTAGAACCTGAGAAGCACTGTTTAGAAGCTCAGTAGCTTTCCTCCTTCCATCTCCCTCTTCCCTCCTAAACAATAATAATAAATATTATTATTAAGTAAAATGGTCTTGGTATAACCAAATGAACTTGCTTATTGTTCTCTGAATTTAACTTACCCACTTCTTTTAAAAAAAAAAAAACAAACAAAGCAAAACAAACAAAACCCCTGCAGCCCTCAAGGCGTGATTTCCGTAAAATAATACTAAATGAAGATGACAAGCTAAATATTGTGGCATGTGACCATGCACTCAAAAGAAAATCAAGGGAATAACAATTTACACAGGTAGGTGCTTATAACCACAAAGTAAAATGGGACCCAGGAAGGAAGAGCCAAACCAGGTAGAGGAGATTGGGATCAAAGCCTAAAAGCTTTGCTTATCTTTTTTTTATATATGACTTTGGAACCATGTAAATGCTTTTCGTGATTACAAAAACTAGATTAGGCCAAAATTTAAAAGCAAAAAGGAATCCCTAAAAACAAAAAGCTAAATGAAATAAATGAACCCAACTGTGTATTGAAAAAGAACCATGCAGAGAGGAATTATTTAAGTAGCTTCAACATATGAAATATGGAGGTGGGGCTATAGCTCAGTGGTAGTGTGCTTGCCTAGCATTTGCACAGCCCGGGGTTCAATCCTCAGTACCAAACAAAACAAAACACAAAATTTGACTGAATATTCCTGATGAAATATACTTTACAGACAAAAAAAAAAATCTGTAATAATACTGTTACCAGTAATATTGGTATTGTTTTCCTGAAACTATTGTATGTTGTACAAAAAAGTCAATAAGTTATATTAATGTTAACAACCTAAATTTTTAGCAAAAGGAATATAATATATAAAACCAGAAAAAGAAATCACAGGGAAACTATAGACCAAGATCCCTAATTAATATAGGTACAAAAATCCTCAACAAATTACAACAAAACCAAATTCAGCAAGGATTATATGCCATGGCCAAGTAGGGTGTCCCAGGAATGCAAGGTTGGTTCCACATATGGAACTTAATCAATGCAATAAACCATAGGAATAAGGATAAAATCCACATTATCATCTCAGTAGATGCCAATAAAAAGCATTTGACAAAATGCAATGCTGTTTCAGAATAAAAATACTCAAAAAACTAGGAATATAAGGGCACTTCCTCAACCTAACAAAGGGCATCTGTGGAAAGCCCACACAAACATTATATTTAATGGTTGAAGACTGAAAGATTTTCCCCATCGGATCTGGAGCAAGATGTCTGCTCTCACTATTTCTATTAACATTGTGCTAGAGTCTCTAACCAAGACAATTAAAAAGAAAAAATAAATAAAAGCTGTCTAGATTGGAAAAGAAGTGAAACACTATTTATAAATGACATTTTATTAATTATATATATAATTAATATATATATATATAATTAATAAAATTATATATATAATTAATATATATATAATTAATAAAATTATATATATAATTATATATAATTAATATAATTATATATAATTAATAAAATTGTGTATATGCATATGTCTATATATGTACATAGAATACCCCAAGGAATTTATAATGGATGCACCACTTGCTTTGAAGAAGTTACCAGAATATCTTATCAAATTATCTCAAGCCTCTAGATCTAACTCTCAGTTTACAGAAGGAAGACAGAAGAACATATTTTTAAGCACTACAGAGATACAAGCAGCAGAATAGAGACTTCGGGAGATATATAGTGTTTCTTAAACAACTTTTAAGGGAAAAGGAGGCAACTTATATAAAAGAGAGTTAGCAGACACATCAGCTAAATGCAATATATAGACTTTCTTTTGGTTCAATTTAAACAAACCAATTGTAAAAAAGACATAAGACCAAGGAAATTTTAACACCAGCTAGATATGTGATGTTATTAAGGAAAGGTGTTAATTCCTTTGGGTATTTTAGTGATTTTGAATGCCCCCAGGGGGCAGGGCCTTCCCCCTCCAAGTTTTCCATGTGGCTCGTGGAGAGCAGAGACCAGGTGGGGGCTGAGCCAGTGAAGCCCAGTTTATTCTTCCAAGAGCATGGATGAATCATTTCTCCTCAAAATTGGTTGTATGTAAGATAGGATAAAACAGTTTGTTTTTTCCTCTACTACTTAACAGACTCAATACAGGATACTTCTGTGACCAAATATGTGGGCTTCTCCCCCCCCCACCCCACCCAGCAATAAGCAATTCTCTGACACCAGTTGAGTGTCCCATAATTCAAATCAGTTTTGACACTGTCTATCTGGAGTTAGTCAGATCCCTCAGGCCAGGGCTTAGTCTGTGACTGGCCTCACTTCTCATGCCAGCTGCAAATCCAGACCTCAACCAGTTTTACATTATAGGTTCCCATGACCCTCTCCTTGGGGTTAATTATTTGTTAGAAATACTCACAGAACTCAGGGAAATTCTCTTCTAGCTTTTTCTTATTATAAAGGATATTACAAAGAGTACAAATGAACAGCCAGGTGAAGAGCTGCCCTGGCAAGTTCTCAAGGATGGAGCCTGGAACTTCCAAACCATCTCTGGGCACACCTCCTTCCCAGCACCTCCATGTGTTCCCCAACCCAGAGGTCCTCCAAATCCCTTGGTTCAGGATTTTATGGGGACTTCATCAGTTGCCTGCTCCTCTCCCCTTCATTGAGAATGGGGAGGTGGGGCCCAAAGTTCTAAGCTTCCAATCATGGTGTGCCATGACCTGCACGGCGGTTAATTCAGGAAACTGGATGAGGGGCAATGGGGGGTTAGAAATGACAAACAGACACACAATGAGAGGAAAAGCTGGGGCCTGTTGGATCACTAAACCCTAGTAGGAGATAGTGACCCAGAACAAGCTCAGCACATTTATTATATAGAATTTATCATTAAAGGATTATTGAGAAAGTTTCTTCAAAACAAGCGGATACAAGGTCATGGGTATGAGCAACCCAATAATGACTATCATAACTTTCCATCCCTGGGCAGCTGGTGTCTGAACCTCAAGGTCAAGAACTTGGCTGGCACAGAACCTCCTATTGAACAGGGCGTCACTATAGCAACTGGGCTATCTTTAATCATCACCTTCACACTGAAAGTTCCAAGGAGAGGCATTGCCTCTGTTTGCAGGACAGCTCAAGAATCACAATTTAGTCATTGCTCCCAACAAGGTGTGATCATTCTAGTGACTAGCCCCCTCCTGGAGCCCATTAAGAGTTGCATCATTAGATCAAAAGCTGCCCCCATGACCCAGGAAATTCCAAGGGAGTTAGGAACTCTGCGTCAGGAACTGGGGTCAAAAAACAAGAAAGATTCTTGGAAAAAACAAGGAAGATTCTCCTATCACCTCTATTGCTCAGGACATTGCAAGGGTTTTAGAAGCTCTGTGCCAGTAACCAGGAACACGAACCAAAACGTACATACTTGTTGTTATAAATCACAAATCCAAGGTAGGGAAAGGGGCCAGGGCATTACTGAGGACTCACCTCCACAGAGAATCAAGACTCACACAAAGCCAGGTGTCTGTGATCCACATCCCTATGCTGTGTGGGCCAGGAGTGGTGGCAGGACTTTGGATCTAAGCTGAAGAGGGTTCCACAGTGGCCGCAGTCTTTCCAGCTGGTGCTCATTCCCTGACAGCTGGAGAGGCAGCAGGGTTTGCAGAAGCCCAAGCTCAGGCCTGAGTTCTCTTGGCAAGATGAGAGCTGACCCAGTCCTTTGCCTCTCCTGTGTCTCCTTCCAGCTGCAACAGCAAACGCTACCTGGAGAGGCTCCCCAACACCAGCATCATCATCCCCTTCCACAACGAGGGCTGGTCCTCTCTCCTCCGCACCGTCCACAGCGTGTTGAACCGCTCACCCCCGGAGCTGGTGGCAGAGATCGTGCTGGTTGATGACTTCAGTGACCGAGGTAGGACCTGCCTCCCCCAGCCTCGGCTTCCCACACTCCCCCCAGCGACTCACAAAAGGGCTGGCATGGTTTCCCTTCTCTAGTGTATGGGCGACTACTTTTGAATGTTTACTACTCGCCGTGCCAGGGACTTTGCACCGTATACAAATTATCTCATTTAGTCCTCATAATGACCTATCAAATGGATCCTATCTTTATCCCCTTAATATCAGTTTAGAAATGCACAAAACTGCAAAGAACAGAACTTTGATTAACAATAGCTCAAACAAGTGAAAGATCCATTCACTTTTGTATCTTTTTCATACTAAGAGATTCAGGACTCTTCAACTGGCTGTTTGAGCCTGCTCTAAAAGAACCAGGCCTTTTCTCTCTTCTTGCTTCCTCATTCTCATGGTCACAAAATGGGCTGCTGAACCTCTGAAAGCTCTGCCTTTCAGGCAGGAGAAGGAGAAAGGGCAAAGGATACACGTTTTGTCTTCTTATTCAGGAAAGTCTCCCGGAAGACTTTTGGCCAGAATCCTGACGTCTGGTGGTCTCCATCTGCGTGGGTGACTGAGAACATGAGTGTTTTGTGTTTTGGTCTCTGCAGTAGAGGTAGGGGAGGGAGAAGTGGGACAGAGATGTTAAGTCAAGTCCCCTGTAGCCCTTGCTCTGCCACTTTACAGAAAATAGGCCCAGGGAGGATAAGTGACTTAAACTTGGTCACATGGATCTTAGAAGGTAACTTGGCGATGGAGCCATGTCAGTCTGGCCCCAAGCACATGACTTAAACACATGCAGAGCTCTTGGTTGTGACACTCCCTGTGGAATATCTTTTAGTTTGGGATTTGGGGGACACATGTGGTACCAAAGATGAGATCCTAAAAAAACCACCCTCCAGCTGACAAGCTCCAGCTTGGTCTTTGCACCAAGACCTTGACAGCTACGGTGGAGCCTAGAGACTCTCCTTCCTCTGCTCATGCCTCACAGAGGCACTAATAAGCCGCACGGGGTGGTTGAGCATGATCACAGTTGACAGTTTCAGGGGCAGCTCACCTGCCCGAGCCCCATTTTAATACAACTCTTGATTTCATGCCTAGCCCAGGGTCTCTGTAGTCTCACACACACACAGCCCGGTACTTACCAGGCTGTAAAGTCTGCCCTGGCTCTAGACACACACTCTTTCTCATGGCACTCCTGACTTTTAACTCCATCACAGTAGAATTAAAATCTTTACCTGTGTAGATCATTGGTTTGTCGTGTGTCTCCCCAACTAGACCATCCACTGTGTCCACCTATTGCTGTCAGTGAGCCCCTGGATGGGAGTGTGCCTTCCTCACCTCAGTTTTTAGCAGAGGGCCTGGCAATAGTTATGTCTCAGATCCTGTTCCTCCCACCTACTAGCTCTGCAGCCTTAACCCAGGCACCTAACCTCTCTGTGCTCCTGTTTCCTAGTCTGTAAGGTGAACTGCAGTAGTGCCGACTACTCTTAGAGGCTGTGGCTGCTACATGAGTTAGAGATATAAAGTGCCTGGCACAGAGTAAACATTAAGAATATAAACATTAAGCTTGCTACGATCCTATTGCTGGGATGATTTGTGGCTGGTTTGCAGGAGTGCCAGAGAAGAGTGCACAAACATGGAGATAAGGCACAGTCTCCCCTTCCTGAGGGTGAATGTGTTTGTAAATTGTGAAGCACTAAAGAAATGGGCTGTCGCTCACCTTCCACCTTCCACTAAATCATGCCCCTGTCTCTTCACCCTAATAGTAGCCACCATTTAGGGGACCATTTGGATGTGCCAGGCCTATACTGTATCTGACTTGTTCTTGACAACCACCCTGGGGAGGCTTTGGGACCCCAGTCTCAGGTGTTGGGACCCCAGTCTCAGTGTGGGGTTTCGCCACATGCCTAGAATCACACACGCTGAGCGCCCATGGACGCCAACGGCCAAGCTCTGCGGCAGCCTGGAGGTCTGCGCCCCCACCCACAGGCCAGGCATTCAGTGCCTGGCAGTGCACAGGAGAAGGTACGAGGGATCATGGCTCAAGCGATGCGCTGATTTTCTGCAGTGTGAACAGCTCCGATCCTCGGGGCCCCGCTGAGCCTCTGCTGGGGGTGGCTGCCTCCTCCCGGAGCAGGCCAAGCTCCATCCCGCCCTGGATCCACATGCGCCGCGCCTCTGCCTGGGCACCTCTGCTCCGCCACTTTGACGCTGGCCCCTTGGACAGTCCTGGCTAGGCCCCGCCCATCTCGGGAGGCGGTTCTCCCTTATGATGACGCAGCTCTCGGGGTACCTCTTACAGAGGTCCCTCCAGACTGTCGCTGGTCTAGAAGTAGATGACTAACAAACACGTGTGCCTTAGGGAATAAACGAGGGGAGGAGAGGGAAGATGGCAGCTGTAGCCAACACAGAAAACCATCACCAGTGACAGGCTTCTGCAGCGTGGCCGTTCCTATAGTGACTGGTGCCGCCCGCATCTTCAAGCTTCAGGCCCCCTCTGCTTCCTGATAGCTGTTTTTCTGAAGCACTGGCTGCCCTGATGGACCCCAGCACTAAGCAACACCCCATTCAGCACCCCAGGGCATCTTCCAGATTAGAAACAAGCACTACTCCTTAACCAGTTAGAAAAGAGTTTCAATACCCTCTATGCGGGTGGCTTCCGCTCTGCTCATTAGAGCAGCAGAGATCCCAGGTGTCTCAGGGAGCGCTGTGGTGGGGTGGCAAACCTCACAGGCACAGGTGTGTCCAGGTGCCTCTCCTGGCCTGGTCTTATTTGCTATATGAAAAAAGTATTCCCTGGGAGGAGCTCTACTGCTTAAATATGAGTAAAGCCACATATGGAACTCAACCTGCCTGTTTTTCAGATGGGAAACCTGACGCCTGGAACAGTAGACAGACGGAAATAAGATCACACAGCTAGCTGGTTGCAGAGGAAGGACAAGAACTTGTCCCTGGGCTCCTAGTGCAGCCCTCCTCCTCTCAGAGGTTAGGTGACCCATCTGTAGAAGGGTATTGCTCCTTCCTGTTCCCAAGGACACGTCTCAGTAAACTACTTTCCCATTGGATTGAAGAGCTGACTTCTTGCTAAAACAAGCTCATTATTGGCTGCAGCCAGTTCAGGATTCTAATTGTTTGTACCGCTAACATTCCATTTTCATTGACAGCCTGCTTGGTTGTAAAGATAACAACACAGCCCTCCCCCCAAAAGACTGTACAAACTTGCCCGAGGGAAAAAAAATGCATGTCCTAAAGATGACATTCTCCCCATGCCTCTGTTTCTCCAGAGCACAAAAATATGAATTCAATGTGGTGCCATTCACACACCTCCTCTCCTAGAGAGGAGAACAAGCACGGGCCCATTTCATAGATGAGAAGAGAACCGAAGCCCCTGACCACTGCCCTCTTCCAGAAATCAGGCCTGGATTCAGCAGAGAACCCTCTATCTCACACCCCTCGGTCCTGCACATCAGCGCTCAGATTTTGCGACCTGCATTTTTCAGAAAAGTAATCATTATTCTTGTTCCAAGATGGAATTCTCAAGGCGGCTCTGGAAGAAAACTTACTCAGCAGTGATTGTTTTAAAAATGAGATTTGGGAGAAACGATTTCAGAATTATGGAGAGGCCTGTCTAAAGTACAGCAAATATGGGCCATCATGAAAGACGGATTTCTCTGGGCCCCGTTAGCAAAGGCCGCACTGAGTTGAAATTCATAGATGCTAACTACAGGCTAGATTGGTGCTGCCCAGTGGAAGGCATTTTCCTCCTAAATGAGTCTCCCCCAGCATCCCCAGGGCAAGTAATTATAATTCAGCCGAGGGTCGAGACCTAGGCAGAAGACAAAATTGGAACAGATGAATTCTTGAAATAAGATCCAGAGCTTTGCACAGGCAGCATCAGAGACCAGAGTGGAGGCAAGCTCTGGCACCAGGGTAACCCTGGCCAGCTTTGCAAATAGCATACTCCAGAGTTTTCCAGGGGTCTCCAAAAGCTCATCGAATGTATAAGCTCTGCTTGGGATTAGGAGGACTTTCAGGTGATTTTGCACTGGTGGGAGACACAGGAAGGGCAAAGGCCAGCTTACCTTGCCCAGGTGGCCAATTTCTATTAGGAAAAGCAAGAGAGATTTTTTTGATTGTTCCTTTTATTCTTCTGCTCCCCCCCCCCCCTGTTGAACAGGATTGGTTTTCCAGAAAGATGGGCTATGTGGTCATGGAAAGGGTTGTTTCTGGGTGAGTGCGGACTGTCTGGGTTGATGAGGTTCAGAGGTGGGAAGCTGTGGTACGGATCTCTTTGATGGCACTTTCTATGACTCTGTCCCCATCTACACACAGACAAACAAAAAGGTACCCAGGGAAGGTTCCCCACAGGAAGTTCTCAAGGGGGTGTCTGCCGGGCTGCTGAGAGGTCATAGGAGTGATTGGTGCTGGAGTGAGCATTGCCAGCCTGTCAACTCTCGTGGTCCCCTTCCCTGTCATGGCTCTTTGCCATGACTGCACTGTCACACCACACAGGTCATGGGAGCACACTACGGAAGCCCACTGTATCCTGTCCTGCTTTACATTTCACAGTCCCGCCCTGGACAATGCCCAGAAAGCATCTAGGTCTCACTTCTCGCCACCTCTCCCGCAGCCTTAGTTTGCTTCCAGCACGACTATTGGAATGCCATCCCCCACTTCCATTTTATCAGTTGGGATCTTTCACCTTTTTCAAGTTTTGTACTGCTCAGATTTGTCTTGATTTATCAAAAAAAAAATTCATATTTATATGTTCAACAATATTCATGAAATGACTCTCTTGTTAAGTGCTGTACTGGGTCCTGGGGATACAGGGGTATAAAATAGGCTCCTAGCCAGGCATAGTGTGCATGTAATCCCAGCAGTTTGGGAGGCTGAGGCAGGAGGATCACAAAATCAAAGACAGCCTCAGCAACTTAGCAAGACCCTAAGTAACTTAGCAAAACCCAGTCTCTTAAAAAAAAAAAAAAAAAAAAAAAAAAAAAAAAAAAAAAAAAAGTTTAAAAGGCTGGGGATATGGCTCAGTGGTAGAGTGCCCTGGGCTCAATCCCTGGTACTTCTACTACTAATAATAACAATAAAATAAAATAAAACCATAAGATAGGCTTCCCTCAAAGGCTTCCCTCCAGCTGGGGAGAGAGACAAGGTAAGGGACAATTATAAGACCATGGAATGCCTGCTGCCTGGTGGGGTCCAGGTACTATGGAGCAGAGGTGATGGGGGAGACTTCCCAGAGAAGAGGTGACTAAGCTGAATCTGAAGGGAGACATATTACTCCTGAGAAAGGGAAGGGGAGAATATTCCAAGCAGAGAGACAACACAAATTCAGGCTGAGAGGAAGTACAGACAGAGCCACCCATGACCTCACCACCTGGAGCCATTACTATGATATTTAAATAGTTAGATGCCACCACCCCATTTTTTAAAGGAATTCATTTTTAAGGCAGTTTAGGTTTATAGCAAAGCTGAGCTGAAAGTACAAAAAGCTTTCATATACCCCTCAACACCCCCCCAAAAAAACATAGACTGCCCTCATCAAAGACCCCATACCAGAGTGGTACATATGTTACAATTGAGGGACCTACATCAACACCTCATTAACCCCTAAAGTTCATAGTTTTATTAGGATTCACTCTTGGTGTTGCGCATTCTATGGGTATTCACCATGATAATATACAAAACAGTTGCTCTCCCCTAAAAACCCTTCGTGATCCACCTATTCAGCCTTCCCTCCCCTGATCCCTGGCAACCCCTGGATTTTTTACTATCTCTGTAGTTTTACTGTTTTTCCAGATTGTATTAAGATTTGTGCAGCATGTTTGCTTTTCAGATTGGCTTCTTTCACTGGTAATGGACACTTAAGTTTCATCTGTGTCTTGCCTGGCTTGAAAGCTCATTTCATTTTAGCACTAATATCCCATGGTCTAGATGTCCCATGTTTATCCATTCACCTACTAAAGAATACCGTGATTGCTCCCAATTTGAGGCAATTATTAACAAAGCTACTATAAATATTTGTGTACAGGTTTTTGGGTAAACATAAGTTTTCAGTTCCCTGAGGTAAATGCCCAAGAGTGTAACTGCAGATTAAATGGTAACAGTAGCTTGGATTGCATTTGAAGCATCAAAAGCTGTGATGTTAGTATGTTTACTTTTATAAGAAACCACCAAACTGTGTTCCAAAGTGCCTGTACCATTTTGCATCCCCACCAGCAATGAATGAAAGTTCCAGTTGTTCCACATCCTCATCCAGCATTTGGCAGTGTTAGTGTCTGGGATTATTGCTGTTCTAATAGATATATAGTAGTATCTAATTATTTTAATTTGAATTTCCTACTGACATATGATACAAAGCATCTTGTCTTATGCTCCTTTCTGTAACTTGCAAAGTTTGTTTCATTTCCTGTTGTTTTTTTTTTTCATTTTTGTTTTCCTAGTCATGCCCTCCTAGTTCCCCTACAGTATCATCCCAACTGAGGTAACTAATGATGGCAGTCTATACCTTCCAGACCATCCTGCACAATTGCTAATCTGTAACACCCTGTAATAGTAGGAGCTCACATTTATTGAACTTCTATTATGTGCTTAGAGCATCTGCTCATTCATCATCACAGCTCATGGAAGGCTGTCATAGCCAGGGTGGAAACCACTGGTCCCAATGATCTCTTTTATTTTTACTGTCAAATTTTTTACTGATGATAAAACTGAGACACAGAGAAGTTAGGTTGCTGATGGGTACTTGGCTCTAAGAGGCAGAGCTTTGATTTAAAACCATGAAATCTGATTCTAGAACATTCATTCATTCCTAATCTTCCTCTCTCTCTCTCTCTCTCTCTCTCTCTCTCTCTCTCTCTCTCTCTCTCTCTCTATTTTAATAGGGTCATACTCTACACATTACTTCACACATTATTCTACAACTCCTGTGTGTGTGTCACAGAAGTCCTTTAGGTCAATAATAGAAAACAGATCTAACTCATTTGGTTTGTTGTTGTTGTTAGTTATACATGACAGTAGAATGTAGCTTGGTATAGCATATATATATATGGAGTATAACTTCTCATTCTTCTGGTTGTATGATATAGAATTACATTGGTCGTGTAGTCATATATACATATATGAAAGTAATGTCCTATTCTACTCTCTTTCCTATTCCCATTCCTCCTCCCTTCCCTTTATTCTTCTTGGTCTAATCCAAAGTACTTTTGTACTAATTTGGTTTTAATAGCTAGATAATACTCCACAGAGTGATCTGAATTCAGTCCCTTTTCATAGTACCCTAGTACCCTTATATAATAGACACACAATCAGACATAATTTTGTATCTGGTTTCCTTCACTAAACTTTCTTCAGTCATTTCCCTTTGCATTGTGAAATGACTACCACACCTCGTCTTCCCCAAGTCAAAAATCAAAATGGAGGCAGAAGACAAATGAGGCCAGAGTATCAGGAGTGTTGTAGCAGAGGCCAGTACAGAGAACCCAGCCTGGGTCTCTTCCTACCACCTTCTCCTGAACTGACTGACTAAGGGACAGGCCTAGCCCCCAGAAGCCAGGGCCCAGGCAGGGCAGACCTTCTGCCAACATGCATGCTACAGTGACCCATGTGCTTCAGCCTGCCCAGCCTCACCCACCAGGCCACCTTGACATGAAACAGGGTTCCCTGTTCACACACATGAAAGCAGGGGAAGAAGTTCTACCTTATGGATGGTAAAACTGAGAGAGATTGTTGGTAGGTGTCAAAACGATGCTGAAAATAGTCTCCTCCTGGGTGATAACCACATTCGATAGGAGGGATTGGTCTTCCCGGCTATTAGTTGTGTAATATTGAGAATCTTGATCCTAAGTATCAATCTCTGGGGCATGTTGCCATTAAGAAAATCAACAGGCCTTCTCTATTCTCTTCTCCTTTAATATTTTGACATCCACAACACTTCTTCCTCGGACTCCAAAGGAGAGAACCGCTAAGAAGATTAAAGCTCTTACAGAATATCAATTAGTTAGTAATGAAGGAAATCTATAAACCTTTTGGTGGATAGCTGGCAGGAACACAGGAAGCTGGAGTCAATAAATTGATGGGATATTTTGTGCATCTTTTAAAAAGGTAGGATTTTGTGAATTGAGCACTGTATAAATGATTTACTGTGAGAGCAAAAAAATCAAATAAGTAGCTTGGATTGCATCTGAAGCATCAAAAGCTGTGATGTTTGGGAAAGAATCGTTTCTGTAGTGGAAAATAGCTGTGTTATATATTTTCAGAAAGGTGACACTCCTAATGCAGCAGCTAAACCTGCTACATTTTAAAAACTTGGCACAGGGGAAACTGCTAAATCGTGGATATTCTCCTGATTTTCTTCTGAGGGTTAAAGTCTAACCTTTCCCAATGTTTTAGTGTTTCCCTCAAAGCATGATGAGGGGAAGCAAAACCCAACGTAGCATGGCATTGGAGGTCCTCGGAATAAGGTCCCCAGGGAGAGGGCAGTAAAACTGCCCCCTTGCATCCAGTCTGTCTTCAGAAAGCCCCTGGGCCTTTCCGCCAGCCAAGGTCTGACGTGCATTGTTATTTACCCAGGGTCTAAAAGATGATGAGATTTAAGACTGAAATG
This sequence comes from Spermophilus citellus, assembly GCF_964194105.1. Classification (NCBI taxonomy): domain Eukaryota; kingdom Metazoa; phylum Chordata; class Mammalia; order Rodentia; family Sciuridae; genus Spermophilus; species Spermophilus citellus. Next base: position 138,550,337 of record NC_138182.1, on the reverse strand, counting down.
AAAGTAAAAGGCTCCTTAATATCTACCTTGGTCCAGCACAAGCCCCCCAGGTGCTAGTCCGTGTCATTCACTTTTAGCTCAGTAAGTGGGGAGCCGGGGGTTGTGATTTTGTCAGCCTCACAGAGGGAAATAAGCGATAATAGCAATAATAGTAATGCTTCCTAGCACCTGTGTGGCACTTGTCCCGTGCCACGTACTGTTGCAAGCAACTTCAACACCTTACCTCTAATTTTACAGGAAGACTCTAAATAGCTAATACTTGCCTAAAGGGAAAATTCATATTTAAAAGAGTTCAAACCAGGGTATAACAAAACTCCCTCCCCTCTCCTAAATAAAACAACAATAGCAAAAACTCTTAGGTAAAGATATGAAATATTCAATCATGATATTTGATCCATGTCCATATATCTAATAGATGTTTTCCTAGTCTCATTAATTTCAAATATTAGCTGAATTCTCTATAGCATCTGTTCTAACAGATTACTGAAGTACATTGGCTTAAAACTAGGCACATGCTCTAACCTACAGCCCAACATCAAACCCATAGAAGCTTCCAGGTGAACCAGTTGCCAACAGAGGGACTTCAGGGATCCACCCCACTTGTCCTGCAGAACTTCCAGCCCCTAAAACATTCAAGCACACCTTAAAAGACTCCAGAAACCTGACGTCAGGGCCAATTTTGGTTTGACTTGAATCCAGAAGCCCCTTCAGAGCTGTTAACATTGGAGGCCTAAAATGCTGCAAGTATTCATGGCCAAAAATAAGCAATGCTTGACATTTCTGAAGATCAGGGAGGCCAAATCCACACATTTTACACATCGCCCGTTCCAAAAGTTTTTTTAAAGAAGCAAATTGCAGCGCTGTAAATCGATTAGCATTCATGGGTGTTGAAAGTTTCATTTCTCTTTTCTATATTTTTCTCATGTTTTACTACCTCAAATTGACAAATCTTATGAAAATGTAATTTTTGCAGCATTATGTAGAATAGAGATATAGGCATGTGTAAAAGCCACAGTAATATCCCTCCCTCTTAGAGATTTAGTGATGTTGGTTCCCATAAAGTATTAACAGATGTGCATTGCTTTTTCTAACCTCTGGGGATCCTTGTGAACACTAAGTTCCTTCTAAAAGTCCAAACTGCTCATTCCTCTTAGAATGATTTTTTAAACTTAATTGTTTGCAAATAAATAAAATTTTATTTAAATACAGACCTCCTGAGATGCCCATATTATTTGTAAGCAACCAGGAACTTCAAGATAACTAATAACTTCCCATTGTCTATTATTGGTTCTCCACTCCTGGGCCCACTAATGAATGGGATTTGTTGGTCATTGCTAATAATCTGCAATGAGGGTGAAAACAGGTGGAATTAGAAAGCTCTGCTTTCAGCCCAGTCTTTTCAAGAGCAGATATTTTTTCCCCCTAGATGCTGACAGAATGTGGTCTAGAATGTTCTCAGTAATAACTACACTCCAGCCTCTGATCATGGAGAACTCAGGCTAACAGATGCTTCCTGAAGCTCCACCAACAGCCAGCAAATCTGTTCTAACCAGACAGGAGAACCAGCCTGACCTCTCCCAGTCAACACGTTCCCCCTGCCATAAGACAGCTCCAACGCAGACCTGAAAACAGCCCTCCTTCCTGAGCAGAGGTGGCTCCAAGTACATTTTCTTTATAGTGGACACAGAACCAGGTCTGCTCCCACAGCCCCATGGCAAGATGAGGCACACAGTCAGGTTGCTGAATCCTCACTCGCGCCTGCTTCTCATCATGCCACCTGGGTTCAGCCTGAATCCAGATGTGCTTCAGGCCAGACTTCGTCTACCCCATCCCAAAAGCTCTACCTTCTCTTCTCTTGTAAATCAGTCAGAGTTGCTTTTCTTCCAGCCCAAAAGCCATTGCTGCTGGCTTCCTTTCATGTGCTGGGTGAGGATTATGTGAGATAATGTGTTGTGACAGGGCCTGGCACCAGGTCAGCATTCAGGGAATGATTATTGTTAATGATGCTGCTGTTAATAATGGTGCTCCTTTTTATTACTACTAACGGGAACGTGGAGCTACCCCGTCCACCTCAAGGTCTCATTACAGGGATTAGATGAAACTAGAGAGTGAAATTGCTTTAATGAGCTGAAAAGCACAATAAGGACATAGAAGAGGCTGCAGGTTTCCATAGAAAGAAAAAACCCTGAGAACGTTCAATTTGGTGGCCAAAAGCAAGTGACCTCAGAGGTGCTAACCTGGAATGTGTCCCCATCAGTCTCCACCTCCTGATGGATTCAAGCAGTGGCTCTTCTGCATATCGTCATCGACTGAGGAGCTTGTCCAGGACCAGGACCTTGCAGGAGCTGGCAAGGTTACCAGAACCCACCCACAGCAATTCTGACTCAGTGGGTCCCAGCATCTGCGTTCCTAACAGATGCTCCACATTATTTTGGTGAGATTAGGGAAGGGGATGTAGTTGAGTGGCAGAGCACTTGCCGAGCATGTGCAAGGGTCTGGTTTGGATCCCCAGCATTGCAAAAAAAAAAAGAAAAGAAAGGGAAGAAAACACTGGGTCACAGGCATGGCAGGCCACTGTGTGTGCCTTGTGGCCTATGTGGATGGTGATACCCTGGGATCCTGTACCCTGCATCATCATTTGTGCAAAAACACATGGCTCATATAGGAGGAGATAAGGTGCCTTCAGCCTCAGCCAGACCCCTGGTTTCCTGAACGCCTTGTTGTAAATCATTGTTCCACTGCAATAGGCCTGTGTGGATTTACAGTCCCACATTTAATTTCAACCACTATTCATTAATCCTAATGATCTCACTTAAATTATTAAACAGTCATATTCCAATTTTGAGGGCACTAATTATATCCTTGAGAGGCTGTTATTATCTGGATGATCAGATAGACTCAACCAACACTAGACTGTTTTCTTCCCAGTCAGCAGAATTTTATATTTTTTCAGAGTCAGGACTATGTATATTTCATATAACAATAATCTCAGAGCTAATTTATTAAAAATACTAGAGCAGGAGGTCTTAAACTGATGTGTTTAAGAATCACCCAGGAGGCCTGGCACAGTGGTGCATGCCTGTAATCCCATCAGCTCTGGAGGCTGAGATAGGAGGATCGTGAGTTCAAAGCCAGCCTCAGCAATGGTGAAGCACTAAACAATTCTGTGAGTCCCTGTCTCTAAATAAAATGCAAAATAGGGCTGGGGATGTGTCTCAATGGTTGAGTGCTCCTGAGTTCAATCCCTGGTACACCCCCCCAAAAAAAAGAATCACCCAGGAAGTGTGTGTCACAGGCAGATTCCCAGGTTCTCAGTATAGATGGAGCCCAGGCCTCTGCTTCATAACCAGCAGTCTGGGGTGCAGATACAGGTGGTCCCGGAATCTGGAGATGAGAAAGTCTGTCTTAGGTGTTAGCACTGGAAGCAGCTAGAACAGCATTTGACTAAAAAATTATTTATATATATAAATACACACACACATATATATAATAGATAAATATGTAAATATAGATAGAGAGAGAGAGAGAGAGAGAGAGAGAGAGAGAGAGAGAGAGAGAGAAGAGAACAGTCCCTTCCTTCATCAATAGAGAATTAAAGCCCAGAGAGGGTGCAGCTCTTTTTGAGAACCCCGCAACAGAGACACCACCTATATCTCTGACCTCATTTGTAAGGATCAAATGAGATAATAGATGGGAAAGCACTTTGGAAAGTATTCAGCACTCTATAAATAAGAGGAGGCACTATTATTTTCAAGCTGGAATGGCCTTGTGACAGAAATGGCTTGGTACTTTCTCTCTAAATTACCATAATCACCTGTATGAGGCCCAACCAAGCCCATGATTCTAAATTCACCAGGCATGAAATAAATTCCTCCTGAAATGTGCAATAAATTTTTGGTGGCGGGGAGAATGTGCTTGGGGCCCATCCTGATCCTCCGTGGGAAGCTTCCTGCCTTTTCTGTTATCCATTTCGGTCTGCTCTGGTGCAGATCACATCTCCTCCAAACTCTGGGCACCTGGCTTAAAAGCCCTGCTCTCTAGCACACAGAGTCCCAGCCTTTCTTGGAACATGTGAAACTCTCCCGTGAGCATTTTTGCCCTCAAACGTCCTTCATATGAGCCCACCCCAACCACTATCACACCTTGGGAACAGAACACTTCCAATCAAAAGCACCTCAGGTCTTGGTTCTTTGAGCTCTGTACACTCATCCGCTTGGGTTTGCTGCTGGTACATCTTAAGGCCACATCACTAAAGCTGATGGCCATGTCACTAAGCCTGATGGCTATCTCTGTGTACCTGTGCTGTTTACCCTGCTGTGTCATGATCAATAGGACAGCTCTCGAGAAAGTATTTCCTCATTGAATTAAATCACTCTTTTCTCATGGTCCACCCAGGGTCCACTTCCACCCTAAACTTCTCATGACTCCCTCAGGTTTTGGAAGACCCCATTTGTATCCTCACCCCCAAATTCCTTCCATTGGAAAAAAAAATTCTAAAATATGTGGTAACTGAGCAAGCTCAAGAACAGTCACTCTGGCTCTATTCACATTTCAACCTTTATTTTAAAATATTTCTTCCACACTCCTACGGATTCTCTCTCTTAGCATGTTCTACATACGTGAAACCTCAAGTTCAAGCTTTTGCAAGTTACCCACATACAAAGTCTATTTTTAAATCAGGAGAAATCAGGGCGTTCCACTGATGATCGAAAGCTTGAATGTTCCCAGGCAGCAGGACTTCAGAATCCAGGGGATTTCTGCACTGCTTTCAGGAACTGGCACCCAACATGTATGTTAGAGAAGAGAATGTGCAATTAGGGATTTGCCTAAGGTCGTATGGCTGGTTAATGATGCGTGTCCTCTGCACTCAGGGAGCACCTGTTGCTGGCCAGCCACAGCCCCACAAGCTGCCAGTCCCCTCCAGAAATCAATACACAGCTCCTCAAAGTCCAGGCTGTCCCTAGGGTCTCCGATGTTCCTGCAGGGTCCTCCATTGAGCTCAAGGGCAAGGCCACCAGCAGCAGACGTGGACGCTCTAGTCGTGTCCTTTTCTGTTCCCTCACTGAAAATATGCATCAAATATCAGCCACAGCTCATCCTTCCCCATCCTAGCTTTATGCAAATATAGTTGACAAATAAAAACTATATTAAAGTTGTACAACACAATGATTTCATACACACTGTGAATACAATCGCAATCGAGTTCATTAACACGTCCATCGCCTCACATAATTACCTTTTTCTGTGTGGTGAGAATACTTAAGATTGGTTCTTTTAGAAAATTTCAAGTGTGTGATCCAGTGTTATTAGCTGTGGTCATTATGCTGTACATTAGGTCTCCAGAACTGACTCAGCTTATAACAGAAGGTTTGTCCCCTTTAACAAACATCTCCTGTTCCCCACCCTCTGGCCTCTCAGGTTTCCCACTCTGCTCTCTGTTACTGAGCTGAGCTTTTTTAGATTTCACATGTAGATATGAGATCACAAAGTATGTGTCTTTCAGCATCTGGATTATTTTAATTAGCATAATGTCTTCCAGGTTCATCTGTGTTCTTGCAAATGGCAAGATTTCCTTCTTCTTTAACACTGAATAATATTCCTCTGTGTGTGTGTGTGTCTATATACATATACATTTTCTTTATCCATTCATCTATCAATGGACATCTAGATTTCCATAACTTGGCTATTTTGAGTATTTCTACGATGAACAGGAAGCACAGACATCTCTTCAGGGTAAGGATTTTATTCTCTTTGGATATGTACCCAGAAATGAGATTGCTAGATTGTTGGGTAGTTCTGTTTTTAATTTTTTTAGGAACCTCCATACTGCTTTCCATAATGACTGTCTGGGAAACATAAGCCAAAGATCATCCTTGAATCTATTTCTTGACTAGTGTGGTCAAATATCTTCCCCATTTGCACGTCCTAGCTAATTGTGAACGCAGCACATGCAGTACAGACTCTGAGCAGGGCTGATCAGCACTGTCAGTTCTTTGGACATATCCACGTGTGCTGTGTCTATACCAGCTTAACTTCAAGAGCCCACCTGGGCAGTACCTGGAACCAAATTTTATGACCACCAATTCCTCTATAGATGCTGCTGCTTTGATAATAGTGTGAAATCGCACTTGATACAAATTTTAAAAAAAAAAAAAACTAAATGTAGGACTTAAACCTAAAGTTGCTTGGGCTTTGAATCCTTGAGTCCTAAAAACCCAAACTCTAATCAGATGGCAGGATGACATGGAGCTAGTGCTCAACCTCATGCACCTCCAAGAACAAACTTGGGCTGCTTCTGCAGAGAACTGTGCAGGTTAATTGAGATGCTGCACATAGAGTACTCAGAACAGTGCTTGGCTCAGAGTAACCCCAACCTTGATGCCACAGCATTCCTTGACAGGAAATTCACCTGGTCATCTGTCCCTTCTTTTTCCTTCATCTCCCATTTTTAGATATGCCTTGGAGACTCCACACTGAAGATATGACTGTTAATAATAACCCATGAAACGAAAATAATAAATGCCACCATTTATTAATATGTGCTAAGAACTGCTAACTCACAGCCTCCCTGAATGCTATGAGATCAGCATTGTCATCTGATGTTACATATGATGGGACTGAGGTTAGGAAAGTCCCAACCAGAGAGATAGCCAGGGGTGACTCAGGGTCTAAACTCAAGTTTTTTGGAGTTCAGAGTAACACACTTGAATGTAGATGGTAGAAATCATCTCAGGGGATAGAATGCCTATCTTCTCCTTGTTTGTTATCATAGAGCCATTCATTCTTGGCACTTGGACTTTGAAAATCAGGAGCCAGGTTAAGCCAGACCACATACCCACCTACTAGGAAAAAGAATGAAAACCCAGGCATTTCCCTACCAGAATTCTCACTGCTGATTTGCTGAGAATTTTTCCCCCTCTAAAGCAGAGTGTGATTTTCTTTCCCTACAACCTTCATGGCACTGGAAAATCTTAAATTATTCAAGACAATGAAGCTTTATTATCTGCTGGAAGGCTGTAATGGCATTGCAAGGGATCATTTAAAAAGCTGTCTGTGGGAGCCACCTTGTTCTGAGCACCTGCTCCTGCATAGAATGGGAAGATAGATATTTATTTATCAGTGGTGCTTTATAACCGCCCTAGATCAATCCTATTATTCTTCCTCCACAACCCAAGCCCCAAAATAAATGGCCGGTGATGCACGGAGCATTGAAATCATCTGTGTATTGTCAGTTGCTTGTTTCTCTCCTGTCATTTACATCTTGATGGACAGCTATATGTTTGGAGAATTTCACTTTTATTTCAGTCTTTGCTCACACAGCCCTTTTGTAATACCAGCTTGTATATTAATTGCCCCAATTTGACCTTGCCGATATTATGTCACCCCCAAGTCACGCTGTTCACACTACGGTAGTCATGAAGCACAAATGCCAATCCTTGTTTCTTTCTTCCTTTTGACCTCCGTTTCTCTATGAAGAAACAGCCTTTCCCAGTGTCTGTCATCGGTGTAAGAGAAAAAGACTTTGTAAAGTGGGGTGGGGGGTACATTGTTCTTTCCTCCATAAATACCTCATCAGTTCAGTGGCATTGTGGAGTCAAAAGTCCATCCAGCGACTCTCCCAGCTACTGGTATGAAAATGAGCTGACCAGCTTGGGTTCCAGCCCTGCTTTGTGATCCTAAGTAAACGTCATCACCTCTCTGTGCTTTGGTGTCTTAAGATTCCCCCCAGGCTTTAACTCCTACAACTCTAGGAGAACTTCCTCGCTTCTTCCCCAGAGCTGAGAGCTGTCATTTGATGTCTTTAGTTGTCGCAATGAGCATCAGCTATTAACGACGCACCACCCTTAGGAACTCCTGAGTTTGGGAAGTATTCACCCTTGTACAGAGTGACCAATGGCTCCAATTTCAGAAGCCAAAGATAGGAATTTGTGTTTTTTGTCTAAATATTGATTCTTAGATGATATTTATTTCTTGTCACCCTCTGTATATCTTTCCCTGTGAACCTTCTTTTTTTTCTAATTTGGTATTTCAAATAAGTCTGGAATAATAAATCCAGTTGTGAAAGTTTGGGGATTTGACCTAAAACAGGGGATAAATAGGGTCTCAGGGGTGTCAAATACCTGTAATTGGAGGGTGATGCCTTTGATGCTAAATGGGAATAATCAGGGAGGGCTTCCTGGGGGAGGTGTCATTGCCTAGTGAAGGAGGTTTCCTAGGCTGAAGGAACACAGGAGCAGAAGCTCAGGGGCAGGAAGGTCCATCTGCAGTCCTGGAGGGAAGCTGTGCCTTCTGTCCTCTCTGCTGGGCTGGGAGATCCTTTCCTGATCCCTAACGGGACACATAATCTAACAAAGGATTCCAGGTAGGAAATGTCACCTGGGAGTTGCAAATTCTAAAATATCAAATTTATAGACATTTCAGAAAGTCCAACGTGTCAGTGTTTATGGGTCAGCAGCAACAGATTATTTGAAATCAGAACTGAAGCTTCTAATGCAAGGTCTCTGGCCACCGTGGTTATCAATTATAGGAGAAGCATAAGCTACAGTCCCTCCTAAACTCCCAGATCTGTGCTGTACGATATGGTAATCACTAGCCACATACACCTATCCCATTTAAATCAACTGAACTTCAGTATAAAAGTTCGGTTTGGGAGTTGAACAAATCTCATTTCATGTGCTCAGCAGCAGTCTGTAACGGGGACAACACACTTATGGAACTTCCAGAAAATTTTACCAGACAGCACGATTCTAGAGACAGCAGCCATTGACATTCAGTTCACACAGAGTGGAGGCAGAGGCAGTGGGAGGACCAGGGGTAGGTGCAGAGGTCAGGAATTTCCCTGTTCTTGGGTGTCCTGGGCCCAGGTGCAGGAGGCTGGGTCCATAGCCCCTCACTCCAAGGTCAATTGCAATCACCTGCTGGTGGGGGAGTGTAAATTGAAAGGCAAGTTTGGCAGTCTGCATCAAAACTCCTTTCATGTAGCAATTCCATCTTAGAAACATTTCTAAGGAAACAATAAAAAATAAACAAGCAGATATTTTACACACACATATATGTGGATAGTCACGTGGTGTTGTTTATAATAGCAAAAACCAATAGCTATAGCCAGAAGTGTGCCATGGAAACCCTGCTTCTTCGAGAGGGGGAAGTTGGTTGGCTCAGGACCACGCAGCTCTAGGTGGGAGCTGGGAGCTTCCCTGGGACAGGTAGGCCACAGGCTCCCCCACTATTTCTTTACATCTCACCACTTTCCCCAAGGCCTTTTCTGTCAGTCAGGAGGCAAAAAGGAGCTGGCCTTGGTCCCATCACTGTCACGTGCCTTTTTTTAGTCATGCCAATTGTATGTTTGTTCACACAGACACCTGTTTGGTGGCATGTGATGCTACACAGCCTCTGAACGCTAGTGTTAATTAGGCAAAGCCTACACTGGGTGGCACACTGCATGGATGTGCAAACTAGGCACTGGCCAAATTAAGAAAGGCGAATCCTGCCAAACACAGGAGCACTTTGACCCGGCTGCTTGGGAAATTTTATTCACTCCTGTTGGTTTAAGAAACCTTTGATTGCCCTTAATCTCCCCATGACTACAGCAGGGAAGAAGTTTCACAGGGCCTCTGACTCAAGTTGGAATGTCCTCTGTCTCCAGCTCTGTGTCATCTGCAGGTGCCTCTTGGACCAGGGGTCCTTAGCCGCTCCCTTCTTCTCCTGCTCTCTATAGCTACCCCCTCTCAGGGAATGTTTGCAGCTCTAGGAAGGGACCAAGGGCTGTGAGGTTGGGTTCTTGCCCTGCAGATATTCTTTGAAATGTATTATTTATCAGGGACTTGGCTGTGGCCAAGAATTTGTGTTCTTCCGCACATTGGGTGGAGGGGGTGGGTCACTGAGCCAGGTTGTCTGTGCTTTTTCCTGCTTCCAGAAATCTCTGCTGAGCCCCAGCTGCATACCAGGCTTTGAGTAAGATTGTAGGGATACCCTGATGAACTCGAAGACATGAGCTTCAACCTGAGGGGCTGGGATCCTACAGGGATACTTAGCAACAGGCAGCAGGAGAGGGGGTGGGGGTGACTGTGAACACCACATTCCTGCACTCAGTGCACGCCCTCACTCCGCCAAGGGCCCTTCTCACCAGAAGGAGCAGCATCTTGGAGTAGCACAGAGACAAGAGAGAGGAGAGGACAGTTTTCAACTGGCCCTCTCCTCTCCTGTTTCCCACTGGTCAGAATTCAAGCTAACTCGCCAGGCATGTCCCATGCCCCATGGTAATGCATGATGTTTCGTGTGACTCCTGGGGACTGATGCCGGTGGGATGCCTCTTGGTGGGAGGCAGCAGTTGGGGAGAGGGGTTGAGGACAGGAGAGAAGGCGCACAGGCTTTGTGTCTGTGTATCTTTGTGGTAATGACACTCACATTGGCTGTACCCCTGTGCCTTCCTGGGTGGGAGAAAAAGTGTCGATATTATAGCTACTAAAGCCCCAGCCCAGGTGTGCATGACCCTGGGTGTGTCTGTGTAATCCTGTCACTGCAGGTATGTGGCCAGCCTTGTGTGCTAATCAGTTCAAATCCACATCATGAACCTCTGTTCTTCTGCCTCCTGACAGTCCTCCTCACCCTTCAGGGCCTGGAGCGGTCAGGCCCTCCCACCTCTGAGAAGGCTCTTCTGCTCCGTCCCCTGCTGTCCTCTTCCCTGAAAGACCCGGAGCTTGAATGTTCAGGCTGCAAGCTCTCCCTCATCATTTGGATCTTCCTGTCCCTGGCCTGGCACCGGCCTCTCCAGCTGGAGAGTGAGCAGTTCAAGGGCAAGGGGCCAGGCACAGTGGGAGAGGACATGCCTGAAAAGCTTGCTGGCCACATGGGCACTTGCCAAAACATGGTGTCTTTGAGGCAGCAGATGCTATTATATGTCAAAGAAAGAAGTGAGTTTGGGGGTGTACTTTCTTTTCTCCTGTGTTTGTTGTTGTTGTTGTTGTTTTGTTATTGTTTTGTTTGGCCATGCTGGCAATGGAGCCCTGGGCCTCACTCATGCTAGGTCTAGACAGAACCACGGAGCTGCATCTTCAGCCCAGCTGACTTTCTTTTTTAGTGAGAATTTCCCATACCCTCACTGCTCCTCCCAGCATTAATAAGGTGGCCTGCTCCTATTTTGTAGATGAGGTCGACAGAATGCCTAGGGTCAGTGACATAGCACATGAGACCAAGGCCAGGCACCACCCTCGTCTTGTTCTCCCTATAGTCTGGTGAGGGCTGCTGCATGGAGGGAGCCACATCTCAGATACAAGGAAACTGAGGCCCAGAAAAGACAAGAGAGTGGCTTCAGGTCAATGCCAAGTTTGAAGACAGGTCCAGGCCAGCGCACCCCCACTTCCAGCTCACAAACTGGGTGCCCAGTGCTACCTCCAGACCTCTGGCTCTAGGACGCAGGGCGCCTTCATTTCTGGAAAGTCTCTGTCTGGTGTTTGGAAGGGGAATTGCATTTGTCTTCCAGTGGAAACCTAAGGGCTCCTCTGACTAGAGATGAAGCCTGCCTCACTGACCGGCCAAGGGCAGCAGCTCCCCGTCTCTTGGGGATGCTGGATCCCCCTGTAGCTGCGCACCCCTCTAGGATGGAGTCAGGACTCAGTTTGGAGACTCTCACATTCCATTCTCTTTTGTTTCTATCTGCACGTGAGAGGAAATACATAGGGAGCCTTGATAATCTGGGGGAGACAGAGTGGGCAGGGCACTGGGAGTGTGGGAGGTGGGGTGTAAAAGGCTGTAGGGGAGGGATCAGAGGCCTGGGGCTGAGGGAGGGGGGCTGAGTCCCCGGGCCTTCCTTTCCACCATAGGCTTCCTGGAATCCAGAAGGCCCTGCCCACTCTGGATCATGATCTCCTCATCTGTCATGGCCAGAGAATGGCCCATGGCTGTGTTTTCCAATCTTTCTTTTTTCAATAGTAAAACATTTTCCAGAAGAAATCTTACCCAAGAATCTGACATATAAAAGCAGATAGTGTGGTTTTTCTCCCCGAAGGTGAAACAGGGGAGATCTGGGAGAAGCTGGGTGCTCCTCCAGGCCTCAGGTGCACAGGGCGCAAACCGGATCCTTCTGAGGCTTCTGAGGTCCTTCCAGGGCCTGCACGGAGGCAGGGGCTGAGGCACTAGGTCAAGGAGGCAGACAGGGATTTGACACATCTTCACTTTGATTCCTACTCTCTTAAGCTACTTTACCAAAATAAAACTTCTCTTTACAGTGAAAATTCACAATGAAAAAACAGAAACTTCCATTTCTATGCCAATACCCTTGTTAGTATTTCTTGGGTAAATCCCTGGGAATGTTTAGGGAGAAGCCACAGTAACTTTTTTCTTTCAAAGGAGACTGTTTATCACTTAAACCTGGCGAACATGGCTCAGCCCTGTGTTGGCCAAATGGGCACATTTTAATAGGGAGGAGGGTTCGGTGTAAGAGAGGTGCCTAAAAATTACAGTGTGCAGAGATGACAGAAGTACAGGGCAACTACCTGAAAAGGAAGGCTACCAGCTGGTATTTACATCTAGGCTCATTCCCTATAAATTCAAAAACACATGGGACATCCATAGCCATATACATGACTTATATGTCATGTATGTGTGTGTATATAAATACATACTAATGTGATTAAATACATATTAATGTTCGGAAGTTACGTGAATCGTAGTGTTAATAGTGGTCTGGGTGGTGGGATTACAGGTGCTTTTTATTGTCTTCTTTTTTTCCATCCATTAAACTCCTTTAGTTGTAGAGAACTCTGGTGAATCGCTCCTCCTTTGCTCTTGGTCATAAACTTTGAAGTGTTTATGTTGCGTTCAAGGTGATGGCTACAGCCCATCCTATTCGACCTTCAAAATAATTTTTTCAGTTCTGATTGAATTGCCAGTATTTAGAAGTCGGGGAGTTCCTGGTTTCCTCTTCTCCAGTCCCCTGGGCCTGCATTTCCCTCACCAGCCCTGCAGGACATGCGGCTTTCCCCTCTGGCCCATGTACCGCACATCCCCACGCTGCCCGAGAATATGTGGACCCACAATTTGCTGTCAGGACTTCTGGCCCTCCAACCTTTAAAGCTTCTCCTAGGGACTGCTTCCCTTATGAGCCAAGGGGAGGATTGGACTAACGGGAGACCCACAGTGCTTGGTGGGAGACCATGTTTGCACAGCCCTGGACACACGTGGGGAAAAACAGAGCGCTCAGGTGGAACCTCTCTGACCACATCCTCATTAATTACTGACTTTTAAACACAACGCATCATCGAGGTGTTGGTACCTCTGCTTAGCAGTTCGCATTTCTGAAAAGGTCGAATGGAAAACAGTCTTTGCCTTTTTCTCCCTAAATGACGCTCATGGAACCCTGAGAGGGAATCAAATGTGGGGCATGGGGTGGGGGGATGTCCTGACACTGAGTACATGAAGGAGCTTGGATTTGCAGCATTTGGCCTGGGGGGGAGGAGCCTAGTAAATGTCAGTTGGGGAGATAGGATCTCTTTGGGGAATCCAAGGCGGATGCCATTCTTCCTGATTTAAAGCAACAATAATAGAAATATTAATGAACTCATGAGAATTAATCCTCTGTCCACCTCTGTCACTAGGTTGGCCGAGCACTTTGCATACATCATCTTATTTCATCCTAACACCGTAAGATGTGGTGTTCTCGTTATCATGCCCACTTTCCAGATGAGGAAACTAAGGCTTAGAGCAACCTAAGTAACTTGGTGGAGCTGGTCTGCAGAAAAAGTAGCCATCCCACCTAAGTCTGCCCAATCTTGGAGGCTTGCTCTCACAGGCTGTGCCCAGCTCCGGCTCCTGCTGTTTCCCGTTTCTTTGTCAATGTCTGACAATAACAGCCTTCCCAGCTGCTTCTCCCTTAGGCACCCCCCCACCCCACACCCCCCCCACACCCCTATCCCTGTACAAACATCTGCCTGACAGGCAGGGATGGAATTACTCTCCCCAATTTACAGACAGGACACTGGGGTCCAGAGAGGCAAAGGGATTTGGGGGCCAGCCCCAATTCCTCAGAGTTCTCAGGCCTCCCCCACCAGTTGCAGCAGGGCTCTCCCCCGCTGTCACCGCTGTGCAGACGTTTCCACAGACTCTGCCTCGTTGCCTGTGCATTCATCAGAGTCTTGTGTGAGTTTTTTCCTGCTTTCTGCCTGTTCGTGTGAGCCACGCCACGAGAGCCTTATTAATCACTCGGAGTTGAAGGTTACCAAGAAAAATATGCCAGAGTGTGACAGGCCATTAGTATTTGTGTTGTAAGGAAACCAGTAATCATCTTAATTGGTGCACACTTTGGAGCAGAGCCGGGCCCTCTTTTGAATGGTTGGCTCCTCCTTCCTGTTCCATTAACGCTATGGAAAGCACACCTTCCTAACCCCCTCTGTCCACAGAAGCCACTTTGACCTCTGGATCTACGTCTCACCCCTGAAATCCTGGGCTTCCCTCTTCACTCGGACCAGCTGGGCACGAGAGAGATTTATGAGGTCAGTGGAGCAGTCCAGCCTCTGGTCCTGGAAGTTCATGCCCACCTCCATGCCTTTGACGGTGACCAGACGTACCTCCCAAAACACAGGCGGCCTCAGAGGCCCAGGGAGGAGAGAAGTCGGCCTATAGGCCCCCTTCTGGATCAGTGGCCTCACCCAACCTAACAGGGTTCTCTTCTTCCTCTAATATATACATATATATACATCATACATACATATCCTGACGGGCACAGTGGCATACGTCTGTAATTCCAGTGGCCAGGGAGGCTGAGGCAGGAGGATCGTGAGTTCAAAGGCACTAAGCAACTCAGTGAGACCCTGTCTCTAAATAAAATACAAAATAGGGCAGTGGATGTGGCTCAGTGGTCAAGTGACCCTCAATACAAAAAAAAAAAAAAAAATGTCCTATCTTTCCCCACCATCCACCTGACATTCTTGAGAGGGTGGGGGGGGGATGCAGAACATAGCCCCCTTCTTGAAAGGGCCATCCCTTGGTGCATCATGTCAGACCAGCACCACTTTATCTAATTTATGTTATGCAAAGTCATTATTTTCTAAGTGTTTTATTACATTGAACATGTCCCATAAAATACACCCTCTCTCCTCCCTCTATACCACTTTCCTTCCCAAGATACTCAGCTTCTAAATAGGAACTGTTTGTTGTTGGGACTAAAAACTAGGAAAGCCACTTCAAAGGGAAACACTTGGAAATATCAAACAAAATTTAATGTGACATCCTATAATCTAAGAATTCCACCTCCAGGTTTCCATCCTGGTGAAGCACTCTGTATACCAAGGGTGCGCACTATAGCACCACTTGTTAATGGTACCAAGTCAGAAACGACTATTTAGTCGTCAGCAAGGAACAGGGAATAAACGATGACATTAACATGAAATATGATACAGCTATTCAAGCCAGTGTACTGGGACTGAGTGACATAAGCAGAGCTCTAAGTGTGTCATAAAGGAAAAATACAAGCTGCCTCACAGCTTGGGATGGGGTCGCTGCACACAAGCACAACAAAACACTGTTTTCAAGGTGTGTGTGTGTGATTGTGCATATGTGTGCTTACAAATGGCACCAACGCTAATAGCAGTTGCCTATGAGACAGGACTGAACCAGTCTCAGGGCCAAGAGAAACTTTACCCTCGTGTTTGTATTGCTTTACTTATTTTTATAAGGAGAATAGATGCATGTATTTCTCATTTAATTAAAATATACCATCTTAGTAAAAAGAAGGTGGTTGAACCAATAATTTGTCTCCTGCCAGGTTTTAGAGATTTAACATGTTCCCCCTCCCCTGGGGACATTGGTGTCCTAATCCTTCATACACTGAATTTTTGTTTCTAGAAAATCCTAATTTAATTCTCATACATTCTCAGGAAGTGTATTCTTTCAATGGAAATAAATTATAAATTCCTTATTGTTCATTAATACCATCTATCACAAGGGAAGTGCCATTGGACTCTAATTCCCTGTGTACCCGGATGCTTTAGGATGCTGTGCCTCTGAATAGGTGGTTCTTTCTGTCTAGAATGCCTTCTCTGCTGAATTCCACTGAAACTCAGCTCAGGAGGGCTCTGCAGAGGTGCCACTGGTCTCTGCACACACTTCCACCAGCAAAGGAAGCCGTGGTGAGGGGCACGGGCTCTGCAGCCCAGCAGCCCTGGATGCATTCCCTGGACTCTACCTCTTACTAGCAGCATGCAGAATCCCTCAACTCTCAAGCTTCAGTTTTCTCATCTTCAAAATGGGGATGACAGTCCCACCTTTCAGGGACACTGTGGACAGTAGATAGTACTTGAAGGATGCCTAGCACCGTGTCTAGAGGGAGTACGCTCTGTGGGTGTCAGTTCTTCATGCTGTTCTCGAAGCAGAAATGTCTTTATCAATCAACCTGGGGCCTGAGCATGGTTATCTTAGTTTTGATCGGCTCCAAGTGAGAAATGCTGGAGGCTTTGCTGAGTGTGATGTGGCGCTGCACTGTACAGTATGGAACAAGAAAGGCTGCCCCTCGGGATGCAGGGATTTTCCACTAAAAGAACATTAAAGCCCCAACAGATTAGAAAGTATTAAAAGAAGCCACTTGGTGGGTTAATTGGTGATATTTGATTTATTTTTGCATTGATTTTTCCAGTAATTTCCAAAATAAGCACATAGTACCTAGATGATTTTTGAAATACCCCTCCAGAGGAAAGCAGTGGTAACCCACGGGCATGGGCTCACCTCCAATGGCAGACAGGCCCTGTGACAGACCCAGATGCAGTAGGTACCATGGGGCATGCCAGAGTGCCTGGGATCTTACCACCTGGCTTCTGGACAATGCTGGTTGTCTGTGGTTTCCATGACCAGACGGCCATCTGTGTTGCTACAGGAGAACAAAATGCCTCTCCAGGGCCGAGAGCTTCCTGCCCTAGCGTGCCAGGGCCAGTGTGATCTTTTTCCTGTTGAGCTCTGATGCCCCAGCAGCAGGCAGCTCCTTCTGTTCTCCTGAACCACCCCAGTGGTATGCAAAGTAACCCCTTCACTCCAGCAGCAGTGAGGACTGGTTGTGTGTGAGTGTGTGTGTGTGTTTTCACGTGTGTTGGAACACAGAGCAGTTCAGAACACGTGAGCATCAGTCAGCTCACACACAGCTAAAGGTCCACAAGTGTCCTGGGCCTCCATGGTCTAGGTTCAGAATGCACAGAGCTCACAACCCGTGTTAATCATGGAGGTCCCTCCGAGGCAGCATTCCCTGTGTCTTCTGGTCTTTGACACATAAAGCAAATACAAGATTGAAAAGTGCAAGTTGCTCACAGCTGGGGTAGAGAGAAAATTATAGGGCTAGATTAAATAGGCTAGAGCTTGTGGAAGGAAACCACGTTTGCTCTACGCTAATTACTAAGTGCATCTCAGAAGGAGCTATTGGGTTAAAGGAGCACGGCTCTAGCTGGATTTTTACACTCTTAGAGCTAGTCATACAGACAGGCACGTCATGTTGGGACTGTTGAATCACACAATTCCAGTACTGGAGGGACCTTTGAGCCACACAGTCCAACCATTTAGCCAACACTTGGGTCTTTTCAGTGCCTACATAGTAAGCTCCACCTCTGGCTGGCCTCTTCCACTGATGGGCAGCTCCCTCTCATAAGACAACTCGTTTCTTCTGCAGACAGATTTTATATGAAGTCCTATTCTTATATTGATCTGAACTGTGGCTTTATCTTTTAGTTCTGGTTATGTCTTCTGGAGGTGAACAGAATGGTGACAGGGACAAGACGTGAGTTACAGAGTCTCGAAGAGTCCAGTCTGCTAATCAGTCAGTTGTCGGCTTTGGTTAAAGTGCTCCTCCCCACAAAGCTTCATCTCCATGTCATAATGAGGCCACTCCCCCCACTTGGGGTAACCCAAGGATCAAGAGAGGGAATGGTGGGGGGGCGAAGAACCAGCTAGATGTGCAGATACTGATATAGAAAAACAACTGTAGCATACTGTTAAATGGGATGGGGGACAAGTTTCCAAAGAAATATATAAACCTCAAAGTACAGGGAAATTGAGAAAGAAATACAGCAAACTGTTAAGTGTGGCCATCTCCAGTGGGAGGGACTGGTGTGGTTTGTCAGCTGTTATGCTCTCTCTCATGATGATTAAAACATTTTTTTAATGCATCACTTTTGGAATCACAAAAAGATAATGAAGACATTTCCATTTTAGAAAGAAAAAGATGAACTACCTAGAGCACTTTATAAATGAAAATGGAAACTACCCATTCTGGTTGTGGTGTTCCTTTCTGTGCATGCTGTCTGAATCTCCAAGGCATGTCTCAATATGATTTTGTGCCAGCGTCTGTCTACAAGAAATGGACTTAACTATCTAACCCCAAAAACAAACAAAATCAGTGACTGCTTTACACCCTGCCTGATCCGCCCCACGGCCTTTGCATTTACTGGTCCCCATATTATTATTATCGACTTGTGTTCTATTGCTGATGACCACATGTGAAACAGAGCTGTCTCCCTTGGCTTGGATGTGATGGGCAGAGATGTACTCTTGGGTTAAGTAGGGAGTGATGTTTGAGTGGCAGTTTCAAGAGTGGTCAGGATATTCATTGATGGATACCCTGCTGGGACTTGCTTGCCAACACTACCTCCAATGTTTGGAGACTCAGAAGTGAATATCTGGATGACAGGGCCTCCAAACAAACATGCTTTATATCTTCCCTCAGATGAGTCCTCTGGAAGCTCATCACTTGTATGCATCTAGAAAAATAAATAAATAAAAGCAGCAAGTGCCAAGTAAAATATATCAAGTCAGAATCATTCACCAAGCATCTGTTAGCACCTTTAGTGTGTCAGTGCTGGGAAGGAAATGAATCCGCCTGGGTCTTGCCCTCTTGAAAACTATGTCAGGTGGATGGGCACATGTCCTGAACAGGAGCGTGCAGCGTGGATGGAGCAGGTGCTGCCCTCAGGTTCATCGGAGGTGAGAGCATCACTTGTGGGGATGCTGCTTCAGGACCACTATAGGCTCAACCTGGAGGGAGGAATGGGCTTCCCCAAGAAGGAGAAGCAGAGAAGGATGCTCTGAGTCATGGGACATGCAAGAGTCAAGGAGAGAGACAAGGAGACTCATGGAGTAGCATCCGCAAGGAGTGGATCAGGCACAGGGTTGAGGTTGGAGGCGGATCTAAAAAGGGGGGCTCTAGAGGGCCATTGTTGAGAGACCTAAAATGCCACCCGCGACACCAGCAGATCTGTGCCATGGCCACCATGTGGTCAGGATGAGAGAGGAGGGATTGGAGACCAGAAGACCTGAGTACCCCATATTAATCCCTCGGGGGCGGGGGGAGCTTCTGTAAGCAGCCAGAGGTGGCCCCTCGGGTCCTGCTCTGACACTAACCAATGCGGAAGCAGCCCTGGATGGAAAGCTTCCAGACACTCAGCGCTGGGTTGGGCTGCGGGGTTTTGAGAAGGGGAGGGTTGACAGGCGCTGGAAAGGGTGCCATTAAAGCTCTAACATATGTTCGGCTTTTTCTTCCTATGAACTGAGCAGGCAACTTTTCCCCAGGGGACAGTTTTGCCCTTTAACAAATATGAAACTCACAGGCCAACACCGTTGCTGAAGTGGAGATTTTTTTCTCCCCTTTTTTTAATAACACCTTAAACGATAGGCACGGAAGCCAGCGTCCTAAATGAAACACATGTTGCTCTCCGACATCTGACAACCTGACATGATTTAAGAGCAGCTACCAAGAGCCCACAGCTAGAAGTGCTCATGAATCTGCTCCCCTGGAAGGGCTCCAACCCAGTGAAAAACCAGAGTGGGCTTTTCACCCAGGGACCCTCCTTCTCTTCTCATTTGCAGCTGATTGGTGGGGAGTCGCTTTCAGAAATCAGGGGAGGTGGTAATTAACTTGATGGTGGCGTTTTCTGGAGTGTTTTTATTCGTCATCTGATTATTCAACAGGTTTATGGCCCTGCCCACCCGCTGGAAAGGGACCGAGGCATTTAGTTGAAATTAAAAGTGCAGACAAGGCTGCCTGTTTAGATAATAGCATCTCTTCTTTAATAGATTACTCATCTTCCGCGGAGTGGGGAAGAGGAGTTAATTTGTGTGATGAAGTGCTTTCCATTTCTGAGAGCTGGCTGGCGGATGCGATTGCTTGAGGAAGGAGCGTAATTCATTCTTAAAATCACCAAAGGCGTGCTCAGACCAGATACCTGTGTGGCCAGGAGCGGGGTAATTTGTAACATGATGCCAGAGAACAGAGGGGCTTGTGGTTTCAAACCAAATGTTTGGGGAAGGTGTACAGTTTGTCTTTAGGTTGTGGTCATTCCAACCATTCATTCCCAGAAAAGTGCCAGAGGGGGGAAAAAAAACTTAACATGTTACCCTAAGTCATCAGAGCAGCAGGCCCCTGACCACAGGGAATGGTGTAAAGAAGCAGATGTGACCCTGAGCTCAGGAGACACTGCCACGAGTTAGGTGACCTGGGGCAGGACTCACTGTGAGTTTGTTGCCACATGTGACAGGAGGGTTAAGTTTGTAAGGCAGTGGCGAAGGCCACTGTGTGGAGTAGGGTCCGCGCTGGGACCCAGCAGGTGATGATCAGTCAGCTCCTCCTGGTCCCTGGTTTCGGCTCAGGCCCTTGCTCTGCTTTTACCCTAGATGCTCAGAGTGTCCTGAAAGAATCCATGTGAACAAAAGTATCTGGGAGGACTTCAGCTTAACTGAACTCCTGCCGGAAGAGAGGAGAGCTCTGACATTAACAGAATCCATAGCAACCCTTACAATCCCAACAGGCACTGTTGCTCTCCCAAGGTCCCCAGGCCGTGTGCTCTCTCGCCCTCCCTCTGCACCTGACCTTCCTTGCTGACTCCTCTCTCCTGGGTCCTGGATGTCCCTCCAAAATGCACCTTGCTCCTGGAATGCCCTAGAATATTCAGCACTTCACCAACCTCCTCTTCCCTTCCCCTGTTTCCAGCTGCCACCCAAAACAACTTACAGACACATCCGGGACTCTCTTCAGGGTGAACGCAGATGAAGGGAATTGTCTCTACATCTTTGCTTTCCCTCCCCAGGTTTGCCACTGCCCTGACTTGTCCAGGAATACATGACATCAAGGCAAACTGTGCTCGTTTGGGTTGAAATTCTGCCAGATGTTGCTCACAGTTTTCTAAAACTGCATCTTCCAGAGCAGTGCTGCTCGTGGCACTTGAGCTGCCAACCCCGCACACCGGGAGCATTCTCTTAGGTAAAATAGTACACATTCCAGAATGTGGCAGTCACAAGCACAGTCGTCCCTCCACACCTCAGGAGACTGGTTCCAGTGCTGCAGGTGCTCAAGTAGTAGTTTTGTGTAGTTTTTGCATATAACCTACACACACCTCCTATGTACTTTAAATCATCTCTAGATTACTAGTGACACCTAATTCAGTGTAAATGCTATTTAAATAATTCTTATACTCTACTGTTAGGGAATGACGACAAGAAGAAAAGTCTGTTATCTGTTCAGTAGATGTGATGTTTTACTTTTTCAAATACTTGGGATCCACAGTTGGTTGAATCCAAGGATGTGTCATCCGAGAACAGAGAGGGCTATTATACAAGCATTTGGCTACATCTCTTTCTTCTTGTAGACATTTACATACTGCAAAACGTAAATACTTACAAAATAGCAAATACTTGCTATTTTATCTTTTTTCCTTCCTATCACAGTGGGGACATGATATGGAATTTTTTGAAAAGGGGTATTAGGTTGAATTGTTTGTGGATTTTGTTTTAAGGCATTAAAGGGCACCATGCGAGACAGGTACCCCTATTAAATAAGGGGGTATTGAGTTGGAGTGTTGAAAGCCCCTGATTTAAAAGTGGGCCAGCCAGACACTGGGGTTATGTTGGCCTTTAACAAAGGCTTTAGGCCCATCCCCTTAGATCTGCAGTGGCCTCTGTGTTTTACAGCAGCTGAGACAATAGGTCCAGAGATGCCAAAAGCTGATACACGTGTTTTCCTGGCAGCTCTTAGGGTGATAGGAGACAAGTGAAGTGCGTTCTCTGGAGTCTCTGGCTGGATGAAATGGGCTGTCTGGGGGGAATGGCTTTCTCTACCTGTTGGTGTTCCAGGAGTCTCAGATCACAGAAAAGAGTTCTCATCAAGAGTTCTCATCCTGCTTATAGAGCTGCACCCTGCATGCATGTCTGTGCATCTGAGAAGCTCAATGATCATCGCAACAGTAGCGATGGGCTGTCTTGCAAGAAGCACTGGCCTTGGGTGGCCATGTCAGAGGACCGCCTGTCCCAGAATCAAAAGTGGCATCTTCTAAGCTGTTGGGCCAGCCAGACACTGGGGTCTGTAGGTCCAGAAGGGGGCCCCAGGCCAAGGTTTTCCTCGTTATAGGAAAGTCATGAAACCATTTACAGCATCATCAAGCCCAGCTGTTAACAAAAAGGGACTGCAGAGAATTCGAATAGAAAGCCCATCCCAGGGCTTTTATAGTTTAGTAATATATGTGTGTGTTTGTATGAATAGTGTCTCAGGTCATGATGTAAAATCTATTTCTTTTTATGGGTCGCAATCAAAAAGTTCAAAAGTCACTTTCTGATTTATACTGAGACTGATGAGCAGCCATCTAAAACCAGCGCCCTGGGGGACTCTTAGGGCTGTGTGTAAGCACCGTGGCAGGGAACCTGTCAAGAGGGCAGTCACTTCTCAGATCTTTTCTGAGAAGGTGAGGGAAGACCCATGAGGAGGGAGGTGAAGGGGAAGCCAGGCCAGATGGAGACCACTGGGATTCTGAGGGCTGAGCTGAGACAGGAGGAAGATGACAAGTGTGATGGTTTTCATTGCTGTGACAAAATACCTGGGGAAAATAACTTAAGGATGAAAGGTTTATGTTGACTCACAGCTTCCGAGGTTTCAGTCCATGGTCAAAGGGCTCCGTTGTTTCTGGGCCTGCAAGAGGAAGTTCGTCATGGTGGAAGGGCACGGCAGAGCACAGCTGTTCACCTCATGGCCACTGGGAAGCAGAGTGAGGGAGTGAGAAAGGTGTCAGGGACAAGATATAGTCCCCAAGGGCATGCCCCCAAGGACCCACTCCCCTCCCCTACTGTTCCCACCATCTCCGGGCAGTCCACTCGGCTCTGAACCCATCAGGGGATTAATCCATGGGTGAGGGTCGAGCTCTCCTTGTCCAGTCACTTCCCCAAAGCCCTATTGCTGCACTGGGGACCAAGCCTTCAACACAGGAGTCTCTGGGGAACACTCCAGATCCAAGCCATAAGGCAGTCCTCGAGCCAACATCCATCCCCCTCCCAGGTTTACTGGGGTTGGGGAGGGACAGCAAATATCTTAGATGCCTTGAAGAACTTCAGTTTTCTCATTATTCTAGCAGGAAATTTAGGGGTTCTCTTTTTAATCATTTAGAGATCCTAACGGGATCACGTTGGCCTCAGTTTCTTTCTCTGTGCCCACTTTCTGCATTGTTACATCTGGGCCTCTCAAACCTCATCAAGCATGAGAGTCACTTGGAAGGCTCGTTAAACTGCAGGTTGGTGGGCCTATCTGATTCAGAAGGTCCAGGCTGAGGCCTAAGAACTGGCATTTCTAGTAAGGGCCCAGGTAACACTGAGGCACCTGGTCTGGAATGGCTTAGAAAACCACCATGTTAGATCAACAGGGAAGAATGTACCCACATAGCTCCTGGCACACAGCAGGGGCCCAGTCAATGCTTCCTTGTTAAACTGAACTGAATCCTCCCCAGCAGAAGTACCTTTACAGTGCAAGAAATGACCAGTTTTCCAAAGCCACATCAAAAGTTCCTGTTATGCTTAAGTTATCTGTCTCAGGAGAACAAAGAAGGTCCTCTAGCTGAACTCTGAGGCTTCTTTGAGCTCTGAATTTCTTCTTTACTCTGAATTTCTTCCAGGGACTTGCAGCAAGATCAGGATGTCTTTGCTGAAGGGCGGGTTTGCTTCCCTATCTACACAGTAAACGGGGCATTTACACCCGAGCCTCTCACCAGCCAGCGCTCATCCTAGTGTATCTTAGCTTTCCTTTCCCATCTCTCTCTTGAATTTTCCTATTTATATTTACCTGCCTGTAAGCTTTTCGAGGAAGTAATGTGAAAGCCCTGGTCAACCCAGAGGCTTGGGACTGCGGGATCAGAAACTTGGTATCTTCCAGGCAGAGTGCAGCCCCCAGGGGCATTGAGGGGGTAGAGCAGTTGGCATAGTTAATAACACCAGCTTTGTGAGCACCTGGTCTGACTCCTGGCTGTCACCTCCCAGATGTCTGCATGTAGCTTTTCGTAGAACTTTTCTGGGTCTCAGGTTCCCTCTAAGTCAGGAGTGTGATCAGCACCCACCTCCTGGAGTTCTGAGAATCAACTGAGATGATGATTATAGCAGCGTATAACTCAGGGCTGGGTACATACCCTTGAAAAAATCACTCCATTGACATTGGTAGTGAAGATGAGGGTCCACACCATCTTTAAAATTGTTCCTTTGCCTAGAATACCTAAGTGTCACAACAGGATGGCGGGGGGGGGGCGATTTCAGTTACTATGGGCCTTCCCCTCTTTCCAAATGAATTATCGGTGCCTTAGAAATCACTGTCTAAGACTTACAAGGGAATAAATCCATCCCAGGAAGCAGATGAGCAAGACACTTTAACGACCAAAAATGCAGTGAAGCCGAGACATGACAAGACCCAGATCCACCTACAGGTCCCAGGAGCCAGCCCCAGTGTGGCCGCAGCCTTGGCATCATTAGCAACCTGCTACCCACAGGCCAGAGACCATCCCAGGAGTGATGCTGACTTATCTGGGCTGTGACCTGCTCCATCCCGTCTGCTCCATCTTCTTGTGGGCCTGCCCTGCCCGAGCGTGGCACACACGGGCTCCTCAGCAGGTATTTCTCAGTGGCCTCAGAGGTTGAAACTCTGATAAATTCCACTTAGGAATTAATTGATTACTGGGGCAGTGAAGATTCCTGAATGGCCGCAGTGGATTTGAGCTGTGCCTTCAGCACATAGCTTGCTAGCTGTGCAAACTTGGGACAGAAACGTCTGGAAGTAAGGGTGATGAACTGAGACCTGCTTCCCTGTGGGGTTGGTGTAAAATCAGACAAAACAATGCAGGAGAACTCGGCAGTGATTCACAGCAGCCTGGGCTCAGTCCAGCTGAGCAACCATACAACTTGCCCTCTTAGAACTTGGAATCTAATGACCAAGACAGAGTGAGAAATTGCGCAAAGTTATTTGGAGATCTGAGCTAAGTGCCATGGATTACAAGTTCCAGGGCTCTGTGACGAGCCAGGAAGTTCTTTTGTGAGGAGTCAAAGTTTGAGCTGAGATCTGAAGATGGGCAAGAATGAACTACAGGGAAATGTGTGGAGAGGTTTAGGGTCTCAGACAATGCAGGAAGAAGGGCTGGCATGGACAGGGACCCTAACACTGAGGGTGACATCATGGGGGTCTTTGAAAGAAGATGTTGGGGGAGGGGAACAGAGGGGCAGGGAGTGGACAAGATGATGTTAGAGAAGAGGCAGAGACTACTGTGCACTGCCTTTTCATCCCTGGGAAGGATACCAGGCCTTATTCCATCCAAGCCATTGGAGGGTTTTAAACAGGAGAGTGGGAGGGCAATAGGATGGCATTTACTTCTTTTTTTAGAGGCCACCCAACTGCTTCTTGCATCCATGCAGACTAGACTGAAGAGGGGCAGAGTCCAGGCTCCTGCAGTTGGCCACAGACAGACTCCTGCAGGGGTCCAGACAACAGCCTTAATTATGTCCTGCCATGTCGCTGCTGCAGAGCCAGTGTGTGAGACCTGGCCTTCCCCACACTGGAGTCCTAGGGCTGTTGCAGCAAAGAGCTCCACACTGATGGCTTAAAACAACAGAAGATTTGAGTCCATCTCATTTATTTGATTCTTGATTTTAATTCTTGAGCCAAAGGGGTCTTATTAAGGAAGTTGGGGCTTAATTTCACATGATAGAGGTTAGGGCCTACTTTTTCTTCTGTTAGACGCAGGGTCTCTGGTTTAATTCCTAGGTCCTTGATCCACTTTGAGTTGATTGTGTGTGGTGAAAGATAGGGGTTTAATTTCATTTTGTTGCTTATGGATTTCTAGTTTTCCCAGCACCATTTGTTGAAGAGGCTATCTTTTTCTCCAATGCATGTTCTTGACACCTTTGTCTAATATAAGATGATTGTAATTTTGTGGATTAGTCTCTGTGTCCTCTATTCTGTACCATTGATCTACAAGTCTGTTTTGGTGCCAATACCATGCTGTTTTGTTACTACTGCTCTTTAGTACAGTTTAAGGTCTGGTATAGTGATGCCACCTGCTTCACTCTTCCTGCTAAGGATTGCTTTAGCTACTCTGGGTCTCTTATATTTCCAGATGAATTTCATGATTGTTTTTTCTATTTCTGTGAAGAATGTCATTGGGATTTGGATCAGAATTGCATTAAATCTGTACAGTGCTTTTGATAGTGTGGTCATTTTGATAATATTAATTCTGCCTATCCAAGAACAAGGTAGATCTTTCTATCTTCTAAGGTCTTCTTTGATTTCTTTCTTTAGGGTTCTGCAATTTTCACTTTATTATATAGATCTTTCACCTCTTTTGTTAAGTTGATTCCCGAGTATTTTTTGAGGCTATTGTAAATGGGGTAGAGATGGATTCAAACTAAAAAGTTTCTTCTCAGCAAAAGAAACAATCTGTGAGGTGAATAGAGAGCCTACCTCTTGGGAGTAAATTTTTTCCCCTCACATATCAGATAGAGGACTACTCTCTAGGGTATATAAAGAACTCAAAAAGGAAAGCACCAAAAAAACAAGTAAATAAATGGGCTAAGGATGTGAACAGACACTTCTCAGAAGATGATATAGAATCAGTCAATAAATATATGAAAAAATGTTCATCATCTCTCCCAATTAGAGAAATGCAAATCAAAACCACTCTAAGATTTCATCTCACTTCAGTCAGAATGGCAGCTATTTTGAATACAAACAACAGTAAGTGTTGGCAAACATGTGGGAAGAAAGGTATACTTATACACTGCTGGTGGGATTGCAAATTGGTAAGCCAATATGGAAAGCAGTATGGAGATTCCTTGGAAAATTGGGAATGGAACCACCATTTGACCCAGCTATCCCTCTCCTTGGTCTATATCCAAAGGACTAAAAATCAGCATACTACAGGGACACAGCCACATCAATGTTTATAGCAGCACAATTCACAATAGCTAAACTATGGAACCAACCTAGATGCCCTTCAGTAGATGAATGGATAAAAAAAAGTGGCATATATACACTATGGACTATTACTCAGCAATAAAAGAGAATAAAATCATGGCATTTGCAGGTAAATAGGTGGAGTTAAAGAAGATAATGCTAAGTGAAGTTAGCCAATCCCAAAAAACAAATGTCAAATGTTTTCTCTGATATAAGGAGGCTAACTCATAGTGGGGCAGGGAGGGGGAACATAGGAGAAATAGATGAACTCTAGATAGGGCAGAGGGATGGGAGGGGAAGGGAGGAGACGGGGGGTTATGAATGATGGTGGAATGTGATGGACATCATTATCCAAAGTACATGTATGAAGACACGAATTGGTGTGAGTATACTTTGTATACAACCAGAGATATGAAAAATTGTGCTCTGTATGTGGAATAAGAATTGTAATGCATTCTGCTGTCATATATAAATTAAAAATTTTTAAAAAATTAAAAAAACAGAAGAGACCCAAAGAAATGCTCAGTGTCTGAGGCAATGGACATGCCAATTGCCCTGGTCTGATCATCACACACTGTATATAGGCATTGAAATGTCACACCATCTCTCATAAATATGTACAGTTACTATGTGCCAACTAAAAATAAAAACATGCTTTTTACATTTTTAAAGAAAAAAAAAGTTTAGTGCTGGGGAAGAAAAAAAAAACGTAATTTACTTCTCTCACTGTTCAGGAGCCTAGAAACCCCAAATCAAAATGTCCTGTTCTCTGCAAGATCTAGAGGAGGCTCTTCCCGGTCTGCTCCTAGCCTCTGGTGTCCCTGGCAATCTTTGGCATCCTGTGGCCTCAATTATCACACGGTGTTCTGTCTGCCCAAACTTCTCCCTAATTAAAGTACCCCAGTTGTTGGATTCCTGACACCCTAATCCAGGATGACCACATCTTAATTAGATGACATCCCCCAAGACCCTGTTTCCAAATGAGGTCAGGGCCACAGGTTTCAGGAGTTAGGACTTCAGCATGTCTTTCTAGAGAGCAAAATGCAGCCCAGAGCAGCTTTCTGACTGCAACCCCTCCCTGTGCTACAACTGACTCAACCTCGGAGTCTAAAGATGCCCTGAGCAGAGAGAGCAAGCCAGGGAGGGAGAGCTCAGGACGGCACACCAGGGAGGCCAGGGCTGGGAAACTCTTGAGCTCTTGTCCTCACCAGACCTCACCAGATGAGAAACTTGATCGAGGCCTGTTCTTCCGTGAGCCTCAGTTTCCTCTCCAGTGATGCCAAACTGATGGTGGCTGCCCCATCCTCCTTGAGTTGGCTTTGGGGGAATCCAGTGAAATAATCGAGCATTTCCTGAGAAGATACTGGGTGCCCAGCAGTGAGATTACGCCTTGGGTCTGCTCTTACAAGTGCAGACTCCATTTGCTCCAGTACTATTCCAGGGACAGGGGCAAAGATGAACTAGACCTGGAGGGGATCATTTCTGCAGTTAAAGTGACAGGTCCCTAGGTTCGTTATTCTACTTTTTTAGTATATTTGAAATTATTCTTAATTTTAAATCAATGTTTAGGGAAGAAGAGAAAACTACTCTCTGGAGTTAGAGTGCTTGATCCAAGATCTGCTACTTGGAAAGTTACCTAATGTCTCTGTGCCCCGGTTTCCCCATCAGTAGAAGGGGGACACTAGTCTGTTACCGGCCTCTTAAGAGTCTTTGTAGAGCCGGGTTCGGTGGCACTCTCCTGTAGTCCCAGTTATTCTAGAGGCAGGAAGATTACAAAGCCCAGGCCAGCCTGGGCAACGTAGCCAGACCCTGTCTCAAACTTTCAAAAGGGTTGAGGGTGTGTATCTCAGTGGTGGAGCATCCCTGGGCTCAATCCCCTGCACTGAAGAAGAGAGAGAGAATCTGCAGAGATTAAATAAGTAGATGCACAGTCCCTGGGTTAGTGGTATGCATAGGTGATAAAGGAGTGTTAACCATTATTCCCAGACACTGGGCACCAAAGTACAATGAGTTGTTGCACCCAAGCCATCATCACGAGCTTCCCAGACTTAGGGCCAGACTCTGGAGCTCTTTCCAATCATTCCTGCTACTTGGAACCTGAGTTTGGGTTTAGAGCAAATCCTGAAACAAGGATCTGAATGCAAACAATTTGTTTGGGAGGAGCGGTCGGGAAGCAACAGCAAAAGCAGGAGAGTGACAGAAGAGATGAGGCCCCACCACAAACAGCCACGCCCCTCCCACCCAGAGTTCTGGGAACCCATGGAGAGCTTGTGCTCAGAGTGGACCTGAGGGAGAGCGAGGGAGCCGCAGGCTTCCCGGTTCTGCAATCATACATGTTACTCCGATAGCCCCCTGAGAGAGAGACAGGTGTGGAGAGGTGGAAGGCACTCAGGTAGCCATGGAGGCGTGGGGAAAACCCAGCGCATGTGCCGCAGAATCCTCTGTGCGTGCTCATTAAGTGGTCCTCTGACACTGCTTGAAACCTGGTTAGTATGGGGTCTCACCACCTTCAGAATCAGCTCCTTCCCTGCCAGATGGCCCTGACTCTTCATTAAACCAGGGATAATAAGGGCAAAAGCAATTCTGTACTGGGTTGTGATGACAGCAGCCCCTGGGACAGGACGGTGAGTGTGTGGCTTAGGACGGCCACCTCCCTGCTACATCAATCAGGCAAACACCTTTTCTCAGTCCTAGTACTCTCATGGGGAGCCAGGCTGGAGTCCCAGAATCTTTCTGAAGGCAGCTTTAGGCATCTGTTATCGTCCCATTCAGTGAATCCAGTTTGCCCACCCTCCCCAGCGCTTATGAAACGGGGGGGGGGGGGGGGGGGGGGGGATCCTGGACCCTGAACTGGATAGAGCTCTGCCATGTCCCAGTCTTGCTGTAGGATTCTAGCTTAGACATTCAACTTCTCTGGACCTCCCCACTTCTCTCTGGATAGAATGAAGGGACAGACCCAAGTGAGATAGAGGTGAGTTTAGGTGCAGGTAGGAAGAGCCTGCTCTTTGACAATCAAGCAGTGAGTTAAGCAGGTTGCATCACCACTTTGAGCCTCAGTATCATCTTCGGTAAGCAGGGTCATTAAGTTCAGTCTCTGTGTTATTGTAACTGTCAAAGGTAATGGATATGAAGGGAAGCTCCATATGTGAACAGGAGCTCCAGTAAGTGTTCCCTGTAATTGTCATCATCATGATCATCATCAAGTTCATTTAAAGCCCCTTTTAGCTCTAAGATTCTATAACCTTGTACAATGCCCTCACCCAAGAGTCTTTTCTTGGGTGGGAAAATAAGGCAGCGGTCCTGATTTTGTGTAAAAGCGCCTTCTAATAAGGACAGGAAGAGCATAATAGCCCTAAATAATTGCTTTAACTTTAGCACAAGCTGTCAAGGGTCCTAATTGGCCGCCGGGTAATGACAGCAGCCATCTGCATTCACGGTGATTTAGTGACCGGGCTCTGCCCAAGCAGGCCCGTAGTGATGAGAGCTGGACGGGGTGATATTTTTCCCTCTGGTGGGAGTAGCCGTGTGTGCTATAGGAGATTATCTCATTCTCGTTTTAATGACCTACCAGTTGAACCCAACCAAAAGGAAGCCGTGGTCACCAGCAGTCACTATGGATTTTTTCTCTTTCTAAAGACAGTGTTCCTAGGCGAACAGCGGCGTATCTGGAGCGTGATCATGCCTCTTGCTGATTTGTCTCATTGCCCAAGAAGGTCTCTTTGGGGAAGATTTAGTCCCTCAATTAGGGCAAATTGATTTCTGCTTTCTACAAAGTCACTGTTCCAAAAAGAAGGGGGAGCGGGGGAGGAAAGCCATATTAATCTTCGTGTGCAGGCACGGGGAGAGCTGGAGCATTGTGGCCTTCCCCACTCTGGTGCATGTGTGTAGAAAACCTTTTCTGTGCACAGATTTTAATTGTTCTGACCCCTGAGATGCCCGGTAACACAACAGGAAGCACCCTTTATCATGCAGAAGTTTCTGGAATGGCAAGCCAGAATGGCTGGAGCAGCATCTCCCAGGGCACCTAAGATGATTTCCAGTGATCCAAAGACTTTACATGAGTACCCCCGGATCATGTGTCAGGAAAGGTTTCTCCTTCCAATTCTCTTTCATTTCTTGATCTCCCCTCACATGGAGAGTCTCTGGTAGTTTTCCAGATTTTCCTTCTTGACAGAGACAGCAGACCTTGAGCTCACTGTCAGAAAGGCAGGAGTATACCTCAAAAACCTAAGACCATTGTTTTTTTTCAGTTGTTGAGGAGTTTTATTTATTAGATCTAGACTATAAATGATACCAATTTTTCATTAGATAAGTATTTAAATTTCATTTTTAAAGTAAGTTGAATTTAACAAAAAATTAATCTAAAAATGGATTGATTTTTAAGAAAATGCTAAAGAAATTGCAATAAAGTAGGTGGATGTGGCAAAAATCATGACAGTAGTATATGAGGACCAGAGGATGAGGAAAGCATCCGTTTTCTACAGAGGAGTCAGAAATTTGCTGTCTATGTTGCCTTGAGCAAGGTTCTTGGTTTCTCTGAGCCTCAGTTTTATCATCTGTCCAATGGGGAGATGGTCAAATACAGAGCCTGTTGGTATAAGCCAAGGGGAGTAAAATAGGTGAAGCCACTTTGCAGATCATGTGCCTTCCCGCAAAAATGATTCATTTTTCTAAGGGACTAGAAAAAGAAAATACCCAACCAGGAGAGCCTAACTTGAAACACAGCTCTGCTGTTAACAACATGCCAGCGGCGGTCCCTTGCCTTTTTTGCCCTTAGCTGTCTGGATGTAAAATGAAGAAGCTGAACCATTCCAGTGGTCTCCAGGTCTGGCTGTGCATCAGCATCATCTGTGGGTCAAGTAGAACTAACACTGCCAGACGCCACCCAGGGTCTGCCAATCACAGTGTTCTGCCCTGGTGCCCTGGTGGCTGTAGTAAAGAGCTGCCCCGGGGGTGATTTGGAGGCATCTGCTGATTTAGAGGCCACTTCCAGCTCTAACTCTTGATTGAGCCAAGTTCAGAGCAGGATTTGGGGCTCAGTTTATGGGAAGTGATCACCGCAGGGGCTGGCAGAGCAGAGAGCCCAGCAGCTCTGGGCAGGTGCCTCTGGGCCTCCTGCAAGACCCAGGCCTGGGCCCTTGAGGACCATCTGATCCAAAGCGCCAATTCAGAGACAACACGGAGACCCAGAGGAGGTAAATGCTCCTGTGCTGGAGATGGGCGCCCAGCCCAGTCTCCTGATTCTCAGTCAGTGAAACTTGCCCAGCACCGCAGCTTCCCCAGCCGAGACAGACAAGGTATTGGACCAGTTGTTGTTGTTGTTTAATTGAGGCAAATGTTGCAAACAGAGGTCCTAAGGATCCAGTTCCAGAGCTTTAACAAATGTGTACACCTGGAAGGTCAACACCCTGATCAAGACAGAGAACAAAACTGGCCCCAGTAACTTCCCTGGTGCCCGCTTCTGTTCAGTCCCCACACCCCAAGGGCAAACACTTCTTAATTCTGTCATCATAGATTTTTTGACTGTTAATGAGCTTCGAATAAATGTAATCATTCATGGAGTTCTTTTTGGTGTGTCTGACTTCTTGGTTCAACATGATACCTTTGAAATCCACACGTGTGGTTGGAGGTATCCGTGGTTTGTTGTGTTATTGAGTAGTAAGCTATTATGTGACTATACCACGCTGTCCCTTCTGTTGATAGACTTACAGGCCATTTCTAGTTTGGGGCTATTACAAATAAAGCTTTTTCTTTTTCTTTTCTTTTTTTTCCACTTTCTGTGGGTATAGGTTCCTATTTCTCTTCGAGTGGAGTGGTAGGTATAGGACAGACGGGTGTCTAGCTTTATAGGAAGCATTCAAACAGCTCCCCACAGTGGTGGCACCCTTGACCCTCTCCAGCAGGGAGCAGGAACACGCCTGGATCTCCCTCTGCCAAACCTGCTGCTGCTCCAGTTTTGACCATTCCAGTAAGCATGCGCTAAGTGGCATCTCCGGCTGTTCATTCACATTCCCCCATGACAAGTGAACTGAACGCCTTTTCAAAGGCTTATTGGCCATTTGCGTTTCCATTTATTTGTGAAATGTCTTTTCGGGTGTTTTGCCCACTGTTCATTTGGTTGTCTTTTCATTACTGACTTCGTAGGAATTCTCTATCTATACTGGATACATGGCCTTTGTCAGCTATAAGTGTCACCAGACTGTGGCCTGCCCTGTCACATCCTTACCAGTGTCTTATAAATGAGCACGTTTTTCCGGAGCAGGTTCTTAATTTTAATCATTGATCCATTTTTTCCTGCCTCAAGTCTACAAAGGTATTCCCCTGTGCTTTCATCAGGAAGCCTCAGCTTTTATGCTTCAGTTATGACCCCTCTGAAATGACTTTCTATGTGGTCATAGGTGGCCATCAGGGCTCATTTTTTAAAATATATTTTTAGTTGTAGTTGGACACCATACCTTTATTTTATTTATTTATTTTTATGTGGTGCTGAGGATCGAACCCAGCACCTCGCACATGCTAGGCAAGGCTCTACCTCTGAGCTCATTTCTGTTCGCACATGTAGCCAGTTGTTCTGGTGTAAGTTGTTGGAACCTCTGTTTCCTCATTGAAGGATCTTGATGCCTCAGTCACTGGATAGGTTGGCAGCATACACGTGAGTCCACTTCCGACCTCTGTTCCGCTCTCTCCACCTCTCTGTTTACTCTTTGCTTACTCTTTGCACACTGTTCTGATGATTTTACAGTTACAATTTGTTTTGAAATTTCTGTAAGTCCTCCAACTTTGTTCTCTTTCAAGATGGTTTGGATTCTTCTAGTTCCTTTACATGCCTGTATAAACCTTAGAAAATAAAACTCACCCCAGGGAGCTCCCCCATGCCCACTTCTGTCAACTTCAGAAGGCCACTGTGATTTGGGGGGGTCTACAGATCAGTTTGAAGAAAACTTGACTCTTCACAATAGGGAGTCTTCCAATCTATAAATACGACATTCCCCCATTTATTTGGGTTGCCTAACCATGAGGCTACCATAAAGGCTATTTTTATTCAACTTTCCAGTTGGTTTTGGCTATTATATAGAAGCAGAATCTTTTTTAGAACTTTACAGCTTCATTGAGGTATAATTTACATTCCATAAAAACCATCTAGTTTTGGTCTGCAGCTCAGGGTATTTTTAAGTAAATACAGTTGTGAAACTATCACTATAATCCAGTTTTTAAATATTTCTATCACTCAAAAAAATAGTTCCTCAGTGCCTGTTTGCAGCCAATCCCTGCCCCCAGCCCAGCTCCATGTAACCACCGATCTTTTTGTCCCTGCAGCTTCACCTTTCTAGAAATTTCAGTCTTTTTTATGGAACTAGGGATTGAACCCAGGGTTGCTCTACCAATGAGCTACATGCCCAGCCCCCCCCCCTTTTTTTTTTTTGAGAAAGAGTATTGCTAATTGCTGAGACTGGCCTCAAATCTTCTATCCTCCTGCCTCAAACTCCCAAACTGCTGCAATTACAGGCATGCACCACTACACCTTGCTTATAATATCTACTCTTATATCCCTGGCTGCTGTAACCTAGAATGGCATTTTTGAGGTTCACCCATATTGTTACATTAACTCACTCCTTTTGTATGGCTGATAGTATTCCACTTATTACCACATTTTCTTTATCCATTCATCCGTTGATAGACATTTAGGTGCTTTCTAACTTGGGGCTAGTATAAATATCACTGCTGGAAACATTGATGTGCAAGTGTTTGTGAGAACATGTGTGTTCATCTCTCTGAGGTTCATACCTAGGAGTGGAATTGCTGGGTCCCATTGTAACTCTGTGTTTAACTGTTTGAAGAAGTTCCAGACTATTTTCCAGAGTGGCTGCAAGGTTTTGCATACCTATCAACAATGTGTGAACTCTCTGATTTCTCACACCCTTATCAACTCTTGTTATTGTCTGACTTTGTGATTATAGTCATGCTGCTGGGTGTGGAGTGGTTTTAATTTGCATCTCTCTAATAACTAATGCTGTCAAGCATCTTTTTATGTGCTTATTGACCATTTTTTATTGTCTTTGCAGAAGTATCTATTCATATCTTTTGCCCATTTTTTAAATTGAGGCAAATACATGTAGCATACGATTAACCATCTTAAAGCATACAGTGGTATTTAGTATATTTGAAATGTTATACAACCATCATCTCTATCTGGTTCCAAAATATTACTCCAAAAGGAAACCCCACATGCATTAATAACCACTGCTCCTTCCCCTGACCCCAGTACCTGGCAATCGCTAATTTACTTTCTGTCTCTGTGAATTTAGCTATTCCATAATTTCATTTTTGGATTATTCAAAATGTGACCTTCAAATTTGGGGGGTATATTCTTAGAGATAGAATTGTGGAATCATATGATAATTCTATCTTTAACATCCTGAAGAATCACTAAACTTTTTTCTAAAAGCATTTTGCCCACTTTTTTAATGGGTTTCTTTTTATTATTGAGTCATCGCAGTTCTCTGTATACTCTGCCTGTGTGTGTCCTTTATCAGACACATGATTTGTATATGGTTTCTTCCAGTCTGTAGGTTGTCTCTTCACTTTCTTTTTTTTTTTTTAAAGAGAGAGAGAGAGAGAGAGAGAGAGAGAGAATTTTTTAATATTTATTTATTTATTTTTAGTTTTCGGCCGATACAACATCTTTGTTTGTATGTGGCGCTGAGGATTGAACCCGGGCCGCACGCATGCCAGGCGAGCGTGCTACCGCTTGAGCCACATCCCCAGCCCTTCACTTTCTTAATCATGTCCTGTGATACATAAAAAATGTTTAATGTGTAATTTATTTTTTCTTTTGTGCTTGGGCATTTTGTCATAAGACACAATTGTCTAATCCAAAGTGGTGAAGATTTACCCGTTTCCTTGAAGAGTTTTATGATTTTAGCTCTTACATATAGACATTTTATCTATTTTGAGTTAATTGCATAGTAGATGAAGAAGGGATCCAACTTACTATACTTTTTATTTTTCTTTGCAATGCTGGCGATCAAACCAAAGGCCTTTGCATGCTATGCAAGCGCTCCACCATAGAGCTCCACCCTCAGCCCCTGACTCGATTCTTTTGCATGTAGAAATCAAATAGTGCCAGCACCATTTGTTGAAAAGACTCTTCTTTCTCCCATCAAATGGTTTCAGGAAAATCAATTAATCCTAAATCTAAGTATTTTATTTCTGGATTCTCAATTCTGTTCTATTGACATATTTTCTTTCTGCCATTATCCCACTGTCTTAATTACTGTAGTTTTGAAGCAAATTTTAAAATCAAGTAATGTGAGTCTTCTGACTTTTTCTTTTCCAAAAGATGGCTTTGCTCTTCTGGACCCCTTGCATTGCCATATAAATTTTAGGATCAGCTTGTTAATTGTCAGTTTCTGTAAAGCAGTTAGCCATGGTTTAAACAGCATTAAGTCTGTTTCTACGTTTTGGAGGTATTACTATCTTAATAATTTATGATTCATTAACAAGGAATATCTTTCCATTTATTTTGGTGTTTAACTTCTTTCAGTAATGTTATATTTTTTAGAGTAGCATTATGTGTGTGTGTGTGTGTGTGTGTGTGTGTGTGTGTGTGTAAGAGAGAGAGAGAGAAACAGAGAGAGGCAGAGATTCTGGGGACCAAACCCAGGGCCTCCTATGGGCTAAACAAGCTCTCAGCCAGGGACCTACATCCCCAGCCCCATTTTGCACTTCTTTTGTTACAATGTAAGTGTTATCTTTACCATCTTAATTGCATTTTCCAGTTGTTCTTTATTTGCTGGTGATTAGAAATTCAATTGAGTTTGAAATATTGACCTGTATTCTGAGGTCCTGCTAAATTTACTTGTTTGTTGTAGATTCTTTGTAGATTTACAGGACTTTCTGTGTAATGATATTATCTATAGTTGAAGACACTGTTACCTTTTTCTATCAGATCTTTATGCCCTTTCTTTCTTTCTTTTTTTTTTTACCAGTTGCACTGGCTAGAAATTCTAGTACAGGGTTGAATAACAGTGGTGAGTGCACACAGCCTTTCTCCTGATCCTAAGGGGAAAACATTCAATCACCACTAAGTATAGTTAGTATAAGCTAGAGGGTTTTTAGGTTTTGGTTTAGGCTTGGGGTTGTTTGTGTATTTATTTGTTTTAGCCATCCTAGCAGTTTTATAAAGGATCCTTACCCTAATTAAAATCAAAGACACCAGTATTAAGGCTGAGACTTTTAGTAGAAAGAGACTATTATTTGATTTTTATTCAAAACAACTTTTCCAGACAAGAGTCAGATCCAATCCACAGGAAAATAAGCAAAAAAGGAAAATGTTGTCATATATAAGAGAAAAGAAAGGGGGAAAGGCTATAATCCCAGCAGCCAGAGAGGCTGAGACACAAGGATCATGAATTCAAAGCCAGCCTCAGCAATGGTGAGGCACTAAGCAACTCAGTGAGACCCTGTCTCTAAATAAGATACAAAATAGGGCTGGGGATGTGGCTCAGTGGTTGAGTGCCCCTGAGTTCAATCCCCAGTAAACTCCTCCCCACCAAAAACAAAAAGAAAAGAAAGAGAAATGGAACACTCCCAAGGGAATAGAGGGACAGCATGCCTCTCCTGCTTTCCAGTTTTATTGAGGGTCCCAGAGAAGTTTCCAGAGAGTCCCACCCAGATCCACCTCTTGATTTTTGACTGACTACAGGATGACATCAGACTTTAAGTCCCCACTGCCATGACCACTCTAAGTCACTTTAGCCCATTGGTTCTAATAGTTCGTACATATTTTATGGTTAGGGGAAATTATCCTTATCTCCCTGAGTTCCAGGATCTGGTCTGTGTAAGGGTCACAAAAATCTCCACCTCACACCCTTCATGGTAACTTGTATTCTTATTAGCATTTCAGGGCCTTTCATTCTCCTGCAGATAGCTGATAGTTTGCTGAGGAATGTAACATCTTGCAGACTTAAGCCAGGGAGGACTGCAGGTAAAGTGCTTCTTAAAAGTGAAATCATGTGTGGGTCTGCTGAGAGCCACAGCTGAGTTGGAA
The DNA here is from genome assembly GCF_964194105.1 of Spermophilus citellus. Lineage (NCBI taxonomy): Eukaryota > Metazoa > Chordata > Mammalia > Rodentia > Sciuridae > Spermophilus > Spermophilus citellus. The sequence continues at coordinate 138,512,076 of NC_138182.1, read as the reverse complement.
TGGCCCCTGGCATTTTGCCAGAAGTAATGGTTGACAGGCGAGCCATTAAGATGATGCTGGATTGATTCAATTGTATATTAGACCTTTACTGTCCTCCTGGGTCCGCCTGCTACTTTGTAGTTCTTGCGAGCATTGCCTGGGGAGTTTGCGTTGGTTGGGGAAGTTCAGGAGAGGGAGTTCAGGTTGGTGTGTGGTGTGTTCCTGAAGGAGCTGCGTGGGTGGCGTTAGGGAGAGTTCCCAGGGAGTGTGCGTGCAGTGCTGTGGGAGTTCCGAAATAAAGTTTGTTCCTGCTTGAGTGGCTCGTGATTTGTGCCCAGCCAGACTGAGGCAAGGGTCAGCGCAGCGGGCCCAGTTTATAGAATTATTCCCTTAACCTCATGTTCCCACCATTGAATCTATCTGTCCCCTATCATGGCCATCTCTTCTTTTATTGGGGGAAGGTGGGGGTGGGGTGGGGGGTGAGTTACACAGGACCGAACTCAGGGACATTCAACCACTGAGCCACATCTCTAGCCTTTTTTTTTTTTTTTTTTTGTATTTTATTTAGAGACAGGTCTCACTGAATTGTTTAACACCTCGCTGTTGCTGAGACTGGCTTTGAACTCAGGATCCTCCTGCCTCAGCTTCCTAAGCCCTTGGGATTACAAGGGTGCACAACGGTTGATTTCCACCTCCTGACTCTTGTTTTTATATATTATCTTTAGGCTCAGATGATTCCCCCACACACCTCCCATCACCTCATCTTGCCAAAGATGTCAATAACAGCTCCAGATTGTGGCCAACCACTTTAGCAACCCTAGCAAAAAGACAGAGAGTCACTTTCCAAAAATCCTAAAAACATTCTCCAGACCCATTACTCTGACCAGCTCAGGTCACATGGTCATCCCTGAACCAATCACTGTAGCCAAGGCTGACAGAATGCCCTGATTGGTCAGGCACAAAGCAACATGCTCCTCCCCCTTGGAACTAGGGGATGGGATGTCTCCTTCTGAATCTGTGACCTTGAGAAGGGCAGTTTCCCAAGGAAAAAATAAAGTATAGTTATGAGAAAATAAGGGAAGAAGTCCCAGCCAGGCTTGAGTCACAGATGCCTGTTCCTGTACCAAAGACCTGTGTTGCAGGTCTGGCGCTCTTGCTGGACTCTGAGCCTCAGTTTCCCATTTGCAGTCTGCGGGCAATGACCTCTGCCCTTCTTGGCCCTATCTGAAAGGTCCGGGAGGTGGTACCCCAGCAATCTCTGTCTCAACGGTTGAGAGTGGCTGCTGGGAGGTAAGAGAAGGACTGCTGACCTGAGCCCTCTCTCCCCTTCTTCTCCCTCACAGAGCACCTGAAGAAGCCCCTGGAGGACTACATGGCCCTCTTCCCCAGCGTGAGGATCCTCCGCACCAAGAAACGGGAAGGCCTCATAAGGACCCGCATGCTGGGGGCCTCAGCGGCGACTGGGGACGTCATCACCTTCTTGGACTCGCACTGTGAAGCCAATGTCAACTGGCTGCCCCCCTTGCTCGGTAAGGGGGCTGGAGGAGCCTGGAGTGAGCGAGCCACCTGCCCCCTTCCCCTCCCAGCTGCTGCGGCATCCCCTTGCCCGTGTGGAAGCACCCATCAGATGCCAGACCCTGGGACTCAGACGCTCAGTCAGCCCTATCCCTTCACTTCTCAGAGAGGGGAGCTGAGACTTAGAGCGGGCACGTGTCAAGTGTCTAGTGATGCCTCTCTCCCATTACTTTAAGTTTTGTGAGAAGGCAAGCCAAGGCCATCCCCTGTCAAAAGCCAAATTATGAGGAGACATCTTTATGTAGAATTAGCAGCAGTGACAGTTCACTGCTGCTGCTGTGTGTGGCAGGTGATAAGCAAGACTGATCCGCACAAAGCCATGCCAGGCTGGAGTGCCCCCTTCTTGTGATAATGGAGACCAAAGTTCAGAGATACTGAGTGACTCACTGTCCCCTCGGGCTACCGGTGTCAAAGCCACCATCTGTCTGGCGGTTCTTTTTTACAGTTCCACACTGCCTCCTGAGCTTGTTTTCTCAGGGAGGAATCCTAGTGGATGCCAGGACAGGGCTGTAGACAGGCAGGAGTCACTGGGTGCTGGGTGCTGGGTGTGGCTGCAGGCAATGAGCTTAGGCTGACAGCAGGCTTGAAGTCAAGGAGGTGGGAGTCAGGTGAGGGCCAGGACCAGACTGGAGCAGCCTTGGGGGGCTACCAACTCAGAAAGTGTGCTCCTCAGGAGTGGATCAGTTGGCCTCCCTCACAGAGCTCAGGGGCAGAGAGGATGAGGTGGAGGGTACCCAAGGCAAGCGTCGGAGGCACCTGGAAGGGCTGTTAAGACAGCGCTGAGCCACCCTGGGGTTCTGACTTGGACATTTCTAAGGCTCCTAGGTGACACCCACGCTGCTGGTCCCAGACTACGCTCAAGGAACACACTGGCTACCCAATGCCACCATTCAGGGACGAGGAGCAAAAGCCAGTCCCTTGCTGTTTAACAGGACAATCCAGCAGATTGATCTGCTCACACAGATCAGCGGGGAGCTTTGTGCTAGATGATAGGCTTCTGCGACCCAGGGTCCAGGATCCCATGGGGTTAGGAAAAAGATACAGGCCAGAATTTCTGGTAAACTGTTTATGTAATTAAACTAAGAGATGGTCTGCATCTGCCTCTCATTACTGAAAGAGTGAAAAAGTAAAAAGCCTCACCATAAATCGCCTGATTTATGGTCCTGAAGGAACAACCCATTTGTAGGGTCATTCTGTGACTCATAAAGACAATGAAGTGGTGGGGCTCGAAGCTGAGCTTGTGGTCTAAATAGCCCTTAACTCTGTTTCTATGGAAATGTACGAGGGCCATTTTCATAATCTGCAAACGTGCGTGCAAGAACATCCCCCCCCTTTTTTCTTCCCTAATAGAAATGTGAACCCGTGGTGTGGATGTAAAAGTCTCTCCCTCTAATATCAGCAGCTGACAGAGCGCAGCATGGCTTTTGTCTGGGAAACCATTAACACCTGCATGCATGGCTCGCTCCGTCTTCCTCAGAGATTAGACATTTCTGAGCCCACAAAGGACTCACCCCCCACCCCTGCCAAGAAAGTCGCTGTTGATCCTCATCTCCTCCTGCTTCCCATTCATCTCCATCATCCTCATCATCATTATCATCATCATCATCATCATGCTGATGGCCCCTTAGTGTTTGAAGCCATCTCCACATTTAAATTTCACTGCTACTTAGTAAAGCTGACAGGTGAGGCATTATTATCCACAGTTTGCAAATGAGGACACTAAGGGGCAAAGAGATGAAGGAACTGCTCAGTCTCCCAACTCCTGCTTCTGAGCTTTTCTCAGTAACCCCCGTCACAGAGACTGTCAGCCGAGTGCTGATCTTGCTGGAGGCTGCACCGAGCATCTTGGCTCTGCTCATTCTCCTCAAGGATCCCCCATGAGATAGGTGACATCTTCCTCCATTGTGTTGGCCAGGAAGCCGAGGCTCAGATGTGTCAGAAAGCCTTATCCAAGGTGATCTCCTAAAGAGCAACAAAACAGGATTTGTTTGTTTGTTTTTAATTGGTTCTTTTAGTTACACCTGATGGTAGAATTCATTTTGATAGTAGAATTCATTGTACAAGCATGGAATATATCTTATTCTAGTTAGGACCCCATTCTTATGGATGTACATGGTGGTGGGATTCACTACGATGTAGTCATATAAGGACATAGGAAAATTATTTCTGATTCATTCCACTGTCTTTCCTATTCCCCCTCCCTTCCCTTCAGTCCCCTTTGTCTAATCTACTGAATATCTGTTCTTCTTCTCTTCCTCCTTATTAGCTTCCACATATCAGGGAAAACATTTGACCTTTGTTGTTTAGGGAAATACTTAATTCATTTAGCATGATATCTCCAGGTACATACATTTACTTGCAAATGCCATAAAGTCATTCTTCTTTATGGCTGAGTAATATTCTATTGTGTATACAGTTTATTCATTATTCTGTTGAAGGGCATCTAGGTTGGTTCCATAGCTTAGCTGTTGTGTACTGAGCTGCTATAAACATTGAGTGGCTGTGTCACTGCAGTATGCTGATTTTAAATCTTTTGGATATAACTGAGGAGTGTAAATTATTCAAACAAACAAACAAATGAGAAGTGGGATAGTTGGGTCAAATGGTGGTTCCATTCCAAGTCATCTGAGAAATCTCCATACTGCTTTCCAGAGTGGTTGCACCAATTTGCACACCCACCAGCAATTTATGGGTGTGCCTTTTTCCCCACATCCTTGCCAACATTTATTGTCACTTGAATTTTTGACAATTGCCATTCTGACTAGAGTGAGATGAAATCTCAGTGTAGTTTTAATTTCCCTAATTGCTAGAAATATTGAACAAATTTTTAATATATTTGTTGACTTTGTATTCTGAGAAGTGTCTGTTCAGTTTCTTTGTCCATCGATTGTTTGAGTTATTTATTTTTTATGCTGAGTTTTTTGAGTTATTTATATATCCTGGAAATTAATGCTCTGAGGTGCAGGTGGCAAAGATTTTCTCCATTCAGTAGGCTCTCTCTTCACATTCTTGATTTTTTTTCCTTTGCTGTGAAGAAGCTTTGTAGTCAGATGTCATCCCATTTATGGAAGATTGATTTTGCTTCTTGTGTTTTAGGGGTCTTGTTCAGAAATTCAGTTCCTGATCCAATATGTTAAGAGTATCAGGCCTAAATTTTCTTCTAGTAGGCTCAGGGTTTCTGGTCTAATTTCTAGGTCTTTGATCCACTTTGAGTTGAGTTTTCTGCAGGGTGAGAAATAGGGGTTAAATTTCATTCAACTACATATGGATTTCCGGTTTTCCCAGCTCCATTTGTTTAAAAGGCTATCTCTCTGGTTGTTGCTTTTGTCACCTTTACCAGGTATGAGGTAACTGTGTTTTGTGGGGTTTTCTATGTGTCTTCCATTCATTTTCTTGTTCATTTGGAGCCACATTACTATAGCTCTATGGTATAATTTAAGGTCTGGAATTGTGATGCTTCCTACTTCACTTTTCTCACTAAGGATTGCTTTGGCTATTCCGGGCCTCTTATTTTTCCAGATAAATTTTATGACTGCTTTTTCTATTTCTATGAAGAATGTCATTGGGATTTGGGTGGGAATTGATTGGATCTGTATAGCGTTTTTGGTAACATGGCCATTTTGACAATATTAATTCTGCCTGTCCAAGAGCATGGGAGGTCTTTTCATCTTCTAAGGGTTTCCTCTATTTCTTTCTTTAGTGTTCTATAGTTTTCATTGTAGAGGTCCTTCACCTCTTCTGTTAGATTGATTCCCAAGTGTGTGTGTGTATGTGTGTGTGTGTGTGTGTGTGTGTGTGTGTGTATTGAGACTATCATGAATGGGATGGTTTTCCTAATTTCTCTTTCAGCTGATTCATCATTGGAATATACGAATATGATTGATTCCTGGGTTTTAAAATTTGTATCCTGCTAATTTGCTGAATTCATTTATATTATAAGTTTTAGAAGTTTTCTAGTGGAATTTTTTTGTTTTCTAAATATAAGATCATGTCGTCAGCAAACAGAGAGCTTGAGCTCTTCTTTTCCTATTTGTATCCCTTTAATTTCTTTCTTTTGCCTAATTGCTCTGGCTAGGGATTCAAGGACTATTAAATAGAAGTGGTGAAAGTGGACATCCCTGTCTTGCTGCTGACTTTAGAGGGAATGCTTTCAGCCTTTCTCCATATAGAATGATGTTGGCCTTGGGTTTGCCATATACAGCTTTTACAATGTTTAGGTATGTTCCTTCTGTCCCTAGTTTTTCTAGTGTTTTAAACATGAATGGATGCTGATACAAAACAGGATTTAAACCTGGCCATTCCAGGTGAGCATAATGTACAGCATGGGGCCTTCTGAGGGCCTTGGCTTAACGCCTCCCACCAGCAGCCAGCAGCCAGCAGGGTGCTGTGTGCACTGCCCCAACCCTCCTTGGACACAAAGTATCCTGAATGGCCAGGAGTAATTAAGAAGGGAGGCCCTCCTCTAGATTTTTCCCTGGGGCAGTTCTTTAAGCATCTTTAAGCAGGGAGAAGCCTGGGGATGTGGCTCAGTGGTGGAGTGCTCACCTAGCACTGACCACAAAAAAGAGAGAGACAGAGAAAATCCCCAGAGAGCAGATCCAAGCCAACCGCCAATTCTAAGTGGGATGCGAGGAGGCATAGGGACTTTTTAAATCACACCCTGGGTACATCTGGCACTGGTGGTTCCCAGGCCATCCTTGAAGGTACAGTTGCCAAAAATACTATTTCTCAAACATTTTTATAACCATGTGTCACAGTTAGAAGCACATTGGACACCTGAATCCAATACAGAATTGCACATGGTCACACAGTACTGCTGAAACACATTTCCTGATTTTTTTTTTTTAATACTAGGGATTGAACCCAGAGGTGCTTAACCACTGAGCCACATCCCCAGCCCTTTTTATTTTTTATTTGAGACAGGGTCTTGCTAAATTGCTTAGGGCCTCATTAAGTTGCTGAGGCTGGCTTTAAACTTGTGATCTTCCTGCATGAGCCTCCCAAGTTGCTGGGATTACAGGCATGCACCCAGCACTTTCCCTGAAATAATTCCATCTAGCAGGATATTTCTTAGCACCTGGAATGCAGTCTGACATTCAGTCTTCATTTCTATTAATTATAAACACACACACACACACACACACACACACAATCGATTTCATGCCCCACCTATGAATTGATTATGTCTTCAATTTTGGAAAAGACAAAAATGCTGCTTTCTCTCCTGGAAGGAAAATGGACTGTAGCTTGGTGAAACATGGGCCCTGGCAGCTGTTGGCCTGCTCTGGCCCTGCAGGGCTCTGCATGGCAAGTCTTGAATTTGACTCCCGGCTCAAAGCACCCAGGTGCCCCAGCACAGCCCACTTGGCCCTCCTGGCAGATCATCTGCCCTGACAATTGACGGACACCCCTTGGCTTCAGTCAGGACTGTCTGACAGGAGGTGTGTTGATGGGCAGAGCAAGCCAAAGCTGGAACTCTGATATTAGGTTAGGCAGAGAGTACATGGAATAGGATCAGATTCTTCCAGGCCCAAAAGGGACCTTAAAGCTACCTGGGTCAAGGCCCTCATTTGCAATCTTAAATCACCAAGCTTGTAGCATGCCTTGGTGAAACCACAACTTGCAGGACAGTCCATTCACTCTTCTATAGTTCTGTTTGAGAACTTGAGCTGAACTCACTTGAGGAGGGCCATTTGCTTGGTGACTGAAGCCAGGAGCACCGGTGAGCTGTCAGGGGCGGACAGTCTACCATGAGGGGCAAGCCAGGCCTGGCTGCTTTGGGCCATGAGTTAAGATCAGGACTTAGAATGGAAACCTGGCAAGGCCAGAACAGAGGTCCTCCCAGAAGGAAATCAGCCTCTTTCCATAGCTGCAGAGCCTCTTACCCCACTTCACAGAGAACATTGGGCCTTGGAGATGTTATTTGTGACTCAATCTCAGGACACTATTGTGGGTGGCAAGTCTGGAATGAGATCCGTAGTCCCTCTTGCTTCAATTAAAGCCCACACTCTCCCTTCCTCTCTGTGGGTTCTCAAATTCAAATGGTCAGAGATATCATCCAGAGAACATGTTAAACAGGAGAGTAAGCTGCAGAATAGGAAAGGCACTTTGCTCCTGCCTCAACTAATGGGCATCTCTTGGCTGCTTTAGACCGCATCGCTCGGAACCGCAAGACCATCGTGTGCCCAATGATTGATGTGATCGACCACGATGACTTTCGTTATGAGACGCAGGCAGGAGATGCCATGCGGGGTGCCTTTGATTGGGAGATGTACTACAAGCGGATCCCGATCCCTCCAGAACTGCAGAAAGCTGACCCCAGTGACCCATTTGAGTAAGTATGAGTGACCCGTGTTTATCCTACTGGTCAACCCCATGACTGCTTCCCAGCCCACACACGGCTCAGGATCGTCACCTCCCCCAGAACCCAGCACAGAGGGCCCAGATTCCTGGTCCCACTCAGTACCAAGTGACAGATATCCTAAGCAGAAGTATCTCCCGCTCCTGGCATGTCACAGAGCCCTAGCTCAGGACTACCAAGCCAGTCACCTCCACCTTGGCCACCTCTGTGGACTTTGCCAGGACTGCCCAGAGATGTATGGAGTCGCTCATGCTCTCTCCCTCTCAGGCCTGTGGCCAGCTGCCATCATCGTCATCATCCTCCCCAGTGCCAGGCACAGTGCTAAGCAGTCTTCAGCTACAACCAGTTTCCAAACAGGGACACCACAAGGCTAAATAACTTGCTCAGGTCACACAGCTGTTAAGTGGCAGAAGCTGGGGGAAAGTGCGGGTCCCTGGGCCTCTGGAGCCAGTTTCCCCTTCTTTCTGTGAGACCCCCTTGGAAACGTCAGGGTAACAGCAGCCTGTCCCACCAGGGGTTTGGGGTGTGGACTGGACTCAGGGCCTCCTAGAATGTGAAAACTGGAGGGGACCTTGGATGAGGTGCTCCACCCCTGGCAGATGAGGGGGCCGAGGCCCAGGAGAGGGAGGGCTCGCCTGGGGTGCACTCGGGTGAGAACTGAGCCGCTTGCTCCTCCCCGACACCCCAGCTCTGCTCTTCAGCAGAAGGTGGGCCATTCCTGCTGCTGCCATCCAGCTCCCTAATTGTCCTTCCAGACGGTCAGAGAAGCTCTCTGGACATGAATTCAGAGGCCAGCTCCCTTGCTGGGTCTCTTTCCCATTGCTGCTGTGACAAATGACCGCAAACCTTGGGGCTTACAACAGCACTTGAAGTTCTGGTGGTCAGAAGTCTCACTGGGCCCAAATCAGGGTTTCAGCAGGGCCACGTTCCTTCCAGATGCTCTGGGAGAATCACTTTCCTGCCTTCCCAGCCTCTGGAGGCTGGGCACAGTCCTTGGCTCATGGCCCTCGTCCATCCTCAGAGCCAGAAGCATAGCATCTTCACATCTCCCTGCTTCATCCTCCTGTCTCCTTCACCGACTCTGACCCTCCTCCTATCCTTGATGTGCCCTTGGAGTGACATTGATCCCAGGTGGTTACAGAGGGCCACCAGGATCATCTCCCATCTCAAGATCCTTAACCTGAATCACATCTTTAAAGTCTCTTTTATCACAGAAGGTGACATATGCACAGGCTCTGGACATGAGGCTGCCTACACCGAGGTGTAGGTATTATTGTCGTGGGGCGGGGACACACTTGCCTTGCCACACTCTGGCCCCTAGTGAACCCCAACTTCTCTGCCCTGATCTCCCCATCTGATAATAGGGGCTATTGGCTCAGCCATCTTCTCTGGCACAGTGCATGTCAGAGTTCCTAGTGGCAGCCTCTTGGTCTATGAGCCCCAGGAAAGGCTCAAAGGTCAGGACAGCTGGGCTTCTTCATGGAAATGATAAGTGACCAGGTGATGGAGCACTGAAAGCCAGGAGCTGAGTCCGTGTGCTTCCTCGGTGGGTCTGACCTCCTTCACCTTAGATATGCTCACCACCAGAGATCCCTCCCTCACCAGAGCTGTGATTATTCAGCCAAGATTCCTCACGCAGTCAGCACCAGCCTGCACATGCCTCGGAGTCAATCCGCGGCTGGCCAGCACTCCTGGGGAAGGAGACCAACAGCAGAAGTAGCTAACACTTGGCCTGAGGTGGCAAAGCAATTCCAGCTAACATTATCGTGCACGGTCCTTACAATAGCATCCTCGATATAGGTAGCCTTGTCCCCATTGACCATTGAGACCCTGTGATTCAGAGGGAAATGAGACTTGCCCAAGTTGACATAGTATCAGAGGCTGAGGTCAAAATGAGCAGCCCCTGAAAATGGAATGTGCAGGGTACTCAAAGGAAGTCAGAACCCCCATTATTATAGGAGCCTTTGGCCCAAGCAGACGGACAGGCCTGTTCATCCCCCTTACTGTGAGTTCATATTTGCAACTGGCAAGCAGCAGAGGCCTGACCCAGTGTCCTCTAGGGCCTCAGTCTCCTCATCTGGACATTAGAGCAGTGCCACTCAACCCTGACTGCATGTTGGCATCACCTAGGGAACTTACTGAAATGCCCTGGCCACCCCAGGCCAGTTACACCTGAGTCTGGGGGTGGGTACAGGCATCACTGTTTCTTAAAGCTCCTGAGTCACTGAGATGACCAGGACAGAGAGCCACTGGCCCAGATGCTTTCTGAGGGACTCTATCCTTCACATCCTTGGGTTCACTCCAAAGCCTCTCTTCTGCATTGCACGTGGACAGAACCCCAGAGAGTGGCCACTCAAGGAACCTGGTCATCTTCTGCACACACACCTCCCTGTGATGCCAGTAAGTGGATGGTGGACAGGCACAGCAGTGCTGTCACTGTGAGAGAGACCCAGGTTTGGTGGCAGCCCATCCATCTACTAACTGCATGCCCTTGGGCAGGCCGCACAGCTTTTCTGAATTTCAAATTCCTTCAGCTGAGGAGGAGGCTAGGACAGTCTCTGTGAGAGCTGGAAATGATGGCAGTACAGTGAGTGGCAAGCGCTGACACTCAGGCTGTTGTTATTATCTCTGCTGAACACAGCAGAAAACGAGCAGGCCTGGAGGAGAAGCCTCCCTCCTGAGGCAAAGCCTTGAGCCTCCAAAATGCCTGGAGGCCAATCTCCTTCCTTCCACATTTGGCCTTGGCCTGTGTCCCTGGCTCCAGTCCAGGCCAGTTTCCAAGGACAGAGTCTTGGGTCTGATTTCCGGTGAAGCACTAAGTCAGAAACAGTCTCTCCCGTCCAACCTGTGCGTTTACTCTCCAGCCAAGCAACCCAAAACCCCACCATCTTCAGAAGACAGATGGGAGTGGACACAAGTGACACCTTCTATTTGTGCAGCATTGGATACTTTTATCAATGTACTGGAGGTATGAGACAGGAAGTAAGCTCTCTCCATGGTGTAGGGAGGGGATCAGGCTGCAAGAGTCAGGCTGCAAGAGGTTCCCATACAAGTATGTAATCTTCCGTTTCCTAGTAGCCACATTAAACAGAGAGAGACCAGGCATGTGAGAGGCCTGGTCCATCCCCAACACCACAAAAAGAAAGAAGAAAAACAAGTAAAATTAATTTTAACAATATATTTAATTTAAACCAGTATATCCAAAATATCATTCTGACCTGTAGTGATGCTAAAATTACTGACAAATTCTGTCTTCAAACCTGTCTTGGAAATCCCACGTGTGTTGACTCACAGCACATCTCCATTCAGACCACATTCCAAGGCTCAGCCACCTGCGGCCAGTGGCTGCTGACCTGGGCAGCACTAGAGTTAGCGTTAAACAGTGGAGGCTGCTGCCAGAATGTTCTGGTTTGAAGGTCTAGAGTTTTCCAGTGGAATCAGACAGAGACACAGCCACACTCCAATAGATGGTCACATGGCAAACACTGTCCTACCAGGTGCTGGCCCCAAGCAAGGACAGGGCCAGGGGTGCTGGCCGGCAGCAGCATGGTGTCCTCTGCACTCAGCATGGTGCAGGCTACTCCCTATTCCCCTGGGTGCCCCTTGATTTGTCCTTTCTGTGTCCTGCTGATGTCATTTCTTCAGTGACTTCCCTTTGCCCATTGTCCCTTGTTCAGAACCACTTGAAGGCCACCTCTGAGTGCCCTTCCTTGCCCTGCCCTGTACCCTGCTCAGACCCAGGAATGGGAGGGAAGCAGAACCCTGCCTTCATGTTCCTGTGGTGCTCTGGCCTGCCCCTCCCAGGGACCCTTGTCACAACCATGTTCTGGATCCGTCTGTCCTGAGGTGGCCGCCCCATGCATTGGCTTCCCCCAGAGGACAGTGACTTCTCTCTTTACCCCTCCAGGACTAGCAAGTAAACCAATGAGGGATCAAAAGGATGGAGCTTATCTTGCCTCCAGTTTAACTGAAAGAACAGAGACCATGACTTCCGCACCCACCATCAGTGTCTGTGCAGGGCTTGCTGAACAGCAGCCATGGGAAAAGCAGGGTCCTAGACGCCACCCCAGAATGGTTCCAGAAGGCCTGGCGAGAGCCCTCCAGCTGCATGCTTCTCATCCCTCTAAGAGATGCTCAGCACAGACAAGCTCAGAGATGCAGACCGTTTAACGAGGGGGAGACTAGATGTATAGAGAAACCTGATATTCGTACATATCACGCGGCTCGGGGCCCATGGGAAAGAAGTACTAATGTGATTTCACTTCACAGGTGTTCTCAGGTGTTCATTGTGTAGGGGACTTTTGATCCACTTGGTTAAAATGCAGCATTTATGAAGGGACATGGTAGGCAAGAAGGAGGAAAGCCTGGCGCCCCACCCCAAAGGGCCTTAAAGCCCCAGGTCGACACAGCCGTGTCCCAGGAGTGACCCAGAACACCATCCCTCGGGGAGAGGCCAGGACATCTGCATCCTCATGCCTCGTTCTTTTCCTTTGACAGGTCTCCCGTGATGGCCGGTGGGCTGTTTGCTGTGGATCGGAAGTGGTTCTGGGAGCTGGGCGGGTACGACCCCGGCTTGGAGATCTGGGGAGGGGAGCAGTATGAGATCTCCTTCAAGGTGAGCCAGTGCTCAGAAGCCCCTTCCCCTTGACTCTGCTCCTTGGCCCTGGGCCTGGCAGGCTGCCTCCTGGCATCTCGGACTCAGGGTTCTCAGGGTTCTGTGGCCCCTTTGCTCCTCAGGCGAAGATGCCAGGGTCCAGCGGGCCACTCCTTGTGGGCATGTGGGGGACAGGGTGGGGGTGCCGTGGGTGCATCCTCAGGCTGCCAAAGGCTGGTCTTGATGGTATTTGCCTTCCATCTCGTCTTAAGATTCTGAAATAAGACAAGCCCCCCTTCCAGTCAAGATGGCATGTCTGGGATTGAGATGCCCGCAGCCCGTGGTAGGGGAGGAGCCAGGAAGGCCACAGGATGCACAGGCCTAGAGGAACGCTGTGCTGAGAGTAGCTAGGTAGCCTCACAGGTTCCAAGTTGGCCTCTGGGTCACCCCTCTGAGTTCTCCTTTTGTACCTGTCACTGTAGGAGTTTGACATAGAGGCCAGAGGGTAAAAGCTCTAATTGAGGATTCAGAAAGACCTGAGTTCAAATCCCCATTCCAACACTCAGTAGCTTCCTGATTTCAAGCTTTCCTCATCTGAAGTAGAGGAACAATAATAAAAACCTACCTCACAGAGCTACAGTGAAGATGAACTGAGAGAATGTCTGGAGAGTGCTCAGCATATAACATGGGAACGTGGCCAGTGATTAATAATTGTAGACACACACTGTCAAAGGTGCCATGAATAAACATTTACCTCTTTGATCAGCCCATGGGCTGTAGAAACTCTTGGAGGTAAAGGAGTCACTAGTTAACTAGTAGCTAGTTAACTACTCAAACGTGAGTGCACACTCTCCTCTTTATTTGTGGGATTCCTTTGCATCATCAGGTGAAGAAGGCCAAGCCCTGTGAGACAGGTCAGCTTGTCCTGTGCCCTTGTGGTCCACCAGCCTCCAGCATGTTCAGAACCTGGCTAAGGCAGATCCCCAGCCCACAAGGATGGTCAGTGCCATCACTAGCTGACACCCGTGAACACACAACCCTGATGCCCCCTGAGCTGGGCAACAAGCAAAGGGCTAGCATCAGGTGGCCAAGATCAGATCCTCGCTCTGCCACTTCCTACCAGCTGTGTGATCCTGCACAAGGAAATCGCCTCACTGGGCCTCAGTTTCTGTTTCCATAAAATGGGTTTAGTGATGCTTTAAGCCTCATGGGTTGTTGAGAGGATTAATTTAGACCATGCTAATTAGGTGCTTTTAATAAATACCCTAAAGGTTACTATCATTATCAACCTACAATATAAGATGACTTATACAACACTGGTTAAGCAGGTCAGAACTGGGGAACATAATTTATTTTTGTACAGAGGATTGACCCCAGGGGTACTTTACCACTGAGCCACTTCCCCAGCCCTTTTTATTTTTTATTTTGAGACAGGGTCTCACTAAGTTGCTTAGTCTTGCTAAATTGCCAAGACTGGCCTTGAACTTGCAATCCTCCTTGATCAGCAGAAAAACAGCCACCTAGAGTGCTGCTGAAACATTATTTGGGTTTGAAAGGTAGTATGTGTCTGTTTTAACCTCCAGAGCTCTGAAGCTGTCCCTCTTGAGGACAGCAGCCTCCTCCAAAAGAAATAAAACAAATGTTAATATCTCAGGGTAACCGTCAACATATGTTATTTAAGAACCCTGATGGCACAAGCATCAACCAGTCAGAAAGGTCGCAGCCCCAAGCAATGTGCATCTGCTGTGGTGTGTGACAGCAGAGTGTCCCCCTGAGCAGAGCTGATAGGACAGGCCCTTTGCACATCCTGGCCCATTTCATCCTCCCAACAGCCAGGAAGGGTGGGATCCGTATTGCACCCACTTCACAGGGAGACATGGGGGGCTGAGACCACACGGTCAGAAGTACCTCAACTGGGGCCTGAACCCAAGCCCGCCTGACTCCAAAGTCCTAACCTGCTGTATTTGTCAAAACATCAGAGGAAAGCAATTGAGAGAGAAAGGAGCCTAAGAAAATGGCTGCTTGCCCTTTCTTCTCAGTTTTTTCTTCTTCTTAGGATTATTCCTAGTTTGCTTGAATATTCTGCAGTCTCTTAGTGAATTGAATTAGTGACAATTTAAGTCAGAAATAGCAAATAGGTTTTGTCTCAGACCAGCCAACTGGAGCATCGGTAGGGTTTGCTGCACTTGTGCGTTAATATGTATTCTGAGGCTGCATCCAGGCTTATCAGAAAGAGTATGGATTGATTAGTGATGTCTGCTTTGGTGTAGGTTTGGTGAGTGATGGCACATAGGTCATTGATTTAATATTCCTGACCCATGAAATCTAACTTTCCAAATATCATATTCTGCCGGGCATAAATATCACATTCTGCCGGGAATGGTGGCCCATGCCTGTAATTCCAGTGTCTCAAGAGGCTGAGCCAGGAGGATCACGAGTTCAAGCCCAACCTCAGCAATTTAGTGAGGCTGTAAACAACTTAGTAAGACACTGTCTCAAAATGCAAAAAAGGCTGGGGATGTTGTTCAGTGGCAAAGTGCCCCTGGGTTCAATCCCCAGTACCCGCCCCCCCCCAAAAAGGATCCCATTCCACAGGTACAGTGAAGACATACCCAAAATAGTTTGAACTGCACAGTTACCCAGTTGTCCATTAAATGCTGATTCATCAGGCATTCTTCTGTGTCAGTACCCAGAAATGGGCACATCCGAGTTGTGAATTCTTCTCAGGATTAAACTGCAGTAGGGTGGGATCAGCTTGTGTTTTATTTGCGCTGTATTCCAAGTATTTAAAGTATCGCCTGATGTGGAAAAGGTGCTTAATAAATACTTGTTGGTTGAATGCTCAGAGCATTTGGGCCACTGGCCAGAACCAGCTCCAAGCTCTGTGGTAGAAGTCCCCTTTCAGAAACTTCCTCTATGGAGAAGAGTCACAAGAGAAAGATGTGCACAGAGGAATCTAACCCCCAAAAGCTTTCATTCTGTGTATTTCAAAGACCCATCTAATGTTACTCATCAGGCAATCATAGTAGAACAAATGGCATTTTTCTTCACATAGTTTATTTACAAAAGGCTTGGTGATGAAGCCATATTGGAAATCTCTGGTCCAGGAGCGAGATGGAGACTGGCTCGTGTTCCCATTTGATCCAATTATGTCGGGCACTCTGGAGGGTGGGGAGGGAGACGCTGTAATGAGGAGGCTCCTGCGGTCTGGAAGGGACTGTTCTCCCTTGGCTCTGACTTTCCTGGCTCTGAGAACACTGCATCTGCCAGTGTGTCATGTCTCAGCCTCTGTAAAGGCCACCCGAGGCCAGGCGAGCATGAGAGCCCATCCATCCGTGGCAGCTCCTCGCTGAAACACAGTCTTCATTTTCAGCCAGAGCCAGGCACCTACCAAGGGCCAAATTCCCTCCGATTAATCTCTGCTAAGCTCCCTGTTCTTGGTGACAGAGTAAAGAGCCTGGGCTGAAAGACATGAGTGTATTTCCAGAAATTAAGATAAATCAATATTTGTCATCAGGGCAGATAGATTTAATATTTTGGCTCTGATTCCACACCAGCCTGTCTCTCCTGATGGGAAAACTCTAGAAAATACACCCCAAAGGTTCTGAAGTTTCTAGAAGAGCCACTAGCTCTTTCTCTTTCCTTCTCCCTCCACCTCCAACCCAGCTGAGCTTTGGTTTCCTAAAGGGGGGGTCACACTGTCTGAGTTCCCCCACTTGGAGGTTAGAGGTTAGACTCTTCCCAGTTTTAACGGTTCGGTGAATCTGGAACTCTGTAGCCTGGCCTCCCACTAGTGGAAAGCCCAGGTGCTATGCCCAGATGTCCACCTCACACAGGACTGTCCCCCACTGTTCACTCTTCCTGAAGCACCTTTCCTTAGTTTCAGCTCCTATGAGGAGCCTCCTTGCTGCCTAGAAACCATCCCAACGTTGGTCCTCACGTCTGCATGCACACATCATGGCTCAGAATGCCCTGGGTTTACCCAACCTCAAGATCTTCCTCTCTTCTCTGCTGGACTCTGGGCTACCTGGAGGCAGGAGGTGGGTCTCATCCACCTCCATATCTCCAATCTGGCTCAAGTAGTTGTTTAAGATACAGATGCTCCCCGACTTACAGTGGGGTTTTATCCTGAAAAAAAAAAAACATTGTAAATTGAAAATGTAAGTTAGAAATACATTTAATACACCTAACCTACCTATTACCCTAGCTGAGCAACACAGCACACTGGACTGTTTCCCCAGTGACCATGTGGCTATGTGGGAGCTGCGGCTCCCAGCTTCTGTCCAGCCCCATGGGAGAGGATCCTAGCACATATCGCTATACTAAGAAAAATATTCAAATTCAAAGTGCACTTTCCACTGAACGCCTCTCATTTTTGCATATTATAAGGTGGGGAAAAATCATAAAACAAGCTATCAGAGTGGAGTACTATCTATGATTGTTAGTGACATCACTGCGCTCCCTAGATAGACAGCACCATCTTGGGTTGTGCCATGTTGCGGGCAGGGTGTTCAGCAGGAAGACAGGGCCCTGGCTGTTTGTCTCTTCTCCATCCACCTGGAGAGCCCCAACCAATCACTCCACCTCCCTGGCCCTCACATCCTGAGGGGGTCCTTCCTCCCCCAGGAGACAGGGTAGAGTAGGCTGCTGTGGGGAAAACCCTTTGGCTTACACAGGTACAAGGGTAGTTTGGGTTTGAGAGGGCAGTGGCAAGATGAGCAGAAAGGGGACTGATTGCACCTTGTCCCCAGGAGGCCAGGACTAGAATGTCTTCACCTACAAGACTCAGGAGAAAGAATCCAAGCAGAGCCACAGCACCTAACTAGACTAAGAAAAATGTGTGCCCTGGGGCAGTGCACATTGACATTGCATCTTTTGCGAGTAGCAAAATTTGTTACATTTTGGAAAATCCATTGCATTTCAGAATAAGCACATTCTTTGACCTAAAATTCCATGCCCAGAAATTCCAAGAAAGACAACGCATAGGTGAGCAAAGAACTAGGTAGGAGCTATTCGCTAGAATGTTACTTACAACTTGGTTAGATCAAAAAAGACCTCTTGCATATATCAAATTAAAATAATGGGCTGGGGATGTGGCTCAAGCGGTAGCGCGCTCGCCTGGCATGCGTGCGGCCCGGGTTCGATGCTCAGAACCACATACCAACAAAGATGTTGTGTCCACCGAGAACTAAAAAATAAATATTAAAATTCTCTCTCTCTCTCTCTCTCTCTCTCTCTCTCTCTCTCTCTCTCTCTATCTATCTATCTCTCACTCTCTCTCTTTAAAAAAAATTTAAAAAAAATAAAAAATAAAATAATCCTTAAAAAAACGTATGTACACTTCCTTAGCAGATAAATATGTTAGGGCACATATAAACAATGGACTATTACATAAAAGAAGTTAGATGCCTCCAAAATTAAGTTTTAAAAGATAACTGAAAAAATAGTGTGTGCATATAAGCACACACACACACACACACACTGCGCCATTTTTGCCAAGCACTGCGCCATTTTTGTGTGTGTGTAAAATTTTACTGAAGCATAGTATGTATACAGAAAATTGCTCAAAATATCAAGTGTACAGCCCATTAATTTTTTAAATGAATATATCCACACAACCAGTACTCAGATCAAGAAATAGAACATCAGAGAGAATATTTGTCCTTTGATTTTTTGGGGACTGGCTTATTTCACTTAGCATGATACTCTTCAGTTCCCTCCATTGACCAGCAAATGCCATAATTTCATTCTTCTTTATGGCTGAGTAATTTTCCATTGTGTGTGTGTGTAGATAGATAGATAGATAGATAGATAGACAGACAGACAGACTGACCAACCGACCACATCTTTTTTAATCCATTCATTTCCTTGTAGGGCACCTAGGTTGGTTCCGTAGTGTAGTTATTGTGAATTGAGCTGCTGTAAACATTGAAGAGGCTGTGTCACTGCAGTATGCTGATGCTAACCCACAACAAGGGAGGGGAAGATTAGAAGTTTACTGGACTAGACAAAGGGGAATGAAAGGAAGGGAGGAGGGATGGGAGTAGGAAAGACAGTAGAATGAATCGGACATCTTTTCTTCTATACAAATACACAATCAATGTAACTCCACATCATATACAACCATGATAATAGGATCCTGATTGGAAAGTTATATTTATTCTGTGTATGTATGTCAAAATACACCCTCTACTGTCATGTTGAACAATTTTTTTTTTATTGGTTGTTCACAACATTACAAAGCTCTTGACATATCATATTTCATACATTAGATTGAAGTGGGTTATGAACCCCCAATTTTACCCCAAATGCAGATTGCAGAATCACGTCGGTTACACATCCACAATTTTACATAATGCCCTATTAGTAACTGTTGTATTCTGCTACCTTTCCTATCCCCTACTATCCCCCCTCCTCCCCTCCCATCTTCTCTCTCTACCCCATCTACTGTAATTCATTTCTCTCCTTGTTTATTTTCCCATTCCCCTCACAACCTCTTATATGTAATTTTGTATAGCAATGAGGGTCTCCCTTCATTTCCATGCAATTTCCCTTTTCTCTCCCTTTCCCTCCCATCTCATGTCTCTGTTTAATGTTACTATTTTCTTCCTACTCTTCCTCCCTGCTCTGTTCATAGTTGCTCTCGTTATATCAAAGAAGACATTTGGTATTTGTTTTTTAGGGATTGGCTAGCTTCACTAAGCATAATCTGCTCTAGTGCCATCCATTTCCCTGCAAATTCCATGATTTTGTCATTTTTTGGTGCTGTGTAATATTCCATTGTGTATAGATGCCACATTTTTTTATCCATTCATCTATTGAGGGGCATCTGGGTTGGTTCCACAGTCTAGCTATTGTGAATTGTGCTGCCATGAACATCGATGTGGCAGTATCCCTGTAGTATGCTCTTTTAAGGTCTTCAGGGAATAGTCCGAGAAGGGCAATAGCAGGGTCAAATGGTGGTTCCATTCCCAGCTTTCCCAGGAATCTCCAAACTGCTTTCCAAATTGGCCGCACCCATTTGCAGTCCCACCAGCAATGTACAAGTGTACCCTTTTCTCCACATCCTCGCCAGCACTTGTTGTTGTTTGACTTCATAGTGGCTGCCAATCTTACTGGAGTGAGATGGTATCTTAGGGTGGTTTTGATTTGCATTTCTCTGACTGCTAGAGATGGAGAGCATTTTTTCATGTACTTGTTGATTGATTGTATATCCTCCTCTGAGAAGTGTCTGTTCAGGTCCTTAGCCCATTTGTTGATTGGGTTATTTGTTATCTTATTGTCTAATTTTTTGAGTTCTTTGTATACTCTGGATATTAGGGCTCTATCTGAAGTGTGAGGAGTAAAAATTTGTTCCCAGGATGTAGGCTCCCTATTTACCTCTCTTATTGTTTCTCTTGCTGAGAAAAAACTTTTTAGTTTAAGTAAGTCCCATTTGTTGATTCTTGCTATTAAATCTTGTGCTATAGGTGTCCTATTAAGGAATTTGGAGCCCGACCCCACAATATGTAGATCGGAGCCAACTTTTTCTTCTATCAGACGCAGAGTCTCTGATTTGATATCAAGCTCCTTGATCCATTTTGAGTTAACTTTTGTGCATGGCGAGAGAAAGGGATTCAGTTTCATTTTGTTGCATATGGATTTCCAGTTTTCCCAACACCATTTGTTGAAGATGCTATCCTTCCTCCATTGCATGCTTTTAGCCCCTTTATCAAATATAAGGTAGTTGTAACTTTGTGGATTAGTCTCTGTGTCCTCTATTCTATACCATTGGTCCACCCGCCTGTTTTGGTACCAGTACCATGCTGTTTTTGTCACTATTGCTCTGTAATATAGTTTGAAATCTGGTATCGCTATACCGCCTGATTCACACTTCCTGCTTAGAATTGCTTTTGCTATTCTGGGTCTTTTATTTTTCCATATGAATTTCATGATTGCTTTATCTGTTTCTACAAGAAATGCCGTTGGGATTTTGATTGGTATTGCATTAAACCTATAGAGAACTTTTGGTAATATCGCCATTTTGATAATGTTAGTTCTGCCTATCCATGAACAGGGTATATTTTTCCATCTTCTAAGATCTTCTTCTACTTCTCTCTTTAGGGTTCTGTAGTTTTCATTGTATAAATCTTTCACCTCTTTTGTTAGGTTGATTCCCAAGTATTTTATTTTATTTTTTTTAGGATATTGTGAATGGAGTGTTTTTCCTCATTTCCGTTTCAGAAGTTTTGTCGCTGATATACAGAAATGCCTTTGATTTATGCGTGTTGATTTTATATCCTGCCACTTTGCTGAATTCATTTATTAGTTCTAGTAGTTTCTTTGTAGACCCTTTTGGGTCTTCTAGGTATAGAATCATGTCATCCGCAAATAGTGATAATTTAAGTTCTTCTTTTCCTATTTTTATGCCTTTAATTTCTTTTGTCTGTCTAATTGCTCTGGCTAGTATTTCAAGGACTAAATTAAATAGAAGTGGTGAGAGAGGGCATCCCTGTCTTGTTCCAGATTTTAGAGGGAATGCCTTCAACTTTTGTCCATTCAGAATGATGCTAGCCTGAGGCTTAGCATAGATAGCTTTTACAATGTCAAGGTAAGTTCCTGTTATCCCTAGTTTTTCTAATGTTTTGAACATAAAGGGATGCTGTACTTTGTCGAATGCTTTCTCTGTGTCTATCGAGATGATCATATGGTTCTTATCTTTAAGTCTATTGATGTGGTGAATAACATTTATTGATTTCCGTATATTGAACCATCCTTGCATCCCAGGGATGAATCCTACTTGATCATGGTGCACAATTTTTTTGATGTGTTTTTGTATTCGATTCGCCAGAATTTTATTGAGGATTTTTGCATCTAGGTTCATTAGAGATATTGGTCTGTAGTTTTCTTTCTTTGAGGTGTCTTTGTCTGGTTTCGGAATCAGGGTGATGTTGGCCTCATAGAATGAATTTGGAAGAGCTCCCTCTTTTTCTATTTCCTGAAATAACTTGAAAAGTATTGGTATTAATTCTTTTTTAAAGGTTTTGTAAAACTCCGCTGTATACCCATGCGGTCCTGGGCTTTTCTTGGTTGGTAGTCTTTTGATGGCTTCTTCAATTTCATCCATTGATATTGGTCTGTTCAAATTGTGTGTATCCTCCTGACTCAGTCTGGGCAAATCATATGACTTAAGAAATTTATCGATGTCTTCACTATCTTCTATTTTATTGGAATATAGGTTTTCAAAATAATTTCTAATTGTCTTCAGTATTTCTGTAGCATCTGTTGTGATATTGCCTTTTTCATCCCGTATGTTAGTAATTTGAGTTCTCTCTCTTCTTCTATTTCTTGCCTTCTGCTACATTTGCTGTTGGTTTGCTCTTCCTTTTCTAGGGCTTTGAGATGAAGTGTGAGCTCATTTATTTGATGGTTTTTTCTTTTTTTGAGGAATGACCACCAGGCGATGAATTTCCCTCTTAAAACTGCTTTCATTGTGTCCCATAGATTCCGATATGTTGTGTCTGTATTTTCATTTATCTCTAAGAATTTTTTTATTTCCTCCTTTATGTCTTCTGTAACCCATTGATCATTCAGTAACATATTGTTCATTTTCCATGTGATGTAGGATTTTTCCTTCCTTCTTTTATCATTGATTTCCAGTTTCATTCCATTATGATCAGATAAAATGCATGGTATTATCTCCACCCCTTTATATTTACTGAGGGTTGCCCTATGGCATAATATATGGTCTATTTTTGAGAAGGATCCATGTGCTGCTGAGAAAAAAGTATATCCATTTGATGATGGTTGATATATTCTATATATGTCAGTTAAGTCTAGGTTATTGATTGTGGTATTGAGTTCTATAGTTTCTTTATTCAACTTTTGTTTGGAGGATCTGTCCAATGGTGAGAGAGGTGTGTTGAAGTCACCCATAATTATTGTGTTGTGGTCTATTTGATTCTTGAACTTGAAGAGAATTTGTTTTATGAATGTCGCAGCACCATTATTTGGTGCATAAATATTGATAATTGTTATGTCTTGTTGGTGAATGGTTCCTTTTAACAGTATATAATGTCCTTCCTTATCCCTTTTGATTAACTTAGTCTTGAAGTCGATTTTATTCGATATGAGGATGGCCACCGCTGCTTGCTTACGAGGACCGTGTGCGTGGTATATTTTTTCCCATCCTTTCACCTTCAGCCTGTGTATGTCTTTTCCAATCAGATGTGTCTCCTGGAGGCAGCATATTGTTGGATTTGTTTTTTTAATCCATGATACCAGCCTATGTTGCTTTATTGGAGAGTTTAAGCCATTAACATTCAGAGTTACTATTGATATATGGTTTGTACTTCCAGCCATGTTTGATTATTTATCCTTTTTTTAAAAAATTTAGTTTGTTTCTCCATGATTATCTTTCCCCACGGCCTCTGTCTTTACCAATGCACTTCCCACTGATGGTTTTGGTTATTGTTTTTCATTTCTTCCTCGTGTAGTGTTTTGCTCAAAATGCTTTGCAATGCTGGTTTTCTGGCTGCAAATTCTTTTAACTTTTGTTTATCATGAAAGATTTTTATTTCGTTGTCATACCTGAAGCTTAATTTTGCTGGATACAGAATTCTTGGTTGGCATCCATTGTCTTTCAGTATTTGAAATACATTGTTCCATGACCTTCTTGCTTTCAGCGTCTGTATGAAAAATCCGTTGTTAACCTTATTGGTTTACCCCTGAATGTAATCTGTCTCCTTTCTCTTGTAGCTTTTAATATCTTCTCTTTGTTCTGTATATTGGATATCTTCATAACAATGTGTCTTGGCGTTGGTCTACTGTGATTTTGTGTGCTCGGTGTCCTGTATGCATCTTCAATTTGCATATCTGTTTCCTTTTTTATTTCTGGAAAGTTTTCTGTAATTATTTCATTCAGCAGGTTACTCATTCCCTTGGTTTGAATCTCTGTACCTTCTTCTATCCCGATGACTCGTAAGTTTGGTTTTTTTATGTTATCCCATAACTCTTGGATGTTTTTCTCGTGATTTTTTACCAGCCTTTCTGAGTTGGCTAGACCCTTTTCAAGATGATATATTTTGTCTTCATTATCTGACGTTCTGGCTTCTACTTGCTCCACTCTGTTAGTGATACTCTCAATTGAGTTTTTAATTTGGTTTATCGTTTCCTTCATTTCTAGAATTATTGTTTGATTATTTTTTATAATCTCTATCTCCTGATAAAGATGCTTAACTTCTTCTTTTATCTGTTTATGTAATTCATTCTCAATGTGTTCTTTTGCTGCTTGAATTTGCTGTCTTCTATCCTCTTTAAGGTTCCATTCCATCTGTCTAAAGTGTTCCTTGAGTTCTTTATATGACCATTTTTCTGATGACTCTAGGTCCTCCTGAATATTTAGGCTGTCCTGCATTGTTTGTACTCCTTTTCTTCCTTGCTTTTTCAAGTTTCTCATGTTACTTCTTGTTCTGTTTGACTGCTGAGTTACTGTTTACTCCTACAAATTTATTTGATGCTTGGGAGGAAAGGTATTAGAAGGGAAGGGAAGAAGTCACTAAAGAGAATGAGAGTAAGCAGGTAGAATTCAAGGAAGAGGGAATAAGAAAATTGAAAAGAAATGAAAAGACAAAAGAAGAAAAAATAGGAAATAAAAAAAGAAAAAATTTTTAAAAAATAATAATAAAAAAATTAAAATTAAAATTAGAAGAAAAAAATTAAAAAAAAATTGTAAAAAAAATTTAAAAAACAACAAGAAAGAAAAATGAAAATGAAAGAAAAAACCCAAATCAAAAAAAAAAAAAGAGAGAAAAAAAAAAACTAATAAATGCAGTCTTAGAGTTTGATTAACTTCTCTTCCGGTAGGTGGCGCTGTGCCTACCAGGCCAAGTTTCTCCTGTCAATACGCGGGGAACCAATCGCTGTGCAGCAGCTCCTCCTCCCAGACTGGGCGAGTCTCCAATCCTGAGTGCCTAGGGCCTCCTCTTGTGTCTAGTCACTTCCCACTTTTCCTCTAGCCAGGCCCCTCTCACGGGTGCCGCTCACCACAATACTGGCTACACGCCAGGTCTGCTGCTCCCGGGAGCCCTGTTTTCATGAACGACTGGGCACATTCTCCCTGTTTGCCATTCCCTCAGACCCTAAGTTTGTAGAGCTTGGGGCTGAGAATCCTCAGCGAATTTTACTTGCCCTCTGGTAGCCACACCTCCAGTAGCTGGTGCAAGAGACCTCAGCTGTCAGCACTCGTGGGAGCGGTAGCCGGGAGTTCCGCGCCACGGGTCCCTTGGTCTGGCTATCGTGCTCACGGGAGAGCTGGGAGGGGCCCTTACGGGGAGCTGGGAGGGGCCCTTAAGGTTTCCCCGATGTGTGGAGAGGAAAGGCTAGGGAATTACACACCTGTAGCCGCAGGTTTCAATGAAGTTATCTCCTCCGCCACAGTCTGGTGACGTCAGTTCTCTGCCATGGTGGTATCTCTTGCAAATGGTGACAGTTCATTTCCCTTTGCCGAGTGACCAATGCAACGGGTGGGTCCTTACTGTCTCTCCCAAGCCCCGTTTCAAACCTGTGGCCACTACCTATGAAGGCTCGGTAGGCATTTACCTCCGTAGGAACAGAAGGGCCGACCAGTTGTTTCAGCCGGATGGATTAGTGCTGAGTCACAGCTGTTTGTCTGCAGGAAGCAGGCGAATGGGAGCTTGAATTCAGCCGATCCGGGCTCAGTGTGTGTTCTGAGAGGCCCAGACTGTTTGCCCCAGATGCACGTCAGTTCAGCATTGCCTAGTGATCCTGAGCAAACAGAATTTATATTGTTTATGACTCCCTATGCCCGCACAGCTGAAGAGGTCAGAGACTTGATCTCTCTGCGCCCGCCGCCATGTTGGAATCCGATCCAAATTTTTAAAAATGAAAGAAATAGAACGTCAGCCTCGGTAGTCTCCCACATCCTCTTAGGGACTATGCCGATATTGGTCCCCACATCTGCATGCACCCAGCATGGCTCAGAATACCCTGTTTTTACCCAACCCCAAGACCTTCCTTTCCTCCCTGCTAGACTCTGCGCTCCCCCTCCCCTTCCCACTGGCATGGCTCCCATCCTCAGAAGCTCCCCTGGCAATACTTTCATTCTCTATCCTCTCCAGTTTATAGGTGAGCAAACTGAGACTTGGGTGAAATCACTTCCAAAAAGGTCTTGTCCCTAGTGACCATCAGGGGTAAGAAGGCTGGAGAGAACAGCTGTCCCTGTCCACCTGATGATGTGCTTCTGTAACACTGCGTGTGTTCATAATAAATACGTATCACTTCCATGATGAGGAAAAAAGTCAGGAAGTTAAGCAACTAAGAAGGAAAACGTTTGGTTTCTCAGCCCTCCTCACCCACCCTCCTCACATACATTCCAACGCGTGGTTTGAGCCATTTGCAATCTCGGGGATGCGATTCCCCTAAGTCAGGCCATATCAGGGGTGTGGCAGAGAAGACTCCAGGGAAGGCCTAGGCCCTGCTAAGTGTACCCAGGCAAGATTGCTATAGGGGACAGGGTGCCCCACTGTCCTTGGAGAGATGGAGATGGATCCAGGTCGTGGAGCAGGAATGAGAGGGAAGGAAGCCACCTGAGAGTTAAAGGCGAGGAGAGGACATAAGTCAGGAAGGTCACTGAAGCTTGTTCTAAAGGGCAAACTATAGAGGCCTGAAGCCTCAGGGTAAGTGAGGGTTTGCTTGGCTTAACACTGATAAAGTCACCAAAAAGGTAGCCCATTCCTAGACTGTCTCCAACAGATCCAAAATGAAAATAGTCACTAAAACTGTCTCAGAATTTTCTCCCATAAAACTCAACAGCATTAGCCATGAGGTTTAGAGGTACGTGCCTGGAATCCCAGCAACTTGAGAGGCTGAGGCAGAAGTTTGAGGCCAGCCTGGGCAACTTAGCAAGACCCTGTCTCAAAATAAAAAATAAAAGGGACTAAGGTTGTAGGTCAGTGGTAGAGAGCCCCTGGGTTTAATTTCCAGTATGGGGTGGGGGGCAAAAGCCTCAGTGGTGTCAAGAGGATCCAGTGAAATAGAGTGGCAATACACACCCCGGAAGCTGGTCAAGTGTGATATTGCAACCTGGTGCTCAGAGGGGTTAGGTGACTGGACCAGAGCTTCCCAGCCAGAAGGTGGCAGTGCCAGGGCTAAATTCCAGGTGTCCTGGCTCTAAGCCCAGGACACATCTCCTTCCACCTGGTGGGAGGGATAGAGAGAGGCAGCTGTTACAGGCAGGGCTCAGCGGTCAGGACCAGCTCTGAGGAGCCCTTAAGCTGCTGCGCAGGAGGGAGAGATGACTTCCAAAGGCAGCCCACGTGGAAGAGAGCAACCTGGGCCACCTCCTTAGCACCCATATGGCAATGCACTTCCCTGTCCTTGTCACCATCCTCTTCCAGCGTTCTGCATCTCCAGCCAGCTGCGGCATCACTGCCAGGACCCTAGTGCCCCCTCCTTTCCTCCCTGGGGTGTGAGCATGCTGAAAACACTGCGGTGTGCACATTTCTGGCCAGGGCCACTTACACCCGTCTTTCCAGGATCTGTCTTCTGGGAACGGGGATGGCATTCTGCTCCGACTCCCAGCAAGCCTTTTGAAATTCAATGAGTGTCCATCTCTCCCCCTGCTCCTCCAAGGGAAATGGCTCAAAGGCCCACGGATCCTCTTCCCTGCAGAACTCCCGAACCACACACGGGGCTCAACATGCTAGGGCTCTTCAAGGCTAAAAATGGTAATAATAATTTCTTCAAAGTGCATTTCAAGAACTAAATGAGATAATATGTTTAATTGGTCTGGAGCTGGACAAAAAGGAAGCACGTGACAAATGGTGGATGTGTGGTCATGACTCTTGTTAGGTAACGAGGCAGAACAGGGAGGAATCAAGTCCATGGGCCTGGGTTCTAGTGCAGCCACGAATAGCCGGTTGCTTGAGAAAATGACGTGACCTCTTCTTTTGTAAAATGCGGACTGAATAGTAGTGCGCTTGTGAGCATGGTATTATAAATACACTGTAGGCTTAGCTCAGAGCCTAGAACATAACAAATGATCAATGAATGGTAGCTGTCAGTGTCCGCATCATTGCAGTTTTTTTGTGATCGCACTGGTGGCAGGAAGACAGGAGTGGAAAGAGCTTTGAGGCTGGCAAGACAAAGGTGGAGGCTCTGGCTCCAGGCCCAGCTCTGGAACAGACTCTCAGGAAGACCTTCGCCTGAGCTTTATGTCCTCATCTACAAAGGGACACTAGTAATCCCAAATTCACAGGACAGTTAAGAGGTGTCACGTGAACTGTCAGAAACACTCAACCTGAGGAAGACTGCCACTACTCCAGGATGCAGTGATGCTCAAGTGTGGTTCCTGGACAAGCAGCATTAGCAGCACCTGGGAACCTGCAGGCATTGGTGTGTGTGACCAGGCTGTACCCAGGCTGCTGAGGCAGATGCTAGGGTGGGGCCTGGCCATCTGTGTTTTAATGAGCCCTTCAGGTTCTTCTGATGCTCACCCAAGCTGCAAAGAATAGGTAGGGTCTGTACAGAGCAGATGCTCAGGCTTGGATATGGAATGACAGTGGAAATGGGCAGGTTGGTGGGCAGGTTGGCCAACAGGTTCCAGCACTTTCTGCCAGCTTTCAAGGTTCTACATCATTGGGTCCACCCTGGGCAGCTGGTTTCTGTTCCATTTCTTCCAATGGAGTTTTAAAGCAAGCTGATTGATGACCGGGGTCATATGACTGGATGAAAGAGTTAGCTGATGTTTGCACTGGGCGGAGATGTTGATGGGAAGAAAAGCAGATGTGCACCCAGGTCAGAGAATTGAGCAGCGTGCAGCTGATTCTCAGCAGCATCCTCACGTGGGGCCCTGGGATGCAGAGAGGGTAGGAGGAACAGGAACTGGGCAGAAGTCAAGGGTGCTGCTGTGTTCTGCAAGCAATGCAAGTGCTGCTACAGGTCCACGTTGGGTTAGGAGCCACCGTGGGCATTAAATGGGAGGGCACAGGCTCCCTGGAGATCTCAGATCTTCCTGGTTCTGGGAAACCCACCAGATTTCATTCCGGGTTCTGTGCTAAGGAAGCCTGGAGCAGGTACTTGATTTCAGAGGGCCTCATTTTACTCCTATGTAGAAGGGTGTGGTGGCACCTCCTTGCTGGGCTGCTGTGAGATGCCGCGTTTCCAAACAGGAGCCAAAACCTAATGTAAGGCAAACACCCCATTCGTTGAGGCTGGTTAACCATAAACAGAGAGAATGTTAAAATATTCCTTCCTTTTTTTTTTCAGTACTGGGAATTGAACCCAAGAGCACTTTACCACAGAGCTACATCCCCAGCCCTTTTTATTTTATATTTTGAGACAGTGTCAGGCTGACCTTGAATTTGCAATCCTCCTGCCTCGGCTTTCCAAGTTACTGGCATTACAGGCATGTGTCACAGTGTCTGGCAAAATAGTCAAAGATTTAATTATTAATTTATATCTGAATTTATATCTGAAAACCATATTCTGTAAAAATAATATATAATTTAGAAGTTAATTAAAATTGGTTTTAAAACTAAAATAAAACTGTTCTTTTCTACTGTTTTCTTTTTTCCCAACAGTATCTAGTAACCATTATAAATATCCAAAACTAGCATGGATGAGGTGTCATTTGATGCCAGTGAGACTTCTTGGAAACAACATCTTCTTGTTCATAATGAATACATTTAAAATAATATGAGTTTCTTTTCTGGGGGAATTGTGTGGTGTGCCCTCAGCACCCACACCAGCTGCCGTGTGTCCAAGTGACTCCATGTAGACAGCACACGGGGTCCTCTGACTTCTTCCACATGCCTCAATTCAGCCCACTACCCACTACCACCTTAGGAGGTAGCAGGCATGGTCCTTTTCCCATTTTATGGATGAGGAAACTGAGGCTTTCACACATACAAAATTTGCTTAAGAGCTTGGATTGGATTAAACCTCAGTGCTGTCAACTCCAGAGCTGAGCTCATAACCACCACCCTAGGTGCCTCCAAAGCACACAGCTAATGCCAAATAATTGGTGGCAATTATTATCATATTATTTTCTCCAAGTGCAACTGATTAGGGCTGGAACTCCACAGGGGTCCTCAGATGAGATGCCAACTGCTACAGACCTGGCTGGCTGCCGGTCTTCTCCCTGTCGTGCGCTAGCAGGGGCTGTGCCATTCCTGGTCAGTTTCCAGGCAGCCATTTCCTGACAGGTTCACCCAGCCCCTGCTTGCCGCATTCCCCTCTGTGGGACGCCCCCTCACGCCCCCTCTCGGGTCCCTTTGTGATCTCCTGAAGCACATCACCACCCGTCTCTTTCCTCCTTGGTTTAGGAGATAAGAGCGAGTAATTGTCTTTTATAGACACTGCAATGAAGCCTGTCATCACACAAAAGAAGTTTGCTAATAAAATAAATCACAGCAGCAATGGAAATGAATGGGGAGCAGCTTTTACAATTAGATTTGTACTTGTCTAGTGGCATGGTCCTTCTGTGAGAAGACGGCTCCTCCTCCCAGGAAGTAAAAGGGTCAGGGTGGGACAACAGGACTCCAGAGGGGGAGGGAGGTGGGAAGGAGCTGGGAGGGGGATGCTGGCTGGCACCAGGCAAAACATGCCACAAGAAGAGAGGCTGCAAAAATGTCACCTCTGTGGCCTGCATTTGTTCCCATCTCAAACTTGATGGGTTCTATGCCAGTTGGAACCTGGCAGCAGCCCATACTACAGCTCCCTTCTCTCTGCCACCAGCTGGACCGCCTGCCAGCGGATGAAAGGACAATGCCTTGGATGGCCAGACCCCAAATGGCACCCGGTGACTTTGGCCCACCCACCTGGCCCCATCAGGCCCTGTTATTTCCAGAGTTTGCCACCAAGTCAGCTGGGAAACTGGACCAGGGGAGAGGAAACCCAGTGGTGTTGGACGGAAGGGCAACACTGCATGAGTTCAAGATGGTGGTGTTCCTCCTGCTATAAGTAGAAATGACTCACGATCATCTGGATTGCTGGGGCCCAAGCTTTAAGCTCAGTGCCTTGTGTGAGTTGTCTCTAGGCACTGAACTACAGCCCCAGGTCCCCGGTCCTTGAATTTTTTAAGTAAAGGGGAAAAAAATGTTTCCTCCTACGTTGTCCACAGCCTTGGAAATGACTGTCCACACCCAGGGGGGGAGTGAGGCCCCCAGGCTGAATGACTTACCCAAGGTCCATGGCTGGCCTGGGAGCATTAGGACCTGAGCGTGGGTGGGGCTGCAGTGTGTGCTCACTGTGGCCACTCCTCGGTTGTCTGGGTCTCCAATGGCCATTGCTTTGCCATGAAGGAAGGGAGGGGCCTGGGGATTCACAGAGTGACCTAGACCCTGGGCAGATCTGCAAGGCCTGGGCCCTGGGACCAGCTGCCCGCTCCCCACCCCAAGGCAGGTGGCCACACCACCCTGCCTCTGTCATTCATCTCCCTGGAAAGAGAGGCCCCCTCCCCAGCCAGTCTCAGGACCCTCTCTCTCCAGTGGGAGAGTTGAGAGTTGTTTGTCACAAGAGGAGGTGACCCAGTGATGACTGTGACAGTGACATGTTTTCTGGCTTCCCGCTTCACCCAAGACAAAATCCAGTCAGGATCCAGCCGGAAAGAGATGGAAATGGGACCTTGTATCCAAGAAAGAGCAAAACCTGCTTCAGGCCCAAGACACAGGGCATTTCCTCGGGATTCGAAAGCATCCATGACAAAAAGACTCACCCTTCTCTCTGGTCAGCTCCTTGTCCCCAAGGGTGGCATCAGTGTTCACTCATCTGCTCCTCTGTGAACTCTGCAGGGACAGGATACGTGGCTGGTATGGGCAGAGCACTGTGCTAGACACTGGGGATCTGATGGCGAAGATGTCACATGAGCCCCCTGCCCACACTGACCTGAGGCTAGGGGTTTGCAGAGAGGCTGGTAAGGACTCTCACATCAAAGTGACAAAGCCATCTTAAACTGGTAGTAGCCAGGAAGAAGGCTGGGGACTGTCTTCATCATGACTAGACCCAGGTCTCCAACAGGTGTCCGTCTCCCTCTCCACCCTCCCTCTGTGTCAGCTAGATCCCAGGCAGGTCCCCCTTCACTGTGTGGGGGCAGAGATGGCCACTGGCAGCTTCAGCACAGGGTCCCCTTTGTCCTCCATCCCAGAAAAAAAAAAAAAAAAAAAAAACATGGTTCTCTCAGATGAAGCACCCATAAAGTGCACTATCACTGCTGGATATAGTGACACACACCTGAGATCCCAGCCACCTGGGAGGCTAAGGCAAGTTTGAGGCCAGCCTTACCAACCTAGAGGCCCTCAGCAACTTAGTGAGACCCTGTCTCAAAATACAAAATAAAAAGGGGCTGGGGATGTGGCTCAGGGTTATGCACCCCTGGGTTCCATCCCCACATTGCTCTGCCTTACGCCTACTTCAGAGCCCACAAGGCTGAGCGCTGCAGCTGGCCCCCTGGTCCTAGGGCCCCAGGCAGAGCAGCCGAGGGGACAGTCCCCAGAACAAAGAAGGTGTGCAGGATAGGGAAAAACGACACATGCCAATTACAGGGGGATCAGATCTGAGGGGCCACTATGTGGATAATTAAGATTGCACCCCCAATAAAAAACAACAGAGGCCAAGTGCAGGCACTGTGTGTGCCCATAAAGGATGATGCCCACATCAGGCAGAGGGAGAAGTCTATGGCATGAGCCAGGCTGTCAGAGGGAGGAGTGTGGTGGGCAAGAAATGGGTGGAGTGAGAGAGGGTGGAGGCTGCATGGACAGCAAACGCCACCATGTTGACATCTGTGTATGAGATACTGTGGGTGGCCTGCGCTGGAGTGCTCCCAAAGGACTCAGGGTGGGGAAGCAGATTTAGATGAACAACTGTCTGTCTCTCTAGAGGGCCTTTACATTGAGTCTGCCCCAGTGCATTGTGTCCTGAGCAAGGGAGCCATGGCATCAACCCAGCACCGGAAGCCAGGACTCCCCCTGGGCTCCATGCATCTGTGGAACCTGAGAACATGTTGGATGCCTGAAACCTTTAGGCAGATCAAGGTCACCCTGGTTCCTCAGGAACCTCCAGGCTGATGGTCAGTGTGGTCAGGGCCAAGGGATCCAGAAGTCTTGGCAAAGAGGCTTTGAAAATGGATCACCCGTTGGTACAAAAACTCCCCTGCCAGACACAGCTGGAGACGCAGCCTCGTTAGCTAATGCAAGCTTAATATGGAGCCAAGGAAGTGAACGCCAGCCCACTCAACTGCCCAGGAGACAGTCAAAAATCGAGTCCCCCCTCCTGCTCCGCCGGCTCTACCACCAAGAGGCAGAAGGCAGCCCAGCAGCAACCCGGCAGTCTCCACCAGACAAAGGGACACTTCCACATCAATCTCTTTGTACAAGGGAAGAGTTATTGTTATGGGATCCTGGCACCTGATCAATATCTCCGGCTTTGAAAATAAACTTCTTGGCTTGGCCTTGACATTAATCTACCATCAGGATCCCATTATCTTGAAGCCAATGTTCTGTTCTATTGACTTGCTCAATTTTTTTTTCCTCCCCCAAGATCAGAATGTAATTGCGTCCCTCCAGGCAGCACCTTCGACTAATGCTGCCCCACGAAGACCCCTCTGTATGGGGCTGGGTACATCTGAGCTGGGGATGGAGACAGCAGGAAGTAGCAGAAAGCCCCTTATATGTGAACCACTGGCAGAACAGCCCCGCTAAGTCCCAGAGTCATCGGGACACAGGCCCAACCCCCAATGCCCCCTCAAGCAGTTCAAGCTTTAAAAGAGGCTCTTTTGCACGGAATTGGGGTTGTGGATGTCTCCACGTCTGCCCAGATCCAGCCGGTCTCACCATGGCCACAGCCTCCCCTCCCAAAGGCCATGAAGGCCTCAAATCTAGACGACTGTCACCAGAGCCTCTGAAGCCTTCACCACCGCAGGCCTGCACCCTCCGTGGCCTTCTCTACCCCACAGTCACCACCTTGCTTTGCCGTTCAATAGCACACATCGTCATAAGAAACTGTCCCTGTGTTGCCTGCCTGTTGCCACCAGACAACATTACCCTAGACATGCATCTTAACATACAGAACCATTACTGTCTCCTAGTTGCTTTGGGTCTGGAGTTTGGAAGTGGCCTTGCTGGATAGTTCTGGCTCAGGTCTACCATGAGGTTGTAGTCAGGAAATAAGCCAGGGTCACCTGCAGGCTTCACTAGGACTGGAACATCCACTTCTAAGATGGCACACTGGCGTGACTGGCACTTGGGCCTGGTTGGTGGGAGACTCAGCTGTCCCTACATGGACCTCTTTCCCCCACCCCATGCCAAGATTGAACCCAGAGCCGCACACATGCTAGGAAAACGCTCTACCACTGCCCCAAAGAGATGTATCTCTTAGCTCCTCCGAGCCTCAGTTTCTGCATCTGTAAAATGGCCCCCTGCCCAGTATCTAAGCCGTCGGCTGTCTTTACTACTGTTGCTATGACTGTGTTTGCCACGTCACTCCCTCTGTGATGGGGCTGTGGCAGACCCTCGGGCTAATGCTGTCTTTGAACACACTGATAAGTGCTAGCCTTTGAAGGGACAGTGAATTGAGGCAGAAGCATGATCTTTTTTCTCCCTCTCACCCTGCAGGTGTGGATGTGTGGGGGCCGCATGGAGGACATCCCCTGCTCCAGGGTGGGACATATCTATAGGAAGTATGTACCCTACAAGGTCCCTGCTGGAGTCAGCCTGGCCCGGGTAAGATGGTGGCTTTCCTGGGGGTGGGAGTTGCAGGGGTAGGTTTAGGTTGACCAACAGCCCTGAGGCACCTTAGTGCCCCAGGCTGAGTGATCACTAGGACTGAGGCTGTGCCCCCCCATTCTCCAGGCAGAGTTCCATTTTTTTTTATTGGTTGTCCACAACATTACAAAGCTCTTGACATATCATATTTCATACATTAGATTGAAGTGGGTTATGAACCCCCAATTTTACCCCAATTGCAGATTGCAGAATCACGTCGGTTACACATCCACAATTTTACATAATGCCCTATTAGTAACTGTTGTATTCTGCTACCTTTCCTATCCCCTACTATCACCCCTCCCCTCCCCTCCCTTCTTCTCTCTCTACCCCATCTACTATAATTCATTTCTCTCCTTGTTTATTTTCCCATTCCCCTCACAACCTCTTATATGTAATTTTGTATAGCAATGAGGGTCTCCCTTCATTTCCATGCAATTTCCCTTTTCTCTCCCTTTCCCTCCCATCTCATGTCTCTGTTTAATGCTAATCTTTTCTTCCTGCTCTTCCTCCCTGCTCTGTTCATAGTTGCTCTCATTATATCAAAGAAGACATTTGGTATTTGTTTTTTAGGGATTGGCTAGCTTCACTAAGCATAATCTGCTCTAGTGCCATCCATTTCCCTGCAAATTCCATGATTTTGTCATTTTTAGTGCTGTGTAATATTCCATGGTGTATAAATGCCACATTTTTTTTTATCCATTCATCTATTGAAGGGCATCTGGGTTGGTTCCACAGTCTAGCTATTGTGAATTGTGCTGCTATGAACATCGATGTGGCAGTATCCCTGTAGCATGCTCTTTTAAGGTCTTCAGGGAATAGTCCGAGAAGGGCAATAGCAGGGTCAAATGGTGGTTCCATTCCCAGCTTTCCCAGGAATCTCCATACTGCTTTCCAAATTGGCCGCACCCATTTGCAGTCCCACCAGCAATGTACAAGTGTACCCTTTTCTCCACATCCTTGCCAGCACTTGTTGTTGTTTGACTTCATAGTGGCTGCCAATCTTACTGGAGTGAGATGGTATCTTAGGGTGGTTTTGATTTGCATTTCTCTGACTGCTAGAGATGGAGAGCATTTTTTCATGTACTTGTTGACTGATTGTATATCCTCCTCTGAGAAGTGTCTGTTCAGGTCTTTGGCTCATTTGTTGATTGGGTTATTTGTTATCTTATTGTCTAATTTTTTGAGTTCTTTGTATACTCTGGATATTAGGGCTCTATCTGAAGTGTGAGGAGTAAAAATTTGTTCCCAGGATGTAGGCTCCCTATTTACCTCTCTTATTGTTTCTCTTGCTGAGAAAAAAACTTTTTAGTTTAAGTAAGTCCCATTTGTTGATTCTTGTTATTAATTCTTGTGCTGTGGGTGTCCTATTAAGGAATTTGGAGCCCGACCCCACAATATGTAGATCTGAGCCAACTTTTTCTTCTATCAGACGCAGAGTCTCTGATTTGATATCAAGCTCCTTGATCCATTTTGAGTTAACTTTTGTGCATGGCGAGAGAAAGGGATTCAGTTTCATTTTGTTGCATATGGATTTCCAGTTTTCCCAACACCATTTGTTGAAGATGCTATCCTTCCTCCATTGCATGCTTTTAGCCCCTTTATCAAATATAAGGTAGTTGTAACTTTGTGGATTAGTCTCTATGTCCTCAATTCTAAACCATTGGTCCACCCGCCTGTTTTGGTACCAGTACCATGCTGTTTTTGTCACTATTGCTCTGTAATATAGTTTGAAATCTGGTATCGCTATACCGCCTGATTCACACTTCCTGCTTAGAATTGCTTTTGCTATTCTGGGTCTTTTATTTTTCCATATGAATTTCATGATTGCTTTATCTATTTCTACAAGAAATGCCGTTGGGATTTTGATTGGTATTGCATTAAACCTATAGAGAACTTTTGGTAATATCGCCATTTTGATAATTTTAGTTCTGCCTATCCATGAACAGGGTATATTTTTCCATCTTCTAAGATCTTCTTCTACTTCTCTCTTTAGGGTTATGTAGTTTTCATTGTATAAATCTTTCACCTCTTTTGTTAGGTTGATTCCCAAGTATTTTTTTTTTTTGAGGATATTGTGAATGGAGTGTTTTTCCTCATTTACGTTTCAGAAGTTTTGTCGGTGATATACAGAAATGCCTTTGATTTATGCGTGTTGATTTTATATCCTGCCACTTTGCTGAATTCATTTATTAGTTCTAGTAGTTTCTTTGTAGACCCTTTTGGGTCTTCTAGGTATAGAATCATGTCATCCGCAAATAGTGATAATTCAAGTTCTTCTTTTCCTATTTTTATGCCTTTAATTTCTTTTGTCTGTCTAATTGCTCTGGCTAGTATTTCAAGGACTAAATTAAATAGAAGTGGTGGTAGAGGGCATCCCTGTCTTGTTCCAGATTTTAGAGGGAATGCCTTCAATTTTTCTCCATTCAGAATGATGCTAGCCTGAGGCTTAGCATAGATAGCTTTTACAATGTCAAGGTAAGTTCCTGTTATCCCTAGTTTTTCTAATGTTTTGAGCATAAAGGGATGCTGTACTTTGTCGAATGCTTTCTCTGCGTCTATCGAGGTGATCACATGGTTCTTATCTTTAAGTCTATTGATGTGGTGAATAACATTTATTGATTTCCGTATATTGAACCATCCTTGCATCCCAGGGATGAATCCTACTTGATCATGGTGCACAATTTTTTTGATGTGTTTTTGTATTCGATTCGCCAGAATTTTATTGAGGATTTTTGCATCTAGGTTCATTAGAGATATTGGTCTGTAGTTTTCTTTCTTTGAGGTGTCTTTGTCTGGTTTCGGAATCAGGGTGATGTTGGCCTCATAGAATGAATTTGGAAGAGCTCCCTCTTTTTCTATTTCCTGAAATAACTTGAAAAGTATTGGTATTAATTCTTCTTTAAAGGTTTTGTAAAACTCCGCTGTATACCCATCCGGTCCTGGGCTTTTCTTGGTTGGTAGTCTTTTGATGGCTTCTTCAATTTCATCCATTGATATTGGTCTGTTCAAATTGTGTGTATCCTCCTGACTCAGTCTGGGCAAATCATATGACTTAAGAAATTTATCGATGTCTTCACTATCTTCTATTTTATTGGAATATAGGTTTTCAAAATAATTTCTAATTGTCTTCTGTATTTCTGTAGCATCTGTTGTGATATTGCCTTTTTCATCCCGTATGTTAGTAATTTGAGTTCTCTCCTTCTCTTCTTTAGCATGGCTAAAGGTCTGTCGATCTTATTCCTTTTTTGAAGAACCAACTTTTAGTTTTGTTAATTTTTTCAATAGTTTCTTTTGTTTCAATTTCATTGGTTTCCGCTCTGATTTTAATTATTTCTTGCCTTCTGCTACATTTGCTGTTGGTTTGCTCTTCCTTTTCTAGGGCTTTGAGATGAAGTGTGAGCCAGAGTTCCATTTAAAAGAACTTACTTAAAGCCCTGCTCACCCACTTAAAGACTGTGTGACGTCAGGCGGATTGCTTAACTCCTCTGAACCTATGTTTCCCTCTTTGTTGAAAGGGAGCTAATTCCTTTTAACTTTCAGCCTTGTCAGGAAAATTAAGGAGATGATACAGTGTCCCAAAGTGTGACACATAAAATTATCTTAGGTGGTAGGCATAGGAACATTTTTATTTTCATGTGTTTAAGTTGATGTGGATTAAAAATTAATGTGTATTGTGGTAGCAAACTTGTGACTTCACAAATATTAGGGATAAAACGGAAAGTGTGAAGTTAGATCACAGGTGATTTAAAGAAACATGATAAATACTAATACAGTTGGTATGCTGCAGTTCTGGGAAACCTAAGACAGAGTTTAAAGACCCCATTGTGGAGGGGGGGCTAACAGGTAGCTTTCTCTTCTTCCCCCTCTT
The DNA here is from genome assembly GCF_964194105.1 of Spermophilus citellus. NCBI lineage: Eukaryota > Metazoa > Chordata > Mammalia > Rodentia > Sciuridae > Spermophilus > Spermophilus citellus. The sequence goes on along the minus strand of NC_138182.1, from coordinate 138,473,938 downwards.
CCCAGTCCCATTGCCAAAAACTATGTGCCAGGCTATTTCACTGTCCTAAAACGGTTTGTATCAATCGTTGCTTGAATTAAATTGGCCACAGGCTGCAAATGGAAATGCTTGACAGACTGGGGGGAGAGGGGAGGAGCGGTATTAAATGTCTTGGGCAAAGGACAAATCAAGGCGACCACAAAAGAGAAACGACTAGGAGGGACGGTCTCCGGAATGCAAACCGCGGGAGGTTTGGGGGTGAGCCTCCAGTGGAGCCCCAAAGCCAAGAGACCCGTGTGAACCCGTCCAGCTTCACCCAACGCCGCCTCCTTCCGGCCAGGCTGCAACCTCCTTCCTCCTCCCTGTCACCCAGAGTCCTTGTCCAGTGACTTGTAAGGAAAACAGAGGCTCAAAGGACTCATCAGTGGCTGGGAGCTGAGCTCTGGACGCGCTTTGGGGCTGGCGTGGAGGGAAAGGAGAGCCGGCAGTGCCCTCTAGTGCTAGAAGTTTCTAACCACAGCCTCCCGAGCCTTCAGCGCTTTCCACTGCCGCATTCGGTGCTAGGGCCCTGGGTTATAAATCCAGCCCTGGGAGGCACAAATGGCTTCATGGAAGCCTTCCCTAAGGATGCCAGCTGCGCCAATCCCTGAGCAGGACCAACCCCAAAGCATCCTTTTCCTATCCAGAACTGTCTTTTAAAAGGCCCCATGAGAAAGATACTACCATCTCCTTCTCATTGAACCACAAATGAATGCAATGTGTAGTAGCTAGTTGCAGTAACACTTTCTTTTATTAAGGAAAAAAAAACAAAAACTTCCTTCAAACCAGTCATCTTGCAAAGCATCTTCTTCCAAACCTCCATTCTACCTGGTTTTTAATCTCCACTTTAGAGATGAAAAAAGTGAAACACTAATTCGAGCAAGAATTCAAACCTGTTTAAGTCTGACAGGTGCCTGGCACATAGTGATGGTTCCTAAAACTGTGACTGCTACTGTTGGTGTCAATGTTAGTGCCAGGATCAATAGCAACAGTTAAGGCTAAAGCTATATCTCAATGTCTTATCTGAGTTCTGGGTTTAGGCATTTTAACTTCTTTTTTTAATTAATTTTTTTATTTATATATGACAGCAGAATGCATTACAATTCATATTACACATAAAGAGCAGAAATTTTTCATATCTCTGGTTGTATACAAAGTATACTCACACCAATTCGTGTCTTCATACATGTACTTTGGATAATGATGTCCTTCACATTCCACCATCATTCATAACCCCATGCCCCTCCCTTCCCCTCCCACCTCTCTGCCCTATCTAGAGTTCGTCTATTCCCTTACTCCTTCTCCCTACCCCATTATGAATCAGCCTCCTTAAAACAGAGAAAACATTCAGCATTTGGTTTTTTGGGATTGGCTTACTTCACTTATCTCCTCTAACTCCATCCATTTATCTCCATGATTTTATTCTCTTTTATTGCTGTGTAATATTCCATTGTGTATATATGCCACATTTTTTTATCCATTCATCTATTGAAGGGCATCAAGGTTGATTCCACAGTTTAGCTATTGTGAATGTTTTTAAGTCCTTTGGATATAGACCGAGGAGAGGGATAGCTGATTCAAATGGCAGTTCCATTCCCAATTTTCCAAGGAATCTCCATACTGTTTTCCATATTGGCTCACCAATTTGCAGTCCCACCAGCAATGTATGAGTGTACCTTTTTCCCCACATCCTCACCAACACTTGTTGTTGTCTTCATAATAGCTGCCATTCTGACTGGAGTGAGATGAAATCTTAGAGTAGTTTTTTTGTTTGCTTGTTTGTTTTTTTAGAGAGAGAGAGGAGAAAGAGAGAGGATTTTTTAATATTTATTTTTCAGTTTTCGGTGGACACAACATCTTTATTTTATTTTATGTGGTGCTGAGGATCGAACCCAGCGCCCCGTGCGTGCCAGGCAAGTGCATTACCACTTGAGCCACATCCCCAGCCCTTAGAGTAGTTTTGATTTGCATTTCTCTAATTGCTAGTGATGATTTGTTTATTGATTGTATATCATCTTCTGAGAAGTGTATGTTCAGGTCCTTGGCCCATTTATTGATTGGGTCATTTGCTTTGGTTTTGGTTTTGGTTTTGGTTTTTTTTTGGGGGGGGGAGGGGGGGTGCTTAGCTTTTTGAGTTCTTTATATACCCTAGAGATTAGTGTTCTATCTGATGTGTGAGGGGTAAAAATTTGCTCCCAAGATGTAGGCTCTCTATTCACCTCACAGATTGTTTCTTTTGCTGAGAAGAAGCTTTTTAGTTTGAATCCATCCCACTTATTGATTCTTGATTTTAATTCTTGCACCAAAGGAGTCTTATTAAGGAAGTTGGGGCCTAATCCCACATGATGGAGAGTAGGGCCTACTTTTTCTTCTATTAGACGCAGGGTCTCTGGTTTTATTCCTAGATGCATGATCCATTTTGAATTGAGTTTTGTGCATGGTGAGAGATGGGGGTTTAATTTCACTCTGTTGCATATGGATTTCTATTTTCCAGTACCATTTGTTGAAGAGGCTATCTTTTCTCCAATGCATGTTTTTGGCACCTTTGTCTAATATAATATAATTGTAATTCTGTGAATTAGTCTCTGTGTCGTCTATTCTGTACCATTGGTCTACCAGTCTGTTTTGGTGCCAATACCATGCTGTATTTGTTATTATTGCTCTGTAGTATAGTTTAAGGTCTGGTATAGTGAAGCCACCTGCTTCACTCTTCCTGCTAAGGATTGCTTTAGCTATTCTGGGTCTCTTATTTTTCCAGATGAATTTCATGATTGCTTTTTCTATTTCTATGAAGAAATTTTGATCAGAGGGATTTGATCAGAATTGCATTAAATCTGTATAGTGCTTTTGGTAGTATGGTCATTTTGATAATATTAATTCTGCGTACTCAAGAACAAGGGAGATCTTTCCGTCTTCTAAGGTCTTCTTTGATTTCTTTCTTCAGGGTTCTATAGCTTTCATTACATGGATCTTTCACCTCTTTCATTAAGTTTAAGTCCTGAGGTGTTTTGTTTTGTTTTGTTTTGTTTTTTTGAGGCTATTGTAAATGGGGTACTTTTCCTCATTTCCCTTTCTGAGGATTTGTCACTGATATACAGAAATATATTTGATTTATGGGTGTTGATTTTATATCCTGCTACATTGCTGAATTTATTTACTAATTCTAGAAGTTTTCTGGTGGAACTTTTTGGGTCTTCTAGGTATCGAATCATATTATCAGCAAATAGTGCCAATTTGAGTTCTTCTTTTCCTATGTGTATCTCTTTAATTTCTTTCATCTGTCTAATTGCTCTGGCCAGTGTTTCAAGAACTATGTTAAATAGAAGTGGTGGAAGAGGGCATCCCTGACTTGTTCCAGTTTCTAGAGGGAATGCCTTCAATTTTTCTCCATTTATAATGATGTTGGCCTGGGACTTAACATAGATAGCCTTTATGATGTTGAGATATGTTCCTGTTATCCCTAATTTTTCTAGTGTTTTGAACATGAAGGGGTGCTGTATTTTATCAAATGTTTTTTCTGTGTCTATTGAGATGATCATATGATTCTTATCTTTAAAGTCTATTGATGTGATGAATCATATTTATTGATTTTCATATATTGAACCAACCTTGCATCCCTGGAATGAATCTGACTTGATCATGGTGTACTATCTTTTTGTTTTTGTATTTGATTTGTCAGAATTTTATTGAAAATTTTTGCATCTATGTTCATTAGAGATATTGGTCTTTGCCTGGTTTGAGGATCAGGGTGATATTGGCCTCATAGAATAGCTTGGAGGTGCTGCGTCTTTTTCTATTTTCTGAAATAAATTGGAGAGTATTGGTATTAGTTCTTCTTTAAAGGTCTTGTAGAACTCGGCTGTGTAATCCATCCGGGACTGGGCTTTTCTTGGTTGGTAGACTTCTGATGGCGTCTTCTATTTTGTCGCTTGAAATTGATCTGTTTAAATTGTGTATATCATCCTGATTCAATCTGGGCCAATCATATGACTCTAGAAATTTGTCAATGTCTTTGAAATTTTCTATCTTATTGGAATACAAGTTTTCAAAATAATTTCTAATTATCTTCTGTATTTCTGTAGTGTCTGTTGTGATATTTCCTTTTTCATTATGTATATTAGTGATTTGAGTTTTCTCTCTCCTTCTCTCCATTAGCATGGCTAAGTGTCTGTCAATTTTATTTATTTTTTCAAAGAATCAACTTTTTGTTCTTTCAATGTTTTCAATTGTTTCTTTTGTTTCAGTTTCATTGATTTCAGCTCTGATTTTAATTATTTCCTGTCTTCTACTGATTTTGGTGTAGATTTGTTCTTCTTTTTCTAGGGCTTTGAGATGTAATGTTAAGTCATTTATTTGTTGACTTTTTCTTCTATTAAGTAATGAACTCCACACAATGAACTTTCCTCTTAGAACTGCTTTCATAGTGTCCCAGAGATTTCAATATGTTGTATCAGTGTTCTCATTCACCTCTAAAATTTTTTTAATCTCCTCCTTGAAGTCTTCTGCAACCCCTTGTTTGTTCAGTAGCATATTATTTAGTCTCCAGGTGTTGGAAAATAAATAATAAGCTTAATTTTTCTTGTTATAAGATTTCTTATTTTATCATTGATTTCTAATTTCATTTCATCTGATAGAATGCAGGGTAGTATTCTACTTTTTTATGTTTGCTAAGAATTGCTTTGTGGCATATTATATGGTCTCTTAAGATAAGGATCCATATGCTGCTGAGAAGAAAGTGTATTCACTTGTTGAAGGATGAAATATTCTATATATGTCAGTTAAGTCTAAGTTATTGATTGTATTATTGGGTTCTATAGTTGCTTTGTTTAACTTTTGTTTGGAAGATCTATCCAGTGGTGAAAGAGGTGTGTTAAAGTCACCCAGAATTATTGTGTTATGGTCTATTTGACTCTTGAACTTGAGAAGAGTTTGTTTGATGAACATAGCTGCTCCATTGTTTGGGGCATATATATTTATAATTGTTAAATCTTGTTGGTGTATGGTTACCTTGAGCAGTATGTAGTGTCCTTCTTTATCCCTTTTGATTGATTTTAGCTTGAAATCTAATGTTATTTGATATGAGGATGGAGACCCCTGCTTGCTTCCCACAGTCCATGTGAGTGGTATGATTTTTTCCAACCTTTCATCTTCAGTCTGTGGATGTCTTTTCCTATGAGATGAGTCTCTTGGAGACAGCATATTGTTGGTTGTTTTTGTTTGTTTTTAATCCAATCTGCTAGTCTATGTCTTTTGATTGGTGAGTTTAGGCCATTAACATTCAGGTTATTATTGAGACATGATTTGTATTCCCAGGCATTTTTGTTTATTTTTGGTATTTAATGTGACTTGGTTTCTCTCCGATTAGATTTTCCTTTAGTGTAATCCCTCCCTCTGCTGATTTTCATCATTGTTTTTCATTTCCTCTTCATAGAATACTTTGCTAAAGATGATCTGTAGTGCAGGCTTTCTAGTTGTAAATTCTTTTAACTTTTGTTTATCACAGAAGGTTTTTATTTCATCATTAAATCTAAAGCTTAATTTTGCTGGATATAAGATTCTTGGTTGGCATCCATTTTCTTTCAGAGTTTGGTATATGTTGTTCCATGATCTCCTGGCTTTGAGGGTCTGGGTTGAAAAATCTGCTGAGATATGAATTAGTGTCCCCCTATATGTGATCTGATTCCTCTCTCTTGTGGCTCTTAAGTTTCTATCCTTATTCTGTATGCGAGGCATTTTCATTTTAATGTGCCTTGGTGTAGATCTGTTGTAATTTTGTTCATTTGGTGTCCTGTAAGTCTCTTGTAGTTGGTTTTCCAATTCATTCTTCATGCTTGGGAAATTTTCTGATATTATCTCATTGAAGAGATTGTGCATTCCTTGGGTTTGAAACTCTGTGCCTTTTCTATCCCAATAACTCTTAGATTTGGTCTTTTGATGCTGTCCCCATAATTCTTGGATGTCCTGTTCATGGTTTTTATCTTCACCATGTGTTCAACTTTATTTTCCAGATTGTATACTTTGTCTTCATTATTGGACGTTCTTTCTTCCAAGTGATCTAGTCTGTTGATTATGCTTTCTATTGAGTTTTTTATTTGGTTTATTATATCCTTCATTTCAATGATTTCTGACTTTTTTTTCAGAGTCTCAATCTCTTTCTTGAAGTAAATCTTTTGCTACCTGTATTTTTCTCTCTTATCTCTTTGTTGAGTGAACAGATTTTGCCTGGTATTGCTCATTTAGGTCATTCTTTAATTCAAAGATCATTTTAATTATGAAACTTCTAAACTCCTTCTCTGACATTTCATCAACTCCGCTGTTCATGGGTTCTGTTATTATAGTATCCTGGTTGGTTTTTCAAGTTATCTGTGTGTCTTCCTTTCTTACAGTGTGGATCTGAGATAATACTGTTTCTATCCTATATTCTTGTAGTACCCCCGCAGATTGTCTGTACCTCACTTTGATGTTGGGCTTCCAGACCCTGCTGGTGTCCCTCAATGTAGGCTACTGCAACTAAAGGTGGTGATGGCAATAGCGGAGGTAACTCGAGATAATAGTGGAGGTGCCCCAAGATGGATGCAATGTCTTACAGAGATGGGGCTAAAAGGGTGGGCCTCACACTGTCTTTGGGATTCCTGCTCTGAGATGCAGCTGCTTGTAGGCCCTGTCTGTTGTCAAAAAGGTAGGGGCCACTGCATGGGGAGGGCTATAGCGATGACTGCAGTGTTCCAAGATGGAAGTGAGTTACACTTGGGCTCCCAGGTGGTGGGAGATGAACTTGGACCTATGCTGGACCTGGGTCCCACTCTAGTCAGAGCAGATCTGGTTCAGGCCTGACCTCCCACTATAGTCTGCTGGTTGGAAAGGGGTGGTCCTGTGCCGGACGCTGGGCTCCAGCAGGTGTGTGCTGGTGGCAGGATGGACCTGAGCCTAATATGAGCCTGGGTCCCGAGCAGACTGGTGTAGGCAGATCTGAGCCAGGCCTCACATTTTAAGTTATTTTAGCCACCTGTACTGACTCAATATCCTGAGTTTGACTTTAAACAGTCTGGGTGGTGCCCCATGCCTCCTTCTAAGCCCTTCCCCATTAGTCCTGCAACTGTCCAGTCTGGTTGTGTTTAAGTTTGCAGGACCACAGAGATGCCTGAGTCAAGCACCACCTTTTATTATAGTGCCTCACTGCCCCCATTTAGTTGCAGATACATCAAATGTTTGCTGTGTGTTTCAACAAACAAGTTCTAAGCCTTGGAGAGTACTAGAATATCATTTACTAATGCCAAGTAGAGATTCCTAACCCTAATCAAGCCAGGAAAAGGGACAGGTTTTGCTGGCCCCAGAAAGTCAAAGAGCAGTGAGGTGGCAGCAGGTTAGGAAAGACGAGCTGTTGGGAGCTTGCCGGCCTCTAGAACAAGTAGCCAGTCTTTCTTCCTTCAGTAAATTTGCTAAACTCCTTCTTGACTCTGCCCCTGAGAAAGCATCCTAGGGGATGCCACAGCAGAAACCCTTTCAAATTTGATGCAACAAAAATAGAGACTGATTCCAAGGGCAGGCAAATCTCTGTACTACAAGCACAAGAAGTGTGGTTGGGCTAAAGACAAGGAGGAACTCAGGACCAAGAAGGGTCAGGGAGCAGGCTATGAGGCAAATGAATTCCATGACAGTCTACGGTCCTTTACATGACTCCAACAAGGGACATACCAAAAAAATTAATGTGAAGTCCTTTCCTTGGGTTCAGTACAGTTCTTGAGTTGTACAAAAAATCAAGATCTGGGAGAAATGGCTTATTAAGCCATGTCTAAAAACTGCAATAACATTTCTGATTTAAATAGAAAGTAGCCAAAGGACTTGGATGAGCAAACTAGAAACAGGAGGCATTTTAGAGTGTTCAGGTGTTCAGGCTCTGTTAGGGCTTCAACATCCAGTAGGCTGCTTTTTAATTAAACACAGCCTTTGCCGTGCAGGGGCCTGGTGGGAAACCCTGTACCTGAGCTGTATTCCAGCCCACTTCAACTCTCAGGAAGAGCTAGGTAACCGCAAGGGAATGCAGTGGTTTCCTGGTCCCAAACTGGAGCCAGCAAAATTGGGAAGCTGGTGACTTTGTCTGTGCATATGGCCTTCCTTATGTCGGTGCCCTTCTCCCTTAACTCAGGAGTCAGCAAACTGGTTTTGTATGGCTCACTAGCTAAGAATGCTTTTTTTACATGGTGGGGGGTATGGGACTCAAAAGAAGAATAAGTTGGGACACATGAAAATCAAATGTCATTGTCCATAAAGTTTTATTGGTACACAGACAGACCCAATCATTGACAAAGGGCCTCTGGTAGCTTTATAGCTGCATCAGAGTTGAGATCATCTGGTCTGCAAAGCCTAAAATATTGACTATCCAGTGCTTTATGGAAAGCATTTGAACATTTTGCCCACCGAGCCTTCCTTCTGTTCCTAGAGTAGTCCTTCACACATAGGTGTGAACTTAGGTGTGAATAACTATAACAGCCTAAAGTGCTAACTCTTGCTTTACCCTCCAAAGGAAAATTTGGATTGCAGTAGGGAAAAAACCTTATGACAGAGATAAAGTTTGGGGAAAGGTGGGGAACACGAGTCCTGGCAACACCAGAGGGCTAGAGCTCAGTGTCCTGGGGCAGGGAATGTCCCCAAACCCTCAAATGTTGGCTGTCAATTCTCACTGAAGTGCCTCTCTGCACAGCAACTGGAATGAAGGATTCTCATCATAGTTACACACAAAAATTCCTTCCCTCTGTCTCCAGGTCTGGGGTTGTCAGTGGGGTTTTTCTGTTCTTTTTTGTCCATTTTGTCCATTATCCTATCCTAATAAGTATAGATGCAACCTCCAAACCTCAAAGGATTATTAGAAATTCTAGCTGCTGATTATAGCTGATGGGATTATGCCTTTTAGTTGCCAATTATAATTTATTTTCACCATGTAACTTGGACAGGACTCTTTTAGCTAAGATGTCAGAAACCAATTTGTTTCAACAGAAAGGGAATTTAATGACTGGGCACTGTGGTGCACATCTATGATTGCAACCGCTGAGACAGGAGATGGTAAATTCAAGGTCAGCTTCCGAAATTTAGCAAGGCCCTATCTCAAAATAAAAATTAAAAAGGGGTTGGGGGTGTAGCTCAATAGTAGGACACCCCTGAGTTCAATCCCTAGTACCAATAAAGGAGAGGGGGGCAGATGAAATGGCTCATGGAACTGGAAGGTTCTCTGGTAGTACGGGCTTCAGGTGTGACTGGATTAATTATATAAGAAGGACTATGCTCCTTGATCTACTCTCAGCTCTGCCTCATTCCAAGTTGACTTTCTCCTTGGATAAGCTTTGCTTATGTGGTTGCCACATGGCCCAGCAGACCTGGCTGGCATCTTACCCAATAATCCAAGCAGAAACAGAACAATTCTTCCCAATAATTCTTGCAAAAATTCCAAAGTTAATGCCTATTGGTTCTGATTGGCTTGGCTTAGGTCACATGCTCACTTGGACTAATCCCTGTATCCAGGAATGTCTGTATTCACATTAGCCAGACTGGGTGATGGGCCTTTCTTCCAGCCAGGAGAAATGGCAGTGAAGCAAGGGAAGCTCTCCAAAGGAAAGTTGGTGGTTATCAATACAATAGTAGGGTATGGAAGATGAGCAGGCAAAACAACAGCAGTGTATCATCCAACCGTAAAGTCTTAAACATAGCCGGGCACAGTGACGCCTGCCTGCAATCCCGGTTGGGGGTGGGCTGGCTGAGGCAGGAGGATCTGGAGTTTAAAGCAAGCCTCAGCAACTCAGCGAGACCCTATCTCTAAATAAAAAAATTTTAAGGGGTGGGGATGAGGCTCAGTAGTTGAGCACCCCTGGGTTCAATCCCCAATACCCCCCAAAAAAAATCCTTAAAACATGCATAAATAATAATTAGCAATAAAGTTGCACATGGCTTGACAGATATATTCTGAGAAATTCATCATTAGGCTTTCATCCTTGCACGAACATTTTAGAGTGTACTCACACAACTAAGATGCTACACGGTCACCAGACAATATGGTCTTCCAGGACCACTTCCATGTACATGGTCTATTATCAATAGAACTGTAGCTCAGTGTGTTCCCTGACGGTATAGAAGACCTAAAACTGTGGTAGAGCTGGGATCTCTGATGGACACAAATAAGAACGGTGGATCTCGACCCCCGGACCCGTTGCACCCCACCCCCCGCCCGGGCTCTGCTGCGAGCCTGAGGCTTCCCCCTGCCTCTGTCCGCAGAACCTGAAGCGCGTGGCCGAGGTGTGGATGGACGAGTACGCCGAGTACATTTACCAGCGCCGGCCCGAGTACCGCCACCTCTCCGCTGGGGACGTGGCTGCTCAGAAGAAGCTCCGCAGCGCCCTTAACTGCAAGAGCTTCAGGTGGTTTATGACCAAGATCGCCTGGGACTTGCCCAAATTCTACCCGCCCGTGGAGCCCCCGGCTGCGGCTTGGGGGGAGGTGAGTGTGGGGGGCTACATAAGTTGAAAAACCTCAGACCCAGCACAGGAAAACCGTGCTGGGAAAAGTAGAAATATAAAACTCTTCTTTCCTGTTCTCTTTAGATTTGTCCTTGTTTCTTGTAGTTGTAATTGTTGTCTTTCTGTTTTGTTTTGTTTTGCTATTTAGAGTTCTCAGTATAGGAAAATTAAGCTTTAATTAAGCTAGGTGTGGTGGCACATGCTTTTAATCCCAGCTACTCAGTAAGGCTGAAGCAGGAGGATCACGAGTTCAAGGCCAGCCTCGACAATTTAGCAAAGCCCTGAGCAACTCAGCAAGATCCTATCTCAAAATTAAAAAAAAAAAAAAAAAAAAAAGGCTGGGGATGTGGCTCAGTGCTTAATCGCCCTTGTGTTCAATCCCTGAACCAAAACAAAACAAAAACTTTATTAGTATGAATTTCACCTTTCGTCTTTATATCACCCAGTGCAAATTTTTTGTTAGTGGTGGTGATGGTGGTGGTGTTTGGGGGGGGGGAGGGGGGGTTGTTTCTGGTTTGTTTTCATTTTTTGTGGGTTTTTTGTTTTTGTTTTTATGGGTTTTTTTCCAGTGGAGTGGTGTGTGGGAGTTGGTTGGGTTTTCAGTGCTGGGAAGAGAACCCAGAGCCTTGCATATGCTCTGCCACAGCCGACAGTACCAGTTTTAAATGCAAACGAAGAGCACACAGCTCATATTCGGGATGGGTAAAGTGACAAGATCTGTATTCCATCCTCCTACATGCCTAGATCTTTCCTAGCAGAAGAGTGGCATCACTGTATAAAAACCTCACCTCTGGGTAACCCTGTTCTACCAACACTGCCTTTTACTTACTGGTGATCCTGGGAGCGGCTGGCCAACACAGGGCAGTGGAGCCAGCAGGAGCGGTCGGGACAGGACTCCATCCCTGCTTGGCTGAGAATGCTAATGCCCTTGGTGCACCCGTAGCAAGATCCCCTTTTCGGGGGAACTTGGACAGCCAGCACCTCCACTTAGTCACAGGCAGAACTCACAAGCTCAGAGTCTTGCCCATCTCAGGTCCACCGCAGCTTCAAGTCCACTCCTTCCCTACAAGCAAACGGCAGAAAAGAGATGCAAGCATTGTCACAGCGTGTGCCCTCAGCTTGTGCTCATGCTCCAGTGTCCCCCCAGATCTAGTTTACATTACAAAATCAAACACAAAATGATTAAGAGTTTTGAAACAGCCACTGCAGAGCTTTAAGCCCAGCACAGGCTCCTGTGTAGGGGGCTTGCGCTGCTGTCCAAGTGGCAGTCTGTCAAACCTCTGCTGGAGGACACAGACCAGTTGCACCAGGTGGACCACATGCCACCACCATCATCCGTCCTGGGTTCCCCAGGCAGGAGCACCTACTCATTGATGGATGGACATATTGGGGCTTGGAAGAGGGAGAGCTTGAGAGCTGGGTCACTTTCAGAAAGCCAGCCTCAAGTACAAAAGGGAAATTTCCTGACTCATGGAAGCCTGATGTAACTGCGGAATCAGATGACCTGGATCTAGGTAGGGTCTTCAGTGATGTCCGTCTCTTTTTCTCCTGCTTAGCCTGGCTTCCTTTTATGTGGGCCTCATGCTGAAGGTAGCAGGGTGACTTCCAGAAGCTTCAGGCTGACACACTCCTAGCTTGGTCAACCCAGCAGAAAATGAATGCCCCTTTCCAGACCAAGCCAGCAAAGTGCAGGAATCAAGTCTTATCCTTGGATCCTGAACCAATCGCTGTGGCCATTGGACAAGGGGAAAGCAAGGGTAGGAAGGGTAGGAGAGTGTGGAGACTGGCTTCAGGTGGGGGGAACCGTTGCCCACGGAAAAGCAGAGAATTACTACCAGAGGAAGGAGAGCTGAAGCTGGGCTGGCAGAAGCACCAGGGAGGACTTGCTCAAAGCCACACAGCTAATTAGAGAGACCTTTCTGATAAGCCAAGCAGCTAACCCCACCCCAACACCACCACCAGTATTCTAAGGGAGGCACCAGGTTGACTCCCCCTGAGCTCTTTGGTTCTTTTCCAAGCTACTGGATTTTTCTCCTGCATTAGTTCAAGTCCTTCAAGAAGCAGATAACATGTAGGAACCCCTGAGAGGAAAAGTGAGGGGGACTGGGAGAGCCAGCAGCCCATGGTCAGCTGGTCTGACATTTGTAAAGGGGAGAAGGAAGGAAGGAGGGTTTAGGTAGAAGAGTCCTAGATCACAATATGGCTAAGGGAGTTTCAGCCAGATTAATATGGAGTCCTCGAGCCAAATCACCTACCAGAGGAGTCCAGCACCTCACAGGAGTGGACCTACCATGGCATCACTGTCTGGCTCAGTCCTGGGCTGGGAGCAGCCCACAGGAAGACACAGTAGTGGGATTAGAACACAATAGTGGGCCTGCTAGACTCCCCACAAAAGAAACTGAAAGTGGGGCATTTTCGTAGCTGCCACATCTCCCAATCCCTCTGACACACAGGAGTGACAGCAGTGAGGTGGGAGCTGTGTGACCTGAGAGCAGCACTAGCACAAGTGGCCTGCCTGCAGCAAGTGAGCGTCCAAGGACTTCAGACGCCCCGCCCAGCAGCTGGCCCAGCCCAGCCCACCTGCCTTAATGGTTGAGGGAGACAGACCTCTGCTGTTCTTCAGACCTGGGCTGGGAGTAGACTCCAGTCACCACTTGCCATCCACCTTCCCTAAAAGGCAGAGAACTTAACGCCTATGGCAAAGATTCTGTGTCCTGTTCTTGGGGTTTCTGAGGTGTGGTCCTGGACTACCTGGGATGGGGGGTAAAATTCAACCCCTGGGCCTCTTGGATCAAATTCTCTGGGAGTGGGCCAGGGTGTCCTTCTAGAAGCTCCTAACCGCAGGCCACTCCCTGACCATGACTGTGTGCTTGGAGCTCAGCAGCGCGAGCAGCTTCCTCTGCAGATGAACATCCCTTACTGAGCTGCTAGGCACTGCCAGCAGCCCAGGGTGAGCTTCATTAAGACCACTCAAAACTGAGCCCGTCTGCCTCTGCCTTGGGTCCCCTCTGTGAGTACCTCACTGGTCCACTCCTTCCCTTTTTCCCTCTCAGATTCGCAACGTGGGCACGGGGCTGTGTGCAGACACGAAGCATGGTGCACTGGGCTCCCCACTGAGGCTGGAGAGCTGCATCTGGGGCCGCGGTGAGGCTGCGTGGAACAACATGCAGGTAAGGGCCACTCCTCAGGGGCTGGCCACAGGGTCCCTGCACCATCTGCAGCACAAGTGCTCATGTGTTCAGGACTGAGAGGGAAAGGCTGTGGGCCAGCGATGAGTGACAGGCCTCAGCTCAGGGGGACGAGTTGTAAGAGTTTCCTCAGCATCTCGGACAGGGTCTTCCTGTACCCCACCATAAAACCATCCATCTGGACTGTTGGTTATAAATGACAGACACCCAGCCCAAATGGCCTTCAACAAAAAGAGGGAGTTATTGGCTTACGTCACCAAGAAGTGTTGATGAAGTTGTCTGGATTCCTCTGGAACCTTCTTCCCTCTCTCGGCTTCCTTTTCAACCTGGCTCGTCCCGTGTGGTGGCAGATGTTAGCATTGGCAGCCCCACCCCCCCCCCAACCCCCACAGTGGATAGGCATGCCCCTCTGAGAGTTCTGGAGAATCTCTGGGGTTCTCATGCCTTAGGTTCCTGAGTGCCACAATGGGGAGATAAGGGATTCTCACGTGGATGGGGCCTGGGACTCTGTGGTCACCTCACCTAAAAAACAGGGAGGATAGTGGGAAAAGGCTGCTTGTCTAAGGGATCATTCTCCAAGGATGTTACAGGAGAATGCAGACTGTAACTCAGCCTTGTGGGAAGGGCCTCCACTGTCAAAAAACATCATTTAGCTCTCTGCAATCCTCCCTTCCCTTGAGCTACCCAGCAGCATTTGCTGATTCTGGGCCAAAGATACATCTTGAATATCCTCTTTGTGCATTATCTGACATTTTGGAAGCTCACAGTAAAGCCTAGTCATTGGGTCCTCTGCATCAGCAGGACTCAGCAGGAAGAGGTTACAGTAGGCACACGGAGAACAGACAGCAGCACCTCTGTCTCAGTCCATTTTATGTTGCTATAACTGCAAGCCACAGACTGGGTCATTTATGAAGAACAGCAGGTTAGGGGCTGGGGATGTGGCTCAAGCAGCAGCGCGCTCGCCTGGCATGCATGCAGCCCGGGTTTGATCCTCAGCACCACATACCAACAAAGATGTTGTGTCCGCCGAAAACTAAAATAAATAAATAAATAAATACATATTAAAATTCTCTCTCTCTCCCTGTAAAAAAAAAAAAAAAGAATAGCAGGTTATGTGGCTCACAGTTCTGGAGGTCCAAGAGCATAATGCCAGCATCTGCCCAGCTCCCGATGAGGACCTCATCCTGGGTCATGACATGGCAAAGGGCATCAGAGAGGGACACAGACATGCTTGCTAACATGGATTTTTTTTCTCCTCTTTTAAAGTCATTAGTGCCATCTTGAGGGTCCCAAACCTTCATCCCTCATCCAATTACTTCCCCAAAGCCTCACCTCTAAGTATCATTAACATACACTTTAGGGATTAAGTTTCCAACAGGTGAATTCCAGAAGATCCACCCAAACCGTAGCAAACTCAGACAGCACAGCACGCAACTCCCTCCAAAGTGCATATCTGCCTGCCCTGTCCTTTCTTCATAGTTCTTAGTAGGTAGTGGCCCTCTGTGACTAAGTCTTCTGATTCCTCCAGTGTTACTATGTGGCTATTCTCCACCCCACCCTAGCTCCAAAAGAGACCAAGAAGAGCATGAGACCCGGTTAAAAAGAGCCCATGAATCTTAACTTCAGAAAAGCCTCAATGTGTGGCATAGTCCAGGCCAACCCTGAGGACTCACAAGCAACCATAGGGTGCCCGGGGTTTGGGCCAGCCTTCGCTTTCCAAAGTGGGAAGCGTGGCAGCCTCATTGGGATCCATGCCTCCTGGCCCTCAGCCACCTTGAACAGAGAGGCAGAACTAAAAGAAAGCTCCCGCCCTGGAAGAGGCCAGGAAATGGACATTAAGGAGGCAGTTTTTAGGAGAGTAGACAACAACCAATGAAAGATGGAACTTGACAGATGAGAAGTCACAGGTCGAGCCCTAGAATGGCCCCACCTTCCTTCCTAGAAGGATTTCCCACCCACAGGTCAGGGAGACAGAACCCAAGTCCAGCCAGGTGACTCCCTGCCTTGAGGAGACAGAGCTGAGCATAAAGGAGCAAGTTCATTAGAACTCACAAAACAGAATGTAGGAGAGAGGGGAGAGAACTTGGAGAACTCCAGGCCCTGACAGATTCACTCTTCAATTCTACCAAACATCGAAGAGATTTTTACCAATTCTATGAAAATTCCAGAAAAGGAACGAATATTTATTTGCCAACTCATTTTGTGAGACCAGCATTACCTTAATACCAAAACCAGACTAATGTTGTAAGACTAACCCTAACTTATACTTCATAAACACAGGTGCAAAAATTCTAAACAAATTTTTAGAAAACTCTATTCAACAGTATTTAAACAGCATAACACATTGCATCTAAGTAAAATGTGTTCCAGAAACATAGTTGATTTAGACTTATAAAATTAATTGCTATGGGCCAGGATTATAGCTCAATGGTAGATTGCTCACATAGTGCACGTGAGGCACTGGGTTCCATCCTCAGTACCACATAAAAATAAATAAATAAAATAAAGGTATTGTGTCCATCTACAACTAAAAAATAATAATAATTTCTATGATCTACCATATTAACAAACTGAAAAAGAAAAAACATAAAATCACTTCAATGTATTTAGAAGTGTTTGCCAAAATCCAACAATTCCTGGCACACCAAGAGTAGATGGGAATTTTCTCACTTTGACAAAGGGAATCTCTGAAAAAACCTGTGGCCAACATGATGCCTAAAGTCATCCAGACCGGACAGGAAGAAGAAAAACTGTCTTTATTTGTAGACTATATGAACATCTGTGTAGAAAATTCTTTTGACTCTACAAAGGAGCTATAACAACTAATAACAGAGTTTTAACAAAGTTGCAAGATACAAAAATCAAGCAAGATACAAAAATCAATCATTTTATACTGATACTGAAGAATCAAATTAACAAAAAACAGGCATTTATAGGCTAAGGATATAGCTCAATTGGTAGAGTGCCTGCCTCGCACACACAAGGCAGGGATTTCCCGCCCACAGGTCAGTCCCCAGCACCTGCCTTGGGTCCCCTCTGTGGGTACCTCACTGGTCCACTCCTTCCTTTTATCCCTCTCAGATTTGCAACGTGGGCACGGGGCTGTGTGCAGTTCAGTCCCCAGCACCACACACACACACACACACACACACACACACACACACACAAAGGCATTTACTATAACATAGAAAATATCAAATACTAGATATAACAAAAGATGTGAAAGTCCTGTACACTGAAAGCTATATAACATTATTGTTAGAAATTAAGGAAGCTCTAAATAAATGAAAATATATACCATATTCAAAGGAAGACAATCAAAATCAGATCTTTCCAAACCAATATGTAAATGTAACACAAGCCAGATAGGGTGGTACACACCTGTAGTCCCAGTTCATTGGGAGGTTGAGGCAGGAAGGTCACTCTTTAAGACCAGCCTGAGCAACATAGGAAAAAAAATCAACACCATTCTAACATTTTAGAAGACTTTTTTTGTAGAAATTGGAAAAACTTATTCTAAAATTCAAGCGGAAATGCACAGGACCTCAAATAGTCAAAACAACTTTCAAAAAGAAACTCAAGGTTGAAGAACAAACACTGCCTGATTTCAAGATAATATTCTACAATGACAGTCATCGAGACAGTATGATCCTGTCATAAAGACAGATCAGTGGAAGAGAATGAAGTTCAGAACAGACCTACACATACAAGGACAACTGGTCTTGACGAAGGTATAAAGGCAGTTCCAAGGAGAAAATGTCTTTCCCACAATGTTGCTGGAGCAGTTGAATATCCATGCAAAAAAATCAATATATGTCTTATACCACATACCAGAATTAACTCAAAATGGCTCAGAGGCCTAAACATAGAACCTAAAACTGAAAAAACTTTTAAAATAAAACTTAGGCAAAGGAATTTGTGACCTTGAGTTAAGCAATGATTTCTTACATACAATACCAACAGCGCAGTTCCAAAGGGGGAAAAAATATTGTCTTCAAAATGAAAATGTCTGGTTTAAAAAAAAAACTGTTAAGAGAATAAAAAGGCAAGTCACAGACTGGAAGAAAATGTTTGTAAGGCCTATATCTAGAAAAGGATTTTTATCTAGAATATATAAAACCTCAGAGAACTCAATAACAATCATTTTAAAAAATTAAGACCAAAAGATTTGTACAGACATGTTACCAAAGAAGGCGTGTCAAATAAGCATATTAAAAATGTTGAACTCCATTCATTATTAGAAAACTGGGAATTTACAGCTACAGTGGGACATCACTGCACACCTGGTACAAAGACTGACCATATCCAAGGTTGGCAGGATACAGATGAACTGGAACCATACCCTGCTGGTGGGGATGTCCATGGTACAGCCATCTTGCAAAACAGTTTGGCAGTTTCTTGGAAAATTAAACATTAATCTATGATATGAGCCAGCTATTTCACTTCTAGGTATTTATCCAAAAGAAAAGGAAACAAGTCCCTACAAAGACTTATATGCAAATGTTCATCGTAGATTTTTTTGTAATAACCAAACACTGGAAACAATACAGATGTCCAAGAACCAGTAAATGAAGTGCCATACGGTGAAATTCACTGAGCAAAACAAGGAATGAGCTGCTGATAGATGCAGTTGCAACCTGGATGCATCTCAAGGAAATTCCATTGAGTGAAAAGAAATCAAGCAAAAAAGAATGCACACTGTGTGCACCCTTTTCTATGAAATTCTAGAAATTGCAAATGAAGCTCTAATAACAGAAAGCAGATGAGTGGTTGCCTAGGGACATGGTGGGGAGGGACGGGAGGGAGAGATTACCAAGGAGCATGAGGACACTTTGGGGATAATGGATCTGTTCATTACCTCGATCCTGATGATTGTTTGAAGTATAAACATGTCAAACCATATCACATGACGCTTTAAATGTGTGCCGTTTACTATATGCCAATTGTTCTCCAATAAAGCTGTGGGGGAGTGAGGGGTAGGTGCTCATCAAATAAATGCAAGGTGAACCCAGTTTGGGTCTTGATTCAAACCAACTGTGAAAACAAATTGGCAAGGCAGTCCAAGAACACCTGATGTCTGGGTGCTTGATGACCTTGAGGACTCGGTAGTCACTTTCGAGTGTTATGATGATGCTTGCTGAGGTATATGTACCTGACATGATGTGCCAGCTGAGATTAACTTCACAACAATATGGGTAGAAGGAGCCATGGGGGTAGAGTGTAACAAGATTGGCTGTGAGTTGGTAACTTGCTGAAGCTGGGTAATTAAAACAGGAAGTAATTTCAGTTGGCTCTCTTTTGGCCTATGTGTTTAGATTTTTTTTCCAAATTAAAAAAAAAATGGAGGAAAAAAGAAAATTCCCAGACTTTATTGTCTCTACGGTAATGTCCCTGTGTGCACAGGTGTTCACCTTCACCTGGAGAGAGGACATCCGGCCCGGAGACCCTCAGCACACCAAGAAGTTCTGCTTTGACGCCGTCTCCCACACCAGCCCGGTCACTCTCTATGACTGCCACAGCATGAGGGGCAACCAGCTGTGGAAATACCGACAAGTAAGACAAGATACACCGCAGGGCGGGGAGGGAATGTGGTGGTGGGGAATGGGGGGATGGTGGGGACAGGCAACCTGCCAGATAAATTGTTTTAAAGCAATGTAGTTCCTCACGGCTTCCCCTGACAGCCCAGCCCCTCCTTCCCTTGCTCCACAGACCTACCTTGCCCCATTTTCCAACCACTCTAGAGAAGTCAGAAACCGGTTAGATGTGGTGGCACATGCTGTAATCCTAGTGGCTCAGGAGACTGAGGCAGGAGATCACGAGTTCAAAGCCAAGCCTCAGCAATGGCGAGGCACTGAGCAATGCAGTGAGACCCTGTCTCTAAATAAAATACAAAATAGGGCTGGGGATGCGGCTCAGTGGTCGAGTGCCCCTGAGTTCAATCCCCAGTATCCACCCCCCAAAAAGAGAAAAAGTCGGAAATCCAGGTTGTTATGTGAAATCTCCAAATCTTAACTGTTGACTGAGTCCATTAAAAAGAAGGCACAACCATGCCACGAGGGCAAGTGAGACCTGACTGGAGGCAGGCCGTGTGGAGGGCGCAGGTCTGGAAGTGACATGCATCACTTCTGCCCAGGGACAGGGACAGAACACAGGCCTGGGGTGACACCAGCTGTGGGGGGCACTGGGCCACATCTGGCTGTGTGCCCTGGGGGAGACCAACAGATGTGTGAGCAGCTGGCCTGTCACTTCCTCCCCTACTTGTTGACATTATTGCTGCTGCTGTTAGTTGGTGTCCCCAAGCGCTTCCTGGCTGAGCCCCTCCCTGTTTTGCAGGACAAGACCCTCTACCACCCTGTCAGTGGCAGCTGCATGGACTGCAGTGAAAGTGACCACAGAATCTTCATGAATACCTGCAACCCCTCCTCTCTCACCCAGCAGTGGCTGTTTGAACATACCAACTCAACAGTCTTGGAAAAATTCAACAGAAACTGAGCCCTCGAGTCCCGTTGGCAGGCCCAGAAGGTCCCTCTGGCTCATGAAGCCCCCTCCTCTGTGGAGGCTGGGTTTCTGGGGGCACCATGGTGTGCAAGGTGCTGGCCAAGTGGGTCAGGGCAAGAGTGCTCTTGAAGCTGGAGCAAAGGGTCTGCTGGTCCTTCAGCCCCTGAGTCATGGGGGTCAGGTATTGAGCGGACCCCACAGAGGACCCCACAATAAGGCAGAGCCCACTTTAACCCCCACTGTGTTCTCTGGAGCACTGTGTGGGAGAATCCCATGGCAGCCCTAAGCTACCCGAAAATGTGTTCTCTGGAGCACTGTGTGGGAGAATCCCATGGCAGCCCTAAGCTACCCGAAAATGTGTCCTACAAGGGTGCGCAACCCTCGGGTGACTCTCACATGTGCAGCTCTAGAGAAAGGCAGTATCTGCCTGGTGCGGTCAGCCTTTAGTACTGAGGCCACCCACCTGCAGCAGAAGGGGAAAGTCCTCCTCGGGCCCTTTGGGTTTCTGCCTCTGTCAGGGGGTTACTGCCAGTCCTGCCCAGCTTCTGTTTTCTCTAAGCCCAAGGTGACTCACAGGCCATACCTGTGACCCTCAGAGTGTTCAATACCGAACGCTGACCAGATGGCAGTCATGGGGTCGGAAAAGGGACCCCAGACCTTCCTTGCAGTCATGAACATAGAGCTGTCTCCCTCTGGCTCTCTGGGTATTTGAAATGCCCATTTCAATGCTCCCCAGGAACAGGACAGCCCTGCAACCAGCTCTAGGGGCCGGTTCAGATGGCCTTTGGCCCTTGGAAAAGGCCGAGTAGATCTCCAAACCGGAGAGGCTGAGAGCTCCCCCCATCCACGCTTCCTTTTCCCTTTCTCTCCCAGGCAAGTCCCTGCCTCAGGAGAGGAACGGGTGCTGTGAGGTGCTCCCTGCCCAGAAGCTGGAAGCTTCCATGACCAACTGTGGGCAAGACACCTCTGACCTCATTGTGGTTCTAGTTCTCATAGAACTCTGGAGTTTCTAAAGAACTCATCCAAACCAGAGTGTTCCATAGGATTCTGGAATTCTAGCCTCCAGTGTAGTTTCTAGAATGCTCTGATTAAAGCAGCAGGCAGGTCTGGTACAGTCGAGGCAGCCCCAGCCCATGGACTGTCTGTGGAACCCAAGGTTGGAGGCACTGGCGAGATGGAGTGGGGGACCTGTGTCCATCAGCTGCCACCAGAGGCTCTGGTACAGCACAGTGCTCAGCAATGACCAGAAGGCCGGAACCTCCCTCCATCCCCACAGCTGCCGTCCCCAGGCAGTGGAAAAAAGAACTTGTTGTCCCATAACCAGACATACCCACTAGCCCTTCACATTTACCTTTTGCTTTGTTTAATTACGTGTCAGATTCTAAGAGGGTTCCCAAACTGATAGGAGGCATTTCTGTAACCAGCCTGCCACCCACTGATTGAGAAACGAAAATCACATTCCACAACCTATGGCTCCACCAGCTAGCCCAGGAAATACTTGAAATCAGTATTCCAGTTAGACTCGGGTCACTCGAATGTGTCATTTACCAATTAAGTAACCGAGACAGAAATCTGGGAACACAGCCACGAATCTGCCTTGGAGATGCCGGCTGATCTCAAGGCCGTCAGTTATGGGGTGGGAGGGGGAACCCTCCCAACCACCCCCACCCAGATTGAGTGTGTCACTGGCAAAGGACCGCTTCCAGCACGGTGCCTGTGCTCGCAGAGCTTGCTTGCTGACCCCACATGTCCTTTTGCAGATGAGTGCTATATCTTCAGAGGTGGCCCTCTATAGAAGGGAGTCAAAAGAGGAGGCCCCCTCTGGAATCTCAACAGAGGATGACAGGAACATGTAGATTTGGGGAGCTGAAGTGTGGGAGAGCAATGCAGCATCATTAAAGTAAAAACTGTGCCTTTTAAAAAGAAAAAAATGCAAATGTACAGCAAATCCCTAAACTTGAACCATTTCCTAGTGCCTTGCTAGACTAACGTAAAGGGGCAGGGGTGGGGGGAGGGGAACATTTTTGATGGCGTGTGCAGTTCCCGTGGGATGAGTGTGTTTCTTGATGTCTGATTTCAAGCAGGAGACATTGGGCCTGAAATGTGAGACCCAGAGACCCCCAAGGGCAGAGGCCAGAGTTGTTCGGCTCATCGCATAAACACTGCAAATTCAAGGGCAGCTCAGCAACTTGTTTGGCCTGTGGCCTCCCTAGAAGGGCCTTGGCAGCCCCTGAGAGGAGCCTTGATTTGCCACTTTGGGCCCTTGTTTGGGTCATGCTTGTGGCCCCCACCCCAACCCCCAAACAGAGTGCTCCACCTGTCCCTCACCGTAGGGTTAAGGTACATAGGGTACTGGCTAGATTGCCAAATGGCCCCGCTCCTAGTGGGTGACGGTTCTCCACAGGACCAGGATTCCCGAGGAACGCAGGAGCCACAGGTAGTCTCCTCCCCCTTCCCTTTCCTTTGGTTCTCTTCCTAGCCTGCCTGGTCCACACCATAAGCAGGGCAGGCGTGTCCTCTGAGCTTTCTGGCATTTGTAACTGCTGAACCCTCTCCAGTAGGTCCTGAGACCTGGCTGAGTAACAGGGGCAGGAGGACAGGATTTGATTGTTTCAATTCCATTGACTGCAAATACTAAGCCCCTCGCTGTCTGACCTTATTTTTGGAAACCACCTGTCTCAGGAATTCAGGCTTCTGCTCCCATCCCAGCTGATACTCAATACATCTCAGCCAGGAGCCTGTGGAGATGCCAGGTAACAGGTGAGATGTGGGCCCCTTTTCCTCTAAAGCATATATTTGGAGGATGAGGTGACAAAACAGGGTGTGGCTAGAAAGTATAGGGACCATGCGGACTCTCCCCCAAGCAGCTTTCCAAAGCAGGACTCCAGGAACATTTTGGGATGCAAAGAGCATCTTTGCTGGTAATTAAGTACAAGGTCTTCGAAGGTGGCTAGATTTGCAGCATATATATGAAAGCCATTCCAGCTGTGCCTCCAATTGGAGCTTCCAGTCTGAAAACAGTCCAGAAACTGTTGATTCTTCCTTTTGGAAGAAAGCTCAGAGACAGGGGTGGGTACCTCTGCAGAAGATACCTGATGGGGAGATGTGACCCAAGGGCCCACTGGGACAGAAAGAGCAGTTTTGTTGAAGATGTAGCACGTAGATTTCCAAAGCCCACATGGCATCCCCTTTTCAAACCTCCTACATGCCCAATGTTTTTCAACCTAAGAAACAGGTGATGTCCTAGAAGATGGCTCCATATTTCCTTCTGTGAATCTTCATTTTTCTAGTCTCTGAAGTCTCAAAAGAATAGCAAAGCACTTTACAGGGGAACTGGGGAATCTGGGTTCCTTGTTTGACAGATCTCAGCTGCACAGGTTGGGTGATCTTAACTCCTAGAAGGCCTTGCATTTTTAATATTTTCTGAAAATTTGAAAGAAGAGGGGCAAGGAGTGTGGTTCTGTTCTGGAATTCTTTATTGCTTTCGACTGATGCTGTTTGTGAAAAAGTCCAAGTTGTGTTTTAGTTCAAACTTGATCTTGAGTGCCTCTGGGTGGGAGTAGGACCCACATACCTAGTGACAAAGTCATCTGAACATGTGCTCCCAATGGCTTTGACGCAGCTGTGCCAGCCAACAGGGTCAGGTTCCTGCTCTGTTATTGGCTTGAAGACCAGAATCCCAAGGGGGTACCAGGCAGGGAATATTTGGAAATTCAGACAGGGATTCTGTAGAGAAAGCTCAAGACTACCAACCTCTCTCCTCCTGCCTGGAAAAGCGAGCCTCTGTGAAGAAATGACTTTCCATGTATAATTGTGACTGTGATTGTTGCTGAGTAAACCTCCAGACTTTCTCTAAAGTGGTCTCTGGCATATTCCTTGTGTGCTGTTCTCCATTTGATCACTGATACACATCACTGAGCACCTGTTCAGCACCCAGGCACCCTGCTGGGTGCTGGACAAAATCCACCAGCCATCACTCTAGAGGGGAAGACAGACCTAAAGCAACAAAGACTGTTTCAGATGCAAATAGGACTCTGTAGGATTAAAACACTGATATTTGAGACTGGGGTTGGGGCTAACATTAGCTGACTGGTCAAGGGATGCATCTAAGTGAAAGCCAGAAGTTGAGGGAATGTGAACAAAGAGATAATTGGGGGAAGGGAGTTCCACAAGTGTGAAGAGCTAGTGCAAAGGCCCTAAGGCAAGAAGGAGTTCCTATATATATGAGAGTAGAGCTCAAGGAGTTGGCAGAGCAGCCCACAAGTTTCTTAGAGACTACACCCTGGAGTGGAGGAGTTCTGAAGAGTAGTGACAATAAGAGATGGAAAGGCTAAACTCATTTCTGATGCCTACTCATCAATCACAAGTAGTTGTTTAGCAAACATTTCTGTGCTGTTGGTGTTAGATTTGTCTAATACCATTTGATGGGGAGAGCACTGGCCAGCCCAGCTCTACAAAAACCTCAGCGAGATCTTAGTATACACATCCATCCCCTTCGAGGCTTCAGCTCACAGAAGAGAGACAAGGTTTTGGATGATTCTCCTGCTCCACCAATAGTCCTGTGGTTGAGTCCAGCAGGTGAGCACCGTACAGACAGCAGAAGCTGTCCGGGTGCTGTCGCTCAGGGCCCATCAGAGTGCGCTGTAGAGTGCAGCTTGGAGAAGGCTGACCATGGGGAAGGGGGAACCCAGGCCATGAGCAGGTTTGAGCCCTAGAACCAGAGGGTCTTGGTAAAGGGCCTCAAAGCCTCTGAACATGCTTTCAAAGTCCTAGTTTTTCAGATTAGGAAACAGGAGCCCAGAGAAGTCCCTGATCCAAAGTGACATAGTGGTACATGATGATCCAGGTCTCTATGAGCCCCGCCCCATGCTATCCTCACTCCGTTTTACTTTGTAGCTTGCGGACATGTGGGGAGCTGCCATTGTTAGAGCCTTTGTACCCGTTGTCCCCGGACTCTCAGGAGAATTCCGTGAAATAGATAAGACAAAAATGTTACATATGTATTCAGGCCAGAAGCTCTGCTAGAAAGGTGGTAGGAGGGTAAGCCAGACAGACCTGCTCTCTGCCTGTGTCGAGCCCACGGATTCATAGGGGGAACAGATGTCGATCAAATGGTTGTTAAAATGAACCTGTAGCAAGGGTTGTGGTAAGTTCTAGAAAGGAGACATCCACCTGGCCTTATGTCATGAGAAGCTGGAGTCAGCAAGGAGGTCATGGGGCCTGCAGAGTCACCTTGGCGTGAGCCAGCCCACCTGTAGGGTGACAGGAGAGGGTCTAATGAAGGGCCTGCTTAACAAGTGTGTTTGGCATTAAGGAAACAACCAGGATAGTGAAGCACCTCAGGACTAGCAAACTGGGTAGAGGGGCTTCCCCCACAAAAATTGCTGCCCAGACAGGAAGGGGTGGTAGGAACACACCCCACCCTCTGTCCTCCTCCACCTTCCAATGCTCCACCTCACCACCTCCCAGTGGCTGGGCCCAGCAGTGCAAATCCACATGAAGAAATACAAAGGCACTGGTCAAGGTGAACACTAAGTGAGCACAGAAGTGGTACAAATGGTGCTTTGGTTTGTTTGTAACTCTTTTTTTCTCTCATATCTGATTTTAAAAGAAAACTGCTTAAATCAATAATTATGAACTTGTTGCTGAACACACATGTGTAAGGAAGGATGGAATTGATATGACAGTAACATGACAAGAAAACCACAGCTATACAGGAGCAGAGTTGCTGAATACTACTGAAGATGAGTTGAGATTAGCCAGACTAGAATGGTTTTAGTTAAAATGTTAATTGTAATCCTCAGGACAATGCCTGAAAAAAATAACCCAAAATATGTAGTTAAAAAGAATAGAGGCTGGACACAGTGGCACACACCTACAGTCCCAGCAGCTCAGGAGGCTGAGGCAGAGGATCAAAAATCCAAAGCCAGGGGCTGGGGATGTGGCTCAAGCGGTAGCGCGCTCGCCTGGCATGCGTGCGCCCCGGGTTCAATCCTCAGCACCACATACAAAAACAAAAGATGTTATGTCCGCCGAGAACTAGAAAATAAATATTAAAAAAGTCTCTCTCTCTCTCTCTCTCTCTCTCTCTCTCTCTCTCTCTCCTCTCCATCTTTCTTGAAAAAAAAAATTCAAAGCCAGCCTCAGCAACTTAGTGAGGCCCAAAGCAACTTAGTGAGATCCTGTCTCTAAATAAAAAATTTAAAGGGTGGGGGGGTCAGTGGTAAAGCACCCCTAGATTTAATTCCCAGTACCAAAAACAAAGGGAGGGAGGGAAGGGAAGGAATCAAAATGGTACACTAGGAAATGTCTTTAACACAAAAGAAAACAATGGAGGAATTGAAAAATATTTTTTAAGTAAGTCACAATGAACAACTAGCAAGGGCTGGTTGCATACTTCCCTAGCCTCCCGGCACTGCAAGGAAAAAAAAAATTATATATATATATATATATATATAGCACAAAATGGCAGAAATAAATACTTTCATATCAGAAATTACATTAATTTTAAATTAATTGTAAATGTATTAAACTTTATACATAAAAGATGTACAAAAGGCCATGAAACATACACCATATGTTACATAAACTGGCAGTACATTTTTCAAATGACCCAACAATAGTTGTCTACAAGAAACCCATTTTAGATTCTAAGACAAGTTGAAAATTAAAAAGTGGAAAAAGATATGCCATAGAAACAATAACCAAAAGAAGAGCTAGTATGGCTATAATAATTTGAGATGAAAGAATATGAAAACACAACATGTCAAATTTATAGGATGCAGCAAGGCATACAGAGCTGTAAATGTCCACATTAAAAAGAAGAAAGAGATAAAAGCCTCCTGTTCTTACTGATGGGCAAAATCACAGGCTTTGGGACAAGTGCCCCTGTGTTTTTCCTTCGCTAGCAAAGCAATAAACCTTTTTCCTTTTTCTCAAAAGAAGAAGAAGAGGAAGAATAAGGAGGAGGAGGAGGAGAAGAAGAAGAAGAAGAAAGAAAGAAGGCTGGGGATATAGCTCAATCGGTAGACTACTTGCCTCTCATGCACAATTTAAGAAATTAGAAGGGCTGGAGATGTGGCTCAAGCATTAGCGCACTCACCTGGCATGCACAGGCCACTGGGTTCGATCCTCAGCACCACATAAAAATAAAATAAAGATGTTGTATCCACCAAAAACTAAAAAAATAAATAAATAAATATTTAAAAATTCTCTCTCTTTTTTTTTAAACAGAAGTGTACTTTCCAATTCAACAGACCAGAATAACTTTTTTTATTTTTATTTTTTTTTAAAGAGAGAGTGAGAGAGGAGAGAGAGAGAGAGAATTTTTTAATATTTATTTTTTAGTTCTCGGCGGACACAACATCTTTGTTGGTATGTGGTGCTGAGGATCGAACCCGGGCCGCACGCATGCCAGGCGAGCGCGCTACCGCTTGAGCCACATCCCCAGCCCCTCTCTCTCTCTCTCTTAAAAAAAAAAAAAAGAAAGAAAAGAAATTAGAAAAAGAAGAGCAGGGGCTGGGGATGTGGCTCAAGCGGTAGCGCGCTCGCCTGGCATGCGTGCGGCCCGGGTTCGATCCTCAGCACCACATACAAACAAAGATGTTGTGTCCGCAGAGAACTAAGAAAAAATAAATAAATATTAAAATTCTCTCTCTCTCTGTCCCCCTCTCTCACTCTCTCTTTAAAAAAAAAAAGAAAAAGAAGAGCAAACCAAACCCAAGGCAACGATAGGGATGAGAACAAAAATCATTGGAAGACATTAGAAAAAAACAATAAACCAAGAATTGATTCTTGAAAAGAAAGTGAATATACAAACATGAGAGAGAAAATATTTTCTAATCAGAGTATGCAAAGAACTCTTACAATGCAACAATAAGGCAAATAACCCAAGTAAAATATGAGCAACTATTGGAACAGGCATTTCTTCAAAGAAGATGTACAAATGGCCATGAAACATATACCAATATAGGGCTCGGGTTGTGGCTCAAGTGGTAGCCTGCTCACCTGGCATGTGTGAGGCACTGAGTTTCCATCCTCAGCACCACATAAAAATAAATATATTGTATCCACCTAAAACTAAAAAATAAACATTAAAAAAAAAGAAATATATACCACTATAACACAAAAAGATCTCAACAACATTAGTCATTAGGGAAATGCAAATTGAATGTACAAATAAGTGGCATATGTCCACACAATGGAATATTATTTAGTCATGAAAGGTGTAAAGTACTGACATACACTACAATATCATACTAACTGAAAGAAATTAGATACTGAAGATCATTAACATATGGTTCTGCTTATATGAAATGGTAAAAAAAAATAGGCAAATCTGTAGAGACAAAGTAGGTTGGTGGTTGTCATCAGTAGGAGAAAGAGGGAATTGAGAGTTACTAACTAATAAGCATGGGCTTTCTTTCGGAGGTATTGAAAATGTTCTTTCGGGGGTGTTGAAAATGTTCTGGCAATAAGATAACAAATAACCCAATCAACAAATGGGCCAAGGACCTGAACAGACACTTCTCAGAGGAGGATATACAATCAATCAACAAGTACATGAAAAAATGCTCACCATCTCTAGCAGTCAGAGAAATGCAAATGAAAACCACCCTAAGATACCATCTCACTCCAGTAAGATTGGCAGCCATTATGAAGTCAAACAACAACAAGCACTGGCGAGGATGTGGGGAAAAGGGTACACTTGTACATTGTTGGTGGGACTGCAAATTGGTGCAGCCAATTTGGAAAGCAGTATGGAGATTTCTTGGAAAGCTGGGAATGGAACCACCATTTGACCCAGCTATTCCCCTTCTTGGTCTATTCCCTAAAGACCTAAAAAGAGCATGCTACAGGGACACTGCTACATCGATGTTCATAGAAGCACAATTCACAATAGCAAGACTGTGGAAGCAACCTAGATGCCCTTCAATAGACGAATGGATAAAAAAAAATGTGGCATTTATACACAATGGAGTATTACTCTGCATTAAAAAATGACAAAATCATAGAATTTGGAGGGAAATGGATGGCATTAGAGCAGATTATGCTAAGTGAAGCTAGCCAATCCCTAAAAAACAAATGTCAAATGTCTTCTTTGATATAAGGAGAGTAACTAAGAACAGAGTAGGGACGAAGAGCATGAGAAGAAGATTAACATTAAACAGGGATGAGAGGTGGGAGGGAAAGGGAGAGAGAAGGGAAATTGCATGGAAATGGAAGGAGACCCTCAGGGTTATACAAAATTACATACAAGAGGAAGTGAGGGGAAAAGGAAAAATAATACAAGGGGGAGAAATGAATTACAGTAGAGGGGGTAGAGAGAGAAGAGGGGAGGGGAGGGGAGGGGAGGGGGGATAGTAGAGGATAGGAAAGGCAGCGGAATACAACAGACATAATATGTATGGCAATATGTAAATCAATGGAAGTGTAACTGATGTGATTCTGCAATCTGTATATGGGGTAAAAATGGGAGTTCATAACCCACTTGAATCAAAGTGTGAAATATGATATATCAAGAACTATGTAATGTTTTGAACAACCAACA
Source organism: Spermophilus citellus (assembly GCF_964194105.1). Classification (NCBI taxonomy): domain Eukaryota; kingdom Metazoa; phylum Chordata; class Mammalia; order Rodentia; family Sciuridae; genus Spermophilus; species Spermophilus citellus. Next base: position 138,444,179 of record NC_138182.1, on the reverse strand, counting down.
ATAAAAAAAATAAAATAAATTTTAAAACAAAAAAAAGAAAAATAAATAAATAAAATACAATTGGTGAGAATCAAAAAAAAAAAAAAAAGAAAGAAAGAAAATGTTCTGGAATCCATAGGTAGTGATGGGTACACAATTTTGTGATATATTAAAATCCATTAAATTGAATGCTTTAATGAATTTGACCTTCATTTTTATTATTTTTTAATATCTTTATGTTATTTATTTATTTTTATGTGGGGCTGAGGATCGAACCTAGTGCCTCACACATGCTTGGCAATTGCTCTACCAACTGAGCCACAAGCCAACCTCCATTTAAAAAAAAAAAAAAAGTAGAACAGAGCTGAAGAACTGTTGGTAGTTTGGAGCAAGTGGTAACATTTTAGTTCCTTTGTTGTCAGTGCAAAAGAATAGTTTGTTATATGCAGATGGTAAAACTTTATCCTATATTTGCACACAAATTGCATGTAGCCAAGTGTATATTTTCTTTTGTAACTTCTTTGGGGTTTTGTTTGAAAACTCTTTTCAAACCCATGTGCTGAGGGCCATTGCCAAGTAGGAATGACGCATCGATATTTCCTTGCCAGCGTACCCCATGTTAAATGGACTTGCCTTGGAAATTTGCTGTGACCTTGCATGTGTGTTTGAGAAAGGTGACCCTGCTCAATGACCAGGGTGGATCCAGGATTAGGGTGTATCCTGCAGTTTGAGGAAGTATCCCGCTCCTTGGATTAAGGGCGTTCCCAGTTTAAGACCTTGGGTTTTAGGGAAGTTCGATGTTGAGGATTATTGCTGCTGGAAATAGGGCGTTCCTGCTACCTGAGCTCCTTTTGAGTTCTCTTGAGATTCAGAGAGGATTTTGGGAAGAAAGCCTCGTGGAGTAGGTGAATTGGGTGGCAGCAGAACAGGGATTGCCCCAGAGCGTGTGTGGAGGCCGATGTGAGTTCGGGAATAAAGATTGCTGTTTGAATCTACAAAGCTGTGGTGGCTCGTGATTCTGTGCCCAGCCAAGACATTGGCACCATGAATAAGATAAATTTGCATCTTTATTTTCTTTTAAATGTTTAAATCATTTCCTCTTACTAGGAAGAGGAAAGAGGGGGGGGGGGGGAAGAAGGAGGAGGAGGAGGAGGAGAGGAAGGGAGAATGTTCCAGATCCAAGGGGGGAGGCATGTGCAAAGGCCCTATGGTAGGAGCTTGACAGGTGTGAAGATCAGTGAGGATGGACTAGGATGAAAGAAAGGTAAAGAGGAGAACAGGAAGGGGGTGGAGACAGAAGCCAGACCCTACAGAGCCTTGTGGGTCATCTTAAAGAGTCTCTCACCTTTATTTAAAAGCAACAGAAACCACTGGGCAACTTTTGACTGGGCGGAGAGAGAGCAGCAGATGTGCCCTTGGCTGACATCTAGAGCAAGGAAGTGACCTCTCCAGATGCTGGCACAGAGCAGGTGCCCAGAGCTGGAGAGTGAGGATCAGCTCCAGGACAGCTGGTTCTCTGGTGCCACTGGGAAGACACTGGCCACTGGGGGGAAGGTCCTTCCTCCAGGGGGCAGGAGGGAGGATGGGGGTGGGGATGTCACTTTTCTTCCACTTCGGCTTTTCCTCCCAAGCCTGCAAGTGAGAGTGGAATCAAGTATTGAAATCACTGAGCCCAGCACAGGGAGGGAGTTTTTGGTTATTGCTGTTGAAGTACTTACTGGGAAACAATTAAAAAAAAAAAAAAAACTGGACAGTTGGCTCCAAGTTTCAGGTTACCTACCCCTTTCTCTGTATTTGGTTGTGAGCGGGTCTTAGATGTTCCCAGAGCTTAATGGGAACTTGGTAGGTGTTAGAGGAACTGACAGAGGGACAAGGGATGGGGCTTCAGATACATGTTCACCTTTCCTCCTCCCTCAAGTGCCGCAGTCTTGGCTGGGCACAGAATCACGAGCCACTCAAGCAGGAACAAAACTTTATTTCGAAAAAGCCGACGCCGGCAAGCCAAACCCGGTCCTCCCACACGGGCGTTCACCGGACCGCGCGTCCCCGGAACCGGGGGTCCCCCGGACCTCCCCCGGAATTCCCTCCTACTATCCTTCCCCAACCAATGGGAACTCTCCATGAGTCCCGTAACATGAATCCGGTAGCAGGCCAAGGTGAACAGCGGGAGTCCAATTTCCATATGAATGTAAATCTTAACATAATCATCTCAGTGGCTAGCTGGCGTCACTTTACAACCAAAGGTGCCATACATCGTATATTTGCTTGTGGCTCCTAGCACTCAAGCCCACAGCCCTTCGCATGGGCAGAGATGCCTTGTGCCCTTGAGAAAGTTCCTTCCCTTGGATTTGGATTCTCCATGTGAAAATAGGGAGGAAGATTAAATCAAGGTCAACCTGGACTCTATTGTTTTATAAATACCACATCTAGTATTTCCCCGTGACCCTGGCCTTGGTAAGGATTTATTTCCCAAGCTCAGCAATGCGGTGGGAGAGGGACTCATTCCCAGTTCTTTTGCTGATGTCTCCCGGACCTGGGATCCTGGCCTTCTGCTGCAAGTGGGTCCAACTTTCAGCCCCCAAAGCTTCCCTCCCACAGCTGCTCCAGCTCTGCCAACCTTGGCCGGGGGCACTGGCTCCTCTTGTGTGTCCTCAATGCCTGGGCTGCCCAGCTGGGGGATACTGAAGGTACAAGGTGGTGCCCAGGCCAGCCTGGGGTTGTTCCCTTGAGCCCGACTCCATTCGGGGCTGGCAGGGGAACAACCACACACAAACACACGTGGTGCTGTGGAAATGAAGAATGCACAGTGGACCCTCGGGAAAGCAGGTTCTTCACAACTCTACAGCCTGCCTTCCTAGGCTACTTGGAATTGAAGGAGTGCTGACCTCCTGCTGGCTTGGGCCTGGGGGTCAGGAAGGGGATGGAAAGCTGCCTTTACCAGTGCCACAAGCCGAGCTGCCTGGGGTGAGCCTGGAAGCACAGGTCTGAATTCTGGGTTTGTTCAGATTCTGGGGGAAATCTCAGTTTCAGAACCTGGTCACTTTGTGGGCACCCTGGTGCAGGCCTGTCATCCCAGCGGCTCAGGAGGCTGAGGCAGGAGGTTGGACAGTTCAAAGCAGCTTCAGCAACTTAGCAAGGCCCTAAGCACCTCAGTGAGACCCTGTCTCAAAATGAAATATTAAAAAGGGGCTGGGGATATGACTCAGGGGTTAAGGGCCCTGGGCTGAATCCTTGATACCAAAAAAAAAAAAAAAAAAAGAAAGAAAGAAAGAACTTGGTCTTTTAATTGATAAATATTTAAATACTTATTGAAGCATGAATAGTTGGCCAATGGTGGTTCTCAGTTGCCTTGCTGAAACTTGCAGCTTGTAACTTTACACTGGGTCTTGAGAATGAAACCTGAACTTCTTAACTTGGCCCAAAAGGCCTATGGGAGCGGATCCCGGGGCCTCCTTCTCCATCACTTCCTAGCACAGCTCCAGGTCCCTTGCTCTCTTCAGGGACCCAGCTGTCCCCCCTGCTTGAACTGGTCTCCCCTGGCTCTGAAGTTCTTTCATCCTTTAGGTCACCCTGTCTGTTGAGAGCCACAGCCGAGTCAGGATGGCACCTGGCATTGCCAGAAGGAGTGGTTGAGAGGTGACACCAGGGAGCCATTAAGATGATGATAATTAAGTTAAGCTGTGTATAATTGCTGTGACTGCATAATGCTGAACTGTGACTGCATAATGCTGAACTGGCTGTGTATTCAGTTGTATATGGACCCCTGCTGTCCCGCAATAGGGCGGTTCCTGCTGTCTGGGACGCCCTGCTACTTTTGAGTTCAGTTCTTGATGGGTTCCTGTGGAGTTCCTGCATGCGGAGCCTGGGGGAGAGCTGGGGAGTGCGTGTGGAGTGCTGGTGGAGTTCGGGCAATAAAGGAGTTCCTGTTTGAACCTACAAGTGCCTTGTGGCAGCTCGGTTATTTTGTGCCCAGCTAGACTGCGGCACCTGTCCCCAACAGCCTCCTTTGACCAACCTGTTAAGAACAGATCACACAGGACTGAGGGTGCAGCTCAGTGGTAGAGCGCTTGCCTAGCACGTAGGAGGGGCCAGGTTCAAAATAAAAATAAGTACATAAATAAATAAGAGTTATTTTTTAAAAACAGGCCACATGCCTGTCATTCTGTATCATCCCCAGTCTTTCATAGCACTCATCCTGACATGAAGTAGGTTCCCGTCACTCGTGATGGCTGTCTTGTCAAGCCTCCGAGGACACAGAACATCAACCACCCTGCTCCTAGGGGAAGAGGGCGGCTCTGGTCATGGCATGTTCACCAGGCCATCAGTACCCTGCCTCCTGTAATGTGCATTTATGTTTAGAAACTCCTTTTCAGATCTTTATCATTGATTCATTGACATTGAACTCACGGCCCACACTGCTCCCGCCCCATGCAGCTTATCTGGTGGGTGTTTGCTCTGTAAGGTGCAGCATGGCTGGACACCCCAGTAGCCCTTGGGCACTCTGTCTGGGGACTATTTAAACCAAAACTGTCAACAAAAATGTGATACTAACCTGGCAGCTAAAAAAACATTTGGTCACTGTGTGAGAGCTAAACCAAGAAGGTGGATCTCCTCTCACTCAGCCTCAGCTGGGACTGTTTCTTTCTCTTTTTTTTTTTTTTTTTTGGGGGGGTGGGGGTGGGGGATGAGGGATGGGGGTGCTGGGTACTGTGGATTGAACTCAAAGGCACTCAACTACTGAGCCACATCTCCAGCGCTAATTTGTATCTTATTTAGAGACAGGATCTCACTGCATTGCTTAGTGCCTTGCATTTGCTGAGGCTGGCTTTGAACTCGTGATACTCCTGTCTCAGCTTCCCCAGCCACTGGGACTACAGGCATGTGCCACCATGCCTAGCTGTGACTGTGTGCCTTAGTGCGGTCTGGCATAGCAACATGCATAACATGGGTGCCTCCTAAGCAACAGAAATTCAGTTTTCACATTTCTGGAGGGTAGGAAGTCCAAGATGAAGGTGCCAGCAGACTCCATGTCTGGTGAGGACCTGCTTCCTGGTTCATAGGCTGCCATCTCTTCACTGTGTGCTCATATGCCACACAGGAGGAGGGAGCTCTCCAGTGTCTTTTTTATAAGGTCATTAACCCCATCCACAAGGTCTCCACCCATATGAACTAACCACCTCCCCAAGGCCACCTCACGGTGGGGTCAGGATTCCAACAATCCTTCTGTAGGAGTGCTTAGGGGACAACTCAGGTTTTTTGTGCACTCTGCATGTGCATTTCAAAGCGAGCTTGAAGGTGCTGTGAGCACTGAACTTGAGGCTACAAATATACTTAGCAAGTAAGTGGATTCAAATACAGAATCTGTGAACAGTGAGTTATAAAAGCAGAATCCATGAACAGCATATCATTATTTTTATTCCTTCATTTGTTCACTGTTTGATGTCTTTCTCCTCCACGTGACTTCAGGAGGACCAGACTGCTTGTATCACCCATCATTTCTCCCTCAGCTCTTAGCAGAACTGATTTGGACCTCTGGTATTGTTGAGCTGCTGATGAACCAAAGAATTAAATGAAACTCTGGAATTGCTGTTTTGTGAGATGGATTAATAACCCAATATTCACATCACTATTATTTGCCTATTTATTTTTTTTAAAGAGAGAGTGAGAGGAGAGAGAGAGAGAGAGAGAGAGAGAGAGAGAGAGAGAGAGAGAGAGAATTTTTAATATTTATTTTTTAGTTCTCGGCAGACACAACATCTTTGTTGGTATGTGGTGCTGAGGATCGAACCTGGGCTGCACGCATGCCAGGCGAGCGCGCTACCGCTTGAGCCACATCCCCAGCCTATTTGCCTATTTATTGATGGCCAAAATAAAACAGCTTTCCAAGGGCTTATTTTTTCCTGACCAAATGCACAAAAGACTGATGTAGGGAGCTAGAGATGCAGCTCAGCAGAAGAGCACTTGTCTTGCATGGGTAAGACTCTTAAATTCAATCTCTAGTATTGAAAAACAATTAATTTTTTTCTTGGGCATTAGATTTTTCCAGAAACCCAAATAATTATGTGCAGCCTCCTAGTATCTATTGACTTATTTTTTAGAAAAAGTTTGCAAGAGGCTCTGGCATTAAAGAAATGAAGAGAGTGGATACAGGTAGGCTGGATTTGATCGGGGCACACTGTATACATGTATTGAAATATCACAACAAATCCCATCAATATAGAAGATTATTATATGTTCATCAAAAATAATTTGTGTTTTTAAAGAAAAGAAACAGGAAGTGGGGCTGAGGATATAGCTCAATTGGTAGAGTGCCTGCCTTGCATGCACAAGGCCCTGAGTTCAATCCCCAGCACCAAAGAAAGAAAGAAACAGGAAGTAGAGAGGGCTCATATATCACATGCCTCCCCATTACGCAGTATGCACAGCCCCTAAATGCACACATAATTCAATTCTGAAAATGTGACTAATGTCCAAAGTACAAAAATCAAACAACAAATTCATTCTATAAACAAAGGCACATCGATACCTAAGAGTAAAAACTGGTATATATTTCTGATTTTACTTTCACTTTTAGTCACAATCTTCAATGATAGAGTTCCAATTGTATCTTTTTCCTTGACAAATCAAAGAACCAGCAACAGGTTTAAGAATATCCAGTAGAGGCTAAAGACTCAACCCTTTCAACAAATCTAATGATTTCTTGTCTTTATATCAAAGAGTTCATGAGGCACATATCCCTTTTTAAACAACGCTATTGAGATATAACTCAGATGCTATATATTTTATTCATTTAAAATAAACAATTAAATCCAGGTACAGTGGCATACATCTATAACCCCAGCCACCCTAGAGGCTGAGGCAGGAAGATCGCAAGTTCAAAGCCAGCCTCAGCAATTTTAACAAGGCCCTAAGCAACTTAGCAAGACCCTGTCTCAAAATAAAAAAGTATTCATAAATGGCCGGGGATGTGGCTCCACGGTTAAGCACCTCAGGTTCAATTGCTAGTACCAAAAAAAAAAGAAAATGTCCAATTCAACATTTTTAGTATATTCACAAAGTTGTTCAATTGTCACCACTATCCAAAAGAAAAGTGAGGACCCGGGAGGTAGGCGAGCGAGAAATGAAAGACAGAGACTAGGCAGAGATCCACAAGAGAGTTTATTCGTCAAAGGCCAACTCTCCATCATGGAGAGAGGCAAAACAGGCTTGGGGTTCTGGACTTTATGGGGCAGGCTCAAGGATTAGAGCTGGGCGGATCCTAATGCGGAGGTTAGGAGTGGGGTTGCTATGTGGGACTGGTGATATGCCTTGGGGGAAAGCGAAATTTTTCTTAAAATGGCAGCTGCAAGGACCTTACAATATCTAAATCCAGAATGTTGGGGGGGGGTTTGTTTGTTTGTATTGTTTTTTTTTTTGTTTTTTTTTTTTTGTGGTGATGGGGATTGAACCCAGGGCCTTGTGCATGCAAAGCAGTCACTCTACCAACTGAGCTATATCCTCAACCCCAGAATGTTTTGTCCCTGCAAAAACAAAATCTGTACCCGTCATAGGCACTGCTCACTCCAAGCCTCCGATTCCTTCTACTCCTGGGAACTACTCATCTACTTCCTGTTGAAAGGGTAAAGTTTCTAAGCTGCAAAGCCTGAGTTAAAATGTAAAGGACTAAGTATTGTAAAGTTTCTGAACTGCACACAGAACCTGAAATTCCTGAGGCAGTTAAGACAATGCCTGGTACTGACCATTTACTTGTTAAATAACCTGGACCCTGTGCAGTTTGGCACGTAGGCATTCAGGGCCCAAACCAATCAGTTTGAATGTACCCCCCTCCTTAGGACTGACCTATCACCCCCGCCCAACGACCTGTTCCCCCCAATGAATGTGCTAATCATGTTTGAGAGTTGTTGTTCAATTTTCCCGCGCCTCATGATGATTTGCTCTGATGTATTTAAAGTCCCTGCCCTCCCTAAAAAGTATACTTAAGCACTGCTCAACCCCTGCTCGGGGCTCTGGGCTGCTCTCCCTTCTTGAGTGAGCCTGGAGCCCCAGCGCGCTGGATTGGATCCTCAATAAACCCCCTTTTGCTGTTGCATGAGTCGGTCTCTTGGTGGACCCTTACACTGTCCCTGTGGATTTGCCTTTTCTGGCCAATCACTTTTTATAGTAGTGAAATCGTACAATATGTAGTCTTTTGTGATTGGCTGCTTTCATTGAGCTTAGTATTTTTAAGGTTCAACCATACTTAGCAGACATCAATGCTTCATTCTTTTTATTTCCCACTGATATTCCATGGTCAGAATATTTGACATTTTGTCTATCCATTCACTAGTTGGCGGACATTTATTCCTTCCTGTTGGCTATTATAAATAATGCTGCTATTAACAACCATGTAAAAGTAATTGTACAGATGGATGGCTTCATTTCCTTGGGTGAATACCCAAGGGTAGAATTGCAGGGTAATAAAGTAATGGTTAACATTTGGAGAATCTACTATACAGTTGTTGACGTAACTTCCTCATTTTTCAATGCTACAGCAAATGTGTGAGGATTTCAATTTCTCCCCACCCTCACTAACACTTGGAATTGTCCATCTTAGTAACACTAGCCATGCTAGTTGATGTGAAGTAATGTTACCGCTGTTGACCGGCGACGAGTCCTTGCTTCCCCGGTGTTGAAGAATAACACCAAAGAAGCACGCCGAGGCAAGGTCAGAGTAGAAATTAGAAGTTTATTAAAGGACAGCAGAAAAAACTTCTCCCGGAGGAAGAAGGGGACCCAAGAGGTGGAATCCAGTTGGCGGGCAAATGTGTTCCCCTTTTTATAGGTTTGGTGATGAAATGTAGGTTGGAGAGCCCGAGGGGTGGGACACAGGTGGACCAAAAGGGCAGGGAGGACTTTTGGGATGGGCTTATCACTCCTCTGGGATGGGCTATCTCCAAATCTGTTGGGGGCTGTTCATTAATACTTCTTTGAGGTGGACTTTGGCCTAGGGCCTTTTCGGGACTTCGTCAACATTCCATGAATTGTCCTGTGTTTTCCCTGAGTCATTCCCAGCATGGCCTCCATTTTAGATTTCACTCGGTATTAGACCCGATTTACCTAACTACACTGACTACCTAACTTTAAATCTGGCTTCAGTAATATCTAATAGTAGTTTTGATCTGCATTGACCTGATGATCAGTGGTGTTCAGCATCTTTTCATGGGTTTATTTGCCATTTATCTTCTAGGGAGAAATGTTTCCCTCTTCAAATTCTTTACTCACCTTTTAACTGGGTTGTCTCTTTATATACAGATGGTTCCTGACTTATTATGTTTTGACCTAGGATTTTTCTCTTTCAGATGGTGCAAAAGTAATATGCCTTCAGTAGAAATCATATTTTGAATTTTGATCTTTCCCAAGCAACCAATACGCAGCATATACTCACTCTCTCTCAATTTGGGACAGTAGCAATGAGTCACAGCTCAGTTAGCTGTGACTCAGTCACAGGGTGAGCCACCAACAGTCTACGGTGCACTGTGTTGACAAGCTAGGATGTTTGTAGGTGAGATGTGTTAAATACATTTTCAACGTACAATATTTCCAACATAGGATGGTGTATCTGAATGAATCCCATCTTAAGTCAAGGAACCTCTGTATTCTGAATGCAAGACCCTCATCAGATACATGACTGGCAAACATTTTTTCCCATTCTACAGTTATCTTTTCACTTGCCTGATCTGCACACACTTTTATCACTGCTATTGGGACTTTCACTTTTCTGTCCCGAAACTTTATTTTATTTTATTTTGGGGAGCGGGTATGGTACCAGGAATTGAACTCAGAGACACTCAACCACTGAGCCACATTCCCAACCCTATTTCATATTTTTTTAGAGACAGGGTCTCACTCAATTGCTTATTGCCTCCCCAAACCTGAGGCTCTGCGGACACAACATCTTTGTATGTGGTGCTGAGGATCGGCGGGCGCGCTACCACTTGAGCCACATCCCCAGCCCGCAAACCTGAGACTCTGGACTTGTGATCCTCCCGTCTCCACCTCCCATGCCCTATGGATTACAGGCATACACCACCACACACAGCTCTGTCACAACTTTACAAGGACAAGATGCAATAAAATAATCAAATACTTTCCCCAATCATTTCTGAGCACATAGATATGGAAGCAACCTGTGTGGAAACTGAGCAACAGGCTGATAAGTAGTACCATCCTGCCATCTAGCAATATGATATCTCCTCCAACACAAAGAAATCTGAACTGAGGGTACAACAGAATCTTAGGGGCATAAACATATAAATAATAACTACCACATATTAAGCACTTACTGTGTGCTAAGTGTTGAGGGCCACAGCATGGCATTCTGCCAGAAGGGAGTGGTTGAGAGGTGACACCAGTGAGCCATTGAGATGATAATGGTTATGTTAAGCTGTGTATTCAGTTGTATATGGACCCCTGCTGTCCGGCAGTAGGGTGGCTCCTAGGGTGGCTCCGGAATAGGGTGGTTCCTGCTGCCCACTACTTTGGAGTTCCTGTGGTGCGGGGTCTGAGAGGGGTAGGCGTGGAGGGAGGGAAGCTGAGAGAGTTCCTGGGGAGTGTGCGTGGAGTGCTGGTGGAGTTCGGGCAAGAAAGTTTCCTGTTTGAACATACAAGTGCTTTGTGGCAGCTTGGTAATTTGTGCCCAGCTAGACTGCAGCAGCTAAGCATTCACACTATCACGTTTAATCCCCATAATGGTCCTATTAGAAAAGTACTGACATCCCATTTCACATGAAGTTTAAACAAGGTTGTCAATGGTTCTACAGCCAGTAAGCAGCAGAACTGGGATTCCAACCAAGTGCTTCAGTGTCCTCTGTCCTTGTGCTTATCCACAATGCTTAGTCACGATGCCTGTCAAGTGCCAGACTTCAGACCAGCATCACAAGCAGAAGAAATTTTCAAGGTCATCGATGGAATGAGGAAATTAAGGACAACATTGTGGGGTTTGCATAAAGCTAAATTTATTCCCTTTCAATGACTGTCCTTTATTCTGAGATTCTTCCTGCTTTTGGCACTCCACGCCCCCATTTAAAAGTAATAGTATTAGAGAATGGGGTGTGGCTCAGTGGTAGAATGTTTGCCTATTATACACAAGGCCCTAGATTCAATCCCCAGTAACACATACACACACACACACACACACACACACACACACACACACACACTACAACTTTGCCAGGTACAGTGGTACATACCACTACCCAGGAAGCTGAGACAGGAGGATCACAAGTTTGAGGCCAGCCTGGGCAACTTAGCAAGACCTCAAATAAAAAATTTAAAAAGGTCTGAATCTGCAGTTCAGTGGTACAGCACTTGCCCAGCATGTGTCAACTCTTGGGATTCATCCCCAGTGTTAAGAAAAATGTAAAAAAATAACAATATTTGGAGATGTATTCTTATTATCATTATAAAATAGAGATGTGTAGTGAAAAATCCAAAAAGGGACAGACTTTATAAAATCAAAATTTTTCCTACTTTTCTGAGTCAGCCAGCTTTCCATTACTGTACAAAATACCCCCAGATAATCAACTTTCAAGGGGAAAAGACTTATTTGGCTCTAGGTTTCAGAGGTTTCTGTTACATGGTAACTTGTCTCGTTGACTTGATCCTGGGGTGCCACCGTAGTGCATGGAAGGATAACCGCTCACCTCATAGCCACCAGGAAACAGAGAAACAGGAAGGAGCAGGGCACAAATATTCCTTGCAAGGTGCTCTCGTTGACCTAACTTCCTCCCACTGACCCCCACCTTCAAAAGGCTCCATCACGTCCCAGTAGCGCTACAAGCTGCCAACTGAGCTTTTAGCAAAGGGGGCTTTGGGGGACACTTCCAAACCACAGCCCTCTCCTCTCCTGACAGTGTCTAGCCCAGGGGCAACCACAATTGCTAGTTTCTTGAGTATCCTTGATGTATGTGTGTGTGTGTTTACATATTTTAAGAAATACATATAGAATCATGGCACCATAGTGCATATAGTGCATGTCGGGATTCATACTGTTTTGTATTTTTTTTTACTTAATATCTCTAGTTGGATATATTTATGTATTGTAAAAACTATTTACTGTGGGCCTAGAGCTGTGGCGTGGTGCATGCCTGTAATCCCAGTGGCTCAGAGACTGAGGCAGGAGGATCAAGGATTCAAAACCAGCCTTAGCAATTTAGCGAGGCCCTATGCAACTCAGCAAGACCCTGCCTATTTTTAAATAAAACATAAAAAAGGACTGGGGATGTGGCTCAGTGGTTAAACATCACTGGGTTCAATCCTTAGTAGGGAGAGGGGAAAAACTGTTTACTGAGTCCCTGCTATAGTGATCTGTGCCCTGGAACTACTGCAACAAGACAGCTTCTGCCTTCATAGGGCTTATATTCTAACAGGAAGAATAGCAGACTGAATGCTAATAAGAAAAGACATTGGATAGAGAATGGTGGTGGGCAGGGGTGAGGGGATACCAACTCCTTTTAATCAGAGGCGGCTCTCTGGGGAGGTGACATTTAAATCAAGCCCTGAAGGATGGAACCAGTCATGGAAGGAGCAGGTAGAACAGCATCCAAGCAAAGGGAACTGGGAAGGAAGGAACTTAGCTTATTTGAAGAATTTAAGGAAGAACTACAGAGCTGAGTCATGGTGAACAAGGCAAAGAGAGAGCAGGATGTTCTGGGGGAAAGGTCCTGGGAAGGTGGTGAGGGCTTTCTTGTCTGATTCGTGTTGACACTTGCCTTGCCACTGCCAAGTGATCTAGCAACAAGCTCGAGGCCTTTTACTTCAGGCAAAAAAAATGACAGTGCCCTGGGCTGACCACCAGCCACAGGCTTGTGAAACAGAGGACAGGGGAGGATTCTAAACACCTACTGGAAGTGGAAGAAAGTGACCTCCATGATGGGTTGGTGCCAAGTGTGGAGAGAGGAAGGGAGAATCGGGTGGCACAGGTGGCTTAGTTTATGAAGCAAGAATTCAGGTGTTAGAGATAGGCTCAGCCTGAAAATCCTGGGGGGGGGGGGGGGGGCTTGGATGTTGCTATCTGGAGTTCAAGGAATCCCCGGCAGAACCACAGGGATGGGAGTTAGCAAGCTACAATGTTAGGATCTGGAGTAGGCCTGGGTATGGAAAGCAGTGTTCAGCTACTGGCTCAGGCTGGCCATTTTAAAACCTAACTTTTAGGAAGAGTTCTGGAAGGGGAGGTAGGGGAGGGGCGTACTAGGAGGGTGGATATGATGAAAATACCCTATGTGCATGTATGGAAATGTCACAGTGAGACCCATTAAGTAGCACAATTAACATGGGTTAATATTTACCGTAAAAAAAAAAAAATAGAATAAAAATAAAACCTAACTTTTCTTAAAGGCTATAAATTCAATTTACAAATCTTGTTATTTCATTTTAAATCCAGTAACTTTTCATATAAAGATAAGAACAATCACTTGCACCCATTGTTTGATTACTGTTGAACTGTTAGACTTAGTAGATTTAATCCTCCTTATACATTTAATAGATTTACTACTGCCTTAATTAATCAAATTTCCTTGGACATTTCAAACTATAATTACAAATTTAATGTGCTTGATTTTTCTCAAACATTTTAAATGCCCAACAGGGCAGACTTCCATATCTAAAAAGCTAAATCCTTCTAAGCACTTAAAAAACTGTTGTAAATTAATTAATTTAATTAATGACCTAAGGCCGGGGATGTGGCTCAAGCGGTAGCACGCTCACCTGGCATGCGTGTGGCCAGGGTTTGATCCTCAGCACCACATACAAAAAACAAAGATGTTGTGTCCACCGAAAACTAAAAAATAAATATTAAAAAAACTCTCTCTTTAAAAAAAAAAATTAATGACCTAAACTTACAAAGTAGCAAATCAGATTCTCTTAACTACTTCAAGAACCCGAAGTCCTACACAAAGCAGAACAAGGATCACAGTTCCCCTGTTGTATTTATCTTTTTAATTATCTGAATATTTATTTATTTCATTTTCTGTATATTTATTTCACTACCTGAAAGTTTGTTTACTTTCTGGAATTACAGTTACTCCCCCAACAAAGAAATCAGGATTTTCCCCCAAATATCACCTACGGCAACCAAGGCATTTCACTCTCAAATCTGTCATTTTGCCCACAAGTTTTCAAAATATTGATTGACAGGAGACATTAGGATATGATGGTGGTGAGGATAAATGATATAATACAGACGTATGGAAAGAACAGAAGTGTGTCCAGGACAAAGCTCTGAAAGTCAACATCTAGTCTTGTACCTGTAGAAAAAGTGGAGCCAACAGAAGGACTGCCTAACTCCACCAAATACAATGTGTGTAACCTCTTATTGGTCTCTCCATTTTCAGAGGCAGGGGACTTTCCAGATAATCTCAGCAAATATTGCCACCATGTACCTCTCCAGTTTTGGTCATCGCTAATCACTGTGTGTGCTTGGACTTGTTGCTCAATCTTACTGAACTCAAGATTCCATAGGCTTAAATAGGGATTGGATTCCTAAGATCCTTTTGAAGTCTAACAGCCAATAAGTTAAGTCAGGGAGCATTGTAAGCAAAAGGGCAGAGATAAGAAAACACATGTTTGGAAGAAAGTGAGTTAGGCGAGTTAGAATAGAGGAAAAAAATGCTTCCAGTGATTTATGACATGCTTTAACCTTTAAATCAGCGTGTCCTGAATTTTAATGGCATTAAGAATCATATGAGATGACTTAATTTAAATGTAGACTAAATTAATCTGTTTTAAAATGTAGATTTCTGAGCTGTTCCTTCCAAGATTTTATTTAGTATGTCTGGGATGAGGCCTGGAAATTTGTAATTTTTTTTTAAGTTCCCTAGGTGACTGGAAATTTTAGTTGGAAGACTTGGATCATACACACCTGCCAGGCACAGTAGCAGTCTCTTCAGTAAACATCATTAAGATTCAGAAACTTGGCAAATGGCAGGATTATGCAGCTGCATGTCTCCCCAGATTGGAAAATACAAGACTCAGCATCCTGTATCAGGTGGGGTTCACTGCAGAAATGGACCCAAAGTCAACCAACACACATACCCAGAATTCAGGAGACGGGAAAATTCTAAAAAGAATTGTGGCAAAGATGACTGATTATGCCCCTAATACACATTCTACATTCCAAACTTCTATCCAAGTAACAGAAACGCCCCCCCCCCCATTTTATCTAAGCACATGGCCACCAGGAACAAAGACTATATTTTTCTGCCTTCCCCATACCATTAGATATGGACAAATTCTGACCAGAGACATAGTAGGAGGTCTACCCAAGACTCCAGGCAAGTTGTCCTTAAAGAGCAAGGGTGAGCCCTCCTTCTCCCCCACCTCCTTCCTTCTAGCTAGAATGCCCTGAACACATGGAGTTCTAGTAGCCACCTTGGGAATGGAAGCCCCACATGGCAGAGCTACAAGAGAAAACTTGGTCTCTGCCAGAGGAAAACTATCTGATCACATCTAAAATTCTTGAAGGTAAGAGAAATTTTAAGCTTATTATGGAGTCTTCTGTTACCTGCCAAACCTAATCACAGCTAGTTCTGCCAATACTAATTAATGTTTATATAAGCACCTAACATGTGCCAGGCACTATTATAAGTGGTTGACATGTATTAACTCAGATAATCTTCACAATAATCCTAAGAAGTTACTATCAACCCCATTTTACAGATGAGGAAACTGGAGCCATAGTAAAGTCATATAATCTTCCTGAGGACCCAAGCCAATAAGTGACAGAGCCAAGATTCTAGCACAGGCCAACTAGACTTACAGTCAGTCTCTAACCATGACGCTGCCCTGCCACTTGATTCCAGAGGTCATCATTCACCACCCAACTACTGACTCAACAAATACCAACCAAACACCAGGGCACAGGTCACTTGATGATGAACCATATGCACAGTTCCCTGCCCTTGCAAAGCTTCCAGTCTCAGAACAAGCAATGCATCCGTACGGACCTTACAGGATCCAAAGACAACATCAACCATCAGACTCTGATGAGCACAAGAGGCAGGACCCACCCCTCTGCTCCCACCACCCCAGCATCCACTCTGTTCCAGAGGACACATTCACTGGAGAAAGACTGGCCAGTGAGATCTGAGCCAGAGACCTGAACTAGCACCTATACATTGCAATCCAGGGAAGCTCAAGAATGAAGAACCCAATGACTAGGATCCAGCCCTAAGTGTCCACTTGTTTCCAAAGAAGGGCAATCATTGGAAATCATTCCCAGGGTCTCTGCCACATCCCCCAAAAAAGGGGAAAGAGGAGAGCAGAGAGGAGGGAAGAGATTTTAAGAACTCTGACCACTTGGCAGAACCTTGTCCAACCTGATTCATTAAGACTTGGTGAGGGGGATAACTTCTTTATTGGGGCTTGATTGGATAGAAGGAGTGATGGGGGGAGGGGTTGAGGCAGGGTAGCCAGGCGTGAAAGAGGGTCAGGAAACCTGGTCAAGAGACCACATAAATCTTGAAGTATTTCAAATCTATGATTCTGACACCATGTTAAGGTAATAACACTAAATATTGGGGGAAGAAAGTTTTGTGTTCAAAAATATTTACACAGAATACACACAAAAAAAGATATCCATCTAGGAGCAGTGGCGCACATCTGTAATCTCAGCAACTTGGGAGGCTGAGGCAGGAGGATCAAGAGTTCAAAGCCAGCCTCAGCAGATTAGCAAGGCACTTAGTACCTCAGGGGGAACCTTGTCTCTAAATAAAATATAAAAAGGACTAGGGATGTGGCTCAATGGTTAAGCATCCCTGAGTTCAATTCACCCCCCCCCAAAAAAAAATAGGAAGGAAGGAAGGAAGGAAGGAAGGAAGGAAGGAAGGAAGGAAGGAAGGAAGGAAGGAAGGAATTCAACTATTGGAGATAAACACAAGTAAACTATGGCAGTAATAACAACAGCTTAGACTTTACTATCAATGTTCCAGACTGTGTGATAAGTGTTTGTCACAACCCATTTAATCAAGCTTAAGAAATAAAATAATTTGCTACTATATCATGCAAAAAAGAAATGGAGCTCAGATTTGAAACAGCAAAGCCAACAGTCATAAGTACTGCCATGTACCATGTTGCTGCACTAGGGGGGTAGCTCAATTACAGAGCCCTGGCCTAACTTGCACCAGGACCTGGGGTCAATCCCAGCACAAAAAAAAGTAAAATAAAATAAAATAGCAACTGTGAGAATTGCATTACATGGGGAAAGTCCGTGATGCAGCATTCCTCAGAGAAAGACTGCAAAACTGCATACAAAGGATGGTTAAAGGCAAGGCCCATGCACACACACAAAATACAGAGGCTGAAGGTATCAGCTGAGGTCTAATCTGGAAAAAGAATCCACACAGATTTTAAACAGAAATATTAACATAAAGATGTGCTGGTTGGTTAAAGCATGGGACTATAAGTAATAGGGATTTCCTGGTAAGAAGAAGAGAGAACTCTATAGAATATAGGAATAGCAGATATAAGAAGTAGCCACTATCTTGAGGGCTGAATAGAGAACCTGAGGGAAAGATTCCTCTCCCCTCCAGCCAGGGGAAGCTGGTGCTGAAGAAGTTGTGTGGATGGATAAGGCCTGGCACTGAAAGCAAATGCCCTTTTGGAAAACAGGTATATGGTGGGGAAAGTAGAGATTATATCCCTATCAATCAACTCTGGAACCAACATTACACACTGCCTGGCACAGACACCCAATTGTTTTCTGTGTATACATCTGGAGTCTCCATCTAGATGGTGTTCTTTTAGAGCAAGAATTATGTTTTATCTTCCTCCTGTAGCCAATCCTACACTATACAAGTGTTCAATAAGTTACTTTTGACTATATGAACCCTATTAAACAAACTGTCTTTGCCCATTCATTTTAATTATTTTTGTAGTTTATTATTTTATTCTATTTTTCTGCTGTAAAAGCAAAAAAAAATGTTTATTATGGAAAATGCAAAAGTAGAACAAAAGAAGAAAAATACCAACCATATTCTTACTATCCAGAATTAATCACTGTTAATACCTCAGTTTATTTCTCATGCACAAAGTTTTTTCTTTCTTAAACATAGATGAATACACATCATATCCCACATGCAATTTTTTTTTTTTTTTTTAGTGCTGGATATGGAACCCAGGGCTCATGCATGCTAGGCAAGCCTCTACCACTGAGCTCACCCTCAGACCCTGACCCATGGAAAGCGTTTCTTCAACTCCTCATAAACTCTTAAAAAGAGTTGATGGTGAATTGCATACACACACACACACACACACACACACCCATTGATGTTGAAAATACCTTAAATGTTGACTGCACAGTATCTTGTTCTGAAAATGTTAAGTGTTTAATCACTCCTTTTTGAACTTTTGGAATCTTTTTTTACCAAAAATAATTACATAACAAACATGTGCTTAAAATTTTCTCTGGTAGACTTATTTCCCAAGATGGCTTTCTCTCATGTGAAATTAGGTTAGATGGCCCAAATGCATTTAAGACCACTGATGAAAATTTAAGATCATGGGGCAACTGCTTCTGAACTCAGAAATTAGTAGCTTTCCCTTTTCAACAGGATACAAAGCTGAAACTCCTTCTTTGCCTTCTACTCCTACCATAGGAACACGTGCTCACCTATCACCTAACACAGCCTCCCCGTCCCGGTCCCCTCCTCACAAATCACAACAGGGCACTAAAAGACTGCAGGGTCCTAAGCTAGTCCCATCGGCCCTTTTGTCCAGAAGCTGCCAGTTGGGAATGGCGTGACTGGAGGCGCCAATTGGAGGTTTCCCTGCGGCCCCCCGCAGAGGATGGGGTGGCACCCTGGACGTCAAACTAGGCGCTGGGGCTTGTCTGGGCGCGGTCCCGTCGCGGGTAGACCGGGAAACTTAAAGCAATAAATCTAGTTTAGAGCTCCTGGGAGGGCACAAGACACCGCCAGTCCTTCCTCATCCCGAAAGACTGGCTCTTGGTCTCCCGCCTGGGCCTCTTCTCTGGCCCCTCTGCAGCCCTAGTTCTTCCCCGCGGTTCACCCGGTCAACCTCCAGGTCTTATCAGGTCTTCCTATTCTCCCCAGTGAAGAGGTCGCCGGAACCATAGGGTCTCCTTCCCCAATCCCTCCTTTCTTTTTCCCTCCCCCATCCAAGCTAGTCCCAGTACACAGTCAGGAGTCACCCTTGAGATTCCGATGATCTCACAAGACCCCCACCATCTCGTCCGCACCTCTTTCACGTATCTGTGCGGGGCTGTCCCTCTGTCTTTCCCGCCATGATTGAATTTCTGTCCAGTTTCACCTACCCATCGGTCTGCAGGTCCTGTGACCCTGGTCTTTTCATTTTATACAGTCTGCCCCTCTCGTGACAGCACCTCAGTCCCTAGAGGTCTCCTTCATAGCCCCTCCCTCAAGTCTGCCCCTCTGAGCCCCCGCCCACGTCGGTGCTTGTGTCTGCCCGCGAACGTGCTCCTTTGCTCCCAGAGTCTGTTTCTTAGTCCTGTCAGGCCCCTGCTCACCATCCCTCCCCGGAGCTAGAGAGGCCGCGACCGGTTCCCCTCCCTTGCCCGGCCAACTCTTCCCTCTTCCACTTTCTCTACTTTCAACCCATCCCAGCAGAGTCCAGGAAGTAGCCTGGCACCAAAGACTGACGGTGGTGATGCCCAATGGGGCACGCCAGCGGCAGCGAAGGCCCCGCCCAGAGAGCGAACGCGGCCACTGAACGCGTGGAGGCGGGACTTCCGCTGTCCCGAGGAGGGCGGGGGGAGCGAACTGTTGTGGTGCGGCGCGTTGGGCGGGCGGCGGCCGGGCGGCCCAGGGGCTGCCGCGGGACTTGGGGCGCAGCCGAGCCGCTGAAGGGGTGGGGCGGGCCGGACGCGCCGCGGGGCCCGGGCGCCGCGGGTTCGAGGCCCGGCCCCGCGAGGGGAGGCCGCGCCACCCCGGGGGAGCTGCCGGGCGGCGAGTTTGCCCCGCAACCGAAAGAAGGCGGGGGCCTTCGAAACCCCCTGGCAGCCCGGGCCCAGAGTCCCTAGGGAGCCACCGCGTCCTGTGACGCCCCCCGGGACAACACCCCTGCTGCAGGGTAGCGATTCTGGGCCCCCGGCCGAAGGCGCCTCCGGGTGACCCCCGGCGGGGCCCTGCAAGCCGCGGGAGCTGACCCTGGGGCCTCAAGCCGGGAGGCAGGGGCTCTCCGGAGACGCGGGCCTGGGTCTGAAGGAGCCGGGCCTCTCGGACGCGGGGCAGGGCAGCGCCTGTCTGGAGACGGACTCCGGGACTCTCGGGTGCGGGTGTCTCGGCGACCTGCCCCGCGGGGAGCGCGGCCGCGGAGTGGCCTACAGGGTGTCCTCCCCTAGAGGGGCCGGCCCGGGGCGGGGAGATGAACGGCTTCAGCACGGAGGAGGACAGCCGCGAAGGGCCCCCCGCCGCCCCCGCCGCCGCCCCGGGCTACGGCCAGAGCTGCTGCCTCATCGAGGACGGCGAGCGCTGCGTCCGGCCCGCGGGCAACGCCTCCTTCAGCAAGAGGGTCCAGAAGAGCATCTCGCAGAAGAAACTCAAGCTGGACATCGACAAGAGCGTGAGTCCACCCGTGTCCGGGCCCCAGCGCCCAGCCGCTCTCCGGCCGCTGCCCGGGGCTGCGGTCCGTACTCCCCAAGCGCTCCTTACTATGGGCCTCGCCGCCCCTTATCTGCAGAATTGAAGAGCTGGACTCGCGATCTTAAAGGCCGCTTCAGCGCTGACATGCTCTGTGATTCTGCCCAGATCCGATAGTTTGGGGGAGGGGGGGCTTCAAGGATTTCTTCCTGGGAAGATTTGACAGCGGTTTCTAGCTTGTTATGTATATATTTTTGCTTTGGGTGTTAGAGCAACGAGAGGGAGGTTAATTTGGATGGGGGGGGCAGGAAGGAGAATCGGGGAGATGATAATGAAGGGATCCAGCTTTTCAACTTCTCCCACCTTCTAGGAACCCTGTTACTCCTTCAGACTGGGAAAAGGTGACAGTAACTTCCTTGTCTCCCGCGGCCTCTTTTTCTGCCGAGGGTCACTGAGCTTGCTTGCTTTGCTTCGCAGGCAGCTGTGAGAATGAGTTTTTCTAGGATGTGGCAAAAATGAGGCCAAGGCTCTTGCAGTCCAGTTCACTGGAAGGGAGAAAAAAAGTCAATTTTTTTAGGGGCAGAATCTTTGGAAATGCGGAGGTGGAGATTTAAATTTGAATAGGATTGCCCGGTGTTTTGTGCCTAATTATAGAAACTTCCTGTGTGATTTCAGCACTTCTAGTTAACAATTATAAAGATGTGCCTATTGTCAACCAATTAAGAACTTTTTAGTTTGACATCTGTTGCTGCAAGCCTTATTGGCTGCTTCATGATTAGGAATTGGAAACAAATTAAGGGGACATTTAATATTCAGGTAAGCTAAGAGCTTACATGGTTAATTTTTTTTTTTTTTAGAGCCAAATTTCTCCATGGTTGGGGAAGGTCAGAAGTTGAAAGGAAGCCCTCTTTTCCACTTATGATTTTATAGTTGAAACTGAGGCCCAGAGACAGGAAGTGATGGTGCCAAATGTATACAGCACCTGGTTAATTTCCTAAACCCATTATATGATTTCTTTCCAAGCCCCATGCATAAGCATTCATTAAGTCTTTAATAAATAAATCTTCCTTGTCATTTCTTTCAGGCTCTTCCCTTCTACCCTCAATTTTATTTAAAATTAACCATTATAGTGCACTTGCAACTCTTGCATGGCAAGGTGCTATTTTTAAGTGATAGAGGGTGAGCCAAAAACTTTCTTGCTACAAATCTGTATCAGTCAATGAATGAATGGATGGAATTCATCTGGAACAAACAACAGGCTAGACACCATGGTGGTCCCTGATGGTCACATGATGAAGTGAAATGCTTAATTGTAGGACAGCAATGACCTACCCACTTGGAAACACTGCCTGCCTTCTGTGTGTGTGGTTAACAGCCTTTACTAGAACAGCTAATAACATTTTCCAGTTCTTTTAAACCTCTGGATGCCTTCACATTGAATGACTTTGCTGCTGCAATGGAGGCTCCTTTTACCCATTACCCCTCCCAACCCCCATCCCCCCACCGCCTGGAAAACTGGTGGGGTTGGGCTATGTCCACCATTTTCACATGCACATCTAGAAGGGAGGCAGCCTAAACCTAGCACTAACATTCCCAAAAGATAGAGAGCCTCTGAAAAGTACTAGGGTTTTGAAGTAGAATCACTCACAATTTGTTTCAAGGTGGTGTTGTGGAGTCATTTCTGAAAGGGATTTGATTTCATTCTCACAGGCTTGGGCAAGAATTCAATTCCAAGTAACTGCTGTGTTACAAGCTGTTACAGAAAGTAAACAAAAAAAAAAAAAAAAAAACAATGACACAGCCAGGCTTGGTGGCATTTGCCTATAATCCTAGCAACTGAAGTTGGATCACAAGTTCAAGGTCAGCCTCTTCAACTTAGCTAGACTTAGCTAGATGCTGTCTCAAAAAATAAGAGGACTGAGGATGAAGTTCATTGGTAAAGCACCCCTGGATTCAATCCTCAGTACTGAAAGAAAAGAAAGGAAACAACACTAGGACATTTGCATGGTTAAGGAGAAACAATGACTATTTATCTCATAAAAGGGTCTAGCAAACAACCTCTTTAAATAATAGCACCAAAAACCCAATTCAGGCAGTTTAACATTGGCAGTGTTCTGTGATTTTTTTTTCATATTTTTATTGGGTGTGATTTAATAAGATATAAGGTACTTGCAAGATGTGACATACCTAACCTATTTCTGCTTTTTTTCCTGGAGAAAAGTAGAAGTTGAGAATAGTATAAAGGAAAATGTTGAGGTAGGAAAGGACATACATGTACTAGAGGTCAGAAGATCTGTGTGACCTTAGCCAGACTATTTCCTACTCTGGGTGGCTTCAGTTCACCCTTCTACAAAATGAGATTTAGTCCAGTGGGGTTGCACTAGTGGTTGCTAAGTTCTCTTCCAGCTAGGATTTCATTATTCTCATGTCAGGACCTGAACTCCTAGCTAGATCTTTAAGAAATTCCTATTCTGCCTGTTCTAGTAAGTTTGTCACTGTGCACTTGAGGAGCAGCTAGATTTCTCAGCATACACGTGCTGGCCTGGCACCAGCTGCCTCTCAGGCACCAGCTGCCTCTCAGGACTGGACAGTGTTCTCTGGTATACTTCCCTGGAGAAGAACATGTCCTGTAGTACATATATCTCTGGGGGGATTCTTTGGAACACTGGCAGGTGCTGAGTGTGAAAGCCCTTTGACAAAGGGAAATCTGGCAAAGCTATCCCAGTTTGTAACTCTGTAAGTGGTGGCTTTTACTGGCCTAAGCTGCTTTTAGATGTAGGGGACTGCCAATATTGATGCATCAGCATTTATTGAGTGCCTGCTGTCTGTAAGACACCATTACAGTATAAACTTAAAATTATTCATGACTCACTAATCCAACCACATGAAAGTGATAATTCATCTGAATAAACAGTTTTTATTATTTTCTTCATAAAAAGGCCTGAATTAATCGATGCTGACTTCCTGTCAGCTTACTTTTATCTTTAGGGATTTAAGGAATAAACTCAAATTTAGAAGTCTCTCCAGAACATTTGTGCAACATCTGTTTCAATATCAATAACCCCAAGTCATTTACACAGGCATTCAGTTTCTGTAAGGTTTTGAATGGTTCCTACAGGCAACCCTTATATTCTTAAGTAAAAACATATTCTTAACATCTTAGCTGCTATTGGCACCTTTGCTTACTAATATGCTTCCAACCTATCTTAGAAAATAAGCACTAATATCCATCTTATTTTATGTGGTTCTACTTTGTGAGAATTTCCGCATTTCTTTCTACTTCTCTTTGTGGATCAGATGTGAAGTGTTGCAAGAATACACCAATACATGGAAATAAAGTTTTTCAGAATTATCGTATAGTAGTAACCACTGTAAATGTAAAATAGGATGTACCGTCTACCATTACCACAGTCTCAGCTTCCCTCCTCCCCAGGGCAACTCCCGCCTACTAACTCCTATAAAATTCCTACAGGTCTTCTGAAAATGTCCCAAAACTCCCTGCTTCAAAAAACCTTAAAGGACTCTGTCTAGTCTGAAGGAACATCTCAACAGTCTTTATGTCCCCAACCTGGAATCTCTCCTTATACTCCTGCGTGGGCAGTCACTGCCACCCAGGCTGACTATTTACACTGGGCCTCCTCACTGTAACCGTTCTGTTAGCTACCCTGGGACCTCTCAGTTTTCTCTTTGCTCACCATGTGGAATACTTCCTGTCTGCCTCCAAGTCCTTCCTTCTAACTGGGGGCCTCCATCCTGACTATCTCAGCTATAGGGATCTCTTCCTGTGCTGAATCCGTGCCATTTATTATCTTCACCATTTAGTGGAGACTTGATTTGTAATATGCTGTGTGGTGTTAGCATTCTCTTTGTGTGTATGTGTGTGTGTGTGTGTTTTTACCCCCAGTGCTGGGAATCAAACCCAAGGCCTTGCACATGCTAGACAAGTGCTCTACCACTTAGCCCTCTTGTGTGGATCTTGTTCTACAACTCTAGAGTCAGCTTTGGAAACTATGGCCTACATCTCATTCTTCTCTCTCTCCAGTGCCTTAAAAAGAAAAGCCCCATAATTTGACAGATCTCTGTTGCTGTTTCCATGGAATTGGCAACACTGATTTTTATTTCCTTCCCATCAGGTAAGGCACCTATACATCTGTGATTTCCATAAAAATTTCATCCAAAGTGTTCGAAACAAAAGGAAGAGGAAGACAAGTGACGATGGTGGAGATTCTCCTGAACACGACACTGACATTCCTGAGGTAAAGGCCAAAAAAATCAGCCAGAGAGAGCTGGAAGAACAGATTCTAATCTGATCCTTCCCTCTGGCCTGGTCTTCTTTTTGTGCTGAGAAGTAATTTTAGTCCCCTTTGTTTTTGCTGTGCTTTATTTGAAAAGTGAACCATAGAATTATAGTAACACTGAATCTGAGAGCTGAAAGCTTGGAAATCGACTGGTCTGGCTGCCCCATCATTTTCCAGACAGGCACAGAGACCTGAGGTCTTATACATAGTTTGGAGACTCTGGTCTAGTCCTCTTTCCAATGACCATACTGCCTTTCTTCAAGAAACCCCTACTTGAATACAGCCACAATGTCAAATTTTTTCCAACCCTGTTTCTGCCTTAGAGACTTGAATGTGTGTGATCTGGGGGCAGTCTCTTCCCATCTGTTCTCTGGTCTGCAAAATGAACATGGGAGTTGTCAGTTCACACCAGCTGTGTCATGTCCTGATTCCATGACTGCTGATCAAGGCTTGTCTCAAGGATCCATTTCAAAGTCAGCTGCGCTGTTTCTCAATGCTGGCACTACTGACATTTCCAGCCAGATAATTCTTTGCTGTGGGGGCTGTCCCGTGTGTTGTAGGATGTTTAGCAGCATCCCTGGCCTCTACCCTTTAATGCCTGTCACACCATCCCCTGAGTCATGACAATCAAAAAGTGTCTCCAGACATTGCCACATGTCCTTTGGGGGGTCCTGAGTTAAGGACCACTGTGATGAACCATGAGACCAAGGCCTCTCCACCAGAAGGCTGCCTTTCCTTAGGGTGCTGTGGTATTAATGAGGCTCCTGGAAGAAACTGGATTTTCTTTCTACCTAAATTGTTTTCACTTAAGACTCAGCAAAAGAAGAACCGTTTATAGTGTACATTGAATATTTGACGCATGAATATTTCATAAGGCAACCGCCTGTTAGCACTCAGAGTGAAAATGACTGTGTAGGAATAGAAAGAGTAGGCGGGCCTTTGTCTGCAGATGTGGAGGAAACCTTGGAAAATCAAGCCCTTCCTTTGGCCCCTTCCCCTGTCCCCTTTCCAACATTAGTTTACAGTATTTGTCTGTTGCCTTTAGCATTATTATTATTTTATAAACATGTAATTGGTTTCTGAACGGTTTTCACAAAAAAAAAAAAAAAAAAGGTTTTGAGGAATGTTTTGAAATGAATGAAGGACTTTGGTCCCTCATATTGATCATTCATTTTGTTTTTAAGTGCTCTCCACCTGCCTGAAGCAAGAACATCTCTTTTAGAGGCAGGTAAAGGCAGCCCAACTTTCTGGGCCTTCAATGTTTCCTGACTGTGCAGCTTTCCTCTCTTCCTATGTTAGAAAAAACAACTGGGGGGGGCCCTTCCCCTCTGTTTTCCAGTCATCTGCAGAGACCCTGACCCTAACCTGCTGATTTGTCCATCCACTACAGTAGCTTTTGATCTTTCCTTGGAGGATTTTTAAGAATTCTAATACCTGAAGGCTCAGCCTAGGAAAGAACTATTTCAAAGTTACAGCATTTCTCACTGTCCTTCGTGCCCCCTCTATCCAGTCTGCCACCTAGTTCTGGCATGTCTTCTCCATGATGTCTCTCCAGTTTTTGCCTTTTACTCCATTCTTAGTGTCCCCCTCTAGCATCACTTCCCTTCAAAGCTTGACTTTATCATCTCACTAATGAATCATTGCTATAGCACCTCCCTCTGACTCCCTCACCCCCAGTCAGCCTTCCTGGCAAAACTCTACCAACTCCATCTTCCTGAAACACCACCCTCTGCCACCTATGATAGCTCCTCTGCTTCTCAAGACATGCTATACCTTTCACACCCACTGTGGTGGCCCCTTAGCCCATCCCTTTACATCAAGGCTATGTGTGCCCATGATCTCCCATATTCCTTACTCCAATCCTCACTGCCTTTCTAGACCCTGTCCCTTCTTAGCTTAAGCCTCACCTCCTCTCCTCCTCCAGCCTCCTAGGATCAGCCCACCCAGCCGAACTCTCTTCCACTGTTTTGTTCCCCTTGCCAGTCGCTAGTCCTCAATGAACAATTTCTAAGAATTCTTTTGTGGCCTTCCCCATCCTCACCCCCACCTAGGGTATGCTGGGCACATTGTGGGCTCTTGGTGAATCCTGACTGGTCAGGTGATGGATAATGTGTTTCTCCTCTTCTGTCTAGGTCGATCTGTTCCAGCTGCAGGTGAATACTCTACGACGTTATAAACGACACTACAAGTTGCAGACGAGACCAGGCTTCAATAAGGCCCAGTTAGCAGAAGTAGGTAGACAAAATTTGGATAGAGAAAAGAGAGAACTATAATTGTGCCACGGGTGTAACCGTGATTCTTCCCTACAGCAGATGTGGTTCAGTGGTTAAGCACCCCTGGGTTCAATCTCAGATACTAAAAAAGAAAACACACCACACACACACACACACACACACACACACACAATAAGCAAGGCACACAACGGCATACACCTGTAATCACAGCTGGGCAACAGGCAGAAATAGGGGGAACTCAAGTTCAAGTCCAGCCTGAGCAACTTAGCTAGACCCTGTCTCAAAATAAAAGCACTGAGGACAAAAAGAATCTCACAGAAGTTGGTAGCAGAATCTCAGGACTTCTGGCTCTTAAGTATTCTTTTTGTTTGTTTGCTTGTTTGAATCTTTTTTGCAAGATACTTTATAGATATGGTCCTTTATGCACATCAGATTTATCAGGTTAATCATCGTCAAAACCTTTGTTAATAAAAAAATATAGGAGCTATTTTTTCATTTTTTTCCCTCTTGATTTCTTCTTTTCTTGGTGTTAGTAATGGAAGTATTTATTATGATGAATGGCATCCCAAAAAAGTTTTCTCCTATCCTGAGTTCTTAACAGTTTGGAAAGGGGAAAATTCTCCTTTGGCATTTTGTGTAGTCTCCCATCCTCCCATCCACCCCACCCCACCCCCTCCCCCACCTCAAGACAGGTTCTCACTATGTTGCCCAGGCTGGCCTAGAGAATTCCAGGGCTCAGTGATCCTCTTGCCTCAGCCTCTGCAGTGTATGGTTCTACAGGCATGTGCCCCCACACTCAACTTTCTCATCCCTCTTAATGTGTTTTCTGCCTATTATTGTAGAAATTTAGACAATGGAAAAAAATAAATAAATGAAGTTCTACCATTCCAAGATAACCACTCTTCATTTCTAGTTCTCTCTTTTTATCTGTCCCAATCACCTCTATCCATCCATTCAGAGATTTCCTAAAAGACTCCACCCTACTTGTTTTGAGTCTTCCTTTAGAGGTTTCTTGCTGATCTATGGTAGTTTTCTTAAATCTTTCCTTCACCAGTGTCCAGATTACACATAGGAGCATACAGGCCTTTCCTACTTTAAAATGACATTTACCCATTTGCTAGTATTCACCCCTGGTTGAAAGGATAGGATGAGGTGGGGCAAGAGGAGATCTGCGTTCTCATATCTTACACAATAAGCAAAGTGCTGGGAATATATGGTGAATTATGTGTCTTCCTTCAACTCCATTTTTCCTGTTCAGGTCCTTATATTGTTTAGGGCAGTTCTTGGTTCAGATGGTTACATCTTTTTCAATTGACTGTTCATTTGACACAATTTTAAAAAGACACTTTTCTGCCTACTTTAAGGACCTGAGTAAGGTTTGGTAGCAGCTGGCCAACCAGAGCAATCCTGAACTGCCAGGATGGATGGTTGGCTGCCACTGAAATAGACCTGTGCCTTGGTAATATTGTAAGTTAAAGTGCTGCTTTTGGAAGCAAACCACCTAACCCCCTGGGGCAAAAGAGCATTCTGAGTTCTGCAGTACATGGCAAGTCCTGCAATAGTCAGAATTCCCTCCTAGGGCTGGAAGCAACTCCTGTTCTCTCTTTTGCATAGTCAAGAACATGTGGCCCTGATTTATGCATGGTTTAAGGGACTTTGGTTTTTTTCCCCTGTGTAGACTGTCAGCCGACACTTCAGGAACATACCTGTGAATGAAAAAGAGACCCTCGCCTACTTCATCTACATGGTGAAGAGTAACAAAAGCAGACTGGACCAGAAATCAGAAGGCGGCAAGCTTGAGTGAGGGGGAAGCACACCTTAAAGAAATGAAGTATAATGCTCAATGCACAGGTGATATCTGTGACCATTAAGCCCATAAAGACTGTTAAATATTATTGTAAATAAAAAAGTTTGAATGATGAATACTGTAAATCTTTTTGGTCAGGAGGATTATATTCTCATGATTCAGCATGTGTATAGAAAGACTTTGTTTTAAGATAACTACTGGACTGAAAAAAACAGGTTCATAAAAAGAATTTAAAACCATGTATTGCAGCATTCAACAAAGCATTAAGTCGATCCTACTGGAAATAATGGAATAAGAAATATTTTGGTATTCACCTTGTATGCCAGGCTGCCACATGCAAGACATGGCCCTGGAACAGCAGCGAAGAGCAATTGATGGTGGAGGTGTGAGAGCAGACCTGTTTGGACTTGCACACCGCCCAATGAGGACATAGACGTCCTGCTCTGTTGCAAGCTCTGATTAGCACATCAGTTTGACACTGGTCCCTCTCACTTGCCCTGTGCCTTGTACACAGTGAGCACTCCATCAGTATTTGTTAGCTAATTGAACAGTCACAACAGCGCCAGTCCTGTAACATCTGCTTCCATCCTCTCATTGAGACCTCTGCCATTTCTGTTGCTCGCTGCTTAACTGCTAGGTGTGGAAGAAGTCCTAGTGCATCAGCAGGGAGGTTTCAATCAGACGAGGGTTTCAGGAGAGTTGCATGTTTTATTTGTCCAGGTTCCAGAAACAATACGAAGACCCTCACGGGAGGGTCCTTTGCATGCCTCTCTGCGCTTTACTCTTTGGGGCAAAGTCATGTATTGTGATTTCAGCCATGCTCCTCCTGGGTACTAAGTGCTTTTTAACAAACAGAAATTTAGTGGTTTGGGGCTAATGTTTTGAGAAGTATTCATCCTTAGTTCACAGCCACCAGGAAATCTGCCAAGGACCATGTGATTCCTGTTCGGGAGTCCAGCTGTGGGAAAGACTGTCTGGCTGCCTTGACTCCCTGGGCTCTGCTAGGCAGCAAATCATGAGTTTGAGCAAAAAAGGACGGTTCCACTTGATCCTCAGTTTTGCAAGAAATATGCCTCCCTTTTAGGGAGAAAGATCACTAAAATAATTTTTCGAGATATTTCAATTTCAATTAACCTGATTTTTTTGTTGTTGTTCAAATTCTTCTATCCAATTATATCAGAGCCAAAGTATCCTGTGAAAGCAAAGTTTTATATTCAGAAGTATACTTATGCAAAATTCTCTTATAGCATCTTGGTGGGACAGAGAATGTAGGTCAGAAAATGGGAGAAAAAGATAAGAAAATTGGATTCTAATTACTAACCATCTTGACATATGTTATGGTCAAAGGTATGATTTTTTCCTTCTTGGTTGGTTTCAATTTAAGCCTTAAATGATAAGAGGAGCAATGGACAGCCTGGCAGAGTTTTAGTGTCTTATCTGAGCTTAATCTGAGTACTGTCTCAGAGAAGTCAGAACTAAACCCACACTGAGCAGGTGGTGGAATGTCTGGAGGTCTCAGTTCTGTGGAACAGAGTACTGTGATTTCTATGGAATGCAAACAAGGCCACCACTGTCACTAAAATGCAGTATGTTCGTTGCCCCATAGCTTTCGCCAGTGTTCAAAATGCATGTCCAGCAGATTGCAGCTTTTCAAAATATGTGTAAATGAATGTACATAGAATATACTCTGGGCAATGAGGGGGCCTATTTTGTTACGTCTCCTGGCTGTGGAGGGTATAGCAAGGTGCTCTGAGTGTTTCAGTCATTCTAATTCAGTATGTATCTAGGGACTATCCCTCCTTCATAGCTGACGGATGTTGGCATAGCTATCGAAAAGGCTCAGCAGGAGCTGGAGTTTGGGAGCGAATGGGCCTGCAGGAAAAGGCATCATTAACCTGATCCATGGACATGTCCATGTCTTAATGAGGAAGAAAGTGGATCTTTCTGATATGTGAACCAAAATTGTGGGCATTGTAGGTCATGTCACTGTTTCTTTAATAGCAAATCTGTTTTCCCAGCTGCGAGCAGTACATTTCTGGATAAGGTATGGTGTTGGGGGCCGTGTGTTCAGCTGCATCTGTAAGAACGCTTTTGTTCCAAAGTGAAGCCTGGGAAGCTTTTCACCTTGAGCCAGCCACTGCGCACACATGGTCACGTGTTGTCTTTCCTCTAAAGTGGCTGCTATGGGAAAGTAGAGATTGTGGGTATCTTTTCAACCTTTCAAAACAGGTGAGAGAAAAACAAAGTTATTTGAACTTGGGTTTTTCTCACGTCCAGAAGTCTGTTCTTTCATCACGCTACTAAACCACTTGCCTTAGCCTCTTCTGCAGTTTTTGATGGCTTTATCCACAGGGAGAAGACTTCTGCCTGTGAGAAATGGCCAGGCCCTCCAAAGCCACTAGGTCTGGCTCTAGGGAGTGGTGGGTTTGGGGAAAGCAGTGTTCATCCTGGCTGCCTGCATTTCTATGCCACTGGCGAGGATACTTCCCTCCACCTGTGACGTTGCAGCATTGCCTTCTCTCTTCTTGGTGCTCCTGGGCAAAACTGGAATTTCAGATCCAGAACTGGTATTGTCTTCTTAAAGAGTACAGTTACTGACTCAGTTCCAGCCTGGTATGATTGTTTCATGTGCCCTGAAGGTTGTCACATGCAAATGTCAATATCCTACCATTCATGTTTCATTTTAAGGTTTAAAAAAAAAACTTAGGTTGACAGTGGTATGTGAAGAAGATCATAACTGAATCTCACAAAAGATTGAAAGCCAAAGGATTCAGGACTACTGTTGTAAACAAGGAGGGATTTCACTGTGTGTTACAGCTGCCGACCGTTAGATGTTCCAGTTATAGTTAAATAGTCACTGCTAGCCTCTTGGAGAACAGATTTTAATAATGTTTGTGATGGAATGTTGCATCTAACCTTGGCATTTGAGCTGTTTATTTTGTGGGAAATACTTTGTTAATATCCACAGAGCAACTGCCTGGTGGAAGGCGGAGGAGGGGAAGAAGCTTTCTCTGGAAGCCTTGCATACTGAAGTAGGCTGTCCCACAGGTGGATCCCAGAGAATTTGCTTCATGGAAATCATCTGAAGACTCAGTTGCCACAATGACAAGATCCAAAGGTTGGGAAAGGGTATTTAAGTGATCCAGTCCAGTCTCCCTGTAGGTGCTGACATTCTGCCTCCAACTGTCCTACCAAGGGAGCAGTCTGGGCTTACACACCTCTGAGGACAGAGAACTCACTACCTCCTGGGGAAGCCTGTTCTACCTTTGTAAACCTCTGGCTTTTCTATGTTCTCTGTAATTCTCATCTTAGTCTCTGCCCCATGGGGGCCACATGGAAAGTTTCTCATATTGGCAAGGACCTCATTTCTGGCACTGGCCCACAGCATTGCCTTTGTCATCTAAAAAGGAGCAGCAAGGACACAGCTGTTTTAGTGTCCTGCCTGTCCTTTCCCTGAGTTTAGTCTACTTAGCTCCTTGTTGGGGAACCTTGAGGAAGCCCCACCAGCCTGGTTATGCTCACTTGTTCTTGCCAGAGTGGGTGAAGTGGGAGTGGGTGTTACCAGCCTGCTAAAAAATAACCTCAGACGGCTGAGGCCTGAGTTCTGTGCTTGTCCCATAAAAACTAATGCTCTCAACATCATTTAGGAAAACCTTCAACTAGAAGATTATTAAATAATATCGTTGCTTTGCACAGAGTTTAAAGGTTCCATGGTATCTGAGGGCTGTGGCTTCAGATTCCTGTAAAGACTTCACATTTAGTGAAAACAAAGCTTATTGGGGGAGGAGGGCTAGTGTCTCAGTGTCAGAAGTGACAGATCTTCAAGCTGCAAAGTCCATCAAGGTTGCTGTTGTCCCATCATCCATCTTTAGAGAATGGGGAACTAAAGTTGCAAGATGTGCCTGAGGTTACATGGGACCTCACACATGGCATTATGAGAACTAGCCTTGGGTCCTCTTGACCTGTCCAGCACTCTTCCCCACTCATTTGCAGTACAACTCTAGTGCAGTCTCAGCTAAGCTGCCTTCAGATTCTTGAGAACTTGTAACAGAGCAGTCCCCAGCAACCTGACTCTCAGGGACTGACCTGACCTGTGGAACTCAAAGTTGAGTGAAATGATTAGGCAGTTTGAATTTTGCAAAATGCATGTAAGGGAGAAGAGTTCTAGCCTGTAATTTCAGGGTGTAAAGCCCTAGTGGGAGATGTAGTGTTGTCCTAAAATCCAGATTCTCGTGAAGTGGACTTATTCTGTGGTCTCTTGGTTGGACTTCTGCCTTTAAGGTTCTATGGTTCCACTGGCCCTGGCTCCAGGTCTATTCCCAGGAGCTAGACAGTTGATCTGAAGGGCAAAGGAGCTCAAGATCATGCCCAGGAAGCGTGGTGCTTTAGGGGTGCCTTTTTATTCCAAGTCTGGGTAGGAAGGGTTATGTTGGTCTGGTGTTTGAGGTGGAATGCAGCCTGCGGCAAGCGGGACCTGTTCTTGAGGCAGAAACCTCTAACTCAGTTTTTTCATCTAGCTTTCACCTCACGTCCTTCAGTTGCTCTCACTTAATCAACACATTTGCCAACGACAGAGGGTTGTACAGAATCCCTGTTTTTACCCCTCTATTGTCTGCTATGCCCATCGGAGTGTATTTTGGGGTATGGGGTTTGCAGGGGGTGGGGGTTGTCCATTTTGTAATTGCCTTATTGAAAAGTAAGTGCCCTTCCATTCCAGGCCTCCTCATATTGTACTCATTTCCTGCCAAATTTGGGGGATCATTTGTATTTTAATTTTGTAATCTATGGCTCTGTACTGTTGAAAGGCTCTCAATTCTGTAGAGTCTCCTTGGTATGTATGTGACTTTTCATGTTGCAATATCACACAGACTGGGATGGCCCGACTTTCGCTCTTAATAAATGATCTGAATAAGTAAGAGACACAGTCTGTTGTTCCTGTTGAATTTCTGCGGAGAATTGAGATGTTTTCAGTTTCAGGCTGGGCCCCTGGCTACGTATGACCGTGGTTAATAATAGTAGCCTTGCCTCTCAGTCCCAAGCACCAGCACCCACTATGCCCTGCAGTCTTGGTGTGCACCAAATAAGATCAGATCACAGAAGTTTGGGCCCAAGTTCAACTGCTGCTGTTCCTCTCTCACTGGGAGGGTGACCAGCTGGGATCTAGTAGCCTGAGTCTGGGAACTCAAGTTCCATACAGTGTACCAGACAGATATCCTCAGCACAGAGTTCACTGTGTCTGCAGTTATTCATCTGTAAGATGAAGGTCCTAAGTAAACCAGGTGGAGGTTACAAATTGAAATGCCTGCAGAAGGTGGACTATGAACTAGAAAACTCAGATCCCTTCTAAGGGCAGTCACTGCTCAGCTCCTGCCTGTCACTGCCATGTAGGAAATCCAGAGCTTCATGTAAATATCCTGGTGTCTAAAGTCTCAAAAACTTTGTATGGACTGGCATTTCTTCACGGCTCATAGAACCTTGCTATTTAAAGTTGACCTCATACTTCGTAGAAATGCAGGATCTCTGCCCACTCTCCTTCGGGCTATCTACTGAATCAATCTGTTGAAAAAGTCTCCAGGCAAGTTGAGTGACATGCATTTTACAGTTTAAGAAAGCCCAGTTCCATGACAGCTTTCCTAGTGCAGGTCCCCGAGTCCTAGCAAGCCTCTCACTGCTGGTAAGGAAGAAAGGCAAGCCTCAGGCACAGGTGCCACTTAGTGACATCTCTGTCTTCAGAATGAAAAGGAAAAAATAAATACTCATCATGTGAGTTAAGTAGAATACATCCTACCTGTAAAATGTTAAGCTTCATGGAAATTTTGTAAAATATACTCCTCCCCTCCCCGTGCCCGCCCTCCCCATCCCACTCCCTGTAAACAGCACATGGAGAGGACTCTTCAGAGACATTTTGGGAGCAGGGCAGGTAGGCAGACCTGATCTCTCCAGAGCTCACAGGATTCATAATAGATTGTTACGGAAGGATGCCATCATTTACAGGGTCCCTGAGTTGATTTCCTGTAGAAAACAAAGGAAGTTCTGATTTTCAGTCCATGTTAGACTATTGGCAGTTGTTTCGACTTTTCTATCTGCTGCCCTCCAACCCCTCACACATTGAACTGAAAAGAGGTGCTTTGTCCCAAAGTTTCCCCCCCCCCCAACTGGATGGCCCCCACTGGAATGAAAGAATCCACAAACATCACATTTAATGAACAGATGAACTCTCATTTTTATTTATTCTTTTATTTTTTTGGAAGTACTGATGATTGAACCCAGGCCCTTGAACATGCTAGGCAACTACCACTGAGCCACATTTCCCATCTTGAATACACATCTTACTGTACCAAGAGAAGTTTCACTTGAAGGAAATACACCTTCCCCCTGCCCCCCCACCAAAAAAAAAAAAAAAAAAAAAACCAGCCTTCGAATAATGATCAGATTATCTGAGGTCCAGAGTTTTTTTTTAAAGTATGGCGGTATCCACTCTCCAGCTCCATCAGAATCCCCCAACAATGCTTTCAATGCTAACTCCTGGGCCCCAATCCCACCTCCTTAGAATGGGAGTTCCCAGTGAGATCCACTAAATGAGAATCCTTTCAAGTGGGTCTCACGGAACTGTCTTACAAAATCTCCTGGAAATGTATTTGTATGTCCACATTCAGGAACCACTGAATCTAACCCCCTAAGACTCAGGTCAGGAAAATAGGCTGTATTCCCTATTAGCTTAGATGTGTCAAACAGTGGCATGCATATCCCCAAAAGACCAATCATTCCAATAGATGGCCATCAATCTAGATAAATCCATACTTACGTATTTAACCCACAGTCCTAGCACAATGCCTGGCATGGAGGAGAACATTGAGTGTCTGGGATTGAATCTGCCATTTGCTAAACAGTTTTATTATTATTATTATTATTATTATTATTATTATTATTATTATTAATTTTGTTTTGGTTGTTTTGTTTTTAGTTTACAAGGCTCTTCCACATCCAAAAGTAATGAAGGCTATCAAGTACCGAGTGCTTGCCAAACAATGTGCTAATAGTTTTATATGCATCAATTCACTTACTCTCACTACAATCATATAAAGTAGCAAACTGTTATTAACTCCAATTTATAGAGGTGCAAATACAGACTTAGAGAAGTTGAGGAACTTGCCCAAGAAACATGAGAGCAAGCCACTTCTGGGATTGACTCCAAGGCTCTCTGGCCCCTAGGGACATTGTTGTCAAGCCCATGTCAAAGAACTCAGCGTGCCAAGCTTTGAGGTAGTGCAGCCGCAAGTTACCCTGGTCCCCTCTACAGGATTTACTAAATTTTAATGAGGGATTCTGAGAAGTCACTAAGACTCTAGTTAGGAAATTTAATAGGGTTTAATGGAGGTTAATAAGGTACATCCAACCTTCCAGCCAGGTTTTAACCCACCAAAGCTGAACAAAGATTAACAAGCGCAGGAGGTGCAAAGGCACCTGCGTGATTTAACGGGGTTAATGAAACTGTCAGAGGTTGGTGAGGGACAGCAGGCAGTTCACAAGTGATCTGCTTGAGGTCAACGGACAGTAATTAAACAGCTGAAGCCTGCCCTGGTCTGTCCTGGGCACCATGGGGGAGCAAATAAGAAAAGGCCACAACCAACATGGTTAGTCCTGGTTGGGGGGCTGGGGGGTGAGTTTTCCTTTCTCCCCTGTGCTTTCTGGATGTCATCTAAACCATTTATATTGGGCATGAACCCTTCCCACCATAACTAAAGTAGCAAATCCCTTGCTTGCAAAAGTTAAGCTTCACATTGGGGAAAGGTGTAGAGAATAGTAAGAGAGGTCAAAGCAACAACAACAATACAGACTTAAACTTAAGCATGGTAAAGGGGCTGTCACCTATTTACCTCCATGGGTTCTCGTCACACGCTATGATATACAAAGGTCACACTGGCAGGAGGGAAGCCAAAACAAATATTCATCTCCTTCTCTCAAATTGCTACTTTTTTTCTTCTTATCAAGCACCTACTATGTGACAGGTCCAATGTTAAGCACTTTGCATACCTTAACGACCCTACCACTATTATTATCCGTATTTCACAGATGAAGAAATAGAAATTTAGAAAAGTGAAATGGCTGGTCCAGGGTCACCAGAAAGTAGTGTGGATGGGAATCAAACACAGGTCCCAGAGTTCATTGTGCCATGCTGCATACTAATTGGGCAAGATACTATTTCCCAGGAGCATTATTTAGATCAGGGAAGAACTGGAAATGGCCTCTCTATCAAAAAGTATTATGTTTATCATCATTGTAAAATAAGATTTAATGACAGAAAGACATCCATATCAGTTTAGAAATACTATATTATGTTTTCCTATCTATACTATATATGTGTACACACTATACGTAATACGTATGTGTATGTATACATATATGTATGTATGCAGATGTGTCTATAAATGCAAATATACACTTGTATCTATAGTTGTGGCCATATTCATGGGTATATCTGTGTTAGATTTTTGTCCCTGGGACAAACTACCTAAACAGAACAACTTGAAGGAGGAAAGATTTGCTTTGTCTCCTGGTTTCAGAGGTTTCAGCTGGTTGGCTCCATCGCTTTGGACCTGAGGCAAGGCAGAACATCATGGCAGACGGGTGTGGCAAAGGAAACTGCTCACCTCATGGCATCCAGGAAGCACAGAGAGAGGGAGGCAGGGATCAGGGACAAGATCCCCTTCCAGGGCACACTCCTGTGGGCACCTTTCTCCTCCAAAGAGGGTCCACTCCCAATAATGCCATCAGTCCTGAACCCATCGATGAGCTAATCCACTGACAAGGTCAGAGTTCTCACAATCCAATCACTCCCCCAGAGAACCACCTCTGAACATGGCTGCATTGGTCCCTACCAAGCCTTCAAGACAGGAGTCTTTCGGGGACATTCCAGAAACAAACTATAGCAATTTCAAAGCCTCTTATTTACCACTCCATGGACAGCCATGCTGTATCTCTATGTGATTCAAAGTAAGGGGAGGGCTGGGGTTGTGGCTCAGAGGTAGAGCGCTCGCCTAGCATGCATGAGGCACTGGGTTCGATCCTCAGCACCACAGAAATATAAAATAAAGATATTGTGTCCACCTATAATTAAAAAAATAAATATTAAAAAAGTAAGGGAAAATACAAAGGAAAAGGCACCTGGAGGACCAAGGGAGGACCTAGAGGAAGAGACTCCTCTGCAGGCCCTGGAAGGAAATGGAAGGTCCAAGCCCACATTACTATAATTAGGAGCAGAAAGCTTCAAGTGCAGGATAAGCTAGCTTGGAGTCACCAAACCTGCCATTATTAAAAACCTACCTGGGCCAGGCACAGTGGCACACACCTGTCATTCCAGCTACAGGAGAATTACAAGTTCAAGGCCAGCTTTGGTAACTTGGAGAGACCCTGTCTTAAAATGAAAAAAAAAAAAATATTTTAAAGGGCTTGGATTGTAGCTCAGTATTAGAGGGCCCCTACCTCCCATTCCTGTTACTGAGTAGGGGGGAGGGAGAGAGAGAGAGAGAGAGAGAAATATATAGTCAAGAAAATGTTTTGGTGTCCCCAGTGTCTGTGGGCCAGGTGCCTAAGGGAATGGACTCTATCCTCCTAGAGCTAGGAATTTCAGAAGAGTTAAGACAGACAGGAGTGGAGAATAGTCTAGTCTGGGTCCTGGTAAAGTCATAGGAACCGTGAAGAAGACCCAGAGCCTGCTTCAGTCCTCCTTCTAATGACAGAGCGGTGCTTATGGGCTCTGGAAGCCTTAGAGAAGCCAATGAGGCTTAGCGAATGTGATGAGCCTAATTAAGCTAAGATGGCTAATGAGACTTCCTGAGGGCTCATGGCCACCAGCAAGATTGGACTCCACTCAGGGAGGCGTGGGAGGGTACCTGTGCCCAAAGAGCCCCTGCTCCTGCACAATGACCAGAGGGGACCAGCTGCAAGAGAAGCTGACCAGTCAGCTGGGCTGAGTTTCCACAGGGCACAGATTCAGGCAGGTCATCCAGCAACTGCCAGAGGGTGAAACTGTATCCAAGGAAGCTCAAATAAAAAGAACTGAGTGGGGCTGTCACCCCAGCCCCCCTCCTGGCGTTTATCTAAACTAGATCAGGTTGAACTTGGCTATCAGTTTGCACTTCCAAAGAGCCTTTTCATTTTCAGCTAGTGGTTTTTGTTGTTGTTGTTTTCTTTGTTTTACTTCTGTAGCTCTCATTTCCAATGCATACTATTCAGATTTATATCTAGAAAAGCTGGCAATTGGGCTGGGGATGTGGCTCAAGCGGTAGCACACTCGCCTGGCATG
This sequence comes from Spermophilus citellus, assembly GCF_964194105.1. Taxonomy (NCBI): domain Eukaryota; kingdom Metazoa; phylum Chordata; class Mammalia; order Rodentia; family Sciuridae; genus Spermophilus; species Spermophilus citellus. The sequence continues at coordinate 138,404,964 of NC_138182.1, read as the reverse complement.
CATGCGGCCCGGGTTCGATCCTCAGCACCACATACAAACAAAGATGTTGTGTCTGCTGAAAACTAAAAACTAAATATTAAAAATTCTCTCTCTCTCTACCGCTCTATCTCTTGCTCTCTCTTTAAAAAAAAAAAAAAAAAAAAGCTGGCAATGCAAATATGCTCAGGATGACAGACCTGCAGGAAAATAGCTGTTATTTCTATAGCAAGGAAAAAGATGCTATACTAGAATAGTTAGGGATATATGGTCATAATCCTCACACCGACTTGCATTGAAACTGTTAAGTTTCAGGGAAGCTGAGATTCAGAGAAGTTGGGCAGTTCTCATAGTGAGTTAGGATTGGGACCCACATCACTCTGCCTCCTCAATGTACCAGGAAACCGCCACCTCAGAGAGAAACAGAATACCGGCAGGGGATGGGGCAGGGATGGAAGAGTAGTAAACACTGTAGAAGAACTTAGGATCCCAGCAGTCTGGAGTAGTTAGCACGGTGAGAAACCACCCTGCGTCCCGTTGGCCCAGTGTAGTTAGTGGCAGAAGCCTTTTCAGTTATCAAGGGACAGTTGTGCTTTGTCCAGTAGCTTCTATTCAAAGGAATGGGGGCAGGGGACATGCATTTTAGAATGCATAGTAAGGAAACACAGACCCCATCCCCAAGATATCTTTAGGGAAGAAAACCTCAGAGTCCCTGGATGGCAAAACCTCCACCTTCCCTGGGAAGTTAGCCTCATGCCAACATGAACTTGCTGAGTCCCCTCTCTGCAACTGTGACCTGCCCTAGAAGTTAGAGAGGGAGGGCCCTGGGGCTGAGGCTCACCCTGGCCTCTCTGCAAGTGCAGAGAGGGAGCGTTGCCACCAGGTGGCGCCCTCCCCTTGGTCAATGACAGTTCCAGGCCACATGGGAAAGAGGGGGTATTTTCTGTAGCCCTTAGAGATGCTGTATCTGATAAAGGCTTTGATTGATTCCATGACAACTATCCTAGGCAGTCAATGCAGAAAAGGACTTGGATCTCTGGTCCCACTCCCTTGTTTTATAAATGACGCCAAGATTCAGCAAGGCAAGGAAATGCCCAAGGTCACACAGCAAATTGCACCTCCTTCTTTGGGCTCCTGACTCTGGTCACATGACCTACTCTCTCACTCTCCCACACACCCGCACCCTGCCTTCCCATTGCCAGTATATGAGCCTCAGTCAAAAGCCTGGGCTTGGCACAGGAAAGGGCCATGCTCCCTCACCTCTTCCTGCCCTGCCCTCTGGGTTCTGAAAGGCCCAGCAGCCCAATTACCGATAATAGCAGTAATAATAACAGCCCATGTTTACCCTGCTCAGTCTGCCAGGCTAACCGCTTTCCATTCATTATCCAGCCCTTCCTGCACTTCCACAACATCTCTGGGAGCTATTCTGCCTTCCCTTTTACTCTAAGAATTCTGGGGTTCAGAGAGGTTAAGAAACCTGTCCAATGCCACACGGTTCATCCAACCAGTTTTCAACTGGTTGTGAGTACAGGCTTGGGGGCCAGTCCAGACCTCCCTCTTGACCTTGGTCGGGTGTTTTGTGCTATAGTCTCTATAATACTTTTTCCCATTTTAGCCTGACAAGATTGCTGTGGGGGTATCTTAGACATTAGAGAACTGTAGACCCTGGGGACAATTGGCCTAAGGTCTGCTGACTCTTATCAGACTCTTATCAGATTTGGAACTAGGTGGGACTCTCCAAAGATCACTCCACAGTGTACTGCCCAACTCCAGCCCCTTCAATGTCCCTGGGAGTAAGTGGAACTCAGTTCAGCAGCTAGTTAGCACAGTGGGAGGCCACCCTGTTTTCCCTTCACCCAGCACCCAGCGTAGTTAGTGGTGGAAGCCTTTTCAGTTGTCAAGGGACAATTGGGCTTTGTCCCGTAGGTCTGGAACTGGGTCTGCAAGTCAGTTCTGCAGCTGAATACTTCTGTGGCTGAAAAATGACTCACCCTCTGAGTCTAAGAAGATGAGCCCAAGTATGCTGAGCACTGCTGCCTAATATACAGTAAATGTTCAGAAAAACATAGCTCTTCATTGCCATGATTAACTGAAGCTCTGTGTTCTAAAGGGTCACTTAGCAGGATGCTTTAGAACACCGCGCTTCCGTTACCATCCAATGTGGTAGCCACTAGCAACACGTGGCTCTTAAGCTCTTGAAATGTGATTCAGACCAAGATAGACTGCAAGAACAAAACCCGATCTTAAATTTTAAAGGCTCACTCCAGAAAACAGAATATATTTTTGTTGATTTATGTTAAAATTATATTTGGGATATATTGAGTTACATAAAACATGTAAAATTATTTCATCTGTTTCTCTTCACATTTTTAATGTGGCAACAAAAAAACAAAGTTGTAACTATAGATGTGACATTTGTGGCTTGCATTATATCTCTACTGAACAAAAAGGCCTGAAGACAGTTTGAGAAATTCAGCTGCTGCAGTCCCACATACCCCTCAGTTTACCTTAATGAGTTTACCCTATGTTTACCTTAATAGGGCTTTGAACCCTTAATCCACTTTGGCTCTGTACCCTGAGGCAAGTGAGGGTAATATGTGCCCATCAGAGACACATCTTCCTTTTCCAAAGCAACCAAAGAGACCAAAATAACCTCAGGAGGCTGTGGGAGGTTTAAATAAAATAATGCAAACAGCCCACCACAGATAACACCTTATCTCATTCAATGCTCACAGAGCCCAGGGAGTTGGAGCAATAATCTCTCTAAATTTGCAGATAAGGAAAGCCGGGGAGGTTCCATGATTTGAGAAGGGTCTCTTGCCATTATTGTTCTCTACTCTGCACTAGAAGTAAAGGTGAGAAGCCAACAGAAGAGAAGAAGGGAACGTGGGCAAGTCCCTCTTCTCCGGGCCTCAGTTTATCCTTCTGTAAAATGAGGGAAATATTTGGATGTGGGTAAAAATCTTTGAGGTCTCAATGCTGGGGGATATTCTGAGCATTTTGGTGAACATAATACTTCTGGGACTCCTCTAAGGTCCGAGGCTTCCCGCTGTCCATTCTGTGGGGATAAATGGGCATTTCTGTTTGTTTTAATAACATTTGTAGGAACTTTATATAGTGTCTACGTCTGCTTACATTAGACGCTGTGTATTACAGTTAAGAGTCTTTCACTATTTCCCATATAAACCTTGTTTTTTATGGGTTTGGGAGAGCTCAGCTGTAAAAACTCAGCTGAAAAAAAGATTAATTTTTTTTTTCAAACAAATCGGGAGGCTAGTTTTAGGCACTTCAGAGCGAGCATAATTTTTCTTTCCAGTCACTTTTCATTTAAAAATGAGGTTGACTGGTTTTTTAGTTTCATTTCTTTTATGAGGATTTAGCAAGACCATAAGCTTAACTGCCGGTTGCTGCATGGAGAGAAGGTATCTGGTGCCTTTTCCAAGAGAGCTGGGGGCCTGCCGCCTGCAGAACCCGCTCTGCTTCTGACTGGGTGTGTGACCCTTCAACTCTCTGGCTCTTCCTTTTCCCATTGGTCCATAGGGAGCCTCATGCCTGCCTGCCTCCCTTCTAGATTACCAGGAGGAAAAATGTGCTTCAAGAAATGGAAATACCTTTGGAAAGGTAGCAGAATACAACAGTTACTAATAGGGCATTATGTGAAAATGTGGATGTGTAACCGATGTGATTCTGCAATCTGTATTTGGGGTAAAAATGGGAGTTCATAACCCACTTGAATCTAATGTATGAAATATGATATGTCAAGAGCTTTGTAATGTTTTGAACAACCAATAAAAAAAAGAAAAGGTACAAAAAAAAAAAAAGAAATGGAAATACCAAAGAAATTGATCGCTCACTATGCAAACCAACACCAGAAGTTGCTGCAAAGGATAACATGCAGACTTTTTTTTACCAGAAGAAAGGAAGTGCCTGCAATCAGAAAGTTATAGCCAAGAAAGAATCTAGAGCTCAGGAGATACCCATTTCCTCATTTTTATAGAGGGCATCTACTCTGAGCCCCAGCAGGGAAGAGGTTTCCAGGGGAAGGGCTGGAGTCAGGTCAGAATCCCAAACCACTTTACATAACTCCTTCCCTCTTTCTCTGCCTAATTTTGGCAACCAAAGGAAATCAGACTGAAGCATATCTAGATAAGTGTGTGTACTTATGCATGTGTGTGCACTCGCCTACATACCCTGGAGGTGCTCCAAGATGTGGGGAAAGCCAAGTCTTTGAAGGCCGCCAGATCTGTACTTCAATCCAAGCCCAACGTGCCTTTTACCTCCTGTGTGACCTTGGAGGAAACCCTTTCACCCCTCTGAGCCTCAACTGCCTCAATTTTAACCAATCATAATCTTTGTGAGGCTTAGATGAAATAATCCGAGCGAAGGGTTTAAATAGTTTGCTTTGTATATTTTTGCTGTAGTTATTATTTTATTAAGCAATATATTTTAAATGGAAGAAGAAGACTCATATTTGCTGTGTGGAAGGACTAATAACTTTTCCAGACAGATATTTATTATCGTTATATTAATCACTCATCATTATTAGGATTTTCTCTTACTATGATACTTATACCCACAGTGATACTCACAGTGCACATGTTAGAAATTCAAACATGTATGTTGAATACACCATGTACAGTATTGAAATCATTCTGGCAACAAGAGAAGTTAGAAGGAAATTGTAGATTTTTAATCTCAAAAGTAGTATTTATTCACTGTAAAAAAATTTTAAATATAGCTAATCAAGAGGAATAGTAAAAATTACCCTCATTCCCACAAGTCAGAGGTATAGATATGTTTTGGGGGGTTTGTTTAATAACATTTTATTTATTCTTATGTGGTGCTGAGGATCAAACCCAGTGCCTCACACGTGCTAGGCAAGCGCTCTACCACTAAGCCACAACCCCTGCCCATGTTTTGGTGCATATTTTTGATGCATATTCTTTCACTTCTTCTCCATGAAAGACATTTGATGGTTTTTTGTTTATTTACTTATTTATTTTCACATGAAGGGAGTCATAATTATGGTGGTTAGTGATGGGGGAATGGTCTTCCCATAATATTACTTAGTATACTTTGGACAATTTTCGTGTCAATTTCCACGTCTTTTCTAAGGGCTGACTAAAATGTGCTGATGAATTTATTCAACCAGTTCTCTAATTAGACCAAGGCCTGGGGATCTTTTCCTGTCTTTATTCTTTAGCCCAATTGAAGCTTTGTAACATCAGGGACTATTTCCTTATGATATATTCCTGGAGTCTATTTTTAAGTTCATGATCATTCCTTTTTTTTTTTTCCTCTATGTAAAAGAGAGAATATACTTAAATTAAAATAGTGACACTGCTTCACCACAGCTTGCTTGAAGCGTCTGACAGCGTCGAAACGTGAGTCTAGAATAAGAAAGTAGACATCAGGTTCTAAAGATGTTTGCCAGGAGACAGGTTGAGAGCCGGACTGGTTTGTGTGACTGGAGCCGCTCGGTTTCTCCCTCCGGGCTTGGCTTTTCTAGCTGTGAACGTGGCATGGGCGTTCACCGCTGCTGGGGTAAAACGTGTAGGAGAGAGAGACAGATCATCCAGCGACCCCATTAAAGGGCAGCGACTGCCAGTCTGAGTTCCCAGATTCAGGATCTAAGATCCAAATCAGACATGACTGAGCCAGATTTTAGGGGGTCCACCCCTCTCTTCCCAAAGAGAGTTAGGGACCAGCTGAGCGGGGTGTCTCCTGGTTATGCCAGTCTTGGGTCTGGCTGCTGCGGACGGGAGGTACCCCTGGAAGGTACCCCTCTCCTCTCCCTGGCCTTAAGGAAGCAGGATGCGGGTGCGCATTCTTCCCGTGCCTAAGATACTTTGCCCTGCTAAAAATAGTCAAGGGAGCTGGGCCCTATGTATAGCCCGAGGTTTGTCTTTGAGCTAAATTGGAGTCTTGGGTTCGAATCCAGATAAGGTCCCCTTGTGCTGTGGGCCAGCAATGGTCTCGTTCCCTGGATCCTGGTTTCCCCACGCCCGTGCTAGAATTTCCAGAAGGATTCCCAGCTCTTGGGAGGAAAATAATAATAATAAAAGAAAAAAAAAAACTTGGTTTTTCTTTCTTCTCCTGCCTGAGGGCCTGGGGCCTCCGGCCCGCACTGAGGCCGGGGGAGGGGCGCGTCGCCGGCTCATTAGGGCGAGGTGTTGCCCTAGTAAAATCGCTGGTCTGTTTGATCTGGCGGCGGGTGGCGAGGGGGAAAAAAAGAAAAAAGTAGGGGGGCGAGCGTGGGGAGAAGCTCACACCTCCCCCACCATTTCCTCACGTCCATAAAACACCTTTTATTAACTCCTTCGCGTCCGGAAAGGCCCGCGTGGCCTCCCAGCCCCTGCCACAGTGTTTACAGCCAAGACTAATGGGGCCCCATATTCACCCCGCTGCCGGTTCGAGGCAACTAGGCCACGCCTGGTGCCCCGCATAGCCCTGCCCGGGGTCTCCTTGTCTGTCCCAAAGCCGAGAGCCTGATCAAGCTCGCGTGCACAGCGCGAAAGCGCCAGGACAACGGTGCGCGTCTTCCCGCCTCCTTCGCAGTGAGCGCGGAAGAACCGAGGTCCGCACCAGCAGTGACCGCTGAGCCCCTGGGACAAGCGTGGCAACTGTTAGGGGACAGGCTGCATGCAAATAAAACTAATCATACATTATTATTTACGTTATTATTCGTGGGCGTGTAAAAACCTGCGTCTGCCGGCCCCAGTTTAGCCCAACTCGCACCCGCGCTTTTAGGCAATTGTGCCTGCATTTATTCACACCCAGAAATGGTGCGCAGGTGGGGCCTCAGAGACCGGCTCGCGCGCACAAGTGCCCGCAGCACACGCACCCCAACACTTTGCACAAAATCCATATGCTCTGGGGCTGGAGAAAAAGGTAAATGACTAGGTTTAACCATAACCCCAGCTTATTTGACTCACATAGCTGCTACAACTGGTCGAGACTTTGATGCGTGCTTGGAGCTGTGCTAAGCGACCCTCACAGGACCTGCACAGACACCGGCTCCATATACGTGGCCGAAAAATGTACACCTATATGTTCAGAATTTCACATACATGAATGAATTCTCTGAAAATGTCCCCTCTTTCAAGCTACTCTGCTGGAGACAACCCTGGTTTGTGTGATAGACCCTCTTCCCCTCCTGCTAACTCCACCCAAAGAAAACCACCAAACCACAAATCTGCAGACACGAGTGTGCATACTAACCTGTGAATATCCACCCAGATAAAACTCTGAGTTTAAAAGTCAGAATTTCCCCCGCTTCCCATTCTCCTGGTTCAGGTAAGTCATCCTGTCCTGTTGTTGTGTAGTCTAAGAATTTCACTCTTCATTCCAGAAAGAAATCCTTTATCTGCCTCCTTCCCTCAACTTGATTTGCAGTTTGGTTTGGTGATTATCAAAGGAGGAGAAGCAGGAACAGGCTTGGCTCCAGGCTGAAACATCACGCAGACTTCCGAGAATTACTGAAAACTTTTTATTATTCAAGAGCATAGATACTGCTTTGGCAAAGGGAGGGGCAGTGAGTGGTCATACAGATCTGAGGTAGAAGAGGGATGGGGATGGGGAGATAACGAACACCTGAGTGCAACAGGCATGATAGGTAGTTTAAATATATAAAAACTTTGCAACATAGGGGAAATTTTTATTTGGAAAAAATAGAAAGGAAAGGGGAAAAAAAGAAAGGAGGAAAAAGAGAGAAAGAGGGAGAGTTCCCCTTGGAACTACGTAGGATGTACAAGCAACAAAAAGAAAAGTAAAACACTGCTGTTTAAAGGGGAACGACAAAAGGCAGCCCTCCACCTTCCTGCTTTCGGTTCTCATTCCCTGGAAGAAAACTATTGATTCCTCTTATTGCATTTTACTTGGAGAAGAAGGAGTCTGGGGTGGCACAAAGCGGAGAGGGGAACAAGAGAGAAAGCCAGATGGCGGAGATGAGGATGGCGTTGGGGGTTCTAAATTCGACCCAGAAGGGTTGGAAGGGTGTGTCTTTCGGCACTTGGGTTCCGCAGTCCCTCCCTCCTGCATCGTGCCTCCAAAAGCCTCCCTCGGTTAAAGGAAGTGGATATATATATATTTCTTTCTCTTAATGTATTTAAAACAATTTCAAATGACATTGCACGTGCGATCCAAGTGTATGGTTGCAGCCCGCTACCCGCCAGCGCTCTCAAGAGGTTCTGCGCAACGCTCTCTCACAAGTCGCAGGAATCCAGAGCCCGGCCTTGGCCGCCGCCTTCATCTCCTCCCGGGGCTCCGGGGTCGCCCAGGTCCTCGGCTCACTGGTTTAACTCCAGCGCCCAGACTTGCTGCGGCCAGCCGGTGCGCCCTTTAATCCTCTTCTCACCTGGGCCCAGGGCAGGAGGAAAGCCTTCGTGCTGCGGCTGCCAAAGGACACACACAAGAAGAGAGGTGAAAGAGACAGGTTTAGACGGTTCTGCTCCGATCACCGGCGAGGAGTGGGTGGGGTGAGGGGAAAGGTGTCGAGAGCAGTAACTGGGAGTCTTTAAATAAGTGACGGATTTCTGTTTGCAAAATAGGCAAACAGGCCCATAAATTTGCCTTAATACGCCAAGTTCCTGGGATCCGGGACAGGACGGGCAGCTGCAGGAGGTTTGGTAACCAGAATTCTCGGCGTCTGGTGGAACGCATTTGTGCTGATTTGGCTTTGTGGCGCCTAAGGGAGACCTCAGGGGATTGGGATGGGAGGGGTGGGAATCCACTTTCCCCAGCTACCTACACGACCCGCCGGCTTTCTAACAGGATTTACCATCTGGTCTGGATGCAGGGTTGGATCCGCTAGAACTGGTGGCGGAAGCCTCAGATGGTTAGGAGCCGGCCTGACCCGGAGCTTCCTTCTCGGCTTCCGTAATAGGGCACCCAACGGTGCAACTTCCAGGAGGCTGTGCGGCGGAGGGCGGGTTGTGGGGGGGACAGTGTGGATCCACCCAATAACTACTTGCAATGAGGAACCCCCTTAAATCCTGCATCTCCTCCAACCCAGGGCATCGGCTGAGATTTGATGACTACTGTCTTTTCCCCGTGACCCACAGGCCCCTTGGATCAGATAAAACTGGGCCTGAGCGCACCAACCTGGAGAACTCCTTCGCCAGCCTGAATAACACCATGCCTAGAGGTCCTGCAGCCCTGGGCAGGGAAACTGAGCACCAGAATGTATTCCCCTAACTGGAGAGGATCCAGAAAGATGTAGTAGGGATTATGACCTGCAAAGCCAAAAAGTGGCTCCTGCTTGTTTATATATACAAAGCCCTTGAGGTTGCGCTCTAAAACCAACCCATGGAGAGTGGAACTGGTGGGTTCTGAACCAGGAGTTGAAAGCCTGACCTCTTTTACCTCACCTCCACTTCTTTTTTAAAAAAATATTTTTTTAGTTGTAGTTAGACACAATACCTTTATTTTATTTTTATTTTATTTATTTTTATGTGGGGCTGAGGATCTAACCTAGCGTCTGGCATGTGCTAGGGGAGCACTCTATCTCTCAGCCTCCACCCCAGCCCCTCACCTCCACTTCTTACTCCTCTTGTAGCAGATTTTCGTGTTTTGCCCTACTAGGGGCCTGTTTCCCTTTTCTATCCAGTGATGGAAGTAGTTTAACCTCTCCATCAAAGGCCGTTTGAGAGCAGAAACTGAGGCCAAATGCATATATTCAGACTCAAAGCAAATTAATGAACTTTTCATGCAATCTTAAGCTGGCTTCCAGAAGAACCCAGGGATGGATCAGGTCTCCTCCAAACTGTAAGTGCAATATATAGTGTGTGCACTCTCTTGGAATCCAAGGCTTTCAAAGGAGTTTTAAAGAAAGCCCTAAGATCCTAACCAAAAGGCTTAAGATTCTTCATTCACTCAGTCTTAACAAACACTAACCCACATTACAATTGAATTCAATTATGAATCTGCCTCTCTGCACACACACGCAATCACACACTGTAACTATCTGAGAAAACTCCATAGCTTTTCAAAATCTCACACACAAAATAACTCCGGTTTCCCGCAGTGCTGGCGATGCTCACGCAGACTGCACCCCTGGCTGGAAGCTTACAGGCCCCAGTACTCACCAGCTCCCTTTTCCGCTTGCTCTCGCGGCTACCATCCACCTTCTTGAGTTCAGCCTTGAAGGCTTCGGGGTCGCCAGCCTGTGCATCCTTGGCCAGTACGTCCATCAAGTAGGCGATGTAGCTGGTGGCCAGGCGCAGAGTCTTGATCTTGGAGAGCTTGGTGTCCGCCGGCACGTTGGGGATGCACTCCCGCAGCTCAGCGAACGCGCTATTAATGCTCTCTGTGCGTCTCCTCTCCTTCTTGGGTCCCGAGCCTTTCCGCCGGCCCAGGCGGCCGCCGAGCGCCTCCAGGCGCCCGGGGCTCTGACCCTGTCTGGCGTCCGGACCGTAGGCGGCAGTAGCCACAGCGGCTGTTGGTGGTGGCCCTCCCGCAGAGAAGTCCGGGGCAGCGTCAGCAGGGCTCAGCAGCCAGCTTTGGAAATAAGGTCGCTCCTGGTGACAGCGCGAGGCCGGGCCAAAGAGGAAGGGCTCGTGGAGCATAGGGTGCGCGGGGTGTGGGTGGTGATGGTGGTGATGGTGTGCGTAGCTGCCCACGAGGTTCATGTTGGAGAGGCTCCTGGCCTGAACCACTAGCCGGATTAGCGCCGCCCCATGTGCCCCAAAGAGGACCGGGGCCACCCGTGGGCTCCCGGGCCGCGCACTGCTGGGCGCCGGCTTTACGAGAGTCCTGAGCAAGGTTGAAGATGACACACGTAGCCTGCTGCCTTCGTGCAAGTTTCTGTCGCGAACTAGGATGCCGATGCCCAAAGACCGATTTAACCCTTCTCCGGACTCACCTTCAGGATCTGGCTTATATAAGGCGCGGCTTTGATGTCAACCTCTCCCTGGAGCCAATAGCAAGGGGGCGGAGAGGAGGAAGGGGGTGGGGGGGTGGACGTCCCAGGTTTTGCTAGGCTAACGCCACTGACTCCAGGCGGCCTGCAGGGACAGGGAACCGGCCACGCCTCCGTCCCTCCCCTGCCGGCCGATTCCCGGGCTGGGAAGGCGCGGACTACGTACTGGCCAACCTGCTGCCACCCCCTCCTTGTGGGTCCAAGGAAAGGAAACTGGAGTCGTGGAACGAAAAGAAGGGCTCCCCTTGATTTTACAGATAGGGAAACTGAGACAGGATGGGGGTGAAGGGATTGTTCTTGTTTCTAGACTCTCGGGAAATCAGAATAGGAGTTGCAAGGGACCGGGTCCCCAGCTCCAACTGCTCTGCCGGGCAGGGGAGTCCAAAGAAGAGAATGCGCGGTGCGAGGCAGGATAGTTTCCTAACGTTTTTTCCTTCACATCTTCCTCCCCCACCCCACCCCACCCTCTCACCCCGGTCATTTAATCATCTGCCCAGTCTGGTGGGACCGGGAGTCGATCTTGCACCCGCAGTTGGACCAGCCGGCCAGTTCTCGCCCAGTCACCGGCAGACCTGAAGCCTGCTTCCCACCGAGAAGCGTTACTGAAGCTGCGGTGGGAATGGGCGACGGGAAGAAGAGACGGACGTCAAGCCCAGGGCATTTGCCAGTTTGTTCCGGGCTCGAGGGCCTGAAATCTGCTCTTCTCGCCTCGCAGGCGCCTGATTCCGTCTAAAGCCGGCAGGCCAGGCCGTGGCAGAGGCAGCCTCCTGGAGCCCGCCTTCGCCCTAGGGCGTCTAATCCGCAAGACGCTGCTAGGACTCTCCTGGTTTCTCCCCCCCCCCCCCCGTACTCGCCGGGAGCAAAATTATGCTAGGCCACTCTACCTAGATCGTCACCCCTTGAGAATGTTTGAGTCTGTAAATACACTGTCACCCAAGTTCACACCGCTAGAAACCAGCCTTCCGCGAAAAATATGCCGAGGGAAACTCGACCTGCACAGCATCCCAGAGGCTTTCGACCCACCCGCACTGAGCCGTGGAGCAAAGTGCACAACCTCTGCAACTTCCCCCTCGGACCAGGGCCCTTGACTGCCTGTCTTGATTTTCTCTACTGGGGCTTTCCTCCCGCTCCCGTGGGAACCTGGTAATCCCGCAGTGGCAGTGCTTCGGGCTGCGGGTTGCGAAGCGTAGGTCTAACCTTGTATTACAACAGCTTCCTAGAAGAGGAAAACCGAGGCCCTCTAACCCCTCAGCCCTTTCCAGCCAAGCCCCTTCCCTAGGCGGAGTAAACAAATGTGCCTTTCTCTCAATCAGGATACCAAGGTAAGGGCGAAAGGAGATTATCCTGAGTGCCGTTTTTTAGAGGGCAAATTCATTACTTATCCATTCACTCAAAAATGGTTTATTGATGCCCACGATGTGCCTGGCACTGTTACTAGTCCAAAGGCAGAGAGAGAAAAGCCAACTTTCTTTTGTACAAAAAGGGAAAGTGAGGTCCAGACAGGATGATGGATTCCTCCTGACGGCCCAAGGATGAGTGGGTAGGTGGAAACACGTCTCGAGCACGATGTGTACTTGTGAGTGACAGACATAACGTGTAAAATCCTAGGAATGCGTGAGTATTGACCTACTGTGGGTACCTTGGTTCTAAATGTTTATTTGAGGAAAGAGGGGACAATCACTTAGGTCTGAGCCCATGGGTTCACCTGTGGGAGCTCAATGTGGTTGTGGGCCCTAGAGGTGCAAGAGGTGGTGGAGGAGCGGCGGAGGGAGGTCCTGGTTTCCTGCCCGAGGCTGGCTGGAAACCCGCCGCTTTCCCGGCGCCTGGCGCCAGCAGCGCTGGGGTTGGGCTGAGCGCGGAGCCGGAGGCTCGCAGGGAGGGAGCGCCGGGCGCCCGATCCAGCGGCGGCGGCTCCGCGGGATCCCGCGCCTCCCCGGCCTGGAGGCGCTCTAGAGTAAGGTTATGCCGGTAGAGAAAGTAATTACTATGGAAAAACATGGAAAACACTCTCAGCGTTTGTCTTAACCCCAACACGATCTTCAGCAGCTGCCCCTATTTTCACGGGAGGCCCTACCATGATACCTGCGCTTGTACGTGCACGCGGGCTCGCAACCTCACTGGCATTTGGGCATTTTCACAGCAATCACACAGTACCTCAAATTGGATTTAATGCCTGCCAGAGGGAGATCTAGCCTAAACAAAAAGCAAGCAAAAATCATACATTATTATATGTGCACAGGTGCTTGCAAATGGATGTCCTCACCTATTGGTACATTAAACACATACATATAGATCCCACAAGTTCAATTTGATATATATCCTCAGCCTTACCTATGTAGTCACAGCACAAGCCTCAAAAAATGAAGTTGTTCAATAGTATGCACATTATGAAGGCACCCACAATGATTGACACATAAGAACAGCTACTATCCACATGCAAACTCATAGTTCTCCCATCTACCCCCTTACTCATGGCTGCATTCAACTTTCAAATATCAGGTCTGGTTAGTCTAGTGGGGAATGCCTTATCAGTACTAAATGAAGGGCCCCAGTTACAGAGACCCCTTGAGGGCCCCAAGACTGCCTGAAACCATCTTGTGAGTGTTAAAGAGCAGGCTGTCTCTGGCCACCAATGCCTTGGAGAGCTACACTACAGTGGCCCCACTGGAGTATAGCCCAGAGGGATTTTAGGACTGGGAGAAGGATGGCTCCCCAGCAGTCTGAACTGCCAGAGAGACAGAAAGTTGTCTAGGCCCCAGACACAGCCTTCCAGAGTGCTTCTAACACCAGCCAGGCTCCGGTGTGTGAGGAGTGCAGCAGAACTCCTAGGATAAGGACCTGGCGAAGGTGTTCTCTCCCTCTGCCTCAGGCTATAGGATAAGGGAAGGTCTGGAACCAGGAGTTTAGCCAAACATGCTTTAGGTTGACAGGCAAAAGATGTGGCTTCCAGTTTAGTTCCAGCACTATCTGCACCTCACTCTGTTCCTTTCCAGCTCTGTGCCTCAGTTTCCCTATTTGCAGAAAATGGGTTTAGAATTGACAGTCTGGACCCCAGCTCCCCACTGTTGCACAGGGCCTACTCTGATTCCCCTTGCACCCTGACGTAGTTCTCCACTTCTGGGCCCCAAAGGGAGAAGGGACTCCACTCTCCTTCAATCCACCTCTACAGAGCAAGCATGGGGTGCTAAGGATTCTGGGGGTCCTAGCCAATTCCACACTCCACTGCAGTGCCCCTTTCCTTAACCTGTCTTGCTCACCTAGAGAGTACCTTCAGCTTTCCAAGGAAGGCTTCTCAAGTTGTGCAGGTGAGGCCAGGCAGGAACACTCACCCCAAGAGAGTTTGAGCTTGTAGAGGTTGAAGATTGTGTTAGAGTGCTTAGGACAGTCTTGCAGTGGGACCCAGCCCACCTATGTTGAGAAGGGGCACTGTCATTCCTCCCTATGGACCACTGGAGTCTGTTTCCCCTTTTGTAAATTGGGAGGATGATAATACCTACCACGAGGGCCAGTGTAAAATTAAGTGAAATAATATAGAGGAGACTCTTAGAGGGGTAACAGTAACCCTGCAAAAATGTTGGGTCTATTTTTAGGAATATTAATTTCACAGGGGGAGAAATGGAGTTATATGCCACCATACCACTGCAAAACCTGGACAGGAAGAAGAGGCTGGACCCTTGGATTCCTCTTGCCCTGCTCTGTTCTGACCAAATCGGGGTCCTTCCCTTTCAGGACAACTCTACAGAACCCAGTTGCCATAATAAGGCTGGAGGTGGAGGAGAGGAGAGTATCACCAGGTATGAGGATTCTATTGCTGGAGACCCCAATTCCAATTCCAGATCCCCACTCCGCACGCTGCCCCTGCCCCATTTCCTTTGCTAAATGATTTTGAGGGGAGTTCTTGCTACCCCCAGGACTCAGTTTCTCATCTACAGTTGGATAGGCAGTACCTCGGACGGACGCTCCAGATGTCCGCAGGGTCTCTGTCCTACCCTGCTGGGCTCTTCCCTCACCCCATCTTCCTGACTGGCAGTCCAGGGGAGCCTGCACCCCGGCGCCTACCGCAAAACCTTCTCCCTGCCACGTCCCGTGACCTTGACGCCACGGGCAATCCCCGCACCGGACCCCTTATCTAAATAGGGCAGTAAATCAAAGACCTGTCAGGGCCCGGGTAATTACAGGAACTCCATAAAAAGGACCCGGCCGGCCGCCTGTTTATATTAGCGCGGTGTAAAATATTCCCGCTGTCTTGGGGAATCGCGTCGCGGAGTAACGCGCCATAAATCAGCCCGCGGGCCATTTACCCCGCAGTTTGAGCGCACAAATCCCTTAAACAGTTCTCTGCTGTATCTAAAGAGGGTCTAGGACTTTCCAATGTGACCGGGTTTGTTCCCTGGAGCTGGAGGATAGTCGGGGGCGGGAAGAGAGAGAGGGGGGTTAGGGAGTCGATTTCTCCCGGAAGCTCTTAGAATGTGAAGCCTCCTGGCCTTTGCTGGTACCCGAGAGCCACAAGTCTA
Organism: Spermophilus citellus; assembly: GCF_964194105.1. Classification (NCBI taxonomy): domain Eukaryota; kingdom Metazoa; phylum Chordata; class Mammalia; order Rodentia; family Sciuridae; genus Spermophilus; species Spermophilus citellus. The sequence continues at coordinate 138,389,556 of NC_138182.1, read as the reverse complement.
CCGAAAGGTCTGTTAGGACCAATTTCTGCATTTAGATGGGAAGGAACTTCCCCAAGAGCACACAACCAATGAGTGGAGGAGATGCGCTATCGCAGACCTCCAGGGGAAGTGGCTGGGCCGGTGGCAGCCTCTCTCTCCCCCTTGTTACCTCCTCTTCTGGGATAAGGAGCGGTCCAGGCAAGTGGGTTCCAGTAGCAAGTGACTTTTACTTATTAGCTTGTGGCTTCCTGGGCTTCTTGTAGTTGTGCATATAATTGCGTGTGAATGCTTTTCTGTGCAATCCAGCCTCTGATTCTTGGTCCTATTCCCTTGTTTTACAGGTGGCAAAATCAAGGCCCAGATGATGGGAAGGGACCTGCCCAGGGGCTCACAGCTAGAAATCCAAGACACTCCACTGCAGATGTAATCCACTTTAGTTTCTCTGCCACACTCTTCCTTAGCTAAGGAAAAATTAGGAGAGGGTGCTGTGCATATGTATGTTCCCCGGGGGATGGGGAGACCTGTCCATTCTTAGGTTGTAACAACCTTAAAAATACAAAACCTATTTAAGGTAAACCTTCTGCTGCCCTTTGTCTAATGAGTAACATAAATCAAACTCGTGGAAAAAGAATATTAAATTTTCCGAATCTTCCCTCCGGGCTGGGACTAGAGAATTCAAGGGAGAATTAAACATGTATGTTTTTTCCCCTCTTTCTCTGCCTTCCTCCCCCCATTCCCTTTCTCTTCCGTAGTCTGTAAATGACAACGTGTTTACACAAGTTTTTATGTCGTCTGAGCTTCATCCAGGCTTCTCTCCCTCCTCTGTGTATTTTCTGCACAGAGAGATGTCTGCTTCGGGAAGCGTTCAACCTAAACAGAACCCTGTCTGATTGGGAAATGTATTTATTTGAAAAATCGTAACTCACGGTTTTGGTGAAAACGGCTTCCAAATTTATGGGATCGCTTGGGGCGTGGTGGTTGTAAATCAAAAAGCACTGGACACCCTCCTCCCCAGCCAAGTTCCCCTCCCTGCAGAGGCTCAGGCCAGGTATCCTCAACACCCAGAGACCCGGTCTCCTCCTCTGTCCACCCTGCAGCCCTCCAGGGCCTCCCTGCTCCAGCCCCTTGCTGTGGTTAGCTGTGTGCTAGCTTAGCTGGCAGGTGGATTTCTCTCTGGCTCATTCAATTTTATTCTGATCAGCTCCACAGTGTCAGCTGCAGATGGTCAGTTATAATGTCTTATTGCGCACCCCTGAGTCTTATATCAGTTTGTGTGTGTGTGTGTGTGTGTGTGTGTGTGTGTGTGTGTGTGTCTTACTCCGTGGGCTGCTTCTGACCCACTGATCAATTGTGTGTGGAGCTGTTTTATGCCAAGAGGTTTATCTCTGGTCAGTGCTGTGAAGGTCAGTTTCACTGCCTGACCATTGCTTCCCAGGTCAGGGGAATTTTCCTTTCTCAATCTAATCAGAATTCCACAGCAAGGACTAAATCAACCCACTTCACCTATCTCCTGAATTCAGCTGCCAGCCAACCTCAGATGAGGGCTGGGAAAAGTTTAGTTAGAACTGGCAACATGTCTCCAAGGATGATGACAATGGCCAATGGTGGGGTTGGACTCTGGGGCCTTGGTGAGCAACCAAGTCAGGCAGAAACAGGGCTAAATGAACCATAACTCTGACGTCTGTCCCTCCACACACACACACCCCAGGATGGAACCCAGAGCCTCACAATTGCATGCTAGGCAAGCGCTCTGCCACTGAGCTACACTCTCCCTTGGCAGAGTCCTTATGGGGAACAGAGCGTGTGGGAACCACAGCAGCTGCAAGGTAGTGTAGGAACCTGAGATTACACATCAGGTTTTATCCCAGCTCCACCAGGCTGCTTCACAAGCCCACCCCCTCGCCTGAGCCCTTAGCCACTACCTGCCAGGAGTGATGTATACACAGTAGCATTTAGTTCAAAGAAATGCAATAAATTTTTGTAGAGAAAACCCAGTCAGATCGACCTCGTCTGCACAGGAAGATAAAAACGAATGTGAGACAGAATGTATCAGAAATGGTGGGGGCACAGAGGGCTCCTCTTCCACTAGCCCCCTTTAGAACTTGGGGCTGGGGGTACAGGAAGGAATAGCTTCCTCTAGTCTTCCTTCTCCGGATCTAAAATGGTCTTGTTCCTATGGACCAGGGGATCCACACATTCTTCAGCGCTGCTGACAGGACTGGAGCAAGAAATGGACTCTTCTGGTTGCTTGAAGGTGGAGGTATTCAGCTCTGGAAGTCAGCACTCCTCAGTCCGAAGGAGGTTCTAGCAGTGGCTCGGTGGGGGTGGGGGAGAGGGGCAGATCCTCGGCTGATTGCACTTAACTAGTGAAAATTCTGGGCTCTCCAACCCTTTGTTCTGCCTAAAGGCTTTTAGGAAGAGTCTTCGGGCAAGAAACTGTGTCCCGATTAGTCTTATTATTTTAAACGGGGCCAGGCTACATCCGTCATCTTTCCCATAATGGTCAATTGTAAACACACTTTAAAAGAGAAAAACAAAAAAAGGATTTAAGGTCGAAGCTGGGAAAATGCTTAGCTCTGGTGTTGCTGGGGAATTGGCAGGCTCTCGGGTCCTTTGGGAGAGAAGTTAAGTGTTCAGTGTTTTTTCACTTTTTCCATTGAATTTTTAAGTCTCTCAGGGGTCTTCGTTGTCTCTTTAGTTTAACGAAGGAAGTTCTTCGTTAAAAAGCTGCGGATGGATAAAGGACCTTGGCTTTGGAATGGAGAAGGGAATGCAGTGGCAAAGTAGCAAACTCCATCTCCATCCTTTGCATTGTGGCTGACAGTCTTCTGATGGTGTCTTTTCCTCCTGCTTTACCATTGCTCTTGCTGTATCTAAATTTTGCTCTGGAGGGGGCTGGGGATGAGAAGATAATATGGAAAAAAAACAGAAATCAGAAAAGAAAGGCAAGAGTCATGAATGCTGAGTGGAGAATGGGAGTGGACATTCTGGTTTTGACTTCATTATCAAACGTGAAAGTGGGTTTCCTTCCAGGAAGCCTGGGCTCCGGCACAATGCTCCCTAGCCACATGGACAGCCCCACATGCCAAGGGACACAAGATTGTCCTCATTAGCTCCCTCAAACCCACCCAGAGCATGAAGCCACGAACAAGAAGTCACAGTGAAACCCAGCTCCAAATTCAAACCAACTGCTGGCGGTTATTAAATTCATTTTCATTCATGCAAGCAAGACCCCCCTAAAAAAAAAGTCAATTTAAAAAGAAAAAAAAAGAAAAGAAAAAAAAAAGGTGGCAGGAGAAGAGAGAACAGAAAGGAAAACCCCAGAAACCAGAGCAGAAATTAATCTAATTACCTCTTCTCCCCTGCCATAAATTCCGCAGAGGAAATCAAATCTTTCTGTACATGTGTATAAAACCCAATCAGTCTATTGAGCTCGCCAAAACCCATTATGTCTCAAACTGGGTATCCTAATTGAATGAAAGGAGTGGACCAGGCGGCCAGGCATCCACTGAGCCAGGTTTTTCCAAGGGCGTTTGCCACGGAGCCAGAGAGGATAAACATGGGTTAGAACCACACACTAATCAGCTTGCTGCGGAGACGGGACCCTCTCGGAGCCCGGGCTCTGTGGCAGATGCATCCTAACATTTTGCGTCAGATTGTAATGGAATATTTCTCATAAACAGCCAAGTGTCTCTCCCCGCCACTCACCTGACATGTTTTTTGTTGTTTAACTTCAGATCTGACAGATGATGATAACCTGGAAAAGAGAGAGGTTACAAATGCTGAAGGCTGTGGGGCTGGGTAGTGTAAAGGGCGCCTGCTCAAGAATTAGGACAGGGATGTGATTTGTAGGGGCCGGGAAAAGGCTGTTGTGCAACCCACCCACCCCCCACACCCCCAGCAAGTAGGGGCGGCTGAGAGAGGCGGGTGCAGAGCAGGAGAGGAGAATGGCTGGGCCTGAGAGCTGGGGCTGCCACTTGTTTTGTATTTTGCTTTGTGAGATGGAGAGCGCCCCTCCCCCACCCCTCCATAGCGCTGTGTTCTCCTGGGCACCCTGATTTACAGCACCTGTTAAAAACACATAATGGATGCAATTAGCTGTGGCACCAGAGGGGGAAAAAAAAAGGTAGGAGTTGACTTTATTCCAATGAAAGGTAAATGTGTTTGTTTTTGTTAACTTAGTTCATTAATTTAAATTTCTGGGGCCATTTTAAAAAAATCGTTGCTGCTTTCTTTGCCACGTAGGATTCATCCTCAGAAGCGCAGGTTCTTCTAGTTGGGTGATGCAGAAATTTGAAATCAGGGGTGAGCGTGGAATCTTTGTCCTCTCAGTAAAGCCCACCTGCATGCCCTACTGCATGAACCATGCTTTGAGAATCCAGACTTATATGGGGATGGTAGGTACTATTTACACAGAGAAATTCTTTTTCTTATTAGTTATGTGGCTCCAGCAAAGTCTATAGATACAGTTAAATATGCCATATTGAAAAATGTAGAAAAAACAGGAATAAAATTTAAATTTCTTTGAGTCCAACAAAGTATCCTGGGCAGAGTTTTGTCAACCAAAGTCTACAGATTCCTAGAAGGTGTGCTGTGTTCCCGCCCTGCCTCTCACACAGCACATATCTGGCATATAGGAGAGTCTCCAAAAAATATTTGCTGAGAGAAGCAATCAGTTAAATGAAACTGGAATCAGATGAGCTCTAAAGTCACCGACAACCCTGACCCCTATTTTTCATTCTCTGTTGTAAGAAAAAAAATGTAATTGCACAAACTCAGATATATTTGTCACTTGGACTCTTGACATTCAAACATGCGTATGTTTCTTCTCCGTGTCTTGTCACTTGATCTGACAGCTTTCTACATGCTTGTATCTGATATTAGCGTAGAGTTGTCTTTGCCCAAGGCAGCTGAGCCTGAATGGATTGGAATTGAGTGGGGCGGTCCTGCCTTGCACCAAATGGAATAGTGGTTACAGATTTTTTTTTAACAGACTTCAGCAAATTGTACAGCAAACACCAGAACAGAATAGGTCCACATCCTCCATTCACAAATATGCAGTTCTTTCCTGAAATCTTGATGTAGGACCCCCCCCCCCAGCTTCATTACAGTGCACTAAGGGCAGCTGGTAAAGCTCTCACTATGTGCAACACACACTTCTATTTTAATATTCATGTGTCCTCAACTAGGACCTAGGAGAAAAGGATTCAAATCTAGATCTCCCTGACTGCAAAGATCTTGCTTTTAATCACTACAATTATGTGGCCCTGGGGAATAAAATTGCTAACTCTAGTTTTAATTTAACATTATTATAACAAAAGTAATTTATAATACATTAGAAAACAATAATTCATTATGTTATTATTCACTGTATTTTATTTATAATTAATCAATTATAATAAATATCAACAATAATTAAGACTATGAACCTGCCACTCAAACAGCAGACTGTTTTAGTCCCTCAGCCCCAAACATCATTTCCTAATAATACTTTGCACTGCACAGAATTCATGTTCATCAGTTTGAATAGTAGCATCAGGTTCTATGTGACTTGTCATAACAAGGTTATAAGCCCCAGGAGGAGAGGAGTCAAGACTGTTGCCCCCCACCCACCTCCAGGCACAGTCTCACATAGACATTACTCCATGCATATGTGTCTAATAAATGAATAAAAGAACAATAACTTGCTTAATACAAACAATCCTGAGACAATACCACTGGCAATGCTCAGCCAGAAGTCTACCATGTAGCCCCATTCCTGGTGAGGGCTTAGGAAAATGTGATGGTTACAATCATCTTTCAGGAGGAGAGCTGGCACATATTAGATGCTCAATATACATATACTCACTCTCAGGAGCATTGTAAATACAATTTTTGTGGTAATGGGAAATATATATAATTCATATGAAGTGCATACATTTTCAATAGATATTTTATTTTGGAATAATTCTAGGTAGAAAAGTTGCAAAAATAATTCATAAAGTTCCATTATCCCCTTCACTCTTCAGTTTTCCCTAATGTTACCGTCTTACATAACCGTGAGTCATTTATCAAAACAAAGATACTAACACTGATTACACTTAAACTCAACTGCAGAATTTATTTCAATGTCATCAATTTTTTTCACTTAAGTTCTTTTTTTTCTGTACCAAGATCTGATCCAGGAGGAGACCACATTGTGTTCAGCATAGTTGTATTTGTCAAACTGTTTCTATGTCAGTTCACATTTCATCACCTGATTTTTTAAAAAATTACCATCTTCAGGAATTTTAAAAATAAACTCGCAATCAAATTAGTAAAATGGAATTAAAATAGATTCTCCACCTTAGTTAGATTCCTTACTGCTTTCTGGTCTCAGGTCCATGTCCCTCATTAGGTGACCTCAAACTCCATTTCTTCCCTGGGGACTGTCCTGCCTCAGTGGTGTGTTTGTATGACCTGTTATCTGCATGGTCCTGAGTCATTGTCTATCCCCTGTGATTCAGCATATGCTCAGACCACAGCCACACGCTCAGACCTCAGCCAAGGTTGTTGGAATGATTTGAGGTTTGCATCCAGACTTTGATTCCCAAGGTTGTACTTGGCACCTACTCCCGTTTATACTTTAGAACAAATTTCTAGAGAGAAAATGAATGTGATCTAATGTTGAGTGAAGAATCAGGACACCAGGCTGGTAGAGTATCACTTGCCTAGGGTGTGTAAGGCCCAGGGTTCGATCACCAGCACCACAGAAAAAAGAAAAGAGCAGGACACAGTATGAAATGTGTTACAGCATATGAAAGAAGGCACTCACAGTAAGTATTGCCATGTTGGGGTGATGGGATTGTGGATGACATTTTTACCTTTCCTAAATTTCCCAAACTTTCTGCATTAACATATTTTCCCTTTCTAATTGTGGTTTTTTTTTATCGTTCGAAATAAATTCATTCTCACAAAATATACAACCTGAAATATAATTCCTATGAGAGGAGAATAAGTCAATAAGGAAGAGGGCTGAGGACAAGGCTACCTTGGCAATGACAACAGCTATTTGGCACCCGGCCTGGTGGGCAGGACATTAAGTGCTTTACAGGATTTATCTCCTTCAATCCTCAAAAGTTCTCCATCAGAAAAACATAGCTAAGACCCCTTGTTTTTTAACGTAAACAAAATTAGGCACAGATCATTTAACTCGTTCAAGGTTCCCCAGTTGGAAGAAGCAGAGACTGACTTGAATGGGTTCATCTCTAAGCACATTTATGGAAGGATGGAGGAAGAAGAGGCACAGGGGTGGGGGGAATGGTATGGTTGCTGATAATAGTTTGAGCAATGAAATGGAAATCCATCTGTGGTCTGACCTGGCATCTGCATCTCCCAGGGGCCACGTTAGTTAGAAATGCAGAGCCTTGGCCTCCTCTGTGACCTGCTGAGCCAGAGTCAGCATTTTAAGAACATTCCAGGTGATTTGTATGCACATTAGAGTTTGAGAAACCTAGTTATCAAAGATAGTTAATATAGAACCTGTGTGTGTGTGTGTGTGTGTGTGTGTACTTGTGTACACACGCAATTATTTGTATTCGTCTGGGCTGATACCACCTTGCTCAGAAATAAAGGTATAGCTACATGAATCAATGTTTTTCAAAGCACAGGTAATAGCTATTTTGTGGATTGTGAAAATACTTGAATGGATTTTAATTAGAAATTTTTAAAACATTAGAAAATATTGGAGGGCATCTCATAGGTGTTACTGCATGAGATTTTTATTTTAAGTGTGTGTGTGTATGTATGTATATATATGTGTATATATATATATATACAGGTTGTGAGGTAATAGTCTCCATCAGAAAACTTTTAACTGGTCTGCACACTGAGATAGTCGTGAGATTCCAGGCTGACATTTAGAGGTGTGGTGGAGCTGCTTCCTATTTCTGATAAATTCAGGAACTCTGAATGAAATCAGAGTTGAGGTTTGGAGGACCATGGAAGTCTCAGAAATTATCTAGCTCTAATCCCTCCCTGTCTGGATGCAAAAGCAGAGGCCCAGAGAGGGAGGGATTTGCCCAACTGTCACACAACAAAACTGGAACTTTGGAGGAAAGAACATAGCATTGTTAACAATGGCAGGTCTTTCATTCCCTTTTTGTCTCAGTCATGAAAGTCCTGGGGGCTGGAGGGGTGACAGCCCCGGGGACATGACTGTGGAATGTGTTGGGGAAACAAGATGCCTTCTCTTCCAGACCCCACAAGCCAACAGGCCTACGTGTGGGAGAAGGGGCTCTGGTTATCTGCCACCGCCTCTGTTTCGTTTGGTCTGTCAACTCCAACAGCAAAGTGCTCTCAACGTGTGAGGCTTGATAAAGGTGGGAAGGTAAGAGGGCGGAGGTGGCAGGACATCAGGGACCAGAGCTTGAGAGAAGTCCAAGAGCCTCTCTCTTCCTCCTCCCAAGAGCCTGGGAAGGCCAGCAGGGATCTCCCGCTGCCCCACAGCCCCCACTCTGGGCCCTTACTCACTTGTGGCCCAGAACCCAACCTCTCTGCAGGGCTGGGCCTTTTGTATTTCAAGATGGACCTTGATAAAATCTTGAGCTTGGATGCTGAGCCAGAGATTTTTTAGGAGAAACCCATTCCCAGGCACAGTGGCACATACCGTAATCACAGCGACTCAAAAGACTGGAGCAAGAGAAAGGAAAGTTCTAGGCCAGCCTAGCCGACTCAGCAAGATCCCGTCTCAAAATAGAAAATACAAAGGTTTGGGCTGGGGCTGGGGTTGTGGCTCAGTGGTAAAGTGCTCACCTAGCATGTGTGAGGCATTGGGTTTAATTCTCAGCACCACATATAAATAAATTCATTAAATAAAGGTCCATTGAAAACTAAAAAAAATGTTTTTAAAAAAAGGGTTGGGGATGTAATTCAGTGGTAGAGCACCCCTGAATTCAATCCCCAATACAAAAAAATAAAAAATAAAAACTATCATCTTATTTTTCCATTTATATATATTTATTTTCTTTCTATGTTTTTGGTACCAGGGATTGAACTCAGGGACACTTGACTGCTGAGCCACATCCCCGGCCCTATTTTGTATTTTATTTAGAGACAGGGTCTCGTGGAGTTACTTAGTGCCTCACTTTTGCTGAGGCTGGCTTTGAACTCGTGATTCTCCTGCCTCAGCCTCCTGAGCTGCTGGGATTTCAGGCATGTTCCACTGTACTTGGCTCTATATTATTATTATTATTATTATTAATTTTTTTAGTTATAGGTGGACACAATATCTTTATTTTGTTTATTTATTTTTTATGTGGTGCTGAGGAGTGAACCCAGTGCCCCACATATGCAATCAAGTGCTCTGCGCCACTGAGCCACAACCCCAGCCCATATATTATTTTTTAATATAAAATACAACATAGGGAACTTGGGAAAAGAAGAAACCACTATAATCCTATGAGCCCCCACAAATAACTTTGTTCCCATTATAATGTGTATATTTCCAAAATGAGGCCAGAGAATATCTATTTTTATTTTTCCTCACTTAGTAATGGGTTGGGGATATTAATGAAAATTATCAATATTAACCAGACATCTGATGAAAACAAAGAACTATTGATTACAATTAGTTTCTTTTTAAGTGTGGTAATGATGTTGTGCCTGTGTCTTTTTAAAAAGAGTCCTTCTACAGATATATTATGAGCTATTTCCAAGTAAAATGATGTCTGGGGTTCCCTTCAAAGTAATATGGGAAGGAGCAGAGCAAAACATAAATTATAAGTCGTTAGTTGTTAATACTCTCACCACCTACATTTTACATAAAAGGTTTTTTCAACATTGCTTTCTAGTAGTAGTTTTTAACCTATTTTAGTCATAGATTCCTTTGAAAATCTTAAGTCAGCTATAGATCCACTTCCCAGAGAAACTCCCATTGCATATGGCACCCCCAACTTTCAGAGACCCATAGACCCCTGACATTCACGGATGGATCCCAGGTTAAGAGCTCCAGACCTTCAAAATGGTTTTTTTTTTTTTTTGGTAAGATTATAGAGTATTCTTTAAGTAAATAAATCATAATTCACTTAATCAATCAATCCCATTATGATTGACAATTTGTTTTGTTTTGTTTTTTGGCACCAAGTATTGAACCCAGGGGGACTTAACCAGTGAACCACAGTCCCTGTCCTTTTTTGTATTTTATTTAGAGACAGGGTCTCACTGAGTTGCTTAGGACCTCACTATGTTGCTGAGGCTGGCTTTGAACTCATGATCTTCCTGCCTCAGCCTCTAGAGCCGCTGGGATTACATCATGCCTGGCATCCCCATCGCTTTTTATTTTTTTTTATTTTGAGACAGGGTCTTGCTAAATTTCTTAGGGCCTTACAAAGTGACTGAGGCCAGCTTTGAACTTGTAATTCTCCTGTCTCAGCCTCCCAAATCACTGGATTACAGGTGCCACCACCACACCCGGCTGCATACATATTCTTTAGGACAAATTCCTAAAAGTATCCAAGGATATACTCACTGTAAAAGTTTTCCTTATGGAATATCTCATGGTTCTCAGAAAACATCGTTAGCATTTGAAAACCTCTGGAGTCAGGCAATCAGACCCAAGCCTGGCTTACATGCTAGCCGCAAGACCTTGGGATCTGTTCATCTTTGTGTCCCTGCACATAAACATGTGGAGGTAACAGGAGCTGCTCCTGTGATTCTTCCCACCCAGGAGTACTGGCAGTTCTGCCTTTGCTTCTGGAGGGGACACCACAAACAAAGGGTCCCCCTGCCCCCAGGGACATCTCTGCCCACCAGGGTGCACTTCTAAAGCATTCGCAGGTGATGAGGGGAGCTCTGGTGCTCCTCTCTGAAATCAGGCTCTTGGGACTGGAATCCTGACTCAGACCAAAAGGTAACTTTGGGCAAGTGTCTCAACCTCTCTGTGCCTTCGTTATCTGTGAAGTGGCTGTGTGACATCGGAACCTACCTCACAGTCTTAACTGAGATAGAACGCATCCCGGTGTGAGCACAGGGCCCAGCACACAGTGAACACCCGTGCTGTGCTTGCTGTCATGATGCTGTCTCTCACTGTCACCACTGAGAGCTTTCCCTTGCCTGCAAGTGATTCGCAGAAGCCTCCCCATGGAAGCCAACCTTCTTCATCTCCTTTCCACAGCCCCCCTACTTGGAGCCTTGGGTGCCCTACTGTTAATGCCAAGCGGAGCAATTCCTATCTCTACCCCATTCTATGCCCTCAGTTTACCTTTCTTGGTTCCTTGACGGGAGCTTTTCCCTCTTTCCCAAATGCATCTCTTATGTGCCTCCTAAAGGAAGGGCCAGGGCTCAGGTCTACTTGTGCCTGGGCACAGACTCAGCCCTGGAAGTCCCTGGCAAATATGGGCCCCAGTTTCCCCATCTGTAAGTGTGGTGGGGGGTCTGGATGGTCTCTAAGTACCTGCGCAGCTCTGAACAGTTCACAGATTCCAAAATGAGATTCTCACTTCCTGTGTGCACACTGTGTTCACCCTTGGGAAGCCCTGGATGCCCTCCCAGCACCCACACGGCTGTCACAAACCCATAGACCTCGCACACAGCCTGTGACACGTCAGAGCAGCACACTGGAAGCCATCATGTCATGGCCAGAATTAGAGAATTCAAGTTCAGGAGCCCAGGGACCAGGAAGGCCACTTTTACCCAACCTGGAGACCTGGGGTTTGTTCTTTGCCCACATAGACACCTTCCCTTTTTGCAAATGTACTCAAACGTGGCAGGTGGCATTATGCAGATGAGGGGCTGTTCAGCTTAACTTGGAGCCTAAGACTCAAACTAGAGCATGACTTTGGGCTCAGGCTCACCAAACCCCCAAATAATAGCCTCATTTTTTTTTTGGAGGGGGACAAGTACCACGGATTAAACTCAGAGGCACTCAACTACTGAGACACACCCCCGGCCCTATTTTTTATTTTATTTAGAAACAGGGTCTCACTGAGTTACTTAGCACCTTGCTGTTGCTGAGGCTGGATTTGAACTCATGATCCTCCTGCCCCAGCCTCCTAAACCGCTGGGATTATAGGCATGGGACACTGCCCTGGGCCAACAGCCTCATTTTCCTAGGAGAACCTTCAGGCCCCTAGGAAAGGCCACATAGTTTTAAAAATGCCTTTTCACCAGTAGCCAGTATTGGAACCCACGGAACATAAAGGCTTTAATATGAGAAAAACCTTAAATTTTACCCGCTCTGTGCCTCTTTGTTTATTCTTTGGGGTTAATTGTGCTCCTGAAATATTAAACAGAGCCATAATTTTTCTGGTCATTTTGGATGATAAAGTCTTTAGGTCACTACATACAGTCTCAGCTCAATCTCCCAAACCTTCCGTCTTGATTTCAAGTCGAGCCTCCTTCTTGCTGCCCCCCACTCCCTAGCCATGGCTTCTCTCCTCACCTTATCAACACCCACTCCCTGGAGACTTTGACAGCCTCGGTTTCCTACCCCCCAGGTCTGGAGTCCAGGGTAGGAGAAGAAGTCAGTAGGGCAGAGTTCCTACCTGAGGGCACTGTCCTGGTGCCTTTGTGTTTGGGCTCCTTGCTCTGGGAGGGCATCTAAAGTAGGTTCTCTCACAGGATCTTTCTCTGGGTCCATTGCAGACACCCTCTGCCCTTCTCCACCTCTGAAGTCCCTCACCTGCAGGTCCCTTACAAGGTGACTGTGTGTGTACCCTGAGGGTGGCTTCTGCCTCCACAGCCCTAGATATCTCAGGATCTCCAGCTACTTTGGGCTGTCTGTTAGCCCCTCCAGAAATCCCCTCTGGACAGTCCCTAAGATAATAATCCCCTGCTGGCATCCCTCCTTAGCTGCCTCACGTGAGTACACGGGTCACTGCAGAACCCTTGCTGGCTTCCAGAAGCTCCGGAGTGAGCCGAGGTATAGCCACTTCCCCGGGCTCCATCAGTGAAGCTCTGGGCCACCAGGAAGGTTGCCCTTTAAACAGAACAGCCTATGTGTCCCCCTGAATGCAGAGACACAACTGGAGTTCTAGGAGTAGCCACCTTCAAGTACTGCCCTCCTTTCTCCAGATGAAGGGAAGCATCCCCCGTCACTCCTTTCTGAGGCAGGTGGGACTCACAGCATGAAAATTTCCTCCTCAGGAGACAGAGCAAGATGGTGGCTAAGACCCTCCCGTGACTCTTCATGGACACACCAAGTTGAACAGCTGTTCAGCACCAAACTACTGCCACCAGTGCTAAGGAAGTCAGACCCCAACACAGACTATCAGCACCATTGCCAGTTGTCCTTGTCCCTCCCAACTGGATCTGTGGCACCTGCCCAGATTCCTAGCAGGAAAAGAAGATCCACCCAAATCTAACTTGCTTTGGAGCATCACCTGGAGAAGATGATAAACAGCATTTACCACCTCCACAAAAATCCCAAAGGATGCTCTCTACCCCAGAAGACCACTCCATTTATTTTCTTTTTTTTAATTTTTAAAATTAATTTGTTTAAATTTATATATGACAGCGGAATGCATTACAATTTATATTACACATATAGAGCACAATTTTTCATATCTCTGGTTGTATACACAGTATACTCACACCAATTCATGTCTTCATACATGTACTTTGGATAATGATGTCCATCACATTCCACCATCATTTCTAATCCCATGTCCCTCCCTTCCCCTCCCACCTCTCTGCCCTATCTAGAGTTCATCCATTCCTCCCATGCTCCCTCTCTCAACCCCACTATGAATCAGCCTCCTTATATCAGAGAAAACATTCAGCATTTGGTTTTTGGGGATTGGCTAACTTCACTTAGCATTATCCCCTCTAACTCCATCTATTTACCTGCAAATGCCATGATTTTATTCTCTTTTATCACGGAGTAATATTCCATTGTGGATATATGCCACATTTTTTTTATCCATTCATCTACTGAAGGGCATCTAGGTTGGTTCCACAGTTTAGCTGTTGTGAATTGTGCTGCTATAAACATTGATGTGGCTGTGTCCCTGTAGTATGCTTTTTTTAAGTCCTTTGGGAGGGAAAGGGATAGCTGGGTCAAATGGTGGTTCCATTCCCAATTTTCCAAGGAATCTCCATACTGCTTTCCATAATCGCTGCACCAATTTGCAGTCCCACCAGCAGTGTATGAGTGTACATTTTTCCCCACATCCTCGTCAACACTTGTTTGTATACATAATAGCTATCATTCTGACTGGAATAAGATGAAATCTTAGAGTGGTTTTGATTTGCATTTCTTTAATTGCTAGAAATGATGAATATTTTTTCATGTATTTGTTGATTGATTGTATATCACCTTCTGAGAGGTGTCTGTTCAGGTCCTGGCCCACTTATTGATTGGATTTCTTTTTTTTTTCTTTTTTTGGTGCTTAGCTTTTTGAGTTCTTTATATATCCTAGAGATTAGTGCTCTATCTAATGTGTGAGGGGTGAAAATTTGCTCCCAAGATGTAGGCTCTCTGTTCACCTCATGGATTGTTTCTTTTGCTGAGAAAAAGCTTTTTAGTTTGTATCCATCCCATTTATTGATCCTTAATTTTAATTCTTGTGCCTCTTATTAAGGAAGTTGGGGCCGAATCCCACATGATGGAGATTAGGGCCTACTTTTTCTAAGACCACTCCATTTCTAACCCACTGTTGAGACATGTGAAATAACTACTATGCATTGTTAACTCTGCAAACACCTTGAGAGTTGTCTCCTTTTTCTAGTCATATATCTCAAATACTCTGGGTACATGAAATATTAACAATAAAATTTAAATTCTTAATGTGTGTGTGTGTGGGGGGGGCTTTGCTTTCTCTTCATCCTTGGCGACTTCCAACCCCTTACGACCCCCTCATACTGTGGAGCAGGGGTTGGGAACAACCAGTTTTTGTCTGTTTTGTAAATGTTGCAGCCGAGATCTGGCACCTTGCTGCAGATGGCATCTGTGGAATCTGGGCCCAACCCTCCATGTTAATACCTTGTCATATTAAAAGCCACCATTGGTTTATGCCTTCCTTCACAGGCAGGCTCAAGGCTTACCATTTGTAGTGAATATTTATTTTTAGCTCTCTGTATCCATTTCACCTTCTGGAAATAGCACCCTGATTTCTTTTGAGGTAATTAGTCTCTCTGGTTAGGACACTCAGGAATGGGTAAGAGAACAGAAGTGTTTGAGGCCTTGCCTACATCCCTTCCTGGGTTTCCCATTGGAAATTGGGTGGTTGGATGCGGATAGCTCAAAATTACCCCTTCCCCTGGGATTAACTAAGGTCTGGGGCTGTCAGAGAAGCTGCCCTTCTCCCCTCAGGGGTGCTCTGGAGTCCATAGCTGAGGAATGTGGGATAAGTCTAGCCCCCTGGCCTCAAGGTGAGCAATTCACACTCCAAACCTGCTGTGGTATCAGGCTCAGTTGGAGTTCTCTGGAAACCACATCTTTGAGCAGCTTCTTGCCCTGCCAGTCCTGTTCCCAAGCCTCCTCTTCTGACAGCACCCCCCCCCAGTCCTCCCCGTCCCCCCACTCTTACACACACACACACACACACACGCACACACGCACGCATGCTCATGCACACATACTCACAACAAGAAAATTGCACAAGAATCCTCATCTCCAATCAGGTTGCTGCTTCTAGCCAACCTGACATAAGCCAGGTAGGAATGTGACCCAAGCCAGGCCCATCTCCAAGGACCCTGCATCAGGGAGGGGAGAAAAAAAAAAAAGAAGCTAGAGCCTACTCGTTCAGGAGTGGCATTTTGGCAAGGATGTCCACTATTCCTCTTTTGATTCCTGAGCATCTCTGGTTCTTCTCTTTTCTGGTGATCCTCTAAGCGCGTCATGTCCTTCTCTCCAACAATCTCTCTTTTTGCTGACATTTCAGCCACTATTTCTGAGGCCAGCCATCAGAGAAATCCATAGATACACTATTTTAATGCAGTACCTCAGCCTTCCATTTCCATAGGAAGCAGCTCTTATCATCCCTTCCATTTCGTGGAAAAGAAAGCTGAGCTGCAGATAAGGAGACCCCCTCTCTTAGGCTAATTTGCAAACCAGCAGATCTCCATGGCTCCCTAAGGCAGTCGGGCCTGGCAGGCTCAGGCCTGGGATTTGGGTCTGATTGGAATTCTGTCTCCTCCGCTGGCTCGAGGAGTCAGGCAAGTTACCAACTGAGCCTCAGTGTCTTCATCCCATCCACGGAGACAATCATTTCTAGGGAGGACTTCGAGCAGGATCCAAGGAGCTGCTGAAAGCCGTTGCTTAACTTGGAACCCAGAATATAATAGTACTCGATTATTTGTAGCTGTTATTAATTAGCATTGTGCTACTTTCAGTCACCAAAGAGTGACTTGGAAACATATTTCTGCCAATGAAGGGGCCAGAAGAGGCCCGTGGCAAGGACAGTCCAGCATTCTTTTGGGACCCTCTGCCAGCAGAGCACTGGGATGTAATTGAATGAAGTCATCCAGTGGAGCTGTGTCTAGCTTTGGGGCAGTGTCCCGTCACCCAAGTTGTGGCCATTTGGGAATCTGGGCCCAGAGTTGCTAAATCCTGTAGTTTTCAGGACAAGTCGGGAATCTAGGTTATTATATCAAACACTTTAACGTGTTTTAACTTAAAACACATTTTTAGTGCTGACTGGGTCGGACTAAACCCATCTGTGGCTGGATGGGGCCTCAGTTTGCATCTCTGGGCCGGAGGAGGTTGATGTGGCTGTTGTGTGAAGGCTGAAGTCGCCCTTCCCCCAACTCACCAGACCCCATCTCCGGAGCTTCAAGAAGGGGCTGCTCCTGGGGGCTTCTGGCTGCTCATGGTTTTAGATGCTCATTTAGAAAGCAGCACCTGAATTCACAGTGTGAGTCCAGCCAGGTAGGCTGAGAGGGTCCAGGGTGACTGAGACCCATGCTCTGCTCTTGAAGGACATAAGGTTTCGTGGGGGTAAGGTTTCAGGTTCACCAAACAATGCAAGGAGAGGGAAGGCCAGGGGTGTGTTCTATTTGTGTGTGCATGCATGCACAGAGGTGTGGGTGTATGCACGTGTGTGTAGTGGAGGGGAATGAGTATGGAATGCTCCATCCAGGTCAAAGTTCCAAACTGGGACACCCATATTACTGAGTAGCTTTTATTTTTATTTAGAGATTTAGGCAAGAAAGAAAATGAAATTGATACTCCTCAACTTATGATGGGTGGGCTTATGTCCCCACAAACCCATTGTAAGTTGAATATGTTGTAATTTTAAAATGTATGTATTCCACCTAACCCACTGAATGCCCTAGGTTAGCAACATATTGTACAGCACCTCCCAGCCCCAATGGAGTTGTGCAATTTTCATGTAGAGAGAGAATTGTCAAGAGAGGATCATACTGCATACCATGAGCTCAGGTAAAGGTCAAAATTCAAAACTGGAAAGGACTTATGCATATTGCTTCCACACCAGCCATTGTAAGGGCAAAAAATCCTAAGTCTAACCATAGTAAGCCAGGGACCCTCTAAGCTTGCTGAGCGAATCTAAGTAGAAATGAGATAGTGTTTTCTCCTAAAAATGTCCAGGATATATTGTCAAGGGAGAAAATCAGTTGCAAAGTAGTGTATGTGATGATTTGACTTTGTTGTTTTAAATTTTTAAAAAAATCCCAAACAGGCCATGCACCAAGGTGTCTGGTCTGTGTGAGTGCAGGAGGCCCCGCATGGAATGAAGTCCGTTGGGGCTGTTAACATTAGTTACCTCAGGGGAAGGGACGGATGGGGGTTGTGTAACAACTTTTTGTGTGTTTGCATTCGTGTTCTGTTGTTTTGCTGGTTTCAGTAAGCCTGATGGCTGTTGCAATCCAAAAGCCATACAAGACAATTTAAATATGTATCACACGAGCATCTACCAAGAAGACTATCATCCTTTGTAGAGATATCTCAATTTTCCCCATAATTATTATTATTATTATTATTTTTTTCGTACTAGAGATTGAACCCAAGGGTATTTTACCACTGAGCTATATCCCTCCCCTTCTTATTTTTTTATTTTGAGACAGAGTCTCACCAAATTGCTTAGAGCCTCACTGCCATCCTCCTACCTCAGCCTCCAGAGTTACTGAGATCACAGTTGTGTGTCACCAGGCCAGGCCTATTTTTTCAATTATACTCCTGTGCAAGTTCACTGTAGGAAAATCAGCAAGTGCTCATACATAAAACAGGAATAAGACTGAAATTACTAGAATTATACCCCGTGAGCATTTTGGAGCCTACCCTTTTGACTTGCAACTCCCAGGAGAGGCCGATGGTTGCTATGGGCCAGAGCCAGTGCCAACCATTTGGGAATGGCAGGGCTAACCTGGCCGCACCGTGCGGGTCCTGCCACATCATGCTTGAAACAAGGCAGCAGATTGATGAGTCTCAGGAGAGTCTGGACCCCGTACGGGGCCTGGGAATCTGCATTTGCCAAGCTCCTGGGCATGTTCTGACAGGTGTCGCACTTCGAGTTAGCCAGCAGGATTCCAGCAACCTGCTCACAGCCACATGGTGAAACTGAAGTCCACAGAGGAGACCTGCCCAGAAACACCCAGCCAGCCTGGCAGAGGCTGGGATTCCAGAGGCTCCCACCTCCCCTCGTCACTAAGTGCTCCCTGCCACGCTGCCGCTGGGCCCCTAAGGCCGACAGAGGTTATTGTTTTCTTATGCCTCCAATTAAACAAAAAATCCTGTCAACGGGCGACAGGCCTAATGCACGGAGGCATTAACCAGACTCGCAACCCGACCCGGGCCTGCTCCTGTGGGTGAAGCACATTCCTTCCCCAGGCCACGATGGCAGGCTGTCTCCTGATAAAGGGCCCCACCAGGGCACCAGCACCCAGCCTGGTAGGCACCATAGTCCAGGTCAAAGTTCCAAACTGGTACACGGAGGCCTCTGGGACAGGGCCACCCTGCTGCAGGCTTGAGGCCTACTTGGTAGTTTTTCCTAGACACCAGGAAATCAGAGCAGGGAGACTGAGGCCCCCCGAGGGCTGAGGGCAGGCCTGAAGGGATCCACTGGGTCGCAGGCAGGCCCCACCAGCTTCCTTCCAGTCCCAGGCTGCTAAGGAAAGCAGGCAAGGATTGGCAAGCTTGGTGAGCAGTCCCCAGGAATAGGGCCTGTGGGATGTAGGACCATAGCTAATATCAGGGCTGGTGTCCTGCCTGCACCCCTGATGCTGGTCCCAGGAGCAGAGGACCCTGAGGCCCTGAGAATGTGAGGTACCATCTAAGGTCACCCAAACTCAGACCCTCATCCTCCGAGTCCTGTTTCCTCAAGAGAGCCAGATCCACTGGAGCTCTAAGTCCAGCACAGGGTGCCCTCTCTGCAGCATGGTCCAGCCTGCCCCAGGCATGCATCCTGAACCTGGGTCCCAGGCAGGTGAGACTTCCACTATGCCTGGCAGAGTGGACATGATTAGGAAGGAAGGAGGGAAGGAATGCAGAGAAGAATGGCATCTCTTGGAAAAAGAGATGGCTGCCTGCATTTGCTCATTCATCTTTTGGTTGGAACCTGTAAGGAGCACTGAGCACACACCAGGTGCAGAATTCCTATGTATAAGAATCGCTCAGCTTTACATGGGGGACAGACAGGTCAGCCTTCAATGCAACACAAAAAGAGAAGTGGGATGCATAGTGTCCCCAGTTGTCACAGCCTCAAGTTATGGAAAGAAGCAACACTGAAGCTCTAAAGGCCAAGAGGGCAGGGCATGTGTTCCAGGCAGAGGGGGCTGTGTGCAGAGAATAGAAGCATGACAGGGGCTTCGAGTTCCAAAGGCCCTCCGTATGGTCAAAGTACAGCATGTGAGTGGGAACAGGCAGGAGGTGGGGGTGGCGTCAGCCAGGTTCTGAAGGGCTTTGAACCTCAGGTGGAGGCTCACACCTTTATTCCAAGAGCTAAAGGAAGTCACTGGAAAGTTTAAAGAAGGAGCTATGCCGATTGGACCAGGGATGGATTTGCAAACAGGATGCCAGGGGTGCGAGAGGCAGGAGGGAGAAGGATCAATTGGATATGGCAGTCATAGAGGTGACAGGCCCATAGCAGACAGGCACAGAAATGAGAAGAAGGAGCAAAGTCTTGCAGGAGACCTCCCTTGACGGAGTGGGCAAAATGGTGGTGGGTGGGGAGGAATGGGAGCAAAGGAGGAGCTAGAGCCCAAAGGCAGAGTCCCCATAAAACGTTGGTTCAAAGATGCTTAAAAAGGGTCCGTATTCTGGGACCCCTCAGGTGAGATGCCCACTGGGGAACCTTGATACAGGATTGGAATGGACAATCAATTCAGAAACTGTTCATTGAGTACCTGCTACAAGTCTGGTGCTGTTCTAAGTCCTGAGAGTACAACAATCAGCACAGTGGCATCCCTGACTGTATTCCTGCAGGGGACAGAGACCAGAAACAAAAACAGAGCAACATGACAGGTGCTGACACACGGAACCAAGAACAAGGAAGCTGAATGAGGGCAAGGTGGGCAGCAGAGAGGGAGCTCGGTCTCAAATAAAGCAGCCAGGGAACGCTTCATTGATAAGGCCACTCCCTATTTTCACTTTTTAAAAACCTCTTTATTGTGATGTCACTCACATACCATATGATTCACTCTTTAAAAGACTACAATTCGGTGGCTTTTAGTATGTTCACAGAGTTGTGTAACCATCACCACAGACTAATTCCAGAACATTTTCATCATCCCCCAAAGAAACCCTGGACCCACCAGCAGTGACTCCCTGCTTTCCATTATCCCCAACCCCTAACTTTCTGTCCCCATGCATCTGCCTATTTTGGACAGTTCTTATAAGTGGAATCGTGTGACATGGGGTCTTTGGTGACTGGCTGCTACCACTGTTTTCGAGGTCCATAACTAGGCAATTTTTGAGCAAACACCTGGACATGAGCGAATGGGCCACACAGAAGTTAGAGGATGGCACTCAGGGACCAACCTGCACAAGCACAGAAAGAGCAGCCCCTGCTCTGGCCGAGCTATCCTGGCCCCATGGGGAGACAGCTGGTCCCCCAGACAGGGAGCAGGAGCAGGCTACCGCAGCTGGGGTCAGGGGAACCTAGAAAACCCCTTCTCTAGCTGGGGTAGGTGGGTTGCAGCAATGGTCTCTGACACCCAGGAGACTTTAGAAGGCCTCTTGGGACGCCAAAGCTGGAGGAGTCCTGTGGAATCAGAACGGCAGTCCAGCAGATGGAGACAGAAAAGTGAAGCAAGACCCAGGAGGTGTGGGAGGGGCTGCAGTGGCTGTGCTGGTGTGGGTTCAGTGGGGGTTCTGAGGAAGAGAGAGTGGGGGGAAGAAAGCACACAGCTGGGTCCCTGATGAAGAGCCTGCTTTCCCTTGCACTCCTTCGTCTGGGTCTGTGAGGGCCTCCACCAGGCCCTTGGGGATCTGGATGGGCGCTGTGTTGGGCGTTTGCACAGCCAGAAGGGGAAGACTGAATGGCATTTTCTGGAGCTCTCCGGCCATTCTGGACTTTCCCAGGATGAGTCAGGGTGGAGGGTGGGGAGGGGAGGAGATGCCCAGAGACAGCAATGGCTCCTGTGCTTCCCGCACAGAGCCATGGACAGTAGAGGTGTCAGGAGTCCTGGGAGGAGTCTCGGCTCAGGAGAGCTTTGGTGAAGCCCTTTGCTCTGTGACCCACAGATCCCCCAAATGAAGACCTGGACAGTGCCCTACTCAGCATCCCCAACCCCAGCCCTCCAGAACTCCAGACCCCTAGCATCAGGATCACTACTTGGGGATAGACAAGTGCCTCAGGACACTGGGACTCCAGGACACTCTGAATAGCCACACAGATGGACGCAGGGCCAAAGGGGGTACTGTTTTTCTCTTAAAATAAGTAATTCTTTTTAATTTCGTAGATATTTTAGTACACATCTCCAAATGTGACATTTTTTTTTCTGAACAAGAAAACACAAAATTTATTACATGCAAGTATTAGACTCCTATAAGGGCTTTTTTATTTTTAAAAGCAAACTATAACACCATTATCATAGTATATCAGTCAACTACTCATTCACAATAATGCTGAGCAACAACCCATCGCCAAACTCAGCAGTATATGACAGTTTGCATTTGATTTTCTCCCACACATCTGAGAGGTATGGCTGAAGTCACGGAGCTTGGCCCAAAGCTGCCCCTAGGGTCAGGTCTGTTCAATGTGACTGTTATTCTTCTGGGGCTGATGGCCACAGTGAGATGTGTTCTCTTGGTGGGGGCAGGAACCCAAGAGCAAGTCCAACCCCGTAAGCACATTTCAACACTGTTAGGTCACGTTCACCAGCACCCATTGGCTAAAGCCAGTCACATGGCCAACCCTAGAGTGGGCGGGGTGGTGCCCCTGATGGAAAGAGCTGCCCAATCCCCTGTGGATTCAGGGAGGAATGAAGAATCAGGTCCTTGCAATCATTCCAACGCAGCATCCTCCAGAGATGACCAATATGTACGTATGTATGTCTATATACACATATGTATATTTACATATATATATTTGTTTTTAATTTTTTGTAGTTGTAGGTGGACAGCATGCCCTTATTTTATTTGTTTATTTTTATAAGAATCCAACCCAGTGCCCCACACATGCTAGGCAAACACTCTGAGCTGCAGCCCCAGCCCCATATATTTGTTTATATTCACTTCTATCTTTATGAACTGTAGATGTATTGTAACTGTTTGTCCTTGCAATTCTGCTTTCATTCCCTCCTGTCTTCAGCCTGGTGGTAGCCCCTTCAGTTGCATTAGTCTCTCAGAGCTTCCTTGCTACTTAATCTTTTTCTTTATCTTTGTTTTTTTGGTACCAGTGATTGAACCCAGGGGCACTCGACCACTGAGCCACATCCCAGCCCTATTTCCTATTATATTTAGAGACAGGGTCTCACTGAGTTACTTAGCACACCTCACCCTCACTGAGGCTGGCTTTGAACTCTCGATCCTCCTGCCTCAGCCTCCCAAGTCTCTGGGATTACAGACGTGTGCCACCGTGCCCAGTGCTACTTAATCTTGATTATAAAATATTCCAAGCTTTTCTGTGCACTTCCTGCCCAAGACTTGGAATCAGTCTATTTTTTTTTCACCATTTATAAATTTAAAAAATTAAAATTGACATCTAAAAATTCTACATATTTATAGGATATCATGTGATGCTTTGATATGTTGTTATTCTGTCTCCTCTAGCACTTATTTTCTTTTGTGGTGAGAACATTCTAAGTCTTTCTTCTGGCTTTTTGAAATCTGCAGTGCATTATCATTATCTATAGCTACCCTACCGCGAAATGGCACACAGAACTTTCTCCCCCTCTCTAACTAACTAGTACCCATCCTCCACCCTGCCCCAGCCCTCCCTCCATCTGCCCCACCCCCAGCCTGTGCTAACCACTGTGCCACTCTCAGCCTGTGAGCTCAACTCTTGAGATTCCACATCTGACTGAGATCATGCGGTATTTCTCTCTGTGCTTGTCAGCCTAATTTTTAAAAAGTTGCACATTCCCAAGATTTAAAAATCAAGCAATTTTTAAAGTATAAAAGGTAGAGCACACCCCTACCCCCTACCCCCTACCCGCTACCCCGGGGCTCATTCCTTTCCCTAGAAAAACCATTCTTGTCACTATCTTCTGGATCTTGTTGGAGGTATTCTGTATCTCATGAGCTATACACCACTTGCATTTCTTAAAAAAAATACATGTAAAAACTTTATTTTAAAGTTATACTTTACTCTGGGTAATCATTTTATTTTATAATATAGAATAATAATGATTATTATAAATAGAACTTTTGTCACATTTACCATGTGCTGGAGAGCTGAAGTCTGAACCGAAATCTGACAACTAGTTAGGCTTTCCCCATACCTTCTGCCTTCTCCCTCCAGGGCACCGGACACACACTCACCGTATCCCCGTTTGACTAGGCCAGTGTCTACCGAGGTACGGGAAGCTCAGAGATTTTACATGCACAAATGGACTTTTGTCATCTTAATAGTAATGAATACATTTCAATATGTAAGAGAAAAATAAAATAAAATGAGGATAGCAAGGGCCCGTGGCGGTGGCACACGTCTGTAATCCCAGCTACTCAGAAGCCTGAGGCAGGAGGACTGAGAGTTTAAAGGCAGCCTCAGCAAGGGCAAGGTGCTAAGCAACTCAGTGAGACCCTGTCTCTAAATAAAATACAAAGTAGAGCTGGGTGTGCCAAGTGCCCCTGAGTTCAATACCAGGTACCAAAAAAAGATAGATAGATAGATAGATAGATAGATAGATAGATAGATAGATAGCAAGGAAGCCTACAGTGAACCGTGTTTTCCAAGTTGCTCCCCTTACTGAAGCTGGGTTCAATTGGGGCCAGTTCTGTCTCTGAGCAGAAGGTAACTGAGGACGCTCATTTCTAACCTGCCTCTCACTCCCTCTCTCTCTGCCTCTGTACCTCCTCCTCCACTGGGAAGACCCAGCCTCTGGGGGGAATTTAATCTAAACTTTGATTAGAATCAAGACACCCCAGAGGGTCTGAGTGTGGTGGACTCTCAGGCGCCACCTCTGCCAGGACTTTCTTGGTAGGGCTGGAGAGGAGGAGGCTGAGGGGAAGGGGCTCGCCAAGGCTGCACAGCAACTCACATGCAGCCACCTTTCCACCACGCCAAACTGTGCCCCAAGTTCTGTGTCTCTGGGGAAGGTGGGGAAAGGCAATCAGGCGCTAATGGATTTAGAAAAGGGACACCTCATAAACTCAATCAGAAGTCAAGGACCAGAGCTGCTCCAGAAAAATAAACAAAACTACACTGTTCAAGCAGGCCAAAAGAAAGACCCGAGGAGGGGTGGGGCTGGGGCTCAGTGGTAGCGCATTTGCCTGGCACATATAAGGCACTGGGTTCAATTCTCAGCACCACGTATAAATAAAGGTTTATCAACAACTAAAAAATAAAACTAAATTTTTTTTTTTTAAAAAAAAAAGAAAGAACAGGGGCTGGGGATATAGCTCAGTTGGTAGAGTGTTTGCCTTGCATTCATTAAGCCCTGAGTTCAAACCCCAGCACCACCAAAAAAATAAAGTAAAATAAAGAAAGAACAATAGAAAGTAAGCCCTCCAACAGCAGATATCTCCACCCACCTGCCAGTCTCCCATCCCAGAGGAAACCAGCACTAATTTAGTGAATATCTTTCCAGAGATATCCTCTGCATACAGCAGCAAAGGCTTGTGTGTGTGTGTGTGTGTGTGTGTGTGTGTGTGTGTGGGTGTGTGTGTGTGTGTGTGTGTGTGTGCACGCGCGCACGCAAAATAATATGCTTGGAGTTTTAAATGAAGAGGATAAAAAAGTTCTGGAGAAGGATTCACCACACTGAACAGAGTTAATGCCACTAACTAGACAACTTCAAAGTGGTTACAATGTTAAAACTCATGTTCTATGTATTTGACCACAGTAAAAAAAAAAAAAATAACTTGTCTAACATCCATTGTTCCCTCCATCTATTTTCAATTAACTAATTCTAGGAAAGCATTCCACCACCCCAAGGGGACCTCTTTTTTGTTCATCTTGGTCAAGCTGGGTAGCAGCGCCCTTTGCAGTAGGGTTTCCAGTCACATTTGGACAGAAGAGGCATCTGTGGAGATCTGGATGCAAGTCCCCACCCATTCCTCTGTCAAGGTCGAACCCCTCTCAAGGTCATCACAATCAGAGGCCATGATGGGCGGATGCTGAGCTGCTAGTGGGTCCCTGGTCCTCCTCACACTCCTCTCTTCACATTCTGCTCTTCTTCCCAACCTATGGCCCAGCTTCTCTAAGGGGCATGATCTGCCATCAGACCTGGGAGAGTGGGCTGCAGGGACATGCCATGCAGAAGTGTCACTTCCTGGAGACCTCCCTGGGCGCCAGTCCTGTCCTACCAGGCAGCTGAATGTCTAGCTCCTTGGCTGTCCCTGACTTTCCACCTCCCCAGCTGTGGAGCAGTGTGACACCAATAACAAAGCCCTGATTCCAGATCTCACAGTGGCTTCTTTCCCTGAGGGAGCCCTATTACCCCAGATTCTGCTACATCCTTTTCAACAGAAATTATGATGAAACACAACAACATAAAATTTAGTGCCTGAATTATTTTTTACGTGTGTGATTTGGTGGCATTGAACACATTCACACCAGGCCACCAACCTCCAGAACTCTTTTCATTCTCCAAAACTGCCCACCCTCCACAGCCCCCAACCACTCTCTCTATTTCTATGAATTTGACTGATCCAAGTACCTCAGATGAGTCTCAGAGAAGTGGAATCTTAGAATATTTGTGGGTTTTGTGACTATCTTGTTTCCCTTAGCACAAGGTCCTTGGGCTCATCCAAGTGGTAGCGTATGTCAGAATTCCCCTCCTTTTTAAGGCCAAATATTCCACTGTGGGCCCACACCAAGTCTGTCTCGCCCACCCATCTGTCAGGGACCAGTTTTCTTCCACCTCTTGCCTGCTGTGAATGGCTCCACTTTCTCATTTTTATTTATTTTTTGTTGTTTGTTTGCTTGTTTTCCTCATGGTGATGGTGCTGGGGATTGGACCCAAGGCCTTGTGCAGGCAGGGCAACTGAGCTCTACCCCCAGCCCCTCTCATTTGTTTTAATGGCTGCTCAGGGTTCCATTGGAGTTGACCCAGGTCTGAACCCTACGTCCACCTGCGGACACAACATGGAATCTTCGATGTATAGTAAGTGGACCATAAAGAAGTGTCGTGTCACCCTTACTGGGGCAACTCTAGAAGAAGTTCTGATCTCAGAACCATGGCCACAGCTCTCCCTGGGTCTGCCCCACTCCCCGTAGCCCTAGACTCCCCTATCTTTTTGACCTGAAGTTCAGGCTTTCAGGACCGATTTGGTCCCCACCAGTCTTCTCAGCCTACACAGGAAATTCATGGTGCCACCACACAGAGCTGCCAAACCAATTCCTCGTAATGCAAATTAAAACGACACTGAGATTCCATCTCATCCCAGTCAGAATGGCAGTTACCAAGAATACAAGAAACAATAAATGTTGGTGAGGATGTGGGGAAAAAGTTTCATTTATATGTTGCTAGCGGGACTGCAAATTGGTGCAACCACTCTGGAAAGTAGTTTGGAGATTCCTCAGAAAATTTGAAATGGAACCACCATTTGACCCAGTTATCCCATTCCTCTGTATATACCCAAAGGACGTAAAATCAGCATAGTAGAGTGACGTAGCCACATCAGTGTTTATAGCAGCTCAATAGCTAAGCTATTGAACCAACCTAGGTGCCCTTCAACACATGACTGGATTAAGAAAATGTGGTATATATACACATGGAATATTACTCAGTCATAAAGAGAAATGAAATTATGGCACTTGGCAATAAATGGATGGAACTGGAGACTATCATGCTAAGTGAAATAAGCCAATCCCCCCAAAGAACCAATGGCCAAATGTTCTCTCCAATATGCAGATGCTGACCCACAATAAGAGGTGGGGGGAGTAGAACAGAAGTTCATGGGAGTAGACAAAGGGTAATGAAGGGAATAGGAAGGGCAGTAGTATGAACCAGACATAGCTTTCCCGTGTTTCTGTACGAACACACCACCAGTGAAACTCCACATCATGTACAACTGCAAGAATGGGAACCTGGTTAGAATGTTATGCTCCATGTATGTATAATATGTCAGAATACACTCTACTGTCCTGGATATCTAAAAAGAGCAAATAAATAAATAAATAAACTAACTCCTCTTCCTCTGGCCCTTGACACAGACTGTCACATGTATGCAGACTCACACTGAGGGTCCACGGGGGCCAAGTTGTTTGTGGAGCCCATTGCTCCAGAAGGTCTCGGTCACCATCAAAGGCACCAGGCCGGGCGGCAGCTCCACTCTTGAGCCCCAGGAGACTCCCACTGAAGAGCAGAAGGTTCTCTGTGTGCCCCCTCTCCCACTTGTTTATTCACATTCCTGAAATCAGAACACTGGACAGGAGTCCCCAGCCCCAGCCGCTCCTCGAACCCTGCGCAGCCTGCCTTCTGTGGGCCTCCTCTCCTCTTCTAGAAAATGCAGGGATTGACCGATGGTCTGGAAATGCCCTCCCAGAATGCACAGGCTCTGACGTCTAACCCCTTCAGTGGAGAATCATCCATCTCTTCTTCCACCACCCGCCATCCGTCATCCAGAGACTCCGCTTTATTTTTTCATCTTTATTTATTGCCGCTTTCTCCAACTTCAGTGTGTTGTGCCTGCACGTGGCAAAATGCCCAGTGGAGGGTTTAGAAAGTGGACTTCCTCTTCCTCCCATCCACGGGATGAGTGGTTTTCACTGGGGGAGGGGGCCTGTGCTCAGGGAGCATTGGGCAATGTCTGCAGACATTTTGGGTTGTCTTAGCTTGAGGGATGCAAGAGGCGACATCTAATAAATAGCTGGGATGTCACTCAACATCCTAAATGGCACAGGACAGCTCCCTGCCACAGAGAACTAACCAGCCACAAATGCCAACAGTTCCAAGGCAGAAAAAACCTGGCACTAGATATTAACGCTGTTCGTACTTGGGAATACAGTCATGCGCCTCTCGAACACAAGGATTTGTTCTGAGAAATGCCGTGGTGGGGGGCGATTTCTCTGTTGTATGAACTAAGAAGGCCACGACATCCCTAGGAGAGGTAACCCCAGGAGAACAACCCGTATCTGCAGTTCACCGGTGACTGAAATGTCAGTGAGCAGCAGATGACTGTACCTAAACATGTCTGTGACCATACAAACCTAACTGTGCAAATTTTAAAAACCAATTGTGGAGGGTTTTTTTAAAAAATTTTTCTTCCTTGAATCATATTGGCAGTGACATTTCAAGCCAGTAAGAGCCCAACACTAGAACTGAATTGTCTGAATTTGAATCCTACTCTCCACTGTTTTGGAACTTCATGGCCCAACCCTCCAGCCTACTAGATATCAATGCTGTTGGTATTTGGGAATAGAGTCATGCGCCTCTTGACCACGGTTTCTTCATCTGCAAAGTGGGGACAGGGACAGTCGCCTCCACAGCTTCGGCACAGCGCCCACTTCTTATCATCTGCATTCTTCATGCTCACGAGGAAGGGTGTGAGGCCTCGCCATGCCCATTGCACAGATGGACACATGGAGGCCCGGAGTCAGGCAGGACCTGGAGTGGGGGTCTGCTGAATCACATCTGCTGCTGTCCCAAGGCTCTCTTCAGTTGAAGCAGCACTTATTTAAAAAATAATAATCATAATACATATTTTTTTGTTGGTGTGTCTGCTCTGTTCTGCTTGGTCCTGGTGGTGGCAGAGATAGGTCCTGAGGGGAGGACAGCAGCCCTGGTGAGGGGTATCAGGAGTTCTGGGGCAGGCCTAGGGTTGGGATCCGGCCTCTCTGCCCAGAGCCCTGAGCTGCCCACTTCCAGACCCCACCTCCCCAGCTGGCTTGCTAGCTCGCCTGGCTCTGTCCTGGGCTGGGACAGGCCCTGCCTTATCTCCAGACACCGTTATCTGCACGCCCATCTGTGGACAAATGGCCAGCCGGCTGGCTCCTGATCACCCCCGCCTGGAGGGCGGCCTCCTCTCAGGCCTGCGTCTGGCAATTTGGGCTGGAGCCCGAGGTGGGGGGTCTCCCAATGGAGGAGGTCCAGCCCGGCCCCACCCCTGGGGCTCTAAACCCCAGAAGGAGCTGCTTGGACATTCCATTCAGGGACCAGGAATCCCGGCCATCCTGTCCCCAGTCGGCTTCCCAGCGGGCCTTGCAGCAGCCATTCCCACTGAGAAGACAGGGACACTGAGGCTCAGACAGGGGCCGTGGGCTGTGACAGATCTCACAGCAAGGCAGAGTCCAGGCCTCTCAACTCCTGTCCTGGGCTTGAACAGGAGAGGCCCCAGCCCCGCTCTAGGCCCCACCCTGCTATGGAGGCACAGCCAGGAACTCTCTTGGGCCTTGGTTTCTTCCTCTCAAACAGAGAAAAAAGTGGGTCAGAGGGATGGGCCTGTTTTGGTTCCTGGAGGCCAGAGCCACCTGGGTCCCGCCTGACAGAACACGAAGCCCAGGGAACACTGCCAGGTTCGGGTCCGGCCTTCCCTCTGGTCTCAGCCTGAGCACGTGGTCTCCTTCTCTGTGTCCTGCTTCCCCGAGAGAAAAAATGGGAGAATAAGGGCCCTTACCTCACAGAGTGGTCGTGAGGATGAAGCACATCAATTCACATGAAGCATTTAGGACATGGCAAGGGTCCGTTGGTGTGAGTCACCGTCATGCTTATCAATAGGAGAGTTTGGTAGTAGAATGTAGTCTGAAAGTCACAGTATCTGAATTGAGTACCTGGCTGTGCTGAGTAACCTTGGGCAACTGACTCAACATCTCTGAGCCTCTGTTTTCTTGTCTATAAAAAGGGGCAATGCCTCTTGGAGACTTGAGTAAAGTAAAGGGGTTGGCACAGAGTGTGGACCCAAGTGACCGGGACAGGGCTGGGGGCTGCCAGTGGCCCACAGGGAGGATGTCGGTGTGGAAGCCGGAGACAGTCCGTAGGCCTTTGTTTACAGAGTCCTTCTCCCCTCTGATGGATGCACCCGCTGAAGTCTGTTTGCAAGTTTTTCTGGGAAACATGAATCAAGGTCTGTTTGGAGAACACGTGAGCTCCTCTGTCAAACATTCCCCCACACTGGGGCTGCACAGTCCTGGGGAGGCGAGAGCAGAAAGTGTCCCAGATTGTCCCCAGGGACAGAGGCGAAGCCTGGGGACAGAGCCACAGAGGGAGCCAGGCCCGGGCTCTGCAGCCTGGGAGACAGATGCCCGCCCTGGCTCAAGGAGCTCTCCAGAAAGCCAGATAAGACCCCGCTCCACCAGAAAACAGGCAGGGAGCGATAAGGACCCATCTGCTTCCACTCTTGACCCTCTGATCTGCCACAGCAGCACCAGAGTGATCTCTGAAAAATGTAAATCTCAGGCTCCCTCTGACTCCCAGCCCCACGGGGACTTCCTGTGCAGCTGAATCAAGATCAACTTCCTTAAATATGGCCTCCGAAGTCCCGTAGGATGCCTGCCCGCTGTGGGACCCCATTGCCATGCCCCTCTTCACCTCCAGCCACACTGGGGCTCTCCCACCCCTTTCCAGACCTTCTCTGGGCTCCCCTGGGCTGGCGGTGCCCATGTCCCTGCCCACCCGCTGGCCCCTCCTGCACTCAGGTTGAGCACCCTCCTTCCCAGAGGCCACCCCTCTGCCCTGCTATCATATCACCTGCCTCCGTGGCCCCACCAATGTGCAATCATGTACATGTGTGTGGATTTGGGTTCTGTCTCTTTCCACTACCTAACTGCAAGGTCACCAGGGAGGCCACAATGTGTTTTCCAAATCAGTCCAGGCCTAGCCCCTGGATGATGATGCTGGCCCCACGGAAGACTCTGAGCAAATGTTTCCTTGGTGAGTGAAGGACAGACCATGGGAAGGCTGGATCTCAGAGGTAGGAGATCAGAAGACACATCCTTGTATCCCATAGGAAATCCAAGAAGACTTCCTGGGTACCGGGCATAATTGGGGTTGATGAATAGGAGATGTTCACTGGCAGAGGAGGAGAATGTGCTGTTTAGACCCTGGGTGGGCACTGGGAGGTGCTGAGACCACAGGCTGAAAATTTAGCAGCCCATCTAGTTAACCTCTGAACCTCAGTTTCTCCATCCGGAATATGGGGATGAAGATGCCTAATGCACAGTCAGAGCGTGTGCGGAGGAGATGGGGTATGCAAAGCCCTTAGTCAGGAATCAAAAAGTGGCATCGTGATTATAGACATTAATTTCACTACCATTTCAATCTGAAGAAGGCAGTACTGTCTTTTTCCTTATAATAAATTCATTCT
The DNA here is from genome assembly GCF_964194105.1 of Spermophilus citellus. NCBI lineage: Eukaryota > Metazoa > Chordata > Mammalia > Rodentia > Sciuridae > Spermophilus > Spermophilus citellus. The sequence goes on along the minus strand of NC_138182.1, from coordinate 138,357,812 downwards.
GTTTACTCTTATTGCCATCTATTTTTTAAAATGTTGAAACCATCTCAAATTCATAAGCAAGATGCAAGTACAGCACAGTTCCTGTTTTGTAGAACCGCTTGAGAGTAAGTTGCTGATGGACAGCCCAACCCACCCGAATGGCCTTCTGTTTATTCCCAAAAAACAGACAATGTCCTACAAACTCGAACATGACCTTTGCTGATGAGACGTTAACATCCCACCCTCAAACCCTCAGCCCCCATCCGAGATTCTGCGTGGCTAGAATCCTGGGTGTCGCTTTGATTTTCTTCAGTTGAAACCATCTCTCGGACTTTCTGTGAATTCCATGACCTTGGCATTTGGAAGATTACTGGCCAACTATTTTGTAGAATATCCCTTCCGTGGGTTTTGTCTGATGATTAGTTCTGGTTTTGCATCTTTGAAGAAAGACCACGGAAGCAATGCTGTTCATCTGTCTCTATTATTTAGAGGTATGGCGGAGTGGGGAAGGGGTAGAGGGAGGCAAAACAGACTGAGTAGGAAACATGGAAGTAGGAGAGTTTGAGCCATTTTCTACTTGAAGTCTTTTAGTCAGCAAGAATGTCTTCATTGCCTGGGGTTGTGGTAGAGCACTTGCCTAACATGTGTGAGGTTTGATCGTTAGCACCACATTAAAAAACTAAATAAATAAACAAAATAAAGGCATTGTGTCCATCTATAACGAAAGAAAGAAAGAAAGAGAGAGAGAGAGAGAGAGAGAGAGAGAGAGAGAAAGAAAGAAAGAAAGAAAGAAAGAAAGAAAGAAAGAAAGAAAGAAAGAAAGAAAGAAAGAAAGAAAGAAAGAAAGAGTGTCTCCATGATGGGCATGGTGGCATATGCCTGTAATTCCAGTGACTCAGGAGGCTGGGGCAGGAGGATCACAAGTTCAAGGCCAGCCTGGGCAACTTACTGAGACCCTGTCTCAAAAGAAAAAGGGCTGGGGATATAGCTCAGAGGTAAAGTGTCCCTGGGTTCAATCTCCAGTACCAAATAAAAAAAAAAAGTCTTCCCGGAAGCTGATCTGGGCTCCACGCCTCCCCACATGAGGTGGCAGGCTTATGGGGGACATTTAGAAGCTGTGGAGTGGGATGAGGGTGCGGTACTCCTAGTGTCCTCTAGGTGGCGCCCAACTCTCTAGGGGAAAGGGAAAGCCCTGGTGAGTGAATTCCAAGCTGGGAAGGGACTGGTTTAGAGGAGCTGAGCCCTGCCCATGGGTTCCTGGGGGATCAGCTCCCCATCCAACGCTCCTCTAGAGGAAGGTCTAGCATGCATTCATTCATTCATTCATTCACTCAAAACACTTTTCAGTGCTTCCCGCCTGTCTCTAGGCAGGACTCTTGCCACTTGTAGGTCACAGCACAAAGCAGGCCAGACAAGTGGTCAGACGAGGGGCTCAGGAGACCAGGTTGAGGTCCTGGTTTTGCTCCTCTCTTGATGTCAGGATTGGAGCACCTTTCTAGGTCTTACTTGTTCCTATGGCTAAAGCAAAACAAAGCAAAACACAATGTCACTTTGGTTAGATTAGGATCCTGTTTCATTCCAGACCCTTCCGCACATCCCTCCCCATGGAGCCTCCTAAACCTGACCGCCCAGGCCTTCTGCTCCAGACTCCTCTCTCCCAGAAGAAAGGCCCTCCTGAAGGCCTGGAGTCTCACATGCAAGTGAGAAGGGAGCTCAAAGGGCCAGGCTCATTTGCACTGTGGGGGAAGGGCTGGCACCCGGGGACATCTCTAGACCAGGAGGCAGGGTGGAGGAGGGAGAGGGAGGTCCATGGAGCCTATCTTCCCCACCGTAGCCTCAGCAGAACAGCACCTCTGCAGCCTCAGCAGAACAGCACCTTGGCCCCCACTCCGTGAGTGCTGTCCCAGGGCTAGGGCCTGCAGTCAGAGTAGGCAGAGACTGATGTCTGCTCTCTGGCGCCCCCTCAGCCATACCCTGTGTCCTCTGGGGAAAAAGACTTATCTTTATCTCCTGGTGCCTCGGTTTTCTCATCTGGAAAATGTGAGGTAGCCACAGCTGTTGATTAAAATGCTTCCTTATGGTTCTCTGGGGTTGGGGTGCAGGAAAGACGTAAGGGAGATCTTTGGAGACTGAGCACCCTGGCTCAGAGGGAGATCCTGAGGGTGGGGGAAGAAGGGGCCCTTGGGTGCTTTCTACATCACTTTCTAATAATTCTCCAGCTAGAAGAACGTTGGCAGGACTCCCACACCCATGACTTGACACCCAGCTGCAGAGCCCAGGGGATAAGAGAAGGGGTCAGGCAGTACTGGGTTAGATCCCGGCTGGGGCACACCCAAGCTCCGCAACAGGAAGCACTACCTGACTTCTCAAAGCCTCCCTTTCTCCATGTATCCACTGAGGCTGTTGCAAAATTGGTTTTGAGGCTTAAATAAAACAGAGTGAGATACAGGGTGCCAACTCTGTTTGGGTAACCCTCAGAGCAAGGACGTGTCTCTCTTGGTTCTAAGTGACCACATTTGGGGAGCAGGACTTCTTGTGTCTCAGTGGTGGGATCTCCCGGCTGCCTCTCCCTCCCCATGGTCATCTCATAGCCCAATCTGTTCCCCTGGACACACTGTGGGCTCATGCAGACTGCTGTGGCCAGCTCACCTGTAGGCCCAGCCACAGCTGTCCCCTTCCCCTGGGTCAGCTCGGTGGCCGCCATCCATCCCGCGGCCTGGTGCCAAGTGTGCTAGACACTTCCTCTCCCTCTTTGCACTTCATGCTGACAACCTCCCTGGTAGGAGGAGCTCTTCCTTCCCTGCCATCACACCTAGGACAGGACTGGAGCTCAGAAAGGGACAGTCACCCACCCAGCAGGGCCTGGTCTAGGACGGAGGGAGCAGGGAGGCCCTGTGCATTTGGTCTCCCAGACATCCTGGGACTCATCCAGGTCCTTCTCTGGGTCCCTCCTTTCAACACACAGCTCTCTGTTGCCCACATTCATGTCCCACCCAGTCCTGTCCCCAGGGCTTCCCCAGGGGGAGACACCATGTTAGCATTTCCCAGGCTTGCACAACTTTTATCTCAGCATCAGTGACCAGCTCCCTGCACCCAGGGACAGCCCCACCCGCTTTCAGCCCTGCCTGTCTATTCCTAGCGAGCCTGTGGCCCCCACCTGGTTTCAGCATCTGACATCTCAGCAAAAAAGAAGCAGAAACCTGCTGTTCTGCTGAGGGAAGCCCCAGCATCCCTGCCCCAGAGGTTTTGGCAAAAGCCAACGGCTTGGAGGGGGAGTAGGAGGGTACGCTCGCCCCCTTCCCCTGCCCTCTACCTCAGGGTCCTTTCATCTGGACAACAAGAGCTCGCTCTCCCAGCAGCCACTCCTGCAGGTTCCAGTGGAGCCAGGGTGAGACTTCAGGGTGGCAATTAGCTGATAAGACGATGACCTCACCCAGAGCAGACAGGGTGGGCCCTCCAGAGACTGCCCAGCAGAGCCCCCACCCTGGGCCGACTTGGTGGACGTACCCGGGGACCCTGGTTCAAGGCCCTGGGCATGTCCCTTTCCCTTACAGAGCCTCTTGGCCCATCTGTGAACTGGAGCATGTTCTGACCCTCAAGGGCTTGTAAGGAGTGATCAGTAAAATGAGTAAGAAATCGTGTTGGAAAGTGTCCTGGAAATTGCTGACTATAGACAACCACAGAACTGGAGCCTTTCTGGAATATTCTTGAAGGAACAAAGGTTCCGGAATCAGATGGAGCTGGGTTTCTGAATCCTGGCTCCCAGGTTCGCCCTCTGTGTGCTCTCAGGCAAGCTGAACCACCTCACTGTCCAATGGACAGTGCCTGTGCCCGGCCCTCTCTGCTGTGGTTTGGAGATACAGGGAAATGTGAAGCAGGAGATCCTGGTGGGGAAGGTCATAGGCTTCAGACCAGACACCTTTGTCTCTTAGCTGCAAACTGTGTGCCTCTGGGTGAGTTACTTAACCACTCTGAGTCTCAGGTTTCCCCATTCGAAAATGGTGAGGGACCTGGGAACAGCAATATGATTTCACACAAGTAATTTCACCTCCATTTGGTCTCCTTGTTTGTGAACCAACAGGCAGACCTGGGCAGGGGCCACCTTAGACTCCAAGGACATGTGGTAGGATGGCCAAAGAGGCTCCAGCTATTCTTGAATCTCAGTTTTTCTATTCTTGGAACACCTACCCCTTCTCTGCTTAACGAAGAGGCCTGGAAAGCTGGCCATAAAGCCATGAACTAGCTCTCTGACTCTGGTCAAGTTAATTAACCTCTCTGTGCCTTGCTTCCTTCATCTGGAAAATGGGATAATAGTCATTCTTTCTCATTGGGATTTGTGGTAAAGCATTTAAAGTGTTTAATACACGTGGGCTCCACACACATTGGTTTTAACTTATAGTTTCAAAGTTCTCGTTTTTTCCTCATTTTCAGTTTGTCTCGGCAGCAGATGGTACTCGGCCAGTCCCTGGAGGCTGGTGAGGACGCTGCGCAGTCCCTGAGGACCCAGAGGCCAGGCCCTGCCTCCGAGGCGCTCAGCGTCTCCTGCCCTTTCAAGCCCCACTTCTCGATCGGTCCATGAGAGAGAGGCCAGGAACATTCTGGAATGCTAGGTCCCAGCCAGGACTCCAGAGGCCTCCTTTGCTTGCTGGCCCCCAGGAGACCGGGCAGGATGGAGGTGCCCTCCTTGCTGGCCCCCTTGTCTCTGTCACTTGGCATTTCTGGCCCTGAGAGAAGGCGGGCCTTGGCCAGCACCGCCACGTGGGCTGACCTGGGACTGGACTGGGAAAGAGGGGCAGTTGTGGGAGTCTAGGCAGCAGGCCCAGCGGAGGCCACGATCCCGAAGTCTCCCACGGACGAACCCACACTGACCTCAACACACACCAGCATGCCGTGGCCGTCACAGCCTGACACCCCAGAGTCACACGGGAACCCTCCTCCGCCCTGCTGTGGCAGCCCCTGGCCTGGACCTTTGCACGCTCGCGCCACTCAGCAGTCATTTGTCACTGGACAGTTGAGGCTGCGTGGACGGCTGCCCACTTCAGCCCCAGCCCAGAGCAGGGCCTCCCAAACACAGGCCCCCAGGGCCCGGGAGGGGCGGGAAGCGTGTCATGGCTCCCTGCTGAGCCAATGGGTCCCCTTTACTTACAGGTGTTTTAGATGAAAAGCCATCAGAGAGGGGTCAAAAATTGCTCCCAGGATGTAGGCTCTCTATTCACCTCACAGATTGTTTCTTTTGCTGAGAAGAAACTTTTTAGTTTGAATCCATCCCATTTATTGATTCTTGGTTTTAATTCTTGTGCTATAGGAGTCTTATTAAGGAAGTTGGGACCTGGGAGCAAATTTTTACCCCTCACATATCAGATAGAGCACAAATCTCTGGGGTATATAAAGAAGTCAAAAAGCTAAGCACCAAAAAAAATAATAATAATAATCCAATCAACAAATGGGCCAAGGACCTGAACAGACTTCTCACAAGAGGATATACAATCAATCAACAAATATATGAAAAAATGCTCATCATCTCTAGCAATCAGAGAAATGCAAATCAAAACTACTCTAAGATATCATCTCACTCCAGTCAGAATGGCAGCTATTATGAAGACAAACAACGATAAGTGTTGATGAGGATGTGGGGGAAAAGGTACACTCTTACATTGATGGTGGGACTGCAAATTGGTGCAGCTAATATGGAAAGCAGTATGGAGGTTCCTTGGAAATCTGGGAATGGAACCACCATTTGACCCAGCTATGCCTCTCCTCAGTCTATACCCAAAGGACTTAAAAACAGCATACTACAGGGACACAGCCACATCAATGTTTATAGCAGCACAATTCACAATAGCTAAACTGTGGAACCAACCTCCATGCCTTTCAGTGGATGAATGGATAAAAAAAAATGTGGCATATATACACAATGTAATTTTACTCAGCAATAAAAGAGAATAAAATCCTGGCATTTGCAGGTAAATGGATAGAGTTGGAGAAGATAATGCTAAGTGAAATTAGCCAATCCCAAAAAAACAAATGCCGAATGTTTTCTCTGATATAAGGAGGCTGACTCATAGTGGGGTAGAGAGGGGGGGAGCATGGGAGGAATGGACGAACTCTAGATAGGGCAGGGGGTGGGAGGGGAAGGGAGAGGGCATGGGATTAGAAATGATGGTGGAATGTGATGGACATCATTATCCAAAGTACATGTATGAAGACACGAATTGGTGTCAACATACTTTAAATACAAACAGAGATGTGAAAAATTGTCCTGTAGATGTGTAATAAGAATTGTAATGCATTCTTCTGACATTTATTTTTTTTAAATCAATTAATTTTTTTTAAAAAAAAGAAGGAAAGCCACCAGTGGCTACAGTGCAATGACCAATATATATATATTTTTATTTTTAGAAGCTTCCTTTTAAAACAATTTTTGAGCAAAGTGAATTGTTTTTTCACAGTCCTTTAAATAAAATTCCTGAGTGAATCACGCAGATAGAAATCCAATAGGGCAACCCAGGCTGAAACACGGGAGGCAGGGCCCCTCCTAGCCAGGCCACCATGGCCAAGTGCAGGTGGGCCAGGGAAAGGGTCTTTCCAAAATGAACCCAACTTGGGGCCCTGACAGCAGGGCCCTGGCTCTGCCCCTGACTGGCTGTGTCACCTTGGGTGAGTCCCCTTTTATCACTGGCCTCAGATTCTCAACTGGAAAACCAGGGGTAATGGATCGCAGCCCTGCTTAGCAGTTTGTCCCTCCTCCAATATTTTTTCGTACCAGCTATGGGTGGGACGTAAACTGGAAAGGCAGTGGGGAGCTAGAGGAGGCAGGCATTAGTCCAGGCATTTAGCCATCAAATAACCACAACAAATGCAGTAGAGTAACCCAGCATAGGTGCACAATGTGGTTCTGGTTGGGGAGTCAGCATAGACTTCTTCCCCTGGGAATAATGATCAAACTGAGGTTGCAGAAAGAGGAGGTGCTAGCTTGTTGAAGGATAAGGAAAAACTCATTCCAAGCAGAAGAAATAGCCAGCACAAAGGTCCTGGGGCAGGTGGGAGAAGGAGCTCTTCAATAGCCTTAGTATGACCAAAGTACCAAGTCCCAGGTAAGATGTCCTCAGTCAAGTGAAGCTGGAGAGCTACACAGGGCCAAGCACAAGAGCTCAAGGCCAGTTAGGATTTGGGCCATGCTCTCAAGAGCAATGGAAATCCATTAGAGGCTTTTCAGCAGGGAACAATATCCATTTCGACAAGCTCACTGCTGCAAGTCAAGTGTGAAAGAAAAGAACAAGGAGGGGCGGTGACTTCCTCTACAGAAACCAGAACATACAATAAAGTTGTGAAAATCGGGTCACTGCGGTATTAGAAAGGCAGAGACAAATAGATCCGTGGAACATGATCAATAATCCAGAATTAGATTCCAGGATGTAGATGTTGATATTTGACAAGAGATACCTCTTCTCAGTGGGAAAAAGGTTGTGTATTACACAAATAGGGCTGGCCCAGCAGGGTAGTGTTCTGGAATCCATAAGATGAACCTTCCTTTTAAATCATAAAATATTAAATTTCCGGTGGATCAAAACCTTAAAGTTAAGAATTACAATATGCAAAAGAATGTAAGAGAGTCTAGAAAACCACATTTACAACATGGAGAAGGAGCTAGTTGACAAATGACCCATGGCCAAATCTAGCTGGCTGACTTTTTTTTTTTTAATAGCAGCTTTATTGAAGGATAATGCACATACCGTATAATTCACACATTTAAAGTAACTGTCCAGTGGGTTTGGTATATTCATGGATATGTGCAACCATCACCAAAGTGAATTTGAGGACATTTTCCTCACCTCAAAAGGAAATCCCTTCCGGGGATGGTGGCACACACCTATAATCCCAGCAGCTCGGAAGGCTGAGGCAGGAGGATCACAAGATCGAGGCCAGCCTCAGCAGCCTAGCAAGGCCCCAAGCCACTTAAAGATTTCCCTGTCTCAAAATAAAGAGGGCTGGGGATGTGGCTCAGTGGTTAAGCAGCCCTGGGTTCAATTCCTGGTACTTAAAAAAAAAAAAAAAAAGGAATCCCTGGGGCTGGGGATGTGGCTCAGGCGGTAGCGCGCTCACCTGGCATGCGTGCGGCCCGGGTTCCATCCTCAGCACCACATACAAACAAAGATGTTGTGTCCGCCGAGAACTAAAAAACAAATATTAAAAAAAAATTCTCTCTCTCACTCTCCTCTCTCACTCTCTCTTTAAAAAAAAAAAAAAAAAAGGAATCCCTTACTTCTGAGCTCCCAGCCCGCTATGCCCTAAGCTCCAGCCCTAGGCAACCACTAACCTGTCTCCATGAAATTTGCCTGCTGGGGACATTTCATGACAGTGCAATTATATACTATGGGACCTAAGTAGCTTCCTTACGCTGAGCTACTGTTTCAAGCTCATATATGTTGCTGCGTGTGTCGGTCCTTCCCTCCTTTTCCTGAATGACATTCCACAGTGTTGATTTCCACCACATGCTTTCATTGTTCTTCAGCTGGTGGACATTTGGGGTGTTTCCACTTCTCGGCTGTTGTGGTCACTGCTGCCTGTTGTGGTCACTGCTGCCGTGAGCCCTGGGTACAGGTTTTTGCATGGCCCTGTATTTTTATTTCTCTTGGATAAATACTTAGGAGTGGAATGAGCTGCTACCCATTTTTGTAAATAATGTTTTAGTGGAGCACATTTGGGGATGGGGGTGTAGCTCGGTGGTAGAGCCCTTGGGATAAACACACAGCCTCCCTTTCCTCCTGCCCAGAGAGCTCCGGCTGGGCCTCCTACTGGCCAAACCCTGCAGGAGGTGGAGGACAGGAGCTCATTACAGCCCACGGGGTGTAAGAGGCACAGAGCTCGTCTGGGGTTGTGGCTCAGTGGTAGTGTTAGGGACAGACCAGGCAAGGCACTGAAGATAGCAGGAAACAGTTTTATTTGGCTGCAGCCAGGTTCAGAGGGCACAGCTTTTGCTGTAATCAATCAATCCCCTGAGCCCCGGGTTCAGGGAGTTTCAGAGTTTTATACCCAGCATGAAAGGGGAGGGGCTCAGAAGTTCACAGTCTGCAGAAGTTCACATAAAGCAGTTTTTTCTTTCACTGTTCTGGACAAATTAACCCTTCAAGGACAGCACCTGAGAAGGGGAGAGCTTTTTCTCCCCTTTTTTTTCCTCCCCCTGCCAACTGTTACCATGGAGCCCATTTGTAACATCTTAAAAATGTAGACATCTCTGTGAAGCCCAGCTCAAGGCCAGAGGCCTTGTTTACACATTTCTACAAGCTACTATACTGGATATGTTTGTGAAAAACTAGTAACGGGGTGTCCAGCACCTGGAGTGCTGGTATCTTCCTGGCCAGTGGCCAAGTAAGATAGGGCAACATGAAAATTGGAAGTTTATCTACTTTGAACTCTTTTGTAGAGACTCTTTTGCTGACAGTCCTAAAGTCAGCCATGCTGAAGGTTTCTGGAGAAGCCCAGTTAAGACTTTTCTGTGGAGAAAGGGGTGCCACGACAGTAGAGCGCTTGTCTAGCACGCTTGAGACTGAGTTCGACATAAAAGTAAATAAAGGCATTTAAAAAAAAAAAAAAAAGAGGCACAGAGCAAAGGGAGGAAGTAGAGTCAGAGCTGATCTGAAGGGCTGAGGGGAAGAGCCAGCTGTGGCCCAGAAGGAGGGCATCCCTGTGGGGGAAGGGGCGTGGCCTGGACCACAGAGCTGGCCAAACAAAGGCAATGGCCTGACTGTGTAAAGGATCTTCCAATTGACGTGAGCAGTCAGGAAAAGGGATGAGCCCAGCAGCCTCACGTCCAGTCGGGCTTAACACCCATGGCTAGAGGGGAGGTCGAGTAAGCGGGACTCGACCTATCAGATGTATTTCCTGCAAATAGGATCTGTCATAGGCATTTTGAAAAGCAGCAGTTCAGCTCCTGGGATCTGATGCATGGAAATAAAGGCCCAGTAAGAAGGACTTATGAACAAGAAACTGCAGTGGATGCTGTCATATTCATAGTTTCCCGTAATTTTAAACAGCTTCTCCCAGCCCCCACTCTTCTATTGAAGAGTGAACCCAGGGGAGCCTTACCACTGAGCTCCATCCCCAGGCCCCTTTATTTTTATCTTTGAAATAGGGTCTCACTAAGTTGCTTAGGGCCTCACTACATCACTGAGGCTGGCCTCGGACTTGTCATCCTCCTGCCTCAGCCTCCCAAGTCGCTGGGATTACAGAGTGCACCTCGGTAAACCAGCCAGCTTTCCTTTTCATTGGGGGAACCCTCCTCCCCCAGTTCACCTCCTTCACAATTCCGATGTGGCTGTCCCAGTGGGATCCACCAATTAGATGCACCCTGTCATGTCTCCCACTTTGCACTGGCAGATAGGGTCCAGTTATGGGGGCTACAGCACCAGGGGCATTTCCCCAGGGACTGCAAGTTGGGATTCCGGGTGTAGAAGAGGCATGAATGGAGCAGCAGGGGGGATCTGGTGAGCTCTTTGGCTGTTCCACAACATGATTTGGGGCCTTGGTTCTAGAAAGCAAGTCTCCATCTCATAGAGCCTCACCTTCTTGCTGCTGAGACACCTCCCCTGCTGGTGGGAGCCGTTTCCCAGCTGCACGTATTCAGCCGTAATAAGCCCTGCGTCTAAGGGGCCAAAATGAAGAACGTTGTCCTGGTGCTGCAGCAGGGAACTGTCCCCAATGCCCTGTCCGTGAATTAAGTGGGAACCTGCCTTTGGAATCTCCCTGCCACACTGGAGTCTCACTGCTGCTCCTAAGGCCACTTTCAGATGCTCCCAGGAGTGAAAACAGGCAGCCGCGAGTGACCGTCAACACGGGGACAGCGAATGAACTGACGCAGGCAACTGAGGGGTGTCACACAGCCACTCCAACAAGAGCCTTGGAGCTACCTGAGATGCCTCAGAAAGATGCTCAAGAAGCACAGAAGACAAGGCGCAGGGGACGTTAATGAGGGTTTTTGTTGTTGTTGTTTTGATACCAGGGACTGAACCCAGGGGCACTCAGCTACTGAGCCACATTTCCAGCTCTATTTGGTATTTTATTTAAAGACAGAGTCTCACTGGGTTGTTTGGTACCTCGCTTTTACTGAGGCTGGCTTTGAACTGGCAATCCTCCTGCCTCAGCCTCCCAAGCCACAGGGATTACAGGTGTGCACCACCACGCCCCGCCAATATGTTTTTGAAAAAGTTTTTTTTTTTTTTTTACAATGTGGTTGCTGTGGTCTGGATGAGTGTTGCTCAGGTCCTCGTGTTAAAGGCTTGGTCTCCAGTTTATGGTGCTATTGGGAGGCAGCTGGACCTTTAGGAGGTAGGGCCTCATAGGAGGAAGTGAGGTCTTTGGGGGAGTGCCCTTGAAGACAATATTGAAACCCTAAGCCTTCCTCTTCCTTCCTCCCTTTTTACTTCCCTGTCCCCACCCATAAAGAGGCTTCTTTGGCCATGGGCTCCTGCCATGATATTCAGTGCTGCCACAGGCCCAAAGCAACAGGGCCACATGACCATAGACTGAAACCTCTGAAGCCATAAGCCAAAGTAAACCTTTTCTCCTTATAAGTATATTATCTGAGGTATTTTGACACAGTTACAGAAAGCTGACTAACTCAACAGTCCCTTTTCTTTTTCTTTTTTTTTTTTTTAAAGAAGTAATGACATTGGGAGCTGGAGATGTGGCTCAAGCGGTAGCGTGCTTGCCCGGCATTCGTGCGGCCCGGGTTCGATCCTCAGCACCACATACAGACAAAGATGTTGTGTCCGCCGAAAACTAAAAAATAAATATTAAAAAAAAAATTCTCTCTCTCTCCTCTCTCTCTTTAAAAAAAAAAGTAATGACAATTGTATACATGAATGTGATAGAGATGTGTGCTTAGGTTGAAGGAGTACTGAAGGACACATGTATTGTTGGCATAAAGTGTGGGAATGAGAGGACATAGAAAAAGAGGAACCAAATAAGAAAGAGAAGCACTGACAGAATACAGTGGACTCTAAGCATGCATAGGTTTGTATGTAAAATCATGTGTGTGTACACTACATATCCGTGCATTGTGGGTGCAGGGGAAAAGATTTCAAGTCAACAAGTTGGTGGCTGCAGTATTGAGGACAGACCAGAAGGGATCAGAACGGTGGCAAGGCAACCACATGGGAAGCTACCGCATTCATACCAGCAAGAGGAGATGGTGGCTTGGGCCAGGGTGGTGGCAGTGGCAGGGACAGAAAAGGGTGATTTTCAAAAAACACCCAGCAGATGAAATGCCCAGGACAGGGAATGGGTTGGTGTGCAGGGAGGTGAGAAGGGAGGCGTCGGGGACCACTCCAGGTCACCAGCTGAGTGGCCTTTGATCCCTCTGCTCCTGCTTCTGTGAACCAGGTAAAAGGACGCAGGGACTCCTCAGTGAGCATGCAGGCAGAGCCCAGAGGGGCACTCTCCCAGGTAACCTGAGCCTGGGACCCTAAAGTCCAGGTGTTCTGAGGGCCCGGGGAGGGGAGGCGGGGGGGGGGGGGGGGGGGGAGGGGAATGGCCAGGGAAGCACCGGTCACAGTGCAGGCTGTGGAGAGAGCTAGTTTGGATGCGCGTGGGACCCACCCGCAGAGGAGTCTGAACCAGAGACCCAGGGCCTGGACTTGGCACTGGACCCACACCTTTCCACTGGGCCACCCTCAGCCATCACCTGCGCACTGTGACAGGGGTCCACAGCCCTGGCTGCTCTGCCCCTGGGACTTATTTTTAAAGGGACACGTTTCTTTCTCTTCCTCTCCCCTTCCCCTCCCTCCTCTTAGTTCTTGGGGAGCCGGGATAACCTCTCTTCCCCACCTGGGCAGAGTCCTCTGTCCCTGAGCACACACCTGCCTTGGGAGGGAAGGAATTCAGATTTGAGGATGGCATCAGAAGATCTTGTGGCTGAAATCTCCGTCCTTGTCCCCAGGGCCAATCCAATAACAAGGATGTGGTTTTGAGAAAAAGGAAAAAGAAGGTTTATTGCTTTGCTAAGAAGGAGACACACCAGGGACTTCTGTCCCAGAGGCTGTGATTCTGCCCACCAGCAGGAACAGGGGGCTTTTAAGGAGGGATTCAAAGGGGACATCCCACGTGTTCTCTGCCTGGAGTGGTAAGTCGCTTGTTAATTTGGGAGGTAGTCATTTCTGAGACCTTCTGGTGCCTCTCCAAAGTCTGGATGACTTGTTTCTATGGTGGGTGCGTCAAGGACAGACAGATCTGTTTAGGATGGGGAGAAAGGTAATCCTGTTTCCCCTGAGATTAGGGAAGGGGAGAGATTAGGGAGGAGCAGGGGGAGAGGAAGAGAAAGAAATACATCCATTTTAAAAATAAGTTGCGGGCTGAGATCTAGCTCAGGGGCAGAGCGCTTGCCTCACAGCATGAGGCACTGGGTTCCATCCTCAGCACCACATAAAGATAAATAAATAAAAATAAAGATATTGTGTCCTCCAGAGCTAAAAAAATATTTTAAAAAATAAGTTGCAGTGGCAGAGCAGGCAAGGGTCATATTCAAAGCCTAAAGTGGAGCCCTGTTGACATTAGCAGCAAACGACAATTTCCCAATTAACAGATGACTTACGACTCCAACAGGGAGGGGACACTTGGGCTGGAGAGTGCTCCTGGAAGGCTTTTGGGAGGAAGCCGCATTTGAAGGGTGGGTAGAATCTGGACCCAGATGTGGGCAGTTTGTTTTTATAGAAGGAAATTCTTCCCATTTTTCAGGGATCAACTCCAAGCTTGCCTTCCTGCTGGGGGCCGCAGGCTGGAGTTAGTCACGTTTCCTGAGTGCGCACAGAGCTTGGCCAACGTGGTGGGTTCAGTGCTGAGGCTGGGCTGCTGCTCCTGCCAGTCCTCTGTCCCTGGGAGGTTTGGAGCAGCCTGAGGACAGGGCCAAGTCTGCAGCCTGACTGTCGGGGGAGCCAGGGTCAAGCCTCACTCCCTCGGCCCTCCAAAAAAATGTGCGTGGAATGAGGTGTCCCCAACCCTGCAGCTAATTTTTATTTGGCAACCCAGCGCATTTTATTAATGGGTTTGATAAAAACCACATTTTTGTTCTCCTCTCTGTTCACAAACTCACATTTCCCAGTATCTTCGTTTCCTAAAATCAGACCATGGAAATGTGATTGTTAGAAACAAGGAATAATTGCTCCTGTAGGAAGCCTTTACCCCACGTCAGGCATTGCATAAAGTGCTTTGCAGACTTTATTTTTACAATCTTCAAAACAGTTCTTTAAGAATAGGCTTTTGACTCTGTTCCTTTCACAACTGGGAGAACCGAAGTTTAGCAAGATCAGCAATTTCAGTAGTTTTTTTTATTGAACTCAGGGGCACTCACTCAACCAGTGAGTCGCATCCCCAGCCCTATTTTATATTTTATTTATTTAGAGACAGGGTCTCACTGAGTTGCTTAGCACCTCGGTTTTGCTGAGGCTGGCTTTGAACTCACGATCCTCCTGCCTCAGCCTCCGGAGTCACTGGCTTTACAGGTGTGCACCATCAATCTGGCTCAGAAGCAATGGCAGAGTTAAGATGGGAATCCCATTGAGAAATTATATCCCATCTATGTATGATACATCAAAGTATATAAGTGCATTCTACTGTCATGTATAACTAATTAAAACAAATAAAAATTAAAAATTAAAAAAAAAGATGGGAATCCTGAACACACAAGAGCTGCCACCAACATACATATAAAACACTGTGAGCACAGGCATGAAGAGTTCAAGAGTTTGTCAAACTAGAAATTAGTCTCAATGGGCCTGGATAGCACCTGAGCCCCCAACAACTCAAGGATCCAACTCCATGAACATAAAATATTCCTTTGAATTTGGAGTCTAAGTTTTTTTGTTTTGTTTTGTTTTTCTTTTCTTTTTTGGTAAAGGGGATTGAATCCAGGGGTACTTAACCACTGAGCCACATCCCCAGCCCTTCTCTGTATTTTATTTAGAGACAGGGTCTCGCTGGGTTGCTTAGCACCTCGCTAAGTTGCTGGCTTTGAACTCTGGTTCTCCTGCCTCAGCCTCCTGAGCCGCCGGGATCACAGCGTGCACCACTGGGCCCAGCTTACAGTCCAGGTTTATTTCACTTGCCATAATGTCCTCCTGGTTCATCTAGGTTGTTGCAAATTATGAGTTTCCTTTGTAAACACAGAATAATATTCTACTGTGAATAGGTATCACATTTCTTTAGCCACTCCATCCATTGACAGGCATTTAGGTTGCTTCGTATCTTTTTAAAAATTTATCTTAAGGACATTTCATTCAAAAAGATGTGGATGGGGGGCTGGGAATGTGGCTCAAGCAGTAACGCACTCACCTGGCATGTGCGGGGTGCTGGGTTCCATTCTCAGCACCACATAAAATAAAGATGTTGTGTCCACCGAAAACTGAAAAATAAATATTAAAAAATTCTCTCTCTCTCTCTCTCTCTCTCTCTCTCTCTCTTCTCTCTCGCTTTAAAAAAAAAAAGATGTGGATGGTAAGTAAGCACATGAAAAGATGCTCAGCATTATTTCTTATTAGGGAAATGCAAATTAAAAATCACAATGAGATGCTACTATTCACCTATATAATATTTAAAAGAAAAAAGACTAAGAATGCTGAGTGTTGGCAAGGATGGACATGAGGATGTGGAGAAATTTGACTTTTCTTGGATTACTGGGACCACTTGAAAGACAACTCCTTGAAAAAAATAAACATCCCACTTCTTTTTAATTATTTATTTTTTGTTTGTTCTTTTTAGGTATTTATATAACAGTGCAGTGTATTTTGACATCTTATACGTACCAGATGTATAATCCATCCTGATTTAGATCCCATTCTTGTGCTGTCCATGGTGTGGCGTTTCACTGGTTGTGTCTTCATATATTAACACAGGAAAGTTATGTCCAACTCATTCTACCACCCTTCCTCTTCCCATCACCTCCTTCCCTTCATTCCCCTTTGTCCTACTCCAGTGAACTTCTATTCTTCCCTCCCCACCTTCTTGTGGGTTAGCATCCTCATATCAAAGAGAACATTTGGCCTTTGTTGTTTTGGGGAAGGCTTATTTCACTTAGCATGATAGTCTCCAGTTCCTTCCATTTACCAGCAAATACCAAAATTTCATTCTTCTTCATGGATGAGTAATATTCCATTGTGCCACATTTTGACTTTTGTGAATAGTGCTTCAATGAGCATGGGGTGGTAGACATCTCCTCCAGATACTTTGGGTTCTCTGGTTAGATAGTCAGTAATGGGGTGGCTGGATCCTATGGTATTCCTATTGTTGATTTTTTTTTTTTGAGGAAACTTCAGGTCATTTTCCATAATGATGATACTAAGTTACATTCCCACCAATATGGTACAAGTCTTCCCTTTCCTCTGCATCCTTGCCAATACTTATTTTTTTCTTTCTTTCTTTCTTTTTTTTTTTTTTTTGATAGTAGTCACTCTAATGATAGCTCATCATTTGGGCTTTGATTTGAATTTCCCAATAATTAGTGACGGTGATCCCTTTTCCATCTATCCATTGGCTTTTTATACATCTTCTTTTGAGAAGTGTCTATTCATGTCCTTTGCTTATACTGAAAATCAGATTATTTGTGGGTATTGCTAGTGAGTTGTTGAGTTCCTCGTGTGTTTTGGCCACTCGATTCCTGTCAAATGTGTGGTCTGTGTGAGCTCACTCACAGGTACAATTTAAAGTACTCAACTTCTTAGAAGCACACAGTGAATCTCAGAAAAACAAGGATGTAAGCGGTGAGGGGCTTCCTTTTGCCATATCCTGCTGGGAACTTGGGGGGCCCTGGGAAGGAGACCCTGTTCTTATGGCAACTGGCAGCCATGGGGAGGATTTTATTAAACAGGCATGCTGAATAGGTAAGCAGAGGACACAACTGTAGATATAAAGGTTGCTAGCATTTAATAAGTATTTCATCTTCTTTTCTTTCTCTCCTTTCTCTTTCCCTTGGATGATTAAGAACAGAACTTGATAGTGAAAGGGTAAAGTTTCTAAGCTGGAAAGCTTGAATTAAAATGTAAAAGATTAGGTATTATTAAGTTCCTCTGTTACACCCAGATTCCTGAGATAGTTAAGACAACACCCTACTGGCCATTCAGCCTAGGGCCCTGTGCAGTTTGTCACAGGGCCCGAACCAATCAGTTTGAATGTGTACCCAGTTTAGAAGTGACCAATCACCCCTGCCCAGCCTGTTCCCGCCAATGAATGGACTAATCATGTATCAGAGTTGTTGTTCAATTTTCCCTCGCCTCATGATGATTTGTTCTGATGTATGCAAAGCCCCCCACCCTCTCCAAAAAGTGTACTTAAGCTCTGCTTGACCTCTGCTCTGGGCTCTGGGCTGCTCTCCCTTCTTGAGTGAGCACGGAGCCCCAGTGCGCTGGAACGGATCCCTAATAAATCCCCCTTGCCATTGCATGGAGCTAGTCTCGTGTGGTCTCTCCTTCTCCGGCGTTTCGCCGGACCCTTACAATAGTCAAGTAGATCTGAACTAAAATGCTGGTCAGTCATTGTTGAGCTGTGTGACCTGGGACTAACCACTTAACCTCTCTGGGCCTCAGTTCCCTCATCTACTAATGGTTGATGCAATCTCGTTGTTAAATGAGTCAGGAAATGTACATAAGGAACTTGGGGACAGTGCTGAGTGCACAGTAAATGCTCAACAAATAAGTAATTGTTATTATAATCCCTTTGCTCCATCTGCTCCTAAATCCTGAGTAAACTTGGTAATCTGCTTCTGAGTAACCTTGGGTAACATTCTTTCTCTGTGAGACTCAGTTTCCTAATGTATCTGAGTACCTCAGAGTTTCTCAAAGAGTGGTACACGGGTGGTATGCCAGGTGATTTTACATGGTAGAAAGTGAACACCTATTAAGTTATGAATATATTTTAATGCATAAGAGAAAAAATAAAGTTAAGATAGCAGACCCATGATTTTGTGGATATTATTTGGGATGAAGCTAGGTTTAAAAGTAGTACCTTCGGGCTGGGGACATAGCTCAGTTGGTAAGAGTGCTTGCCTTGCATGCACAAGGCCCTGGGTCCAATCCCTAGCACCATTAAAAAAAAAAATGTAGTGCCTTAAAATAAAAAGCATTAGGTAGATCAGGTGGCACATGGATGTGGTGGAAGTTGGGAAGGTGATCCTTAAGCAACCTGGGTTTGCTGGATGACCTGGCTTTGATTATATGGCTACCCAGAGAAACCCTGGCTCATGAGTGACTTGCTGAAGGAACCCCTGGAATCCCCACCACCTTTTTTCAAGTAGCCAGGCCCCGTCAGACTCCTTGCCAGGAGTTTGGGCTAATGCCCTTTCAGTACATGTTGCAAAAATAATATAAATAACTCATCCTAGGACTTCAAACATGCCACCCTAGATGTATAGTGGGAGATTACAGGTCTCCAAGACGCAGCCCCTCCATCATTCCCTCGGCTTACAGGCTCACTGCAGAGCAGAGATCAATGCTTTGGTTTTATGGGCAGCTGGGCCACGTGACCGAGCCCCAAATCCTTTGCTTTATGGATTGTTTACACATTCCTGGTGAGAAATGGTTTACATTCTGGGTCCTGAACACACTCTAAATCAGCTGCCGGGTTCTTGCAGATGGAGTGAAAGAGATCTGTGTGTTGTGGGCACCAGGAGGTGAGGGGAAGAGTAGTGAGCCCCTCGGGCTGTGGAGGGGACGGCAGGGCCCCTGGGTTTCCTGTCTGGGGCACCTGGAAGCTATTGCTGAGTCAATGGGGAGGCACTTGTAGAACCAAAGCAGGGAGGAGCCTGAGGGTGCTTATGCCCAACTACACAGGTGTGGCCCACCCCTACCCCCACCCCGTGAGCCCAGCGCACACTGGCTCCCTGGGCTCCCTCAACTGCCCTGGGAGGTTGGAATTCCTCCCAGAGTCTCAGAGAAACAAGTGACTTCTTCCCCTTCACAGCTGGAGAGTGTCAGGGAAAGAGTCAGACTCTGCTGTGCTGAAGGCAAAGACTGGGGTCTCACCTGCTTTTGGGACACTGGGGCTCCACGGAAGCCATGGTTGCTAGAATTTTGAAGATGCCTCCAACATGGAGAGGAAGGATTAGGAGAAGGCCATTCCTGTCTGGGTTTTGCCCTGACTTGGCTAAGTCACTGTCTGAGAATCCCACGAACCAGAATTGACCTTGTGGAGTTGATGTGCAAGGTCCCCTGGAAATCATCAGGAAAAGCTCAGGGGCACCCAGTGGGCCCCTGCTTGTCCCTGTCCCCCCACCCATAGGCTCACCCCTCCCCTCCTTATTCCTCTCTTGGTCCCCCTTCCCCTCCTCTCCCTCTTCACTGAGAAGTCCTTGCTGTCCCTCCTGATAGCTGCCGCTTGGCCTAGCTCTGCCCTAACCAACTGCCTGAGTTCCTGCTAGGAGGCCACTTGGATGCTGGGAATGGCCATCAGCCCCCCAAGTCTTCTCCAAACCACCCAGCCTCAGGGCCTTCGGCGAGTCCCCCAATGCCATGGCTTCCTCATCCCGGCAGTCACTTTCTGTGGGCAGGGCCAAGATGACCCCAGATGCAGGGGAGTCAGCAAGGCTTCCTGCTCAGGGAGGAGAAGATACCAGGCGCGGAGGAAGGCGGGCAGGCCTAGGTCAAGACCCTCCACCTCCCTGAGCCTTGGTTTCCTTCTCTGTAAGAAAGAAATTATAATTGTAGCCAACAGCCGAGCCTTTTCTACCTTCTATTGGTGTCCCCAGGTCTCGACAGAGGACGCCCATCGCGGGCACAACCCCATCTTGGGATCCCGCAGACTGAACTACTCTGCACTCGCCTTATACTACGCCCCCCTCCCGTGATTGGCTCAGAGAGAGACATGTGACCCAACTCCAGCCAATCAGAGCCAAGTGGGGAGAAGAATAGGCACTGTCTATCTTCAGTGGTTGGTAGATGCGAGGCTGCGCAATGTGAAGTTGCTCTTGTTTGCTTTTAGGAAGGAAAAGCATTTCTGAGAAAGGAACTACCCACAGAAGGGAGCCACACCTGGAGCTGGCGACAGTCCTTGAGTGGCTGTGCTAAGCTGTGTCTGAAGCCAGATTGTGGACTTTTCAGATGCCAAACCCCACAAATTCCTCGTGTAAGATTGATAACAATAATGGCTATACTTCCCCAGGCCTCCCTGCATCCACGTTCTTGCAATATGATTTTGTAGCAGTTTCCATCAAAGGTGGAATCCATTTCCCACTCCTTGAATCTGGGTTTGGTCAACAGAACATGGCAGAGGTGATGAGGGGCTGGTTCTGAGCCTGAGCCTCCGCTTTAACCTTCTTGCTCATCACTGTGACCGAAAAGAATGGACTGGAACAATGTAGAAGAGGAAACGTTTATTTCGTCTTATGGGTTTCAGACGTCCATAGACGGCTGATTCCATTGCTCTGAGCGCAAGATGAAGCAGCGCACCATGATGGAAGGGCCTGGAGGAGGAAGGGTGGACAGCACATGGCTACTGGAAGTGGAAAGAGAGCTCCACTCACCAGCGACGAATTATAAATCCCAAAGGCACACTTCCAGTGACCTGCCTCCTCCAACCACACCCCACTTGCCTACCATTACCACCAGGTTAGTCCATATCAGTGAATGAATCCACTGATTAGGTTGCGAGAAAGAGTTTAGCCATGGGCCTGGGGTTGTGACTCAGAGATAGAGCACTCACCTACCATGTGTGAGGCTCTGGGTTCGAGCCTCAGGACCACATAAAAATAAAATAAAGATATTGTGTTCAACTATAACTAAAAAAATAAATATATTAAAAAAAAAGTTTGGCCAAAATCAGCAGAGCTGATCACAGAGCTGGGCCCTGCAGAACAGAGGAGCCGCCCAATCAGCCTGTCGCTTCATATGCGATAATAAAGCTTATCCTTTTAAGCATAGCTTTCAGGGGATAGTTTAGTCTGCAACAATAGCTAATAGCTTCCCTGTTTTGCTTACATTAGTTTGCTTACATGGGTTTTCTGTCATTTTCAATCAGAAAACATCAAATGAGACCACTATACTACCACTCTTCATAGAGCTACCATGAAGATTAGAAATGTCCTTGGCCCCTTGCCTATCTATTTGAGGTGCTCAGTTAATGACAGCTGTTGTCATTATTCCTGTTCATTCTCCCAGTTGTGTCTTTATTCACATAGGTCAACCAGAGACAGTTCTCTGGCTGTGGAGAGAAGAAGTGGGGGAGAGGGCAGAGGTGTGCATGGGTGGCCAACCCATGTACTATCAGGCACTTGATAGAGATCATGGCTCTCCTTCTCCTAGAGGTGAACTCCTAAGTGTCCCCTGAGAGAATGAGATGCTACTTGTCTGGTTGAGCTGACTTGCTGTTTAAAAAGTCTTTGACAAGATTCTCCCATGATTTAGCAATTCCACTTCCATTATGGGCTTAACTGGGATCCTGCTATCCTCAAAAGTCCTGTGTTGAAGCTCTAACCCCCAGGACCTCAGAATGTGACCATATTAGGAGACAGAGCCTCCAAAGAGGTTATGAAGTTAAAATGAGTGAGGCTGTTAGGGTAAGCCATTCTGTCGGATGTCCTTTTAAGAAAAGGAAATTTGGACACAGAAAGAGACACAGAGATGTGCATATACAGAGACAAAGCCATTGAGGACTCAAGGAGGAGGCGGTCCTGCCAGCCAGGAGAGAGACCTCAGGAGAAACCAGCCCCAAAGGCACCTTGGTCTTGGACTTCTAGCCTCCATGATGGTGACGATACATTTTGGTTATTTAAATCCCCTGAGCTGTAGTGTTTTGTCATGGCGGCCCTAGCAAACTAAAAAAAACTTCCCACTGTTCATCTCTGGGCAAGTAACTTCACTTCCCTAAACTTCATTTTTCTTATTTGTAAAAGGAAGATTAAAAAAATAGTAAAGATCACAGAGGCTGTGGTGAAACTTACACACACGGCCTAGGACACGCAGTGGAGTTGTAGGGACCTAGTGCAAGGTAAAAACACAGAATAGGTCAGCCATCACTGGTAGCATGTTGTTTGTTTTAGTTTATATTTTTATTTAGCAACAACTTTTTTATGATCATAAAAACTTTGCATGTTTGCAATCCAAAAAAAAATTTTTTTTAAATAGCCAATGGAAAAAAAAAAGAAAGAAAACATCAACCTGTTAAACATCAACCCCTTTTCCACGTATGTGTGTGCATTTTTTAGAAATTACATCCATACCATGCATATTGTCCCAAACTTCCTTCTTTCCTCCAC
This sequence comes from Spermophilus citellus, assembly GCF_964194105.1. Taxonomy (NCBI): domain Eukaryota; kingdom Metazoa; phylum Chordata; class Mammalia; order Rodentia; family Sciuridae; genus Spermophilus; species Spermophilus citellus. The sequence goes on along the minus strand of NC_138182.1, from coordinate 138,335,602 downwards.
AGATCCCAGTTTCCAATAAAGGTCTTCTTAAATCCCACTTCCCTGGGAAGAAGGGAAGGGAAAACTAAATTGAGTTTCAGTGAGCGTGGCCCTGCTTTCCCAGGCCTCCCTCATTTGGGGCACGGGCCCCTCAGGCCCCTTATTGGAGACATTGGTTGGAAGAGGGTCCCCACACCCTGCCCTCTTTGGCTGGTGTCCAGCCTCTTCTCACCGCCATCCCACCCCCTGCTCCTGGCCCCGCCCCTCCCAGGTGTTAAATGGAGGAAATTTCAGTCTGGAGTGAATGTTTACAGCTTACTTGAAACCCTTAAAAATAAAAATTCATCATAAACTGACAGTTCTTTAAATTTAACTGGGCAAACAGTGCCGCTGTAATATTTAAGCTCCGCTTGAACGGACGTTCTATCAAAACCACATGGGCTTCCACCTGGTTCCCTCTTGGCAACTGCTAAATTTGAGGAAATGATGGCGGGGTGTTTATTTGGGCTGAAGGCGCAGACCCTGCTTGCTCTGGGTCACCTTTTTTACAGGGGCCTGCCTTCGTGTTACTTGGTCTGCAATCCAGTCTGGGCCCTGGCCCTCAAGAAGTTCCTCTGGAGCCATGGTGAACAGTTAATAGCATGGCCTTCAGGCTTGCTCAGTTTGAATCTAGGTTGTGCAAATGACTAGCTGTGTGACCTTCAGAAACTTACCTGAACTCTGTGTCTCAGATTCCCCATGGCAAATAAATAACAATATGGATCCATCATTATAGTATCATACAGGATTAATTTCACTGCCCTGAAAACAATCTGGGATCTGCCTTCATCCCTCCTTCCATCCTAACTCTTGAACACCACTGATCTTTTTAATATCTCCATAGTTTTGCCTTGTACAGAATGCTACAATATATAGCATTTTCAGGTTGCATTTTACCACTTAGTAATGCATTTCAGTTTTCTCCATGTCTTTTTATGGCTTAATTGATAATTCGTTTTTAGCACTAAATTCATTGCACGCACGTACCATAATTTATTTATCCATTCATCTGCTGAAGGACATGTCAATTGCTTCTAAGTATTGGCAGTTGTGAGTGGAGTTTGCTATAAATATCTGTTTGCACACCAGATGTGGTGGTGCACACCTGTAATCCCAGCTACTCGGGAGGCTGAAGCAGGAGGATTTCAAGTTCAAGACCATCCTGGTCTATTTAGTAAGGCCCTGTCTCAAAATAAAAATTGAAAAGGGATTTGGAATATAGCTCAGAGGTAGAGCACTCCCAGGATCAACTCCCTAGTACCCCCCAAAATTAAAAAATTATAAATAAGGGACTGGGGTTGTGGCTCAGTGGTAGAGAACTTGCCTAGTGTATGTGAGGCATTGGGTTCAATTCTCAGCACCACATGTAAATAAATGAATAAAATAAATGTCCATCAACAACTTAAAAAAAAAGGATTGCTTAAATATATATATATATATATATATATGCTTTTGTATGGACATAAGGTTTTGACTCATTTGAGTAAATATGGAGGAACACAAACATTTAATGGTATGGTAAAAGTATCTTCAATTTTATAAGAAACTGCCAAACTGTCTTCCAAAGTGACTGCACATTTTGCATTCCCACCAGTAATGAATGACAGTTTCTGGTGCTCCACATCCTCCCTAGCATTTGGTGATGCTGATATTATGATATTCTAACAGATGTGTAGTGACATCTTATTGTTGTTCTAATTTGCAATTCAACATAGGATATTGAGTATCTTTCCTTATGTTTGTTGCCATCTGTATATCTTCTTTGGTGAGGTGTCTTTCAGGTATTTTGTCCATTTTTAAATTGAAGGATTTTTTTTTCTTTTAGCTTTAAGAGTTATTTGTATATGTTGGATGACCATTCTTTATCAGATATGTCTTTTGCAACTATTTTGTCTTCTCAATTTGTTGAAAATTTATCCACTTTTATCTTTTATAGACTTCATTTAAGAATTATTTGTCTACCTCAAGTTTGTGAAAATATTATCCTGTGTTTGTTTCTAGAGGCTCTATAGTTTTTGCTATTGCATTAGATCTTTTTGAGCCATGTGGAATTAATTTTGGGATATAATGAGAGGATCAGGATTCTTTTTTCTTTTTCTTTTTTCCCCATACAGGTGTCTAGTTGTTGCAGTATATATTTTTTGAAAAGTCGTTTCTTTCCATATTTAATTACTTTGGTGTGGGTCTGTTCATCAATCTATATATTTATCCTTGAGCCACTACCACATTTTCCTAATTATTGTGGCTTTATAGTAAGTCTTAAAGTCAGGTTGTATAAGTCCTTTAACTTTGTCCTACTGTTTCAAAATTCATTTTAATATTTTAGGCTGTTACATTTTCAGGTAAAATTTAGAATCAACTTTTGCTTGAAAGTCCTGCTATAATTTTTTTAATATTAATTTTTTAGTTTTAGGTGGACACAATATCTTTATGTAATATTTATTCGGTGCTGAGGATCGAACCCAGTGCCTCATGCACACTAGGCGAGCACTCTACCACTGAGCCACAACCCCAGCCCCTCATGCTATAATTTTGATTAATATTTTGTTCTTGAATCTATACATAAATTTATAGAGCATAATAATATGGAGTCCCCAGGTCCACAAACATGGTATGGCTCTCATTTGTTTAGATTTTTTTAAAAAAATATCTTTGTCAGGTCCTGGTTTCAATCCCCAGCACTGCCAAAAAATAAAAAATAAAAAATAAAAAAAAATATATATATATACACACACACATATATATACATATATATATATATATATACACACACATATATATGCATATATATATATATATATAAATCTTCTGTCAGTATTTGTAGCTTTTAGTGTAGATACCTCACAAATCTTTTGATAAGTTTATTTCTAAGAATGTCCTGGATTTTAGAGCTGCTAATGGTTTTCATTTAATTTTTCATTTTTCATGATCCTGTCTATATAGACAAAATTGACCTTTTGTCCTGAGTTTGGTAGTTTCTCTTGTAGGTTTCTTAGAATTTCCCCCCACAATTTTATTATCTGTGAATAAAGCAACTTTACTTCTTTTCCAAGCTTTATGGGTTTTTCTGTTTGGATTTGTTTTTCTTGTCTTGTCACAATAACTGGAATAAGCAATATAATTTGGAATAGAAGTGAAAAGCAACACCTTGGCTTTGTTCATAATTTTGAGGTGAAAGCATTCTGTTTTGGGGTTTTTAAAAATGCTTATTATTAAGTTAGCTGTAGATTTTCCATAGATAACTGCATCAGGTTGGGAACACAAAATTGTTGTTTTGTGTCTCATGCTCTTAGAGGCTATATATATGATATGTCATATGTGTGAAGTAGGTAATACTATGTAGGCTTGTGTACGTACACTATGATGTCGTACAAAAAAACTGTCTAACAGTGCTTTTCTCAGAACATGTCCCTGTCATTAATCAACGTGACTGCAATTTCACTTCCATTCCCTCTCTTTTTCCATACTATTGATACATAGTTCTTTTACATTATAAATCTCACAATAAATTATTATTTTTGCTTTAAGTATATTCAATCATTTAAGAAACAAAATATCTTTATATTGACTCACATATTTGCCATTTCTGAATATCTTCATTTCTTCCAATAGATTTTCATCTGTTCTGAATGTCCCTTAAGCCTGAAGAACTTTCTTATTATTTATTACAGCACAGGTATACTGGTGATAAATTCTGTTTGTATATCTGAAAATGCCCCTATTTTGCCTTCATTTTATAAAAATGTTTATGCTTAATGTCGAATCCTAAATTTGTTTGTTTTATTTCAATGTTGTTTTCCATATCCTCTGGCCTCCATTATTCCTGATGAAAAGTCAGCCTACATAAAGCATTCAGAAGAAATATCCAAAGCAATTCTAAGCAAAAGAGCAAGACTGGATATATCACGGTACCTGATCTTAAATTATACTGCAGAGCTAGAGCAACAAAAACAGCATGGTACTGGCATAAAAGTAGACCTATATATCAATAGAATAGAATAGAAGACACAGAGACAAACCCACACAGATACAGACATCTCATCTTTGACAAAATAGTGAAATGTAGAATGTGGAGAGAAGATAGCCTATTTAACAAATGGTGCTAGGAGAACTGTATAACCGTTTGTAAAAGAATGAAACCAGATCCCTCTCAACCTACGCAAAAGTCATCCCAAAATGGATCAACGTCCTAGGAATTAGACCAGAAACTTTGCAAATGCTACAAGAAAATACAGGGACGATGCTCCAACATATAGTTGCAGGCAACAGCTTCCTTAATAGAACTCCTAAAGCTCAAGAAATAGTAATGGAATTAATAAATGGGATGATATCAAATTTTAAAACTTCTGCAGAGCATAGGAAACAAGTACATGAAGAGAGATCCTACAGAATAGGAGAAAATCTTTGCCAGCTACTCTTCTGACAGAAGATCAATATTCAGAATATATCAAGAGCTCAAAAAAAATTTTTTTTGACACAGGGTCTCACTGAGTTGCTTAGCACCTCACTTTTGCTGAGGCTGGCTTTGAACTCATGATCCTCCTGCCTCAGCCTTCCCAAGCTCTGGGATTACAGGCATGTGCCACTGCTCCTGGCTTTAAAAACATTTTTTAAAAACCCAGTTAATTTGGCTGGGGATGTGGCTCAAGTGGTAGCGCGCTCGCCTGGCATGCGTGCGGCCCGGGTTCGATCCTCAGCACCACATATAAACAAAGATGTTGTGTCCGCTGAAAACTAAAAAATAAATATTAAAAAGTTCTCTCTCTTTCTCTTAAAAAAAAGGGGGAGGGAGGTGCGGATGTGGCTCCATGGTTAAGGGCCACTGGGGTCAATCCCTGGTACAAAATAAATCATAAAAAAAACCCAATCAATAAATGACCAAATAAACTACATAGACATGTCTCAAAAGAAGAAATACAAATGGCCAAGAAATATATGAAAATATGTTCACCATCTTTAGCAATCAGGGAAATGCAAATCAATACTGAGAAATGGCAATCATAATGCATACAAACAATAATAAGTGCTGGAGAGGATGTAGGGAAAAAGGAACACTTATACACTGTTTATGGGATTGTAAATTAATACAACCACTATAGGAATCGTATGAACATTCCTCAAAAGGCTAGGAATGGAACCGCCATATGATCCAGTGGTTAAATACTATTTCTTGGTATTTATCCCAAACAATTAAAAATCAGCCTACTGTAGTGATACATGCATACCCATGTTTACAGCAGCACAATTCACACTGGCCAAACTGTGGAACCAGCCTAGGTTTCCATGAACAGATGAATGGGTAAAGGAAATGTGATACACATACACAGTGGAGTTTTCCTCAGCCATAAAGAAGAATGAAATCATGTCATTTGCAGGAAAATGGATGGAACTTGAGAGTATTATAATAGTCAAAATAAGCCAGACTCAGAAGATCAAGGGTTGTATGTTTTGTCTCTTGTGGAAGCTAGAGAGACAGACAGAGAGAGAGAGAGAGAGAGAGAGAGAGAGAGAGAGAGAGAGAGAGAGATCTCATGAAAATAGAAGGGAGACCAGTTGAGGAAGGGGGCCAGAGAGAGGGAAGAGGGGAGAGATGAGGGGGCCCTGGTAAATGAAATTGACCAAATGATGCTATGTGCATGTTCAAATATGTCACAATGAGTCCCAGTATTCTGTATAATTATAATGCACCAATACAGATTAATTTAAGAAAAGTCAGCTTAACTATTGTTCTCATCATTATTTTCCTATATGTTGCATGGTTTCTTTTCCCTCTAGGCTGACCGGTTTTAAGATTTTCTCTTTATCTGTGGTGACTTTATCTGTGGTGATTATCGTGGTAATTTTTCTCTGCATTTTGGGTTCACTGATTCTCCTGGATTGAAAAGGGCCGTTTAATTCTAGCAGAGACTCTAAAGGAAGGCAGATCACCTTGACCCTGTGGAGACTTGTGTTTCTGACCTCTATTAAAGAAGGTCTGTATGATTTTTCCCTGGGTTCTAGGGTACAGCCCTTAGTCCCAGCACATGGTCTCAACTCCTCAGGTGCGGTCCTTCTGGGATGTCAGTCAAAAACCACAAGTGTTTGCCAAGTCTCTAATTTGGCAGGATTTAAACTCCAAAGTCCTTATTCCTCATGCCGAGCAAGTGCTACTATTTCCACTCAACTCTTACAGTCTCCTTGCTGTTGTCCCTCTGAGCTCCTCCAAAGGCATGTGACCCTGTGCATGACCAGCTCAGGAGTTGACTAAGAATTTAAGGGAATTTGTGCCCTTGTGGTTTACAACCCTGCCTCCTATCTGTAATGTTATCTGGTCACTTTAGCAAACAACTCTGTGAAACAGGAACAACCTGAAGCTGTTTTTATCAAATGAGGGAAACCAAGGTCCAGAGGAGTCACCTGATTTTCCAAGAGCTTTTTAAAAATGTAAATTTAGTTTTTAAAGTAAATAATCCAAGTTTCTTAAAGCAAGTTTAAGAGACAGAGGAGCTGGGTATAGTGGCACACTCCTGTAATCCCAGAGGCTAAGGAGGCTGAGGCAGGAGGGTCTCGAGTTCAAAGCCAGCCTCAACAAAAGCAAGGTGCTAAGCAACTCAGTGAGACCCTGTCTCTAAATAAAACACAAAATAGGGCTGGGGGTGTGGCTCAGTGGTTGAGTGCCCCTGAGTTCAATCCCAAGAACCCACCCACCCCCCCAAAAAAAAAGGAGAGGAAAAAATAAAGAGAATCCCTGTATAGTGCTTACCCAGAGATAAGTACTGTGTATATATTAGTTTATAGGTTCCCAAACTTTTAAAAATATGTGTGTATGTATGTATATATATATATATATATATATATATATATATATATATATACACACACACATACGCACACATTTATACATATATACATATGTACACATACACACACAAGCCAGGCATGGTGCACACACCTGTGATCCCAGTGACTTGGGAGGCTGTGGCAGAAAAATTTCAAGTTCAACCCTAGACTCAGCAATAGCAACACCCTGTTTCAAATTTTTAAAATAAAATTAAAAGGCTGGGATGTGGCTCAATGATTAAGTGCCACTGGGTTCAATCCCCAGTACCAAAATAAAAAATAAAAACCAAGAATATAGTGTAATACTGTTTTACAGTTTGCTTTTCTCACTAAGAAATATATCATTATATCAAATATATCATTATCACCTAATATATCAATATATTAGGTGGTGTCCCTAATATTTATTTTTTAGTTTTAGGTGGACACAATATCTTTATTTTACATTTATATGGTGCTGAGGATTGAACCCAGTGCCTCATGCATGCTAGGAAAGCACTCTACCATTGAGCCACAATCCTAGCCCCTCATAAATATATTTTCTCATTAGTTAATATACTTAATGGCTGCATAGTATTCCATTCTATGGCCAGGGGAGTAATGAGTTAAACATTTTGCAATTAATATACAACAAATTTGGTTGCAATTTTTCGCTCTTATAAACAATACTGTGAAGAATTTCATCTTTGGCTATATCCCCCCCCCAAAAAAAAAGCTGACAATTTCCTTAGTACAAATTCTTGAAAATGAAATATCTTGGTTAAAGGGTGATGAATAAATTCATGTCGACTACCTATGGGACTCTAATCTCACTGGCTCTTCCCATTCAGGCTCTTTCCTAAGTGGGAAAATCCCACACCCATTTTTTTTCTCAACTCCATGTCATTCACTCAACAACATTCAACAATCATGCTGATTATCTGCTGTTTTGCAAGTTGTAGGGAGATACTGACGAGAAAACAGCTCTGTGCTCACAGAGCCTGCATTCCAGTGGGGACAGACAGACTAACGTAACAAGCTTATTACATGGTGCTAAAAGATGGCGGGTGATATGGGGAAAGGAAACCTAAAGCAGGGATATCAGGGTCAGGAATGGGGAGAGGGACCTTGCAGGTTTACAAAGGGGTGCGAGGTGGTGTCCCTGAGCAGGAGACCCTTGAGTAAAGAGCAGACAGAGGAGAACCTTCCAGGCAGCCGGCCAGCCGAGGCCCTCAAGCAAGGACTCTCCTGTGTTCAAAGAAGAGCAAGGAAGACAGGATAGGGTGGAACAGAAAAGGCCTGGCAAGGAAAGAGCATCAAAAAGGGATGGGGGCTCCCTGAACCACGGATTAACTCCCAGAACCAAGAGCCAGCCACTGGACCTCTCTGAGCTTCTGTTTCCTCATCTAGACAACCGGCAGTAATGAAACCTATCTCAAAGAATTGAAGGGAAAGATTGAGTAATGATCCTAGCTGAAGACCAAGGGATGTGGGGTGGCGCTTGGGAGGCAGAACACGTGATCTGGACTCCTGATGAATCAGTGGGTTTACAAGCTTCACGACTTGGGAAAGTATCTGAGCCTTAGTTTTCTGAAAGTTAAGATAACAGCAACTTATGCTGCATTTGCTAGTGTGGAACTTAAATGAAAGGACTGTGTGTCTCAATGATTGCTGTGTTTATTGAATGACTTCCTTAATGACTTAAGGGGGTTGAACCCATTAATAGAGAAGGTAGTTTGCCTTGGTGAAAGTAAATCTAGAGTGTTTTTTTGTTGTTCTTTTGTTTTTTTGTACTGAAGTTTGAACTCAGGGGCACTCGCCCACTGAGCCCCATCCCCAGCCCTATGTTGTATTTTATTTGGAGACAGGGTCTCACTGAGTTACTTAGCACCTTGCTTTTGCTGAGACTGGCTTTGAACTCAGATCCTCCCACCTCAGCCTCCCGAGCCACTGGGATTACAGGCTTAGGCCACCAGGCCTGGCAGTTTATGCTGTTTTGAAAGTTTTGTTATGTATTTTTCAAAAATATAAAATGCATGTATCCTATAACAGACATGTATGCACCCACCAACTGAAAAAATAACCGTTACTAGGGTGACAGAAGTCCTCTGGGGATCCATTCCTATTTGTATCTCTCTTTATCTCTCTGCATATGTATTTTTTTTCCATGCACACACATATATATGGAGAGAGAATGATTTGCCAGATTTTAAAACATCCTTGAGAAAAGGATTTTTGATGTTTTAATATTTCATAAAATTCTATAACACCAGTATCATGTTATGCATTCACCTGTAATTTTCTTGCAGTACTTGGTCTGTGGCATCGTCTGTCCTTCCACATGGAGAACTTGTTTGTTGGTTTTCACTGCCGTGGGGATCACACTGTGTGAATTTGGCACCTGATGCACCCATTCTCCGGTGGATGACATTTAAATGGCTTCCGATCTGGGGGGTTTATAAACAGTGCCACTTTAAACATCCCTGTAACTGTCTCCTCGTGTCTGCTGCAAGTTTCCAAGGCTGTGCTTGAGTCCCCCCCCCCCTCCAGATGCCCGAAAGGGCTGCAGCCGTGATGGGGGTGGGGATGGAGGTGGGGAGCTGAATCTTATTTAACAGGTTCCGGAGGCTTTGTAAGAAACAGCTCTTCAAACACAATATTTTGAAGCGTTCAGTGTAAATGAAGCCCAGCCATATGGATTACATTTGCCTTGAGTCACACAGGACTTAGAGCCAGGCAGACAGCGCCAGGACTGGGGTGCAGGCACTTGGGGCTGCCTCCCGTGCAGCTGAGGAGTGAAAGCACCTGCCTGGGTGCCCTTGGCACAGCCCCAAGGGACTGCCGGATGGAGGCATAGCAGTGAAAAAAATAAGCATTACTAGGGTGACAGATGCCCTCTGGGGACCCATTCTTATTTGTATCTCAAGCCCTGGGCATCAGGATACCTGAGTTCTAGTTCCCTCTTGGCTGCTGCTTTGCTGTATGGCCTTGAGCCAGATGGTCTACTTCTCTCATCCTCAGCTTCCTTTTTTGTATAATGAGGATGCCTAAGAGGTGCCCTAGAGTAATGATTAAGAGTTCAGTTTGGAGGCTGGGGGCAGTGGGGCACACCTATAATCCAGCAGCTCTGGAGGCTGAGGCAGGAGGATCGGGAGTTCAAAGCCAGCCTCAGCAAAAGCAAGGTGCTAAGCAACTCAGTGAGACCCTGTCTCTAAATAAAATACAAAATAGGGCTGGGGATGTGGTTCAGTGGTCGAGTGCCCCTGAGTTCAATCCCCAGTTACCCACCCCCCCACCCCGCCATAAAAATGAAAGAGTCTAGGTTTGAATTCATCTTCTAACCTCTTTCTGGTTTTAAGACCTTGGGCAAGTCATTAACCAGTCCCACAGTTTCCTCATATGTAAACAGGAATAGGAGCACAGCAGTATCTACCTCATAGATGGTTGTGAAGATCAATTCAGCTACTCCCCCAGAATCCCCTACAATGCTTGACTTTTTTGCTCATGTCAGTATTCTAAAAGAGGCAGATAGTGACTTCCGCTGATCTCCCAAATCCCCTGTCCAGATTCTCCCTTCCTCAGTCTCTCCTCAACTGCATAAGGTCATAGTCTCACAATAAATCCCTAATCTGGGGGCTGGGGCTGGGGCTCAGCAGCAGAGCGCCTGCCTAGCATGTGTCAGGCACTGGGTTCCATCCTTAGCACCACATAAAAATAAACAAATAAAATAAAGGAAAGTTGTCCATCTACAACTACAAAAAATAAAAATAAATAGATCCCTAATCCACTAAAAAAAAAATAGAATTAGCTACTAGCACACCTAGAAAAAATTTGGCTCCAACACACAGTCAACAGATAACACTTTTAGTCTACATTTATTGCTGTTCTCCAAGATCAGGGCAACTCTGATTTTCCCTGTGGGCACCTGGGCAGAGACGATGGAAGGGAGCCTGGGAAAGAGGTCTGCAGGGCCAGGCATGGGCCCTTTTTCCAGCAGTCCCCTCTCCACTCCATGCCCACTGTTCTGTGCCATCTTAAATGCAAATATATCCACATGCACTTATAAAACAGATCATGCTGAGTTATAATCTGTTTTTTTCCACTGGACTGTAAATATTCTTTCATGTCACTAATATTCCTCTGCAATGTTTACATGTCCGAACAGGTGCACAGCAAACTAATCTGTGCCAACAGTTTACCACAGGCCAGCCACTGTGAAATAGTTCTCACTCAGGTCCTCGCTTATTCCTCGAAATAAGAAAATGAATTGGGTGTTATTATCATCCACATTGAAAATGTTTGTTAACATGTATGAAGCATACATGTTGATGGGGTACAGTGTGACACTTCAGCACAGGCATAGGCCAGGCACTGAGCAGACCAGAGTGGCCAATGTAGATCTCCTTGTCATTCCTTTGTCCCAGCCCCTGTCTTCTAGATCTTCACAGCACCCCCCATTTTCCAGCAGAGAGAACTGATGCTCAAAGAGGGTCAGTATGTTCACCAGACCCCTGGAGTCCAGATCTGCTCTCTCCTGAGTGTGCGGCTTCCCCGGAGCTGTCTGTGAAATTGAAAGAACATCACTAAGTGACATCGGGCCCTTATTCTTAGATGCTGGGACTCCTTTTCTTTTCCTGGCATCTTATTCTCATCCACAGCATATGCCAAGCCATCTTGTAGGAAGATCTTTCCCTGTGTCGCCATCACTTTGGGATAAGCCTTGAAGCAGATGGCTCAGTGTTTGGTGCTTTCATTTGGGGGATGAGAAGAAATGGAGGACCCTGAGCCTGGTGGGAGGCTGGAGGTGGAGGCACACGCAGGCCACCATCCATGGGAAAGCTCCACTGGAAAGCCAGGCGCCCGGCTGGGCCAGGAATTCAGGGCTGCAGATTCCTAGGACGGGCTTCCCTTCCCTCCCTCATCAGTCCAACGAAGCCCTTAGGCATCTGGTTTACTTCCTGGTTTTTCTGAGCTGGCTGAAGTCTCTGCTCAGAAGATCAGCTGCAAAACACAGACACAAACTCACCTCCCCATGCTCACCTGCGCTCTCTCTCTCTCTCTCTCTCTCTCTCACACACACACACACACACACACACACACACACGACACACTGCTCTCCAAGAATCAGGTACAAGGGAGATGCTTGTTGGGAAGAGGCCAAAAGAACCTATGAGAATGAGGGACCCTATTTTACACTATAAGAAAATTATCTGGAGAAAAGTTGTTCACGGGATTTTTACAAATAATTTTTGGTACTGAGGCACTCAACCACTGAGCCACATCCCCGGCCCTTTTTATGTTATTTTTTTCTTATTTTGAGACAGGTTCTTACTAAGTGGCTTAGGATGTCACTAAGTTGCTGAAGCTGGCTTTCAATTTGCAATCCTCCTGTCTCAGCCTCCCAAATTGCTGGGATTACAGGCATATGTGATCATTTCCTCTAGTATTTTTGTTGTTGTTGTTCCTGGGATTGGACCCAGGGGCACTTAACCCCAGCCCTTTTTTTAAATTTTTAAATTCTGGGATAGGGTCTCACTAATTTGCTTAGGGTCTTGTTAAATTGCTGAAGCTGGCCTTGAATTTATGATCCTCCTGCCTCAGCTTCCTGAGCCGATGGCATTACAGGCATGCACCACCATACCCGGCTTCATTTCCTCTTTTAACTGTCCTGGGCTAGTTCCATAATTTTGTAATAGCTTTACAGTTTTTGAATATATATCAGTGAGCTTATATATGTTCACTGTTTTTTAAAATTCCTCAAAAATAGGGGTGGGGATGTGGCTCAAGCGGTAGCGCGCTCGCCTGGCATGCATGCGGCCCGGGTTCGATCCACAGCACCACATACCAACAAAGATGTTGTGTCCGCCAAAAACTAAAAAATAAATATTAAAATTCTCTCTCTTTCTCTCATCTCTCTCTCTCTCTTTAAAAAAAATTTAAATTAAAAAAATTCCTCAAAAATATATAAACAACTTTGAAAATGTGGCAGAGTTTTAGGATCCTCATTTGGGGTCGGGTGCCTGGGCATCTCATTGGAACGCAGATGCCGTCTGGGGTCTCCTGGGCTCGAGGCTTCATTTGTGATCTGCTCTCAGGCGAGGTGGCTGCTGCTGGTCCTTGGCCGCCCTTCCAGCAGGAAGGAGCACGAGTCACAGTGTCGGTAAAGCCTGGAGTCTTCTGTCACACTCTGGCCACACCCGGGTTACTGCACCAAATGTTATGCCAGAGCCGCCAGAGACCCTAGACAGCATTTGGTCAAAGCCTGTGTTGACAGGTGGGGGAGCTGGGGCCAGCGAGAGGAAGGGACAGGCTCAAAGCCAGGGAGCCGAGTCAGAGCATCCCATCTTTGGGACTCCGTGTTCACTTTGTTTCCATGGAACCCTGGAGCTTTGTTAAGACCCTGATTAGCGAAGGCTCTGAGAATGGCCCTGGTAAGGAGATGAGGCCACAGGCAGAGTGTGCACGTCCCCTGTGAGCACCTTCTGGACGCTTCGCACACATGTACTCCCCAGGAGCATCTTCACTCTACCCCTACACAGCAGTGTCTTCAGCTCCGCTTCACACAGAGAGCACAGCAGCCTGCCAGAGGTCACACAGCAAGTAGGCACACTGGTCCTGTGTGTGAGACCCCCTCTATCCCTGTGCCCCAAACTCCTCTGCTTCAGAACTTTTGCCATCATTTTCCATAATTGTACTTGAGCAATGGTTCACTTCCTTTTTTTAATATTCATTTTTTAGTCATAGGTAGACATAATTCTTTATTTCATATTTTTTAATATTTTTTTAGTTGTTGATGGACCTTTATTTTATTTATTTGTATGTGGTGCTGAGAATGGAACCCTTGGCTCCCACCTGCTAGGCAAGCGTGCTACCACTGAGCCACAACCCCATCTCCAATGATTCTCTTTCCATAAAGGGAAAACCAGTATCATTTGAAAGAGATTATAGAAAGTGCATTCAATAAAAACAAAAGTGTTATTAAAACCTGGTTACTTTTTTGTTTTGTTCTGTTCCTTTGGTTCCAGGGATTGAACCCAGGATCCGCTTAACCACTGAGCCACATCCCCAGCCCTTTTTTTATATTTTATTTAGAGACAGAGTCTCGCTGACTTGCTGAGAGCCTCACTGAGTTGCAGGGATTGGCTTTGAACTCATGATCCTCCTGCCTCAGCCTCCCAAGCTGCTGGGATTACAGGCGTGAGCCACCGCACCCAGCCAAATTTGGCTAGGTCTTATCACCTGGCAGATCCCTCGTCCTTCCCTGTTTGTTAAAAGGGGAGATTATCAAACCTTGGGGAGACAGACTAGCACCATGTTGAGGCTCTCCCCTTGACAAAATCCAAAGGATTGAAAGAAAATTGAAGAGAGGATCAGGTATGAATTTGACCTTTTTCCATCTTCAGAGCAAGACAACTCACACCAAACAGCACTACCTTTTGGTGCTGAGCTAGGTGACATCAGTGGGGTATGACTTCTTGGAAGAGGCATCTGGGAGGCCTGAGCACATGGCCTTTCCACTTACAGTCCCTCACCCTCCCAGGAGTGTGGCACACAGTCCCCCAGGGGCCTGGGCGTCAGCAGGCTGCCTGGAGCCAGAACATGCTCCCTTTCAGAAAGATGCCCCACTGGCCTGTTTGCCTAATGTGACCACTTTGGAAAAATTGTTTGTTCTCATCCTGCTAAAAACAGCTTCAAAGTGACTCCTGTCTAGACTGTGCCAGGATTGATTATCAGATCCCTGACCTGATCGAAACCACAGGGGGACATAGTCATTTGCTCTAATGCAATTAAAGCAAAATATAATAACGTATCCAGGCCAGGGACAAGAGCAAGGCTCCCTAGAAGGTGGGAGGAGAAACCAGTTCTGGACAATTTCTTCCCAGCACCGAGGTAGCTAGTTTAGATTTTCTCTGGCTTCGGTCTCCAAGGCAATGTTAGAGTCTGGACCGTCCCTAGCTCTGTGGAGGGCCCCCAGGTGTGGGTGTCCTGGAGGATGGGGACATGGGAGAAAGCAGTGTTGTGGGTGCTGTGGATGAGGATGGGGAATTGCAGAGCGCAAAATCCAGGAGGAGGAAGCCAAAGAAAGAGGAAAGGAAGGAGGAGGAAAAAGACCACAGAGAAAGGAGGAAATCGATGCAGCAAGCGTAATAATTCCCAGAACCTCTGACAAATCCCCAGCCTCCTGGAGGTGGAGGCTGGAAGGTCTTTGCAGGAGAGGGCAGTGGGCCTCCCTCCACAGCAGGTCAAGTTAACCCAGCTGGAATCCACCAGGAAGCACCGGGAAAACTGACTTTCACTTCTCAGAGAGTCCCATCAAGGTGAACCGTGGTTGAGGAAAGGCCTGGGCTTTGTGACCCTATCTGCCCTTCCAGTCCTGAGGCTTCTGGTCCCCAGTCCCAGGGTTCTGGAGGGCAGTCAGCTGACGGCCCACACCCTGCCCCTGCCTCCCCTTCAGGGAATTCCCCAGTGCTTACTCAGTGAGCTCTAACTGGGATGAGCCACGTCTGTCTGTCTGTCTGTCCATCCATCCGTAGGAGGCTGCTAGGGCTACTATAACAAAGTGCCTGAGGCTAGGCAGCTTAAACAACAGAATTTTATTATCTCACAGCCCTGGAGGCTAAAAAACTGAGAGCAAGGGGTCAGGAAGATTCCTTCTGAGAGCTGGGGCGGGGGTGGGGGGAGTAGGGGGGTGGAGTTCTGTTCCAGGCCTCTCAGAGACTTACAAGTAAGATGGCCTCTTCCTGAATGTCCCCTGTTCTCCCTTGTCTTCCCTCAAGTCCCTTCACATGACCTTCCCTCTGTGCATATTTCAGTGTCCGGATTTCCCTTTCTTATAAGGATTCCAGTTGCATTGCATCAGGGCTCACCCTAAAGATGCCATTTGATTTCCTCTATAAAGACCTTATCTCTAAATGAGATCTCATTCAGAGGTACAGGGGTTAGGGCTCCTTAGGGACTGAATGTGGCACTCCCCAACCACTCAGGTGCTGAAATGTAGTCCCCAGTGTGATGGTATCAGGACCTGGGACCCTGATCAGGTGGTTAAGTTAGGAAGGCGGAGTCCTCGTGGATGGGATTCAAGTCCCCGAGAGTGTCCCTTCCACCAGATGAGCACACAACTCTGTATGAGAAAGCAGCCCTCCCCAGACACCAAATCTGCCATTGCCCTAAGCACAGATGACTGAGTCTCAGAGCTGTGAGAAAAGTCTGCAGGGTCCCCCAGCCACCTCATCTTTAGCACCCTGGCAGGACGAGACTATGAGAATTTAGGGCAAAGGGCACGATGTAGTCCAACCCCTAACACTGACCCTGAGGGGCTCCAGGCCACTACCAAGGCAGGAGGTTGGGGGTCGGGGGGAGAAGAGCCCAGACTTTGGCAGTAGCCAGCTCTACCTGGCCCAGTGGACTCCAAGAGATCAGTCTGAGTGTTCCCTTGCTTATCTGTAACACACTACTGTCACCAAAACTAGATGGAGAAGAGGCCCGAGAACTCCAGGTTCTCTTCCCTTTTAGGTTGACGTGAATTTCAGAGCTGGGAAGCCGACTTAGAGGTCCTGGGGCTGTCTGGCCCATCTTAGGCTCCCTGAGGACGGCATCTCCCTCAGGAAATAAGCTCTGGTAGCCACTCTCCCTCCTCCTCCTCCTCCTCCTTCTTCGGGTTTTATTGACTCCCATAGGCTATCACCACATTGTATTGTTTTGTTGTAACTAGATACTGTGTACTGAAGACTTTATTATGCAGACATGGGCCAAGTACTCTGTGTGAGTGTGTGGGTGTGTGTGGTACGTGTGGTGTGGTGTGTGTACAGTGCTGGGGTGGAACCAGGGCCTCGCACACGCTAGCCAAGTGCTCTACTTCCCCGGCTCTATAATTTTTTTTTTCTTATTTCATCCTCACCGTAATCTTTCAGGACATGAATTATTAATATCACCATTTTATGGATGAATAAACTGAGGCTCAGAGATCTTACGGCCCAGAGGACAGAACTAGGAGTCTAATGGGGGAAATCAAGAACTCAGCTCTATGGAAGAAGGCCTTCCTGGTGGGGTCTGGGGGTAGGTGGTCAGGCCCCACCCTGGTGTGAAACCGGAAGCTGGAAGACAAGGCTGAATGGTAAAGAAACCCCTGCACAGGGTGGGGGAGGCGCCAGACTTGGCAGCTTCTCAAGTCCCTGTGAGCCAGATTCTAAGGGCCCTTGATCCTCCTCAACCCCAAAACCCTGGCAGGGGAGGGACCCGTGGGGAGAGTAAGGGACTTTTTCAAACCCTCTCAGAAGTTTCTCCAGCCGGGCTGGGGATTGGCTCAAGTGGTAGCGCGCTCCCTGGCATGCGTGCGGCCCGGGTTCGATCCTCAGCACCACATACCAACAAAGATGTTGTGTCCGCCAAGAACTAGAAAATAAATATTAAAAATTCTCTCTCTCTCTCTCTCTCTCCCCCCCCCCTTTTCTCTCTCTTAAAAAAAAAAAAAAGTCTCTCCAGCCACTGCCCAGCACCTAGCAGTTACTCAATAAATATTTAATAAGTAAATATATGCATCACTCAAACTGCCATCACAAAATAGCCCCCTTGGTTGTGAGCTGCTCATCCGCCGGCCTCGGGTTAAGTTTTTGACCTACAGCCTCCCACTTTTTCTCTTCTCCCCAACCCCACTGGGTGGATGCATTGTTTATCCCCATTTTACAGCCAGGAAACCTGAGCCCAGTCATCTGACTCAAAAGCTCTTCCCCCTGTGTTAGCAGATGTCAAACCCGGACCACAGGAGAGGGCTTGTTCACTGAGTCCCCAGAAACCCTCCCCACGCTGTGGGGGTTTCATGAATACTTAATGAATAAACGAATTGATCCTTCCACCCAACCTGGCCCAGGAGGAGGACGTAGCCACATCACAAACAAGATCTCCGCGTCTGTAAGATTCCCCTAATCCAGTGCCAGGCACACAGTAGGGACTCAATAAATATTTGTAGGATGAAAGGCCCTCTGGCCCCTAATGTAAGCTCCTCTGCACATAAATTTCAGCTCCAGGCACTTTGAAGTTCCCCCAGGGACAGCTGCTTTCTTGTTATCAATGCACCCCCAGCCCTCAGCCCCCAGCCCCTCTTGGCCCCCTGGGCCCATCCAGGCCAGGGACCTAGGGCCGCCAGAGCTGGGAGATAAGAATGATGGATGGACAGTTCCCTGGCTCCACGGAAGCCTGGAGTTTCCTGGGAGCGAGAGACAGTCTAGTGGTTCCAAAGCCCCTCGGAATTTGAGTGGAGAGAGCTCAAGGAGGGGTGGAGGCAGGGTCTGCAGCCTCCCTATCTCCTCAGAGATGCTGGACTCGACAGGCCGTTTCAGCGCCCCCGGCCGCCTTGATCTCCTTCCATGTCGACAAGGCTTCCTTTCAGCATGTGCCAGACACCAGGGCTCATCAGGGTAGCTTCCAGGGGGAGGCAGGAGCATGTCATCCCCTCTCACAACGCCCATGTCCCCTGGCTTCTGCTCCCAGGATCTGGACGCAGGACAGATCTGCTTCCCGATTTGCAATTCCGTCTCTGTCATTGAGTTTCTGGCCAATGAAAACTTCATGATGTCCAGGCCTCGATTTCCCGTAAGCCTTGGGAGAGGCGTTCCTTCCAGCTCTGCCGAGATGGGACCCTAAGAAGCTAAGAGAGAAGCAGATACGTCTGAAGGAAGTGAGGATGCTGCTTGGATGGCAGAGCCAAGCTCGTTCTTAGATCCAGGCGATAACGAGCATTGGGTTGTTTAATTTAGAATCTCTGAGCCCCAAAGCACAAGGCTTCCTAGCTTTGGGTAGATTGGAGAGACTGACCATGTTGCATCTTGAAGGACTGGGAAAGACTGAAACCTGTACATTTATTTTTGCCCTTCTCTTTTCTCTGGATGTCAATGTCCTTGAAATTTTTAAAGATGTTTTTAAAATGCAAATGATATTTGAATATGTATCCCTTGTTGAAGAAAATGCTAAGAAAGTGTTCTAGCTTCACCTTGAGTTGAAGCAACTTGAGAGGCTGAGGCAGGAGGATTCCAAGTTCGAGGGCAGCCTAGAAACTTAGTGAGACCCTGTCTCAAAATAAAAAATTAAAAGGGCTAGGGAGGAGGCTCAGGGGTAGAGCGCCCCTCAGTTCAATCTCCAGTACCAAAAAAAAAAAATTGCTCCTGGCAAGGTACCCTCAATCCTGCACCATTCCCTTAAATGAAAGAACACCACCATTTGGGGACGCACCCCCGAAACTCTCTCAGCACATTTCATATCTGTCTACCACAAATAGACACCCAAACTCATCAGATTAATTCCTTAGGATTTATTTAAAAGGAATCATCTCACACCAGGCCTAGGGCTTTCCTGCCGCAGTCTTGGCTGGGCACAGAATCACGAGCCACCACACAGCTTTGTAGATTCAAACAGCAATCTTTATTCCCGAACTCACACCGGCCTCTACACACGCTCTGGGGCAATCCCAGTTCTGCTGCCACCCAATTCACCTACTACACGAGGCTTTTTTTCCCAAAATGCTCTCTGAATCTCACGAGAGCTCAACGGGAGCTCAGGCAGCAGGAACGCCCTATTTCCAGCAGCAATAATCCTCAACATCGAATTTCCCTAAAACCCAAGGTCTTAAACTGGGAACGCCCTAAACCCAAGGACCGGGACACTATACTTCCTCAAACTGCAGGATACACCCTAATCCTGGATCCACCCTCGTCCTTGAGTAGGGTCACCTTTCTCAAACACACATGCAAGGTCACAGCAAATTTAACATGGGGTACGCTGGCAAGGAAATCGATGCGTCATTCCTACTTGGTAATGGCCCTCAGCACTTTCCTTCTGCCACTCTGCCCCGTGGCCTGGACACCCATCCCTGCTGGCACCTCTGGATCCATCCCATCACCTAAGTGAAGTGGGTACAGCTCTGGAGTCAGAGGGCTCTCCCTTCAGTAGGGTGGAGAATTAGTCTACTTGGTCACTACTGATTCCCTTGTCTAAAGCAAGGCCTAGCAGGAGTATCACTCAGTAACTGTAGGATGAATGAAGGAACAAATGAAAGAATGTGAGATGCAGTGAATCCCCCACTTCTGGTGATCATGTGGATTGCTTCTAGCTTTTCACCAATACCAGCACAATCAGTATCTGTGAATATGGATCTGTGTATTCATTCTTGAGCATCAGTAGCTCGTGGGGGCTCCCTTAGAGCCCCAAAGAGCATTGTTTGGAATCCTGCATTCAGGCTAAAAGGCTTCACTTCATCTATGGGCTCAGGGAGCCCAGAGAGGGCCAACAGCTCCCCAAGGCCACGCAGTGCCTTAGGAATTGGCTAGAATCTTGGGAAGATTCTCTTGTTTCACTGACTCTCAGAACTTACACTTTCTCTGCTCTCCACCTCCCAAACTCTAGCCCAGGTACATCAAGACAGGTGACTTTAGGGGAAGAAGTTCTGATTCACTCACACAGAGAAGGAAGACCCTCCAGAATCAGAAGTCTGCAGTTTTCGTCCCATTACTAAGAGGGCAAAGGCTCTGGGCAAAACCCTTTTTTGCCCCGACCTTCAGGCCCTGTAAAATGGGCCTGATGATTCCTGCCTAACTCTTGGAGTGAGGACGACAAGAAAGATTCTGTAAGATGGAGAAGAGGCATAGGAATCTAAGAGAGGATTAATTTAATCAAAAATGCAGAAAATTTAAAAGCACTTTCCAGGTTAGAAGGTATATTCCCACTTTTACAAAGAGGAAAAATTATACATATAATTTACATTTTTAATGAGTTTGTGTAAGTACAGGAAGGGTGACAGCAGTTACCAGGAAATGTCAATCATCAGCTGTTTCTGGGGGCTTAGAATTCCAGAGAAGAAAGGGAAACCGTTGGCCTCTTCTTGCTACGTTCACCCTTGTCGGATTTGGTGAAAGTTCAACTATATATATATATATATATATATATATATATATATATATATATATATATTAATATTTATATACTAAGTGACCTAAAAAAATATTGCTCCAAGAAAAAAAATTAAAGCAAAAGTCATGAAGAATCCATTTACAAAAGTTAAAATACAAATAACTAAGTGAGGGGGAGAAAGGTTAAACCTTAGAACAAATAGATAGCAAATTTTAAAAACAATGAAATCTCTCTTTTTTCCTATCGAATTATAAGCAATGATGTTAAGACCAAAGGGTTTCCCTTTAGAGTTGGAAGGAGGGTGAAAATGATGGGATTAGCCAGAAAGAAGGTGGGGTGCCCTTACCCCACACAGTGATGAACTGCTCCCCGCATTCTGATAGAGCCATCCCCAGACCAAGAATGGAGGACAGGTCAGTCTCCACTTCCCATAGCCTCCACCTCCTCCCCACCATGGGTTTGAAATCAATCATGGCGTCACTGGCCCACTTGCCCCCCCCCCCCCCCGCCAGGCACGCTCTACCCTCATCAGACCCAAATCCCTCTTCTTCTGATAAAAGAGTCCTGAACCTTATGATAAAACCAGAAATGATTGGTAAGGTGCCTGGTGCATGGAGATCATCTCCCATTCCCCAAAAATTGCCAGGTTCAGAAATGAGAATCCTGTTGGGGAATCAGAAGTCACCTTGTTAAAAGCTCTAACTGCTAGCAAAACTATCCACAAAGGCTTTATTTTGGTGGACTTTTATGCAAATACAACACCATGTGTGTGAGTCAGCTCCTGCTGGAGATAACATCTGCACAGCCAGCCTGGGAGGCAAGTGCTTCTTGCACTGAAGGGACAGGTTTGGGACACGGAGGAGCCTAGTCTGTCCTTGCCAAGCCTTTCCCTGGGGCAGGGGGCAGGGGTGGGAGAAACTCCCCCACCCTCCAGAGAAAGGAGCATTGAGGTCTGACTGGGTGCTCAGGAACCTCTGGGGCAGGTGGACTAGGCAGGCTGGCCCCGGAGGGCACACGGTCATTGAGCTGGGCTTCCTGAGGCTGGAGGATGAGAATGTCTTCCCAGCTGCGGGCAGAGCTGCAGGATTGGAGCCAGGACCCCAGGTTCTGTTCCCCACTGCTGGGAACCTCCCATGGGGTGGACCAAGCGCATCTTCTCTCTGGACCTCGGTTTCCCCATCTGTGGCCCGACTGGGTAGGGCTCCTCCACCTTCTCCCAGAAGCTGTATGTTGAGTGGCAGGAGCTCAGAGCTCTGAGCTCTGACCAGCCCAGGGTAGGAATGCAGCCCTGCCTCTCCCTCCTGTGTGACTGTAGGCACATGAGTTAGCCCCGAACCTGAGGCTTCGCATCTATACAATGGGATAGTGAGAATGTTCTTCGTGGG
Source organism: Spermophilus citellus (assembly GCF_964194105.1). Taxonomy (NCBI): domain Eukaryota; kingdom Metazoa; phylum Chordata; class Mammalia; order Rodentia; family Sciuridae; genus Spermophilus; species Spermophilus citellus. The sequence continues at coordinate 138,313,502 of NC_138182.1, read as the reverse complement.
CTTGGTATTAATTGTTAGCTCAGGAAACAGCAGTGGTTACAGCGGCCATTCAAGCACCACCCACCTGCACATTCTGAGGGTCTACACTTGGAGGGGCAGAGACAGGGTGTAAGAAGGGGCTCGGTGTTGCAGGGTGTTGGCCTCCAGGTCCAGTTTGGAGGGACCCCAGGACTTTGGCTGCCTCTGCCACTGTGGGTGTCCCGAGTGTCCTTCCCTCCAGGCCTTTGACTGCTGTAGGTCACCCCAGGCCACCTGCCTTTTCTGGTCCAGCGGTCAGTCCTGCTCACCCACCATGCTCTGCTCCAGTGCCATCTCCTCTGGAAGTCCTCCCTGCCCTCTCCCTCCTCTCCCTTGCTAGGCAGCTTCTATTTTGCATTGTCACTTGAGTACAGCTGAGCTATGGGCATGGCTGACTTATCAGAGTCCTGTGGTGCATGTAGGGACCCACAAAAATATTTTAATGTTTTTTTTTTATCAGAGGATACAAAGGAATGTAATAACAATAAACAATTAACAACAAATCCAGCCCAGATTCACAGCACAGTGGTCAATAGCATCAAATATTTTGTATTGGAGAAAGGGGTGCGTGCAGGCCAAAATACCCAAGGCCCACACAAAGTCTCACTGTGACCTACATCTCAATGCTGTGTGTGCCTCCCTGCATAGCCAGGCCTGGTACAGGTGTCTGGACAGTTCCACTGAGCTAGGATAGAGTCAGTCCCACTCACCTCCATTCCCCAGGGCCTTGTACATAGTAGGACTGGCAGTCAGAAGGCTCATAATGTAGGCCCGGCATGGTGGCAAATACCTGTAATCCCAGCGGCTCGGGAGGCTGAGCCAGGTAGATTGCGAGTTCAAAGCCAACCTCAGCAAGGCCCTTAGCAATTTAGTGAGACCCTGTCTCTAAATAACATATTTTTAAAAGGTTTGGGAATGTGGCTCAGTGGTGAAGCACCCCTGGGTTCAATTTCCAGTACCAAAAAAAAAAAAAAAGAAGGCTCATATTCCAAAAACATTTCTTGAGCACCTATAATATGTAGGCAAGGGCTCTTATCCAGGATCCTCAGAAGAACCCCTGAATTTGGAAGTCAAATTTGGAACCTGCACATGTAACATGTACTTTCTACAAAGACACGTGTGTCAGATTGCCAAAGGGCTAGTGTCCCCGGGATGTTGAGAGCCACTGGTTAGAGCCTGCTATCCAACAGGCGTTTCACAGTTGGGGAAACTGAGTCCCAGAACGGGGAAATGACTTGTTCAAGGTCACACAACCAGCCAAGGGCACAGGCAGGCCTCTCCAAGCCTCAGCATCCTCGGGAGAAGACCCCATCACTCTTTGGCAGGGGGTGGCTAGAGAGGGGCCAGCCACGGAGGTGATTCTGTGGGCCTCTGGATTGCAAGGAGTCTCTCTTCTGAACCCCCCCCCCCCGCCGGCGAGCACATTCTCAGCCATCTTTCTCAACATGCCCCGGGCTCCTTCGCAGGAGGCCTGGTGTTGGGCCTGAGTCAGATGGAGATAACCTCTCCGAGGGACGTGTAAACATCCAGTGGGTGTCCAGAGCAGAAGAATGTAGGAATGGATTCTTTTCCTTCTGAGCACTGGACATCTTCTGCCAGATGGTGTCAAAGTTGCAACGGCCTGAGGCCCTTTGAGTCCCCATCGGGGTGTGTGTCCCACAGGTCTTTGCGGCGCAGATGACATCTCCAGCCTCCACCAGGAGGCTTCCCCAACGGCCCTGACCCCACAACTCTCCCTCTGTGAGCCTCTCCTGCAGCCCCACACTTTCCATGGCTCGAAGCCCAAAAGCCAGGGGTTGCCAGCTGTGGCCAACCCTCGCCTCAGCAGAGTGTGAACGGCATGCCTATAGATTTTATGTGCAGACAAGTGGTTTGAATTTAAAGGGAGGGCACAGGGGAGCTCATTAGAAAGCTTACTTGTGATAAATAGATATTTGTTTTATCCTGCTTTTTAGAGAACCAAATCATAGAAAAATAGCACTGAGCTTGAAATGAAGCGACACCTCCCACCCCTTCCCCGACCAGCGACAATTTGTTTCCAAGATTTTTTTTTTTTTTTAAATCTCTCTTTTCAAAACTTTGGTCAAAAGCACCAATCAGTAATGCACTGAAGGGGCTGGGGATTGGCTCAAGCGGTAGCGCGCTCGCCTGGAATGCGTGCAGCCTGGGTTCAATCCTCAGTACCACATACCAACAAAGATGTTGTGTCCGCCGAGAACTAAAAAATAAATATTAAAAAAATTCTCTCTCTCTCTGAAAAGAAAGATATCTCTTTCTCTCTCTCTCTCTCTCTCTCTCTCTCTCTCTCTCTCTCTCTCTCATAAAAAAAAAAATTCTCTCTTTAAAAAAAAAAAAAAAGTAATGCACTGAAGCTGTGGGCCCAACCCAGAGACCAGAAAATGTGGCCAATGATCCTTCTGGAGAGGTCTGTACCTGTGGGGTTGCCCAGGGCCCCACGTGGTCCCAGCTCTGAGGAGATGGAAGGAAGCAGGCCCGGGATGTCAGGGGTGGGGGTCTGCAGACCCCTCAGCCAACCACATAGCTCTGAAAAGAAAGTGTTACAAACTGTTACCAATGTCTGGAGAGAAGGGGTGGGGAATGGATACTGTCCCCATCTTTAATCAATTCTTGTTGCTCTTTGCCAGTTACTTGATCTAGGAGAAGAGCCAGGATTTTTGGGGGGTCTGTATGGAGTGGCCTGGAATCCATTTTTGGAACCAGAGACTATGTCATTGAATTACACCATACCCGTGCCTCACCAGGGCGCATGTGCCTGCGTGCATGCACACACACACACACACACACACACACACACACACTACCGGCTCTGTTCAAACGCCAGGGTCCCCACGCAGCCTTCCCCTCAGCCCTGCACGCAGACCCCATCCCATTTCCTAGGGACTTGCAGCGAGCTTGGCAGGTCCCTCGCTTCTGGATCTGATTATGCTCCGCCTGACTACATGTGCAAACAAAAACCGGAGGATACAAAGGCCCATTCACACTGACAACAAAACACAACAGAACCAAAGCATCTTAGGTCAGAGGCACCAACAGCCTCTCCTCACAGGGCTGTTGTGACAGTTTAAGCACCTGTAGCTATTGGCAGGAAAAGAAATGCTTGGCACTCTCGACTGTCATTTGTTCTCCCAAAGCCCCAATATTAAAAGCTTGCTCCCTGGGGGAGGTTGTATGGGAAGGTGCTGGAACCTTTAAGAGGTGGGGCCTAATGGGAGGACTTTAGGTTCCTGGGGGCATGACCTGGGAGGGGATTGTGGGATCCGACCCTGCCTGGCTCTCTTTTGCTTTCTACCCATGGAGCCAGTGGTTTTGATCTACCCTGATGTTCTGCAGTGGGCTCCTACCCTTTCGGAGACCAACCAAGCAACCAAGGACCATAGAAATGGAACTGAAGAGATCATTTGCCAGTGATTAATCAGTGTGTGGTCATTACTTTTAAATTATTAACTTTATCCTTGACCCCACGTTGGGAAGTATCTCAGCAGTTCATCTTCCCGCCTTACCTAAGCATCTCCCAGACGGGTGGCCCTTCGGCCTTTCTAATCCTGGCCCTGGGCCACCACTGCTGACGCAGTGAAGACTGATGGGGACTGCAATCTGTCTTCCTCAAATGTTCACTCACGGTGACCCACGCCTGTCCTTGGGAACTGCTCACATCTGCTGCTCCTTTTCCTGGAGAACCTTGGGGTTCTGTGAAAACAGCTCACCTGCCCCACCTCCAGAGCCCTCTCATCTTTTTAAGACCAAAGTGGAAAATTTCTAGAAAAGAGAAGAAAATCTTCCTTGTTGTAGTTCAAATGAAATGTCAGGAGGTGGAGGTGTCCTGTGTTTTCATCTGGCAAAAATAGCCCAAGTTGACCCCAAATCTTAGGTCTGTGGGCTCCAGGGTCATATCCCTCAAATCATGTGGAAAGTCATTTATTTGCCCCTTCTTCCTTTTATCCAGTTCTCCCAAAGCCATGACCACATAGGAAGAAATGAAAAGGATCCTGGCATGGTGACACACACCTGTAATCCCAGCAGCTTGGGAAGCTGAGGCAGGAGGATCTAGAGTTCAAATCCAGCCTCAGCAAAAGCAAGGCACTAAGCAATTCAGTGAGACCCTGTCTCCAAACAAAATACAAAATAGGGCTGGGGATGTGGCTCAGTGGTCAAGTGCCCCTGAGTTCAATCCCTGGCACCTCAAAAAGGAAGGAAGGAGGAAGGAAAGGGAAGGAAGGAAGGAAAGGAAAGAAAAATCTCCATTTCAAAGAAAAAGGTTTTAATTCAAGCAGGATCAGGTGACCTGGGCTCCCCCCTGGGTAGCTGTGACCTTAGGCAAGCTCCTCCCTGGGACTCAGCTTCCCTGCCTGTGTGATGGGCTGATTCCTGACAGCCTTTCTAGAAGTTAAGATGAAGCAAAGGAACCAGGTGTCTTAGGCAGAGATGGATTTCCATGGCGACTTCCCTGTCCATCTCCCTCCTGCCCTAAGGGCGTTGCCACGGCTCCTCCTGCCTGGCAGGACGACCCCCCCCCCTCTGCACGGGCTAATCCTCTCATCCTGCACCCCACCCTCCCTCCCAGCAGGTCACATCAGAGATTTTTATTTCATTCGATTCTGTCTTGGTTACTCTGATGCCCCTAGTCCCCAGGAGGTTCTGGAACCTAGCAGGAATTCAATACAGGTTAATGCATGAGTTGAAATAATGAGTTGACAACCCGCCTGGTGACACTTGTGGCCCACACCCCTCTTGTGAGCTGCTCCCTCCCTTCTCTTCCCCTTCCTCTGCCTTCCTCCTCTCCCATCTGTCTGCCTCACTTGCTGCCTGCAAGGCCCATGTGTGCCCCAGCCAACACCACCCCCATGAGCCCAGACAGGTAGGTCCAGAACCTCCGCCCCCAAGGCACCAGGCACCTTGCCCATCACCAGAGCCTCCAGGTCGGTAGCTGGCCACGGTCTCTGCAGAAGGCAGACACGTGAGGGGACAAGGCTCACTCCACCCACAGGCAGTGTGAGCAGGCCCCTGACCCTGCCAGGGTAACCGTGGGTCCAAGTCTTCAAGACTGTCCAAATAGAGGCAGTGAGTGAGCAGGGACATGTGGGTCCCTGATGCCAGTTCCCAGGCTTCCCAGAGCCCATGAGCTCCAACCCTGGCAATTGACCCTAACATCTCTTATGAAATGTATTATTCAAGCGTAGCCCCAAAGGAAGAGTGCGGACGGAGAGAGGCATCATGCCCGTGTGGCCTGGCACTTGAGTAGCTTATTAGCTGTTCTCCAGGGTGAGTTTGTGTTTCTTAGAACCCAAGTGTGACGTGTTCAGTTAGCCACTGTCCTCTGTCGGGGGCACATTAGCACTGCAGCTACAGGCCACCGGGGTTTACAAACTAACACTCTATTGCCCACTCTACCCTCGTTGTCTCTACCTACACACACCAGCGGGCACACAGTAGGAAGGCACAAGTCATATTGATTTAATGTACAACTTGTAGTACTGGGGATCAAACCCAGGGCCTCACACAGGCTAGGCAAGCTCTGCCAATGAGCTGCACCCCCAGACCTTTTTATTTTTATTTATTTACTTGTTTATTTATTTACTTAAATTTGTGGTACTGGGGGTTGGATCCTCAGGGCCTTGTCCAGCACTGAACACTTCCAGACTTCTTTTACATTTTATTTTGAAATAGGGTCTCAACTGCCCAGGTTGGCCTCAAACTTGTGATCCTCCTGCCTTAGCCTCCCAAGTAGCTGAGATTACAGGCCTCCACTGCTACTCCCTACTTAATGTACTTTTTTTTTTTTTTTTTTTTTTGGTACTGGGGGTTTAACTCAGGGGCACTTAACCAGTGAGACACATCTCTAGCCCTTTTTGGGGGTATTTTATTTAGAGACAGGGTCTCGCTGAGTTGCTTAGAGCCTCACTAATTTTCTGAGGCTGGCTTTGAAACCAATTTCAAGGTTTAGAATCCTCCTACCTTGGGGCTGGGGATGTGGCTCAAGCGGTACCGCGCTCGCCTTGCATGCGTGCCGCCCGGGTTCGATCCTCAGCACCACATACCAACAAAGATGTTGTGTCTGCCGAGAACTAAAAAATAAATATTAAAAATTCTCTCTCTCTCTCTCTCTCTCCTCTCTCACTCTCTCTTTAAAAAAAAAAAAAATAGAATCCTCCTACCTCAGCCTCCTGAGCCACTGGGATTACAGGCATGTCCCACCACACCCAGCTTATTTTTTATTCTGAGATAAATTTTATTCTTGATAAGTCACTGAGGCTGGCCTCAAATTTGCAACATCCTGCCTCAGCCTCCTAAATCGCTGTGGCTAGAGGTCTGCCTGACTTAATGTACACATTTTTAAAAGATATGCATATGGTTTTTGTTTGTTTGTTTGTTTGTTTTATGTGTGTGTGTGTGTGTGTGTGTGTATGTGTTTATGTTGGTAAAATGTATAAGACAGAAGTTTACCATTTTAACCATTTGTAGGTATATGGCTCAGTGACTTTAGTACATTCTTGATGTTCTTCTATAACCATCACCACTGTCCAGCTCCAAAATGTTTCTATTACGCCAAACAGAAATTCTGTACCCATTAAGCAATGGCACCCCAGCCCCTGATAAGTACTATTTTACTTTCTATCTCTGAACTTGACTATAATAGATACCTCATGTAAGTGGGGTCATACAATACTTGTCCTTTTGTGTCTGGTTTATTTCATTATCATAATATTTCACTCAGATTGTAGCATGTATCAGAATGTACACCTTTTCGTGGCTGAATAATATTTCATTGTAAGTATAGACCCTATTTAGTTTATCCATTCATCTGCTGAAGGACACTTGGGCTGTTTCCACCTCTTGGCTATTGTGAATGAGTTGCTAGGAATGTTGGTTTACAAGTACCTATTTGAGTCCCTGTTTTCAATTATTTGGGCTATATAAGTAGGAGTGGAATTCCTAGGTCATCTTGTTTATTTAGTTTTTTGAGGAACTGCCATTTTCCCATGGCCAACTACATTATTTTATTCTTACCAGCAAAGAGCTAGGACTCAAATTTCTCTGTATCCTTGCCAATACTTGTTAGTTTATATTTTTATATATTTTTTTCTCTTAAGAATAGCCATCCTGGGGCTGAGACTGGTTCAGTGGTAGAGTGCTCACCTAGCATGTGTGAGGCACTGGGTTCAATCCTTAGCACCACATAAAAATAAATAAATTAAAGGTATTGTGTCCAACTACAACTAAAAATTTAAAAAAAAATACCCATCCCGTTGGGTATCCTGTTGTGTTTTCAATTTTCATTTCTCTAATGACTAATGATGTTGAACATTGATTCATGTGCTTATTGACTATTTGTGTATCACCTGTGGGGAACTGTCTGCTTGAGTCTTCCATCCATTCTATAAATGGGTTGATTTTGTTGTTGTTGTTGTTGTTGTTGAATTATAGGAATTCTTTATATATTCTGGATATTAATCCTTTATTAGATACATAATTTGCAAATATTAAATATTTTCTCCCATCCTGTGAGTTTTCATTCTTTTGATAGTCTCCTTTGATGCAAAAAGTAATATTTTAATATTAACACAGATATAAAAATGTTTAATAGTTTTAATATATTTTAATTAGATGTTGATGGGCCTTTGTTTATTTATTTATTTACATGTAGTGCTGAGAATCTAACCCAGTGCCTCACACATGCTAGGCAAGCGCTCTACTACTGAGCCACAACCCCAGCCCTAAAATAGCTAATATTTTTAAAGGAATAATTTAATATTGATGAAGTTCTTTTTTGTGTGACCTGTGTTTGGGGTGTCCTATTTAAATCATTACCAATTTCAAGGTCATGAAGTTTTGCCCTATGATTTTGGGGGAGTTTTTTTTTGCCCTATGTTTTTTTTAATATGTATTTTTTTAGTTGTAGTTTAACACAATATCTTTATTTTGTTTATTTATTTTTATGTGGTGCTGAGGATCGAACCCAGGCCCTCACATGTGCTAGGCGAGCGCTTTATCGCTGAGCCACAACCCCAGCCCTTGCCCTATGTTTTAATCTCAGAGTTTTATTGTGAAAGCTCTTAGGTTTAATTTTTTGATCACTTTGAGTTAATTTTTTTATATGTGGTGTAAAGTAAGGGTCCAGCTTGTGGACTTCTGTTACATTTGAATATCCAGTTTTCCCAGTAGCCTTTGTTGAAAACCATCCTTTCTCTGTTAAATGACCTTGGCACCTTTGTCAAAGTTCAATTGACTGTACATTTGAGGATTTATTTCTAGGGCCTCTATTCTATTCCACTTGTTCATATGACCACTTTATGCCAGTTTCTACTGCTTTGGTCAGCATGGCTTTCTAGTAGGCTTTAAAATCAGGAAATGTGGGATCTCCAGTTTTGTTTATCTTTTACAAGACATTGTATTGTCTTTGCGGATCTTAAAACACTCCATATCCCTTTTGGAATGGAATCTGCTTTTCATAGCCATCCCTGGTGCTGTGTGAACATGCAGTCTGTCACCTGTAACTTCTGCAAAGTCCTCCATGGCTGCTCAGCCTCTGCCCCAGCCAGGGGCACCAAGTTTCCTTCCAATTCCCTGTGACCACAATAAGGCGGCCACACACACCGTAAGGCAGGCCTTTCCCCGCCTGGGCCCTTCTGGGTGAGGGTCTCTGTGATATCGCCTGTCCAACCACTCGTGCAGTAATCATTACTAATACTTGGGGACCCCTTTTTACATGCCAGGTGCTAAGTAAGTATTTCCTGTGCATTCTCTCATTCTATTATCATAATAACAGCTCTGCACTAATGGGCCACCACTGGGAAACGAAGGCTCAGGCAAGCACACCATAAGGAAGTGTCTGAGCCAGAATCTGAGCCCAGAGCAGCGCTCCAGTCTCCACCATGGAACATCAGGGCCCAGTTTACAAATCCTTTGGCTTCCCTGAGTGCTGACCTCAGGTTGACTGCTCTGTGAACACCTGGCCCTGGGGTCCTGGAGCCCAGAGAGGGAAAGGGAGCAGCCCAATGTGACCAGCAGAAGCCGAAGGAGCACAGTGGGGCCTGGAACCCAGAGAGTGTGACCCCCTGCCCATTCAGAAGCTCTGGCCAGCAGTCAGGAGGAGAAGGGTCATGCAGCGTGCAGCTCCCTGGGTGAAGGCCCTTCTGGCAGCCCATAAATCCAGCAGGGCCCTGCTGATCCTGTTTACTGGATTAGTGGACTGAGTGTCTCCATATAAATCACCCCGGGATGATTTACAGGGAACGGCCTGAAGGTCTTACCAATGTGGCCCCCAGGGAGGGGCAGATAAGTGCCGCCTGATTCCCCTCAGCCTGCTGCTCTGTCCAGCAGAGGACGGATGTCAGGGACCCTCCTGCTCTGCCCACCTCCACCAGGGCCAGTCTCTTACACCTGGGTTTGAACCTGGTTCTCTTCTTGCAGGCTCTTTACTCATCTTGGAGGCTCTGCAGGCAGAAGCCCTGGGACTTTTGCAAAATTGCCACTAGCAAACAGCGCAAAGGAAGAATGACAAAACAGGAGGGACAGATTGTGCAAGGACAAAGACGGCAAACTTGAGGGGAAGGGGGCTGCGATCTTCTTTCACCCCCATTTTAAAACATGGACGCTGGAACACAGAACAGTTTACTTGCTGGACCAAGGTCAAGGTCGCGAAACTTGAATCCCAATTGTGGAGGTGAGATGCCAGCCCAGTCAGCCAGAGCCGTGAACTTCCCCACTCCTGCATAGAGAGCTCTTCTTCTGTTCGCCCAGAGCCTCAATTCAGGAAGGTGGGACCGAGACAACAAAGGCAGGAGGTGACACTGCTGTTTAAGAATGATTCTTGCCATTAGAAGAGCCAGGATTAAAGTCCCAGCTCAGGCACCTACAGGTTTGTGGCATAGACAAGTCACTCGGGTCCTCTGTGCCTTGATTGCCTTATCTGTAAAATGGGGACAACAGAGGCTTCTCTCTTATAGGACAGTAGGTCCCTTTCCATAGATTTTGATTAACAAATAACATGATGCATTAAAAACGTGCTCAGCTCACTACCAAACAAGTAGTTAAGCACGCCATAGCTGGTAGCCCAGGAGCCAGCGCGGGAGGATGATTTACCCAGGGAATTCCAAACAGGATGGGGCACAGCAGTGTGCAAGGGAGGCCCAAGCCAGAGAGAGAAGTGAATTCTAAGAGAAAGGGCCAGAAAAAGAGTCATGGAGAGGGTGAACCTCAAGCAAGATTTCCTAAAATCATGAGAATGGGGAAATACGGAGAGAACTTTCTTAACAAAAATATTGGTGAGTGGTGAAGTAAGACCATCCCTGGCCGCTCCACAAACTCCACTCCAGCTTGCTTGCTTTGGATTCTCCTCTTAGACTTCAATCTCCATATTGATAAGTATGGCCTCTGCTCCACACGGTGGCCCCGTGGTGTAATCCTAGTTACCCAGGAGGCTGAGGAAGGAGGATCACAAGTTCAAGGCCAGCCTGGGCAGGTTAGTAAGACCCTGTCTCAAAATAAAATAAAAAGGGCTAAGGAAGTCATTCGGTAGTAGTGCACTGCATCCTAGGATGTGTAAGGCCCTGGGTTAAATCCCCAGTAATGCACTCCCCCCAAAAAAAATTAAAATAAAATAAAATGGAGCCCCCTTGGCTCTGTACCACCCTATAGTTCTAACATGGAGTTTCCCATTCCCTCCCATAGTACTTGCTTGTTCTCTCCCATCAGATTCGAGCTCTGTGGTAGCCAATGCTTCCTCTGTTTTGCTTGCTTCTCTATCCTCAAAGCCTCCTGCAGAGCTTGGCACACAGTAGATCCTCACTCAACATTTGTTGCAAGGGTTTGAAGGCTATAAGCAGCAGCTAGGAAGGAAGGGTGAGGTCTGCTCTTGGAAATCTCTGATCTCTCTCTGCAAAAGCTGAAAAGGGGCACTATTATGAATGATGTTATTTTCTCTCTTTTGTTCCAGGATTTACACATCACAAAGGACCTTCTCACTCATTAGCCCATTTTCACACATTTTACATAGCAAGAAAATGTTTTGAGTATCTTTAAAATATATAGAGAGAAGTCTCTATTGTTTATACTGATCACAAAGAATTGCAAAATTTCTATCTGATTCTAAAGGGTAAAAAGTATAAAGTGAAAATCTTCCCATGACTTCCCAAAAAAGACTTCTCTACCCAGAAACATTCACAGTTGAGAGTTTGGGGACAGGGTTCTAATCCTCACTTTGGGGAAACTAAAGCTCAGAGAAGCTAAGAGACTTGCCCAGAATCACACAGCTACTCAACAGCAGAGCCTGATATTTTTGTCTATGAAGCCTATTATGAGATGGTAATTCTTAGAGCCTCGTTCCCCTCCCGAAGGTCGACTGCAGGCAGGAGTAAATGGAGTTGGGCTGGGGGTGGGGAACTCCATTGCTGCTGGGCACAACCAGCAGAGGTATTTTCCTCACTGGTCCCCAGTCTTGGGAAAGCCCCCTCAGCCCACATGACTCCCGGGCAGCCACTTACTGCCATCTCCCCAGTCCTACCAGACACCCAGCCTGGCCAGCTTAACATAAAGCATTTGGTGAATGAGGAACTGAGTGAACTCTACAGGAATCTTGGCTCCCACTGCCCTTTTTTTTTTTTTTTTGAATTTTTTAATATTTATTATTTTTTAGTTCTCGGCGGACACAACATCTTTGTTTGTATGTGGTGCTGAGGATCGAACCCGGGCCGCACGCATGCTAGGCGAGCGCACTACCGCTTGAGCCACATCCCCAGCCCTCCCACTGCTCTTTCTTGCTCAGACTCTCCCTGGATGCAGTGGTTAATTTTTCTTTTATTGTAGCAAAATGCACATAAAATTTACCATTTTAACTTTTTTTTTTATACTGGGGATTGAACTCAGGGGCATTTGACCACTGAGCCACATCCCCAGCCCTATTTTATATTTTATTTAGAGACAGGGTCCCACTGTGTTGCTTAGTGCTTCGCCCTTGCTGAGGCTGGCTTTGAACTCACCATCCTCCAGCCTCAGCCTCCCGAGCTGCTGGGATTACAGGTGTGCGCCACCGTGCCCAGACCATTTTAACCATTTTTACAGGTACAATTCAGTGGCATTAAGTACTTTCACATCACTGGCCACCATCCCTCTCCAGAACTTTTTCATCACCCCAACCTGAGATTCAAAACCCATCAAACAGTAACTCTCCATTCTTCCTTCCTGCCCCCAACCCCGCAGCACCCACTATCCACTTTCTGTCTCCGTGACTCTATTTTAGAGAGCTCACATAACTGGAATCATACAATATTTCTTTCATGATGGTTGATTTCCCACGTCAGCATGGCAGGTCTGTGGTGCCCAGTTGTTTGGTCAACCCTTGGGGTTGCTGGGAAAGTATTTTTTGTGTGATTATCACTCAAATCAGTAAAGCAGGTAGGTCCCCTCCAGAACGTGGGCAGGCATCATCCAGGGATACAAAGAACTGAACAACAAAGGTAGAGCCCCCCCAAAAAAGAAATTGCCTCCAGTTAGCCGCATGGAAATTCTGCCCGAGTTTCCAGGTTGAGCTGCGTCTGCAATGTCAGCTCTTGTCTGAATTTTTGTGCCTATAGATAGATCCATCAGTCCCCAGAACTGCGGGAGCCAGTTCCTTAAATGTTCTGTCTCCACGTGGATGTGACACACTTAGGTACCCCGTCCGTCCATTCTGTTTCTGGAGAATCCAAATATACTGGCCCTGCTCCCTCCACATGGAGATGGTTTCCATCTCTTCCCTCAGACCAGATAGCAGAAGAGAGGAACCTTCTGGAACCTTCCCTCTTGGGACACTTGTCACATAGAGGGAGGGCGTCACATGGCCTCACAAAAAGAGGGAGTTCGATCTTGGGAGTAGAGGCCATTTCGTTCCTTCCGAGGTGCACTGGACTCTGTCCTCTCTCACTGTCCATAATGTTTCTGGGGGCTGGGGATGTGGCTCAAGTGGTAGGGCGCTCGCCTGGCATGGGTGCGGCCCGGGTTCAATCCTCAGCACCACATACCAACAAAGATGTTGTGTCTGCCGAGATCTAGAAATAAATATTGAAAATTCTCTCTCTCCCTCTCTCTCTCTCTCTCTCTCTCTCTCTCTCTCTAAAAAAAAAATGTTTCTTGGATTGGTCAATCTCCTGACCGGCTCCTAGGAGCCCTGGAGAGTGGTGTATCCCCATTTTAGGCAGAGCTTTCCCTCCCCTGTGCCAGCAGCCATGGCCAGAGAGTTAAATCCCCCACCACTCCCTGTTCCCAATCCCTGGGACACCCCACCATCAGTGAGCTGTGGAACACACCCTGGGCCACTTGGGTAACCCCAGGCCCCTCCCCTCCCAGTCTTTGCCTGGCACCCAGGTAGAACACAACACCTGCCCCTCCATTTCTCCATGGTGCTCCCACAGAGCCCAGAGGTGCTCTTAAAAGGCTCGGGACACCCCAAGGATTCTGCCCAGGCCACGACACCCAGGACCACTCTCTGGCTCCTGACACATGACGGGGACTCTGACGAAAGTGAAAAGGACCATGTCTCTTAGAACCTCAGGCCCCCACCTGGGAGTGGGTCTTGTGAGGTGGTGATGAGCTGGGCTTAGAGCAAATGATCTGCTTTTGAATCCTGGCCCTGCTACTTACCACACATGTCACCTCAAGAAGCCACCTCTCATCTCTCAGACTAGTTTCTCGTCTCTAAAATGAGAAAGAAAAAAAATGTCTATCCCACAGATCACCTGGAGGAGTGAATGAGCTCACCCTGGAGGTGTTTAGTACAGAGTAATCACTCTGTCAATGACAGGCAGTTATTATTACAATTGATAATATTCTCATTGGCTTTGTGACTTAAAGCAAGCGGCTCAACCTGTCTGTGCCCCACTTCCTGACATTTGAAATGGGGATAAGAATACAGTAACAACAAACACTCCACAGGGTAGGCCTATGGAGATAAAGTGACATCAAATGCAGAAAGTGCTCTGAAGTCCTCACCCCTCCATAGACAACAGCTACTGTTCGCAATCAATATTCATCATCACGGTAGCTATTATTGGGGCTGGCCAGCTGACGTAGTCCCTCCATCCCTCCAGCTCCCACGAGCCATCTGCGACTCTGGGTAGTGGCAGAGCCGCACTGGATCTCCCCACCCCCACCCCTCGGGCCCCTTTGAAGTCCCTAGGGGCCCCAGGCCCGTGATAAATGTCCCAGCCCTATAGGTTATGACTTGCTGCCAGTTTTGACGTTAACCATCACGCCCTGGCTGGGTGTTTGAAGAAAGTGGCTAAATGCTGCTGGGCTGATGGGGGAGATAGCAGCGGGGGCTGGTCTTTGAAAGGCCCCCGGCCGGCCGCCCTGGCGAGAGGGAGCGCGGAGGCCGGCTCCGCTGCAGCTGTTTAGTCTACCAATCACGGTGGTGACAAAGAGTCTGCATGGCACGGACAGGGCCGCGGCTGGCGCTGGGCTGGGCGAGGAGGGGGCCGCCCCGCAGCCACTGCGCAGATTTCCTTTGCTTTCTTGGGGAGGGGGCGGGGCGCCTGCGCGGATGCGCATGTGCGGTTTTCGCACCTTCCCAAAGCAGAGCCCAGGTTGCAGAGAAGAAATAACCGCTTGCTTCAATTCACAAAGCCAATGGGAAGAGTATCAATAATGACAATGACTGCCTGTCGATGTTACAGAGTGGTTACCCTGGGCTACACACCTGTGGAGCCCAAGGATGGGCCACTCTGTGGCTGTCCTCTCTTTCCCCTAGAGAAGGGAACTCGTCTTACACAGGTTCAAATGCCAGGCTGAGGACTCACCTCCCCGCTGCCTCTCTTCTTGCAGTGAATTGTGGAGAAAGATCCTTGACTCCCTGAGCCTCCGTTTCCTCATCTTTACAATGTGGGTGAATAAGGGCACTTCCTTCATGGGGTCAAATAAGGATTAAATGAGCCTCTGAGTCCCAAAGGAGGGGCTTTTGGAGATGTGAGCAGAACAGGAGCTCTGGACTTGGAAGCTGACCTTCAACGTCAGTCAAGGGCACTGGGTAAAAAGCCAAAAACTCCCACTTGGTCCCCAGATGCCTAATCTCCGCTCATACTTTACCCTGCTCTTTTTCATTCATTCATTTTTTTCTTTCAAACAGCTTTCCTCGGAAGCTGAGTAGCATCATAATGAATAACGACAGTCGGGCACCGTGCAGAATACTTCACATGTCTCAGCTGGCCTGGGACACGCGCGTTATTATTAAGCCAATTGATATAGTGGAAACTGAGGCTCAGAGAGAAGAGACTTGTCTCAAGAGTGGCAAGAAAAAACCAATTCAGCTTGTCTCTTGGGTCATATGTGATCCTCTAGGTAAGGTACGGGAGGATAAGGACTTGGGCGCCTAGACCACTGGCTAACCACAAATTTTCCTCATCTGAAGATGGAAATGATGACACCTGACTTATAAAGTTGCTGGAAGCCTTAGATGAGATAACAGGGTACGGTGCCTGGCCCTTAGCAAAGTCTTAACAAATGGCAGTGGTGTGATTCTTGAGCATCTATTTGGTACCAGCCTCTTTCAGGATCCAGAAGTGCAATCAGAGAGGGATTTGCCTTCAAAGAGTATCAGTCAGGACCAGCCAGGTTATGCTGCAGTGACAAAACCTAGGCTTATTTCAACCTACTCACTCAGAGTCAAAGGCTGGTGGATCCTCCACCTGCACATTTCCAAAATCACTTAGGCAAAATGAAGTAAACTTGGGGAATCACTGGCTCATAGTTGCCACTGATTATTTCATAATCACATAGTTCTGATTAACCTTTAAGGGGACAGGGGTGTATAATGCCACCAAGTACCAGGAAGGAGGATGAAAATGACTGCCACATATCCCACAGTCCAGGAGGGGAGGCAGCTGTGTAAACAACTACCCTGCTGGACTTACGTCTTCACTGCATGTTATGGGAACACAGAGGAGAAGCAACTTTGTCCTGAGAAGGAACTCCTTTTAACTTTCGTGGTCTAAGACTTAGGACACCAAGGGGTCTCTGTGAATCTCATCTGACTTTCATTTTTCTCTTATGATACATCTTCAAGTGTGATGCTCACATCTCCCACAACAGAGATCCTGGGCAGTTGTCAAAAATGCATAGTCCCAGGCCCCGCCCTGACTAACTGAATCAAAATCACTGGGTTAGTTCTAGCACTTTCTGCATTGTGATCAGTTCCCTGGGCAACCCTGATCCAGTCGGGCTGCAGAAGCAGCACAGTGAGAGCTGGTCAAGACCCTCTGGAGCCAGAGAAGCACATTTCAATTTCCAAAGGCCTGTCCCCACTGCACCTCTGTCTCTCTCACCAAGAAAGAGTGGATGGACAGGGCTGGGCTCTTGACAGGGACATAGCAGGTACTCAGCAAATACCAACCACTGAGTGAAGGCAAGGCCAGAAATGAAACAGGAGCAAAAAAAAAAAAAAAAAAAAAAAAATCAACCTAAAAATCATATGCTCTGAAATCACACAGCCCTGGTTTCCCATTCCAGGCTGGCCAGTTACGAGCTAGGTGACCACAGACAAGTTACCTCACCTCTTAGGGCCCCAGCTTCCCCACCTTTCACTAGGAATGATAGTCCTACCCACCTCCAGGACTGTGTGGGCACACGGCATGCTCTCTAAAGGTCACCAGAGAGTAGTGACTGCTTTAATAACTCCTGGTGCTGGGCCTCGGTAACTCCTTTATAGAGATGAGGAAAGGGAGGCCTGAGCTCCAGAGGCGGGACTCAGGCCCTGGCCAGCTCTGTGTCCACCACGCCCTGGGCCTTGTCCTTTTCCAACTGAGACTGCTGCAAATGTGGGCAAGCGGCCCTTCCCACTCCCTCCCCCAGGCCCTCGGGCTCACACACTCACCTCTGCCATGAAGAGGGGAGTCCTCAGACCCCAGAACTCAGGCTGAAGGCTGAATCTGTGGTTCTGGCACTGGCTGAGCTGTAAAGTAGCCTGGCAATTGTGTCCAATGCACAGATCCCTGGCCCCACTGCTGGGGACTAGATTTCAGAGATTTGAATTGTGGTCCAGGACTGGCATTTTACCAATGCCCCTGGTCTTCAGGCAGGTGCTATAGCCTCTGCTCTGACCTCCAGGTGGTTCAGAATGATCCAGTTTGGAGTGTCACATAGGCAGAAGAGGGTCCTGGCCACCTAGGATCCTGTCCGCAGCAGTGATACTGCCCCCAAGATGAGCCCTTCCCCTGCTCAGGTTGCCCCCTGCCCACCCATGTCCACAGTCCCCCGTGACCTGAGGCTTACAGGTGGCTGTATTTGTAGACTTGGGGTGGTGGCGAAGAGTTCTGGACTCGGAGACAGGACTCTTCTGCTTGCTCCGCCCCTTCCCAGCTCTCTGAACCCCCGTTTCCTCATCTGTACACCGGGCTACTCCCTGATGGAAGATCACGATGCACTTAATGATATGCAGAGGAAGCACAAGTCACAGGGCCCCTCTGGAAGCCCTGCATCTAATATTTTCTCTTCTTTAAATAGGATTCCATAAAATCCACGTGGACCCTGACAGAAACAACAGCTAGTTACGTGCTCCTGAGGAATGAAGCTGTGGACTCTGGAAAACTGCCACCCCGGGGGCTCCTGGAGCCCCCTCCCCACCTGCTTTATTTCTCCACTTTCCTTCTGGCTGGACCCTGACTATTCCTTCCGGAGGAGCTTATCAGCCCAGAGTGGCAGGGCCTGCAAATCAGCCCTTCTTCTGGGCCCAGGGGATTAACCCTGCAGACCCCAGGCCAGGGTCAGTGGCCTGGGCTACCAGTTGTGGCCCAGGGTTCCCAACTGCAAGTGGGGTCAGGGATGGAGGCGATACTTAGGAAGGGACCCCCCCACCCCCACCCTGGCAGCCAGAGAGATGGAAGCCAAATGGGACCTCAGTGTCCTGCTTAGAACAACATGAAATCAAACCCTCCCCTCCACACAAAGAGCTGCGGCTACCTGGCCCTGGCTCCAGACATTCCTACCTCCCTGCCTTCTTTCTCTCCTGCCTTGTTCTTGCCCTGGGACTTCTGTGCAGTCGCCTAGAGCCCCCTTCCCAGACCTTCAAGAGCCTCCTCCTCCTCCAGCATCAAATCCCAGAGAGGCCACCTGTACCCCTGTCACACCCTGATTTGCTTTTTACTCAAATGAAATTCCCATGCGTGTTCTGCTGATCACCTGCTGGTACCTGAGAAAGCTCACTCCCTGCAAGGTGGGACCAGCAGCCATAGGCAGACTGAAAGGATGACACTGGAGGTCGGCTCAGCCACCACCCTGGGCTCTGGGCAGGGCTTGGGGTGAAAGACAAGGGTGGCTCAGCCAGGATCCCAAGCCAAGGAACCTGTGTCCTTACCACCCTGAGAGAGCAGACTGGGAGCAGGGATTTAGAAAGACAAGCAACTCTGCTAGTCTCAGTCCCAAGCCCCAGGGCTGGCCTGGAGGAGGTGGTCCTGTGTCTGGCCCTGTGTGAGCACCCCTGGGGAGCTTGATAGGGGGTAGATGGATGCCTGGACTTCTCCTCTGGAGGGGAGGGGGAAGCTTCCCAGAGGAGTTGTGCTGCAAAGAAGGTGAGCAGGTATGGGGTTCCCACCACACACCTACAGCTGAATGGCCATAGGCCAGTTACTGAATAATCATCTCTGTAACTCAGTTTCTCCATTCGTAAATGGGGATGGATAAAGGGAGGGTTAGGCAAGTTAATCCACCCACACAGGGCAAGTAGGTGTTCCGCCTGCCCATTTTCCAGAGCCCCAAGCCCCAAGCCGCAGGCCTGCCTAGTCCTGGCCTTCGGCGCCACCTACTGGCCAAACAGCACAATGACGCGTACTGATGTCCCAGGGTGGAGGAATCGGGGCCGCTGGCAGATCTGCAGGGACACTCTACAAGAAACGGGACAGGTCCCTCCCCTCTGTGGGTGTCACCTTCCTCATCAGTTACCTGGGCATGAGGGTCTCCCTCGCCCTCTCATCCGTATGGTTTTGGGGTTTTCAGAGAGTCTTGGAAGGCAGGATCAAATGCCTTCGTGGACGTCGGAGCCCGCGGACGGCGGTTTAGGCTCTGTTCCGAGTGAGTTGTCGCAGGACGAATGGACTCAGGACCCAGGACCCAGTCCTCTGGGGTTCAGGACAGGTTCAAGGCCTTGTCTCTCCCTCGGGAAGATTCATAGGAAGATCCACACTGCTTGCCCCACTCGGGGTGGGGGACATTCCAGACCACTGTGTCACGCCTTACACACACACACACACACACACACACACACACACTCTCCTGGACCCGTGCGCCCAGGAGGTGAGTTTTGTTTTGTTTTGTGTTTCCCCTGCTTAATTAATGTCCCTCCCCTCCCTGTGTCAGCCCTTGGAGCCGGGGCAAGGTCCTCAACTGTCCTGGACACCCAGCGCCCCAGCACCTGGAGGGGGAGGCTGGCAATACTACTGACTCTTAAATTAATAAATAGAACAACACTCAGGACACGCGCAATCTCAACCGTGCTCGCCACCGGCACAGACTGTCACAAAGATTTACTTCCATCTCCCCTCGCCTTCTTCAGGCTCAGAGTCACCCTCCTGCCACACGCACCCGCTGTCACAAAAGCAGACCCCCACTTTAGCGATCCGCACACCAGCGTGTCTGCACACCCCAGCCACACGCACACGCACACGCCCTCTGCTCACAGAGAGCCCACCTGGTTTCTATCCCAGCCCCCCAAACTCCCTCCTTTGGAAGCAACCCAGGGAGGGATCTCCAGGGGTCCCAGGGAGGACAGGCGGGTGCAAGGATTTTATGCATTTGCTGGCTGTAAATATTCTTCAAGTAATGCTCTAACTCCCACCGCCTCGCCTTCCTTCTCTCCAGGAGGGGAAGCGCAAGTTTCTGAGCCCTCTGCTCATCACCTCGGTTCTTCTCAAACTAATCAGCTGGGACCAGTCGAAACCTAGGGTCACACACACCATCACCATCAACATCACTGTCATTTAGACTGCCAGGGTTTGGATCCAAGCTCTGCTCTGCCCCATGGGTGCCCTTGCACTAGTGACTTGACTTCCCTGGGTCTCAGGTTTTCCTCTGCAAAATGTAAGTCATAGTAGTATTTGCCTGCTGAGGGAGATAGTGCGTTAAAGCCCAGGGCCAATATGCCTGGTACCTGCAAATGCTCAGAAAATGGGATTTATAATTATATCATTATAAGGTCCTTAAGATGATTAGTTTTACAATACTATTTATAAATAAAATGCCAGAGGTGGAGGGGCTCTTAGAGACCACCGTATTCCAATTCTGTCAGAAGCTGGAGATAAATCCAGAGAGGGGAAGTCATTTGTTCCAAATCACTGCCAGTCAGTGATAGAACTTTGTCAAGAATTCAGTTTAAGCTCTTTGGTGAAGAATCTTTGAACCTGACACCAAAAACACAATCCATAAAAAGAAAAAAAATAATAATTGGATTTTTTTAAAATAGAGAATCTCTGCCCTTCAAAAGACATTGTTAAGAGAAAAAAAGAAAACAAGCAACACGTTGGGAGATATTTACAAATCACATATCCAATACATGACTTATAGCTAACATATACAAAGAACTTTCAAAAATCAATAATAAGAAAAAGACCCAAATTTAAAATGGACAAAAGATTTGAGCAGACACATCAGCAAAGACAAGGTACAAATGCCAAATAAACACATGAAAAGATGTTCATCATTGATCAACAGAGAAATACAAACTAAAACCTTAATGAAATAACACCCCACACTTACTAGAGCCACCAAAAATGTATAATAAAGGCAACAATATCAAGTCCTGATAGGGATCTGGAGCAAGCAGAACTCCTAGTCTTCACTGGTAGGAATGCAAAATTATATAGTCAATTATAAGTGGAAACACAAACGACAATAAAATCCAGCAGTCCCACTTCTAAGTATTTATTTTCCAACTAAAATGAAAACGTATGTTCACTCAAAAATCCATACATTTGCAGTAGCTTGATTTGTTACATGAGCTAGCAACAGCCCAGTTGTCCTTCAGCAGGTGAATGAATGGACAAACTGTGCTACATCCACACATTAGAACTGTGCTCAGCAATAAAAATCACAAATATTGAATGTATCAGAATAAATAAAAGGAGGGTTAAGACCACAGACTCTATGATTGCACTTACAGGACATCTAGAAAGTGCGAAGGATAGGCTGGGTACGGTGGCTCATGCCTGTAATCCCAGTGGCTCGGAAAGTAGAGGCAGGAGGATCACAAGTTCAAAGCCAGCCTTAATTTAGCGAGGTGCTAAGTAACTCAGTGAGACCTTGTCTCTAATAAAATACAAAATAGGGCTAGGGATGTGGCTCAGTGGTCGAGTGTCCCTGAGTTCAATCCCTGGTACAAAAAAAAAAAAAAAATGCAAAGGATAAAGGGAAAGGGCAGAGAGGCTGAACACAAGAGGACATGAGGGAATTGGGAGCGAGGAAATGATTTTACAACCTCACCAAGTTGACACACTTTTGCATGGGTCAAAAATGCAGAAGACTAAAAAAAAAAGGTGAATTTCACTGTAAGTTATTACTTAATATTTAAAAGAATCCAGGTCTCCAGACTCCCAGCCCAGCCCTCTTTCCACCTCACCCTCTCCAGGCACCATGTGGTCTGTGAGCCAAAGCACCGCAGGCACCAGGAGCTTGCAAGAAATGCAGAATCCCCGGCCCCAGGCCTGGATTCTGACCCAAAATCTTAACTGTAGTCTCGAACTGTGCAAAACAAGGCTGTGAACCCTAGTTGACACCATGTTGGGCTGGTCTCTCCCAAAAGCAAGGGAAGTGACAGGCCAGCACTGTATTCCAAATCAAGCTTGAGACTTGGTTCAAGTGCAGCTCTTGTGTGATCATCAGCAACAATTCCCCCGCCCTGCTGCCTCGGTTTCCCCATTTGGACACCAGAGGATAATACAGAACCCCAAGCAGCCCTTCAGCTAGGACCCACTTATTGTCCATTTCCCCACTTCCTCTCTGATGGTGCTCACTCCTTTTACCTAAGCAAACTTACCCTGGGAAACCGCCTTGGGGTTTAAGTAAGCAGTGAATGACGTTCGATTGAAACAGCGCCCCCTGGTGGAAAAGGTGCGCACTTGAGAAACATTTTTCCAATATGAAGTTATCATACAAGTCATGAAATTATATTCATGTTTAATCCCGAAAACAATCCTTAGTGGTGCTATGCCTGGGGAATTGTCTGAAAACACAAATGTGAGGGTGACTTCAGGTTTGGGACTCAGGAATTGGTTGGCTTTTTTAAAAAAGCTTCTTGTATCATGAAGTATAATGGACACAAGGAAAAGCTCACAAAAAGTAGCTCCCAGTGAACACAGGCATGTTTAGGGCACTCAGATCCAACAGGCAGAAGCTTTCATCCCTCAAAACCCCCTCTAACACCTTCCCAACCTTGTCTCTCTCCCTTCCCCCGAAAGGTGGCGCTGTTTTCACTTGAGACACTGATTCTGGTTTGCCTGTTCAGGGGTTTTGTGTGAATGGAATAAAGATGTATGTGCTCATTTCTGCCTCTCAGTCAGCATCATGTTTTAGAGATTCATCCTTCTCATTTCACAGAATCATTTATAACCAGCTCTGCCAGTGATTCTTTTCTTTTCAATATTTTTATTAGTTGTTGATGGATCTTTATTTTATTTATTTATTTATATGCAGTGCTGAGAATTGCACCCAGTGCCTCACACATGCTAGGCAAGCTCTCTACCACTGAGCCACAACCCCAACCTGTCTGCTAGTGATTCTTAAACTTTTCCAGTCTTGGAAATCTGGGAATTCCAAATTGGAAAAATGAGGCTCAGAGAAGGAAAGGAACTCACCCAAGTCCACACAGCTGATGAGGTGACTAACCCACCCATCCACTGATGAATGTTCCCCCTTTGCAGCTGTGTTTCCTGTCTCCATCTTTCTCCTTAGATTAACAACCTTTTCAACAGAGTACACAGGCTCTGGGGTCACACTGCCTGCGTGACAAACAGACCTCAGGTGGACCTTCCTTTGTATAAGCCAACGGTAAACAAATGTTTGTTTTGTTATTTTGTTTTTTGACAACTGGGAACATTTTAATTTCACTTTCATATTAGATGACATTAAGGAACTTTTAATTTTGGTGACTATTGTTTTAGGGGTAGATTGTGTAAGAAATTGTTTCTCTCTTTTGAGATACATACAAATATGAACCTGGAGAGGACAGATGGGATGTCTGCAGTTGACTTTATAATACTCAAAAAAAAAATTAAAGATGGCAGAACATGTATAATATGATTGTTGGAGCTCAGTAATGGGTATGTGGATTTTCGTGGCACTCTTGACTTTTGCATGTTTGGAAATTATCACAATTTTAAAACTTTTTTTTTTTAAAAAAAAAGGCTTAAAAACAAAGACCTGAGTTCAACTAACTTGGAGCTCCCTGGGAAGAAAGTGGCCTCTGCTTCCTCTCCAGGAACCCAGGTCTTCTCAGTGGGGGTTCTGACAAAGGAGCAGGAGGAAAAGGTCAGGGCCAAACCCTGGGTCACAATGCCTCCTGGGAGTAGGGTGTTCCCAGTGGAGATATTTTTCCATCTGGAACCACAGAACCACAGAACCCCGCCCACACATCCAACCCACCCATTTTACCACACACACCACTGGCCCCAGGACTCCTAGAAAACCAGAGCTGCTTTTGATGAGCCCTCTAATGAGGTGCAGCCCAGTTTTGATTAAACTTACTAAGCAAATGATTCAGTTGAGCTAGACACCCATTGGGAGGTGGCTGTCGATGACGGCATCTGGAAGTTGTGGTCACATCAGAAGCACCCGATGCTGGAGAAGTTCATCATGGATCCCTGAAGGCTCCTGGTGGTCTCTGGGGCCCCTGGGGAGCTCCTGGCTAAATCGGGAGAGCTGAGTGCTGGGCCGTGACGGGGACCCCTTGTTCCAGGCCCAATTCTGCAGCCTCCCAAGGGACCATGGGCCAGGAACTCCATCTGGGACTAGAAGGGGCCTCTGGGGTCATGACTAGGCATAGGGTAGGTGTCATCACAAAAGCGATATCCAGGTGCCTCCACTCACTAGCTTGGAGAACTAGGTGTACCTTCCCAGGGCCAGCTGAAGCCACACCTGGCCTTCCAAGAGTCCCCCTCATGCTCCCTTCCTGCCCCACACTCTGTACAGTTTGCAACTGCACATTTACTTGCTGGTTTCCCTATGTCCCTTCCCATCCCACAGCTAACTCAGCCTGAGCCACTGTTCTACCCCTGCCCCCAGACCCGTGCCTGACAAAGCAGGCCTTCAAAAACTAATGACTGCATGGAGGCATGAAAAAAGGCCGTGGCCCCATGTCGGAAACACAATAGGTGCTCAATCAATTATAAATAATTTCTGGGCTTTGCTTTCTCCCTGGAAACATGAAGCTACCCTTATACCTCTAGAAGTGCTCTCTGAATTGGCAGAATCGGTATTTGGAATGGCTCTGACCAGCTAAGGTATTGCACAGAGCTGCTGGCACTCCTCCCCTGGAACATCAGGCCAATGCCAGTGACCTGCCAGGACTCCATCCAGGGAGCAGGGACAGGATGCAAGCAGGGCACTGGTGACCTGGTACAGCAGGGCAGACACATCTGCAAGATGGGTACAACCATTCTTAGCTTTGCTTCTCATTCTTGTAGCGAGTGTAATCAGTTTTACATGAGTGCAGAGCAAAGAAGAATGATCTGTATCTTATGCTGGCCGAGTGCTTCACGGTTCCAGTATGCCTCTGACAGCTGTGCCCCCTCTGGAACACTATACGGAGACAGGATTCTTGGGACAGCCATCCAGTCCCAAGTAGGAGTCAGGCATTTCTAAATTGGTAGAAGCAAAGATGATTGGAATGAAGAAACAAAACTGCTACTGTTGTTCTACCTCCAGTATCCAAGATCTGTCCTCTCTGTATTCCTTACTAGCAACAGAACCCTAATTTTCAACGTGCCCCAGCTGACAAACTGAATTTCCCAACCTTCTCTGCACATAGAGGACACAGACAAGATTTAAGCAAAAGTTATTAAATGGGACTTTCAGGAAAGCACTTAAAAGACAACCGATAGAATAAGGAGCCTGTTGCTCTTCTCCTTCTTGCATATAATGCTAGGGCTCAGGTCCAATGGCTGGAGCTTCAACTGTCATCAAGGCCCATGAGGTAGCACCCTCAAGGATGAAGGCCATGTGCTCAAGATGGAAGTGCAAAAGGAGACTAGGTTCTTGATTATATTGTGGAGCAACCATCCAGTCATAGACTGCTCATCTCTAGGCATCTCATTAGCCCAGGAGTTAAAAAACAAATTCGTTTGAGCCACTTTAGTCAGAGTTTTGGTGGCTAGAAGCTCAACATAATTCATTGCATATGTAGAAATCATGAAGAAAAAAGATCTATGACAGTACCCAAGGCATAGTGAGTAAATGGATAAGACAATTATCAAATAAGCAGAAGAAGGGAGGGTGGGAGGAAAGGAGGAGGAGGTTGAAGAGACAGAGGCTGGCTATGGTGGTTCAAGAACAATTTTCTGAGCTAGGTGCAGTGGCACACAGCTGTAATCACAGCAGTGCAGGAGACTGAGGCAGGAGGATCGCAATTCAAAGCCAGCCTCAGCAAAAGCAAGGTGCTAAGCAACTCAGTGAGACCCTTTTCATCCCTGGAACCTCCAAAAAAAGAAATTTCTCTAATCTGGAAGTCAATGGAGAGTTTGAAATGATGGATCCTGTTGGCATATTCAAGCCCAGACCCTCTCCATGCCTCCCTATTGGATCTCTCTCATGAAAGAAGTCCCCCCACCCAATGCCACTATGCTCCCAAAGTTCTGGGCTGCCTCCCCCAGACTCAAGCCAGCATGATGGAACAGGGCCCAGACCAGCCATGGCTGGCCCCCAGGCGCATGCCTGCTACAGATGGCCCTGCCCAGTCTCCTTTCCTGGGTGGGCCGGCTTCTCCACCTGGGTAGGAAGACAGACCCTCTGGAAGGTGTTTTCAAACCTGGCCTGGAGTCACTTTTCTCACTCTCCCTGGAACCCCGATGCAGAGTAGGAAGGTTGTCCTCCCTTTTCTCCTGGGACAACCCAGAAGAGTGGATATTATTGTAACAGGCTTGGGTTATACTTTTCCGGACTCACAGAGCCAGCTTGGAACTCAGACGCCAAAGCCATACTCAGCCTAGAACTTCAACCCCTTTCCAGAAGCTTCTCCTCACTCCTCCCCAAGTGGACACCCAACAAGAGGAGGAAGCTGGGTGGGAGCTGGGACAAGTCAAGGGTCCTCCACACCCATCAGACACACCCCTGCCCCTACCCCTGTCCCAAGCTATTCCCACCTCAGGCTCCAGTGCCCAGAGGTGGCTCCAGCCCCCCATCCAGCCACGCTCCCCTCAAGGAGAGAAGGGAGAACAAATAAAAATAAAATGGCAATAACCCTGGCCGAGCAGGAGCGTGGGCAACAGCTTTACCCAATTAACATTCCTTCAGGGTTTGGGGCCACCCCCTTCAGTGGCACCTCGTAAATGTCAGGAGGAGCTTGGAAGCAACTGGGGCTTCTCTGCGGCCTGGCTGAAGCGGCACCCTGAGCAGGGCCTGCCCAAGGAAGGAAGGGTGAGCGCAGCCTCCCCAGGGGCTAGCAGGAAACCAGAGGGATACTCAGAGAGCCCTAATCAGGGCCACGTGGGCCCACGGGAGATGTATGTTGCTAACAGGAGGCCAAGAACCTTCCGAATCATGACCTGGAGCACCCTGGGAAGGAGAGGGCAAGCCATGAAGTCAGCCCCTCTCTAGTTGGACTCCCTCCCCATGTAGATAAGAGCCTTGTCCAGCCTCCAGCCTCCTCCTACAGCCTAGCTTCCATGACTAATTAGTTAATTAATTTTATTAATTTTTTTGTAGTACCTGGAATTGAACCCAGGGGATGCTCTATCACTGAGCTATGCTTCCATGACTAATTAGTTAATTAATTTTATTAATTTTTTTGTAGTACCTGGAATTGAACCCAGGGGATGCTCTATCACTGAGCTATACATCCCCCGCCTTTTCTATTTTTTTTTTTTAATATTTGTTTTTAGTTGTAGTTGGACATGATACCTTTATTTTATTTATTTATTTATTTATTTATTTTTAAAGAGAGAGTGAGAGAGAGGGGGGACAGAGAGAGAGAATTTTTTAATATTTATTTTTTAGTTTTCAGCAGATACAACATCTTTGTTGGTATGTGGTGCTGAGGATCGAACCCGGGCCACACGCACGCTAGGCGAGCGCGCTACCGCTTGAGCCACATCCCCAGCCCATTTTTATTTATTTTTATGTGGTGCTGAGGTCGAACCCAGCGCCTCGCATGTGCTAGGCGAGTGCTCTACCGTTGAGCCGTAACCCCAGCCCCCTTTTCTTTTCTTTTCTTTTTTTTTTTTTTTAAGAGAGAGTGAGAGAGGAGAGAGAGAGAGAGAATTTTTAATATTTAGTTTTTAGTTCTCGGCGGACACAACATCTTTGTTGGTATGTGGTGCTGAGGATCGAACCCGGGCTGCACGCATGCCAGGCGAGCACACTACCGCTTGAGCCTCATCCCCAGCCCCCAGCCCCCTTTTTTATTTTTTATCTGAGATTGGGTCTCACCAAGTTGCTCAGGCTGGCCTCAAACTTACAATCTTCTTGCCTCAGCCTCCTGAGTTGCTGGTTTTACAGGTGAGTGCCACCATGTCAGGTGTGATGGTTAATTTTATGTGTCAACCTGACTAAGCCACAAAGAGCCCAGGTATTTGGTTAAGTGTTCCTTCTGTGTGTGACTGTGAGGGTGTTGGGTGAGAGTGACATCTGAATTGGTGGCCTGAATAAAACAGGGTGTCCTCCTTTGTGTGGTTTGAAATGAGGGATCCTTTTGGCAAATTCAAGCCCAGACCCTCTCCCTAGCAATTGAAGACGTAAATAGAATAAAAGCCTGAGTAAGGAAGGATTTTCTCCACCTGTATCTCCTCCTTCTGTGATGCTGGTTTCCTCCTGCCCTCAGACACCCACCCTGGACTGGACCTCACACCACTGGCTGTCCAGATCTGAAGGCTGAAGATCTCAGGCCTTCAGACTTAGGCTGGACCGCACCATGGGCTCTTCTGGACCTCTGCTCACCAACTGCCTCTGTAATCACGTGAGCCAATTCTTTATAGTAAATCTGTCTATATGGCCGTGTATCTGCTGTGGTCTGGGTGTTCGTTCGTCTCCTCTTAATCATAAGTTGAAGCTTAACCCCCCAAATCCTATCTTAATGGTATTTGAAGATGGGACCTTTCGGAAGTGACCAGCTCACAAGGGCTCTGCCTTCATACATGGATTAATCCATTTATGGATTCATGGGTTATTGCAAGAATGACTTTGTTAGAGAAGAGAGCTCTCTGGATGGCTTGCTCAGTCTCACCCGTGATGGCCTCCGCCACGTCATGGTGCAGCACAAGGCCCTCACCAGAGGCTGAGCAGATGTTCAGGGACTTCCCAGCTTCCAGGACCATAAGCCATATAAATAACCCTCTATTCTTTGTAAATTACTGAGTCTTGGGTATTTACAGCAACAGAGAATGGGCTAAGGCCATACCTCTACCTCTCTCTTCTTTCCCTTGCTCTGAGAGTCCTGTTCACACTCCTCCCTGTGGAGGGGATGGCTCTAATTCCTACCTCCTCCTCCCTCCAAGCTCAGCTTCCCTGATGCCCCCAGCAGGATCTGACCCCTCAGAGCCCCTCTCATTGCTCTCCATATCTGCCTCTCCCAGCAGCTCTGGCTTGTGTGCCGGTTGCTTGCTGCTTCCCCCAGTAGACCATACAGCCAAGGCATGGCAGGGTCTGGCTTGCCATCTGCCGTGTGCCCACATGGTGCCCTGGGAGTGGGCAGACAAGCAGGTAGACAGTGTCCACCTCTGCCTGGAGCCTCCCAGATGCCCAGTGGGATGGAGGGCTTCCTGATGCCCCTGTTTGGTCCCTTCCAGAAGCCTCTTCTCACAGGCCAGAGGATTCCAAGCCTGGGGTCGCTGGAGACCATGCAGATTCCCGGCTCCATGGCCACAGATCCTGGGGCTGGAAAGATGCACTTTGGTGAGGAGCTTGCGAGATTCCCATGCAAAGAAAAAGCAGGGGTACCCGGAGGGTGGCACCAGGAACCTTCTCTGTGTCCCCCTGCCTCTTCCATACTACACAGCTGGCCCAGGTTCCCCGACACAGGCATGTGAGACGGACAGAACTGCAGGGAGGCTCCTGCACCGACTGCAGCTCAAGAGATGAGGAGAGCAAGGGAGTAGGAGTCAGGGGATGAAGCTCCAGCTCTGGCCGGTGAGGAGCGGACAGAATGCCGGCAAGTCCCTCTGCCTTTCTAAGTCTTGGTTTCCCCCATGTGTAAAATGGGCAGTGGGGGAATGACCCGTATCCCAAAGGACTGTGGGCAGGAGCAACTGGGATTCTTTCAAGAGCACACAATAATATAAAATATTACTTTTCCACTCACCATGATCATCCTTATCATAGTTATTGGCAGTTTGAGACAAAATAAAAGAGGGCTGTGCGTGCCAGGGTGAAGGATGTGAATTTATATTTCCTGTCACACACATGTTTATTCACTCATTTATTCAACTAATGCTTACTGAGTTCCTACCGTGCTCCAGGCCCATTCCTGGGCACAAGGAAGACACTGCTCCTGGTCAGAGAAGTCTCCTTCCCAGGGCCACAGTCACAGTGCTCAAAGGGCCAGGAGGCTCATGACAGTTAGCATCCAGAGCTTGGTGGGGGT
Organism: Spermophilus citellus; assembly: GCF_964194105.1. Taxonomy (NCBI): domain Eukaryota; kingdom Metazoa; phylum Chordata; class Mammalia; order Rodentia; family Sciuridae; genus Spermophilus; species Spermophilus citellus. Next base: position 138,283,726 of record NC_138182.1, on the reverse strand, counting down.
TAGACAAACCAAAGTCCAGAGCCCCATCTGCAGAGAGCAGCTGTCTCTTAACCCCATGCTACGGAAGGCAGGGCTCCCGGTTTTACAAAGAAGCTGTGAATTTGTATATGACTGTTAGTCAGCTTTTCACCACTGTGACAAACACCAGAGAAAAGCAGATCAAAGGAGGAAAGATTCATTTTGACTCACAGTTTCAATCTACGGTCGGCTGACTCCACTGCTCGGGGCCTACACTAAGGCAGAGCATCATGGCGGAAGGATGTGGCTGAGGAAAGCTGCTCAGCTCGTGACAGCTGGGAAGCAGAAAGAGAGGGGAAGGGGCCAGAGACCAAATATAACCCTCAAGGCCATGCCCCCAGTGACCTCCATCCTCCAGCCACCTCTGACCCGCCTACAGTTTCCACCACCTCCCAGGAGCCCATTCAGTTATGGATGGATCAATCCACTGAGCAGCTCAGAGCCCTCTTTCCCTAACCATTTCCCAAAAGTCCCACCTCTGAATATGGCTGCACTGAGGACCTAAAGTTCAACATGTGAGTCTTTGGGGAACTCCAAACCATTACAGTAACTGTCCTGATTTATGAATGTTGGAGCTCGGCATGGGGGCACGTGCCTGTAATCCCTGCTATTTGGAGGCTAAGACAGGAGGATATAGAGTTTGAGACCAGTCTGGGCAACATAGCAAGACCCATGTAAAAAAATTTTTTTTAAATAAATAAATTAAAAGTTAAGAAAGAATTAGGGGGGTAAAAAACTTAAAATGTTGATAGTTAACAAAAAAAAAAAAAAGAGTAAACTAACCATTGAGTGAGAATCAAGCAGGCCCTGAGATGAAGAAAGACTATCCTCCCAGAGCGGTGTCCTGGCCCAGGCTCCTGAGCACTGTCCCTCCCTGGACAAATGTCCACTGGGACAAGATTGCAATCTTAGCCCAACTCAGCCTGCTCACCAGGAGGAGCACTGAGTCCAAAGGTGAAGGTGAAAGGTGAGTTGGGAAGGTGAGAACGTAAAGGAGGAGAGAGAGGTCCAGAAAGGGACAGGACCAAAGCAAGGTGTCATGGCAAGGAATGGCCAAGCAGGGCTGTAAGGATGACCTGAGCCTAAGCAACTCCATTTTTAAAACTCCACTTTGAAACCTGCAGTCTCACCAGGCACACCTACAAAGCCCTCCAATATGACCATCAGGCATAGCCCTGACATGAACAAGTCACTCCTCTCCACCCTGACAAGCTCAGAGTAAAGTCTCTATCATGTTGTCCTCGCCCCCATAAGGGGGAGAAGGCAAGAAAATCAGGGTGGGGACTACCAGACCAGATGCTTTAACCCCCGGGAAAATGATGTCATGGATAAATCCAGTGGCAGCTGATAGGGATTGAAAGGGTGGTCCTAAACCCCAAAATTTAGTATAAATGATGGAGAAAATGAACAGGCATTCAGCCAGCCGACACTGATGCCCTCATGCTGGAGAGCCTGATGAAGACCTGGACTGACATCCCAACCCATCTCATCGTTTGCCTGGTCCTCTGCATCTTCCTCACCGCTTTCAAACTCTACAGCCATATCTTGGCCCTGGTGAGAACTGCAACCCGCCTCTCCTCAACCGGCCCTCAGCTCCACCCCAGGAGAAGCCTGCCTGGGTCCCTGACCTGATCACCGTAGTCTGAGTGAGTGTACATCTGCTGGACTTTGAGCCTAAGGCTTGAGACTTTAGATCTGGCACTTGAGCTTAGCATGCAGAGGGAATGTCTGTCATGAGCCTGTCATGATTAAGATTGTTTGCAGTGTTTAGAATTAATCTAGAATTGTTTGCTGTGGATGTATTGCCTAGCATTAAGGATTGTCATTTTCTTGATTAAGAACCTATAGAGTGAAATTGTATTGAATGATTTGAGTTAATAAAGCATTGAAAGCACGTGGACATTCTTCATTTCTCCCCACTCCACTGCATAAGTTGCACCTTTGCCCGTGGAGACAAGGGGTCATGTTCCTTCCAAGGAACCTCATGTCTTTGGCTGGCTGCTGCTTTCTTCCCACATCCTGGGAAATGCTGGGATTAGGGTCAGCCAGGCCTGGGATAAGAGGGCAGTGAAGTACCCACACCTACAACTGTTTCAGCATGAAGAGTTGGGGGTGGGGTAACTATGGGGAGGTGGAGGACCAGAAACCACTGGAAAAACCCAAGTGGAGTCTGATGTTGTTTTGTACCCCACCCCCACCCCGCCCACAGACACACCGAGAACTCAGCACCGACCTGGGCATGAGAATGAGGAACTTAAATGAATGCGACTCAGACAGCTCTAGGGATGGCTCCAGCCGTGGGGTGCTCAGCCATGCTTGGCAGGTGGAGTTCCGTATCTCCCCAATCCCCAGACCCCCCTTTAGTGAACCAGGGCAAGTGGGGAGACTGCTCCGAGCCAGTATTCTTTGGGTCATCGGGCTCACCGTGACCTCGGTCGCTCTCTGGAGCTGCTGGCACCTGCGGCACCCGCTTGGACCGCACGCAGGTGTAAGCCAGGCGCACTAATAAATCCCGCCAGGTGGGGGCGATAATTACCAAGCTCCGTCGCCGAGTGACGCCGAGGCCAGGTGAGGGTCAGGGTCCTGGAGATGCCGCTCAGGTTGGAGCACCCAACCCGCGCCACCTGCGGACCGCAGATCGCGCGTCGGCGGACGGTGCTGCAGCTCTTCCCGCACCCTCCCCGGGAGTTGGGGTGCATGGGGGTAAACCCGGTGAAGCCCTGGAGAGGCTCGCTCCAATCCAGGGGAAGAGAGGCGCTTTGGGGAAGCTGGGTTGGTGCGGGGAGGAGAGTACAGAAGGGACAGAGAGCCGGGGAGGCTCTCTAGTGGCGGAGCCAGCCACCCGTCCATAATTTGCATTTTAACGCCTCTCCTCGGCGTTTCTTTGTCTCGCCTCAGTGGTCATCCAGGAGCTTTAAGATCTTTCCAACGAGGAAAATCGATTCCTTTTTCCCCACTTCCCTTAACTGAAGGGTCGTGATTTTCCTTTCTTTCTCTCTTCTTTTTCTTTCTTTCTTTTTTAACCATTAGATGGCCATCAATAAGGAAATGGCGTGTAACACAAGGATAAAATACTGAAATATACCTAGTTCCTGCCAGAGTTCCAAGCCATGATTTACAAATTTTCTAAATTGGTTAATTTACAAACCAAGTTGTGGAATAATGAATATGAGAAAATAATAACATCGTTCCATGTGTGTGTGTGTGTGTGTGTGAGAGAGAGAGAGAGAGAGAGAGAGAGAGAGAGAGAGAGAGAGAGAGAGAGAGAGAGAGAAAGAGAGAATGACAAGAAAAGTTTGGAGAAAAATATTAAAGATTGTGCCCACAAACGTGGCATCCTCTGAGGAGAGAGAGAAGGCAGAGATTTTTAACTTTATCTGTAAGGTCCACATTGTAAAATTAGTGTGCACTATGTGAAACTAAGAATTGATGAAAGTAGCTTTTTAAATAAAAAACTAATTTATGCCTCTTAGAAAAAAAATTACAGTATTCAGGGCTGGGGATATAGCTCAGTTGGTAGAGTGCTTGCCTCATATGCACAAGACCCTGGGTTCTGATCCCTAGCACCACCAAAAGAGAAAAAAAAATGACAGTATTCAGTATACAGTTGGGTAAATGCTAGTTACAAAATTATATATATGGTATGTTTCTATTTCTTAATGTGTACGTGCACACACACTGAGGGGAAAAAGACCCCCAAAAATCATAAACAAAACCTTTACCAATAGTTATTTCTGAATGGTAGGGTTAGGGGTTACTTGGTAAAATATGCCAATGATATTGGTCCACATTAACTATCGCCAGCTAGCAGGGCTGGCAACCTGAGCTGGTTTCACAAAAGCTGGTTGCACCAATAACTTAAGGAAACGGCAAAAGAAGCACGCACAGAAATACCTTTTGCTTGCAGGATGCAGGGGCAGCTCTCCACTGTAAAGGTCCATTGGAAAGAGAGCTTGCACCTGGATTCTTTATTTTTATAAGGAGTGCCGCAGTCTGGCTGGGCACAAAATCACGAGCCACTCACAGCCTTGTAGATTCAAACAGCAATTCTTTATTCCCGAACTCACACCGGCACTCTACACACGTTCTGGAGAAATTCACGTTCTCCACCAGGCTCTAATCAGCAGGATACGCCCTATTCCCGGCAGGGTACACCTTAAACCTGGAACCGCCCTAAACCCAAGGAGCGGGATACTCCCTAAAACCTGATCCGCCCTAAACCCGGATCCGCCCTGGTCCTTGAGCAAGGTCACCTTACTCAAGCATACATGCAATGTCACTGCAAATGACCTGAGTCTAAGACAAGCCCATTTCCACAATGGAGAATCCTTCCTCTAAGCAACATGGTGTAGGCTGACAAGAAAATTTCGATGTGTCATTCCTACTTGGCAATGGCTCTCAGCAAAGGAGGGCACACAAAGGGAGGTTCCATGGAATGTTCTTTCCAAAATAAGGCAAAGGGTCAGTTTTCAGAGGGTTGCTTGATGATGTCTTGTGGTCAGTAGATTTGACTGACATCTTGGAAAGCACACCCATCTCAGATGCTGTGTGGGATCAAAGGCAGAGGGAGCAAAAAGGACACACATGTCACACAGCCCAATCAGAGAAGCAACATCAGTCCAGTCCCCCCATGTGCTCAAATGCTCACAGCTCACCCACAGCCCATGTTGTGTACACACCATTTATTTAACCCATGTCTTATTGATGGATGTCTAAGCAGCTTCCAATATTTTCCTGCTCTTCAGTGCTGTGATAAATAGCTTTAAAGGATAAATCCTAGAGGGGCAACCTTGAGATCAGAGGATGCCACGGGTTACATTTTGACACACATCACCAAACTGCTGCCCCCTGCAAATCTGACTCATTCCCATTCCCCAGACCCCTCCCCAGAAGTGTGGAGGGTCTATTTTCCCATGTATCTGCCAACACTGGGAATTGTCATTCTTAATTTCTGCTCATCTGATAGGTATGAAAGTCTGTCTGATTTTAATTTGCATTTCTATCACAACCAAAGTAGTGATGAAATACAAACACAGGTTTTCTTTATGCCTTGCTGTTTCTTAATCGGTATGCCTGAGATGATACTCTCTTAATGATATATAATAAGCCTTGGGGCTGGGGATGTGGCTCAAGCGGTAGCGCGCTCGCCTGGCATGTGTGCAGCCCGGGTTCGATCCTCAGTACCACATACCAACAAAGATGTTATGTCCGCCGAAAACTAAAAAATAAATATTTAAAAATTCTCTCTCTCTCTCTCTCTCTCTCTCTCTCTCTCTCTCTCTCTCTCAACAAAATATAATAAGCCTTTACACTTTATGATAAATCTTGCTATTTGGTAGGACAATTGTTCCCCACTAGGTCTTCCAGCTTCATAGATTTCTTGACTGTTCCTTACACTTCCATGTGATTCTTTACTCTTCTATGTGTATTAAATTCTGCAAAAGACTTTGGGGTGTTTTATTTGATTGCTTTGCACATACTTATGAAACTAGGAAGAACTGATATCTTTACCCTGATCATCAGTCATCTTGTCATCATTCAGATTTTTAAAGAAAAATTCCTCAGTGACATTTTATAATTAACCTTCATAAACGTCTTTCACGCTTTTCAGTTACATTATTTGAGGATGTTGTATAAATTTGTTTCGGGTTTTGATAGTTGTGCTATTTTTGCAAATATGGTTTTTCCCCTATTATGTATTCACAATTGATTATTTTTGGATTTCAATAAGGCTATTGATTTTTCCACATTGATTTCATATCTTACCACTTGCCACTTCCTTAGAGAATTGGTTTTAAAGGTTTGTGTCATTGATTCTCTTGTGTTTTTAAGATGCCTGATCCAATCATTGGCAGTTTTCTCTGTTCCTTTAAAATATTTATACTTTTTTTCTTTTTCTTGTCGTATTACATTAACTACAACCTCCAGTACATGTGTGATAAAAACAATAACACTGAGTGTTCTTGTCTTTTCCTAATATGTTTGGTTAGCCTTCTTGTATTTCTCCATGAAGTATGTTTTTTATTATACTATTCCCAGTTTTATCTTTAAAGATCAGTTTTCAGTATTCTGAAATTGCCTTCCTTCTTTTATCCAGTCATTCTTTCTTGATATCAGTTTACACAGGGAATGATAGAAAAGGGTAACATTCTAAAACTAATAGCCCCAGGAATTGCTCCTCCCTGTTATAAAAATATTCTACCATCCACCACTGTAGTCCTTAGTTACATGTGGCTATTAAGCTCTTAAATGTGTTTTACTGAGACTAAGAAACTGAACTTTATTTATTTTTTTAAGAGAGAGTGAGAGAGGAGAGAGAGAGAGAGAGAGAATTTTTAATATTTATTTTTTAGTTCTCGGCGGACACAACATCTTTGTTGGTATGTGGTGCTGAGGATCGAACCCGGGCCGCACGCATGCCAGGCGAGCGCGCTACCACTTGAGCCACATCCCCAGCCCAAGAAACTGAACTTTAAATTTTCTTTTTAATTAATTTAAATTTATTTATTTATTTATTTATTTTTAAATATAGTTTTAGTTATCAATGGACTTTATTTATTTATTTGTATGTGGGGCTGAGAATCAAACCCAGTTCCTCACGCATGTGAGACAAGCGCCACAACCCCACAACCCCAGCCCCAATTAATTAATTTAAAAACTTACAAACTGATGATTGAAATTTAATGCTGATCAAGTGTTCCCAGTGAAAATTTAGTGTCCAGGGGCTAGGGATGTGGCTCAAGCGGTGGCGCGCTCGCCTGGCATGCGTGCGGCCCGGGTTCGATCCTCAGCACCACATACCAACAAAGATGTTGTGTCCGCCGAGAACTAAAAAATAAATATTAAAAAAAAAGAAAATTTAGTGTCCAAATTGAGATGTAAGTACAAAATATAATCCAGATGACAAAGATTTAGTTTAGAAAAAAAGAATGTAAAATATCTCATTAATAATTTTATATTGATTACATATTAAAATGTAATGTTTTCATATAATGTATTAAATAAAGCTAAAGTTATATCACCTAGTTGTTGTTTTGTTTGGGTACTGGGGATTAAACCCAGAGGCATTTTACCACTGAGCCACATCCTTACCCCTTTTTATTTCTATTTTGAGACAAGGCCTCACTAAATTGTGGAGACTGACCTCCAACTTTTTTTTTTTTAATATTTATTTTTTTTAGGTGTAGATGGACACAACACAATGCCGTGTGTGTGTGTGTGTGTGTGTGTGTGTGTGTGTGTGTGGTTCTGAGGATTGAACCAGGTCCCGCCCGTGCTAGGGGAGCACTCTACAGCTGAGCCACAATCCCAGACCTGACCTCCAACTTTTGATCCTCCTGCCTCAGCCTCCCAAATTCTGAAATTACCAGCATGTGCCACTGCACCACGGCCAGCTTTTTTTTAAACTTTAATTTTCTAAGATTAACAGTAAACAGGACGAGAGGTGGGAGGGAAAGGGAGAGAGAAGGGAAATTGCATGGAAATGGAAGGTGACCCTCATTGTTATACAAAATTACATATAAGAGGATGTGAGGGGAAAGGGAAAAAAATCAAGGGAGAGAAATGAATTACAGTAGATGGGGTAGAGATAGAAGATGGGAGGGGAGGGGAGGGAAGTGGGGATAGTAGAGGATAGGAAAGATAGCAGAATACAACAGTCACTAGTATGGCAATATGTGAAAACGTGGATGTGTAACCGATGTGATTCTGCAATCTGTATACGGGGTAAAAATGGGAGTTCATAACCCACTTAAATCAAATGTATGAAATATGATATGTCAAGAGCTTTGTAATGTTTTGAACAACCAATACAAAAAATAAAAATAAAAATAAACTTTAATTTTCTATTAGAACATTTAAAATTCCATTTTCTTTTCTATTAGAACATTTAAAATTCCATTTGTGGCTTACTTTATGTTTCCTTGGAATGGAGCATTCTAGAGCCTGGAGTGGTGGGAGAACCCTGAGACCTTGAACAAACTTCTTGAACACTGGTTGCCTCATGTGAAAAACCAGTGATCATATGTCCCTCCCTGCACATTTTTGCAATCCTTTTGTGAGAATAAAGTGAAATAAAGCATGGGGGGGGGAGTGTTTTGTAAGCTTTTAAGAAAAACTAACAGCAACAATAACATTTTTAGCTCTTACTCTGAGCCAGCTTCAGTACCAAGTGCATGCATGCGGGATCTTATGTAGGCTGTAAATGGTCCTATGAGGTAGAAACCTGTGCTGGTCCCATTTTACAGATGACAAAGCAGCCTGAAGGAGTGACCTGCTCAATGCTCCAGAGCTGGAATATGGCACACCAGTGAAGCCAGAATTAGGCCAACAGTCGGTATAGATAGGAGATGACTCAGGTCAGATCAAGGAGGCCAATTTGAGTGAATCCGGGAAGTGGAAGACTGCCCCCTGAGGGGATCGAAATGCCTCAGAGCCCCTCCTCCACCCTACCAAAGATAGCTTGCCTCTGCTCCAACCTATTGCTAAGATAACCAGCCCCAGGAATTGCCCCTCCCTACATCAAGTTGTAAAAGTAGTTAATGTGTCCTGGGCTGCTCCATTAGGCCTTTCCCCTTCAGTCCACCTGTTTCCCACCTTCTGTCCATCCCACCGAGCATTTTCCAGGCCTAGTCACATACACAGGAAGGAGAAAGATCAGGGGGAAAAAGCAGGAGAACAAAGGAAGCCTAGGACATATAAAAAGGCAGAACACCTCGCTTCTTAGGATACCAGGATACCAGCTATGGCCCCCTTCTCCCTCCTGGGAGAAGTCTATGTTGCCCCTTTTGAAATGAACCCTGCTTTATATGCTTGCCTGCTGTGCTTCTCTAATGTTATACAGGTGAGGGAGCAGAACTCGTGACCAATGTGGGTATCATCAGGATCCCAAACCAGGCCAACTGACTCTGTAAACACATCTTAACCCTCACTGTAAAAAAAGGGGTGAAGACAAAACAAAACAAACCCACCTCCTGAGATTGGAAAAGCAGGACTCTGACTCCCAGTAGATTTCACAACTGCATGCATCTGCAAACTTAAACAAGTCTCTTCACCTCACTGATCTTTTGCTTCCTTGGGAATAAATCACCCACCTTGTGCTGGTGCTTAAATGAGGTAATGCTAGGAAAGTGTTAGCACAATGCCTCGAATGTGGACAGAAGGATGAAGGATTTTAAAACGTGGTTTTTCCACCCCCCAGTGTGGCTCCTAGTGGTGTGACTTGGACACATTGCTCAATCTTTGGGTTCCTAGTTTTCTTCTGTACACAGGACCGCAGTTAAAAGACTCAACTGAGAAAGCACATCCTTTCTAACAGAGGGATGGCCCTGGAGACCCAGGCTGAGAAGTGGCGACAGAACGGGGCAGTTTGGCCTGCAGCAGAGAAAGAGGAAGCAGCTTTCAGTGTAAGTCCGCCTCGGCCGCCTGCTACAGGTACTGCTGCCTTCGCATTGGGGCATCTGGCCCAAATTTACTGACTCCTACCTGCTGCGGTGTCATCCCTCTCTGGAGGGATGAGGGGCCCCCAAGGATCATCAGCAAGGAACATTCCTGAAGCTGACTCCTACTCTGGGAGCTCCACCACGTGACTCCAGATGGCTCCCCCTTTCAAGCTGCGCCCCTGTCTCGGGATGATAGGGACTGAGAAGTGAGTACTTCATCCCAACCAGGTGACCTCGCAAGCTCCCCCACGCTGCGCTTCGGTCCCCATGTTGGGTGCAAAGCAGGCTGAACTGTGTTGTCTGCAGGGCAGGCTGAACAGATGTTGGCTGCAAGATAGCCCACACACTCAAATCCCCCTCTATCTGGTCCTTTATCACCTGTTTGTGTCAAGTCCCGCTCAAGGCTGAGCACTCAACCCCACTTGGGCCAACAAGGCAGCTTGCAGACCCAGAGGCCCCATTAGATTTGGGCTATAAAAACTCCCTCCTGCCAGGCCCCTCTCTCTCTTGCTCTTTCTCTCTTGCTCTCTCTCTCTCTCTCTCTTGCTCTTTATCTTTCTTGCACACGCTCTCTGTCTCTCTCTTGCTCTTGCTCTCTCCCTGTTCATCTCTTCTCTTCTCTCTCTCTCTCTCTTTCCTTCCTTCTTTTCTCTTTGTTGCACTGCTGCAATAAAGATCTTTTGGTTGCTCCGAGTGTTGTGGTCACTTTCCTTTCACCCCTCACCTCGGCTGGGTGCCCCAGCTCCACCCTCCCAGCTTCCGAGGAGAATTGAAGGACACCTGCACCACGCCTGGTGCCTTCTCTCGCACCCTCCTGGACCCCCCTCTGGGTCCACTTGCAAACCGCCCCACGAAGTCAACTTCTCAACGGAGAAGCTGCTAAACCGCTCGTGATTTACTTGTTCAGCGCTAAAATGGGAAATGCCAACGTTCTTCCTACGGACCTGGGGTGGGTGAAAGGAATTGGGGGCGCATAGAACACCCCACAAATGTCCATCTCCATCCTAGCCCTGTAGACCCGTCACTGAGCCTTATGGGACGAGGTTTCCGTGTCCAGAAGTTGGGAGTGAACGTGCCACTTCCATCATTCGCGTGTTCATTCATTGGCCAGGGCTTGGGGTGTGGGCACCGGGCATCAGGCAGAACTGGCACGTGCCTTCTCTTTCCGCTGGCCGCTGTCCCCCTGCAGGCGGATGATCCGCAGTGCTAGTTCACGTGGTGAGAGACCCCAGGACAATACTGGGGGGGGGGGTGTTCTTCGCGGAAGGATAGTTCTCCAAACACAGAGGAGCAGCCTTTATTCCCAAAGTATCCCTTGCTGTCTAATTGTTTAAAAGTCCATTTAGTTTATGAAATGATGGTAACCAGGGGTGGAAGCTGACTTTCTAAAAGTTCTTTGAGAAAATTAAAAGTTGGCGAGCAGAAGGCAGCAGGAAGGCCTCCTAGAATGGCCTCCCTGTGACCAACCCCTGTAGAGTCGCCTTTCTTACTTTGCTCACGTTGATAAAGCAGGTCACCTTGGAGAGGCAGACCCTCAGGGAACTGATGAGGAACTGAAGGTGGCCTCTGAACAATAGCGAGATGGTGGTTATCGTTGGGGGTGGGGGTGGGGTGGTCCTGGAGAAACTGAACCTTGCCGGCAGCCATGGGCAAGCTTGGGAACAGATAGGTCCCCATGGAGCCTTAAGATGACCACAGCTCAGGGCAGCACCTGGCCTGGAGTGAGGGCCTGAAGCACTTCAGGGAACACTGGAGGCCCCTGAGGCCAGATCTTGCAGGGGAGGGTCCAGGGAAGCTGTAGGCAGATTCCTGTCCCATAGAAACCATCAGACAACATGTATGTGAATATTAAGCTGCTAGGTTATAATTTATTCTAACCAACACATTTGGCTATTTTAAAATGTTCCTGATCTGTGGAATCCAGAATCCAGGTACAAGAGGTTGTGAAAATTGCACCTTACACCTTTTTCTTTTTGTAGCACTGGAGATTGAACCCAAGACCTTGCACATGTTAGGAAGCGCTCTACCACTAAGCCACACCCCAGCCCTTTTCATTTTTTTACTTTGAGCCGGGGTCCTGGCTGGCCTCAAACTTGCAATCCTCTTGCCTCAGTGTCCAGAGTTGCAGGGACTCTAGGTGCACATCAGCCCGGGACTGAGATGGTATCTTAAGGGTAGATAGGCCTCCCGGGATGACCTGGATTCTAATCTCAGTTCTTCTCTTGTTAGCTAACTAGCCTCAGGCAAGCTGCTTTGATTTTCCTGAGCCTCAAGTGCTTCATCCATAAATTGGACCTAATACTGATTTCCTAAGTGAAATTATCTGTGCAAACACCAATAACCACAATAACCATTTGTACAACATTCTTTTGTGTGAGGGCCAGTGTTAAATGCTTTACATTCATTATTGTAATTTATCCTTACAAACTTAGGAGGTAAATTCAGTTGACAAATTTACCCCATTTTTGAGATGAGACACAGGCACAGGCTGAGAAAAGTCACAGGCCCTGTGTCTGCCTGACACTGTCAGCTTTAAATCTGGGGAATAAATAAATAAGGGAAAGAGAAAGCAAGCCTTGCAGTTGTGCTTTCTCACTAGGGGGCAGCAAAGACAGCCATACGACTGCGCCTTTACCATACCTAAACTTGGCTGAAAATTTATTCCTGAAAATAAATGTTGGGCTGAAAGTTTATTCCTGCATTATTTCCTTAAGATTTCATTTTATCACCACATTATTTGATAGAATTAGTTACATTAATTCTGATCATAACTCCATGAGATTTGTTATTATCAGTTTACAAAAGAGGAAACTCAGGCTGAGAGTTGTGAGTTCCCAAGGTCACAGAGTTCTAAAGTGGCATGAGTGAAATTAAATACTTGATGTAAATGCTTCCAGAACTAGTTTTCTGTGTCAACTGAGTTGCTTTGTGTGTGTGCGAATGTGAAGAGTAGTTTTGTTCATGTGTTTTCAGAATTCTGATCATAGTATTGTTCTGAATTTGTTTCTTTCTCCTGACAGTGATTTTTCTTTCTTTCTTTTTTTTTTTTTTTTTTTTGGTGCTGGGGATTGAACCCAGGGCCTTGTGCACGCAAGGCAAGCACTCTACCAACTGAGCTATATCCCCATCCCCTTCCCTGCCAGGGAATCTTTCAAGCATCTCTGAGAGAGTGATGTTTGGCAACTGGGTGATATTTGGTAGTGTGGTTGGATCACAAAACATGATAAGCAACCCTTTGCTGATAGTCATTTGAATTACTTCCAATTTGGGGCTTTTACCAAAACAAACAAAATGCTTCCAGAAACATCCATGTGGCTTCTGTGCTAGCATTTCTGTCTGTGGAGTCTCGGAAGTACGGTTCCTGGGTTATGTGTGATTGTGTGAGGAAGATGCTGACCACCCACAGGTGGGAGGAAGGGAGCAGTTTCCTTATGGCATTGGCACCCTGGGGGGTTATCAATGTGCACACTTTTTGCAGCTTAACATAAAGAAAATCTTAGTAGATATGTTGGTAAAATAGTTTGAGCTACCTTAAGACAAAACGGACTTCACTTTTGCCTGCAGGTGAGCAGTTAGAGTTCGAAGGGCCAAGAGTGTCCCTGAGGGAAGAGATGAGAGAAGAAAACATCCCAGGTCCCTTCCAGGCCACCATCCCAGGGTAGTGTTCTGTTTGCCCTCTGGCTGTGCCTGGGCTGCACACCAAAAAGCTGTCACTGTTGACGGTTTTGTTTGCTTGTTTGTTTTTGTATTGGGGACTGAGCCACATCCGTGGTCCTTTTTATTTTGAGACAGGGTATCACTACATTGTTTAGTGGCTGCTAAATTGCTGAGACTAATCTCAAATTTGTGATCTTCCTGCCCCAGCCTCCCAATCACTGGGATTACAGGCTTGTGCCACTGTGCCAGGCCACTGTTCAGGTTTTGGGGGTTATTTTTTTTGGGGGGAGGATAAGGGGTCCCAGGGATTGAACTCAGGGGCACTCAACCACTGAGCCACATCCCCAGCCCTATTTTGTATTTTATTTAGAGACAGGGTCTCATGGAGTTGCTTAGCACCTCACCATTGCTGAAGCTGGCTTGGAACTCGAAATCTTCCTGCCTCAGCCTCCCGAGCTGCTGGGATTATAGTGCAAGTCACAACGAGGCTTGAAGCCCCCAAGTTATTGTTTGTGCTTTTATTGACATGAGAAGTAGGCATGGTTCATCCTGCTGGATGTGAATGGGGGGGCCTGACTGGCCACAGGGGAAGGAGGTGGCATTAGAAAACAAGTGGGAAATCCTGCAGGGGGAGAAAGCTCAAGGGGATAGACAGAATTTCTAGGCCCCTTGCTGTGGCTCTGCAGTGTCAGATGGGAGGTCTCTCAGTCTCTTTACATTAGGAAAGGGGCTTCCAGAACATGATTGCTGTCCCTGAAAGCAGAGACCCCAACGTTGGGACCTTCCTACTGCGCAACACTGTGCCACATGATCGCTTAGCAAACTCAGTCCTCGCAGCCCCCCATCAGGTAGGAACTATGTCTTTCCCTACTTTGTAGATAAGGAAACTAAGGCTCTGGGAGGTGGAAGCTCCCAGTGGCATTTAAGTGGTGGGTGGTTCTGGGAGACTGAGCTAACTGGCCGGGGAGGTGCTCCTAGAACTGCAGGGAGCAGAAACACCCAGGCAGGGCCCAGAGGCACCAGGCAAGGCCCCAGCAGCAAACTTGGCAGGGGTCTACCCAAGAGGCCAGCCCTCTGTCATCTGGCCCCACCCTCTCCTGGGGTTGCCCATCCCTCCTCAGGGTACATGTTATCGGGGACCTGGGGACACAGCTGCAGACTCTCACCAGCTCTGGCCCTCCTTGGCAGGTGGCATCTGACCTTTGGATGTGTAAATAAGCCTTGGCCTGGCCTGGGGTGGCTCTGCTTGTCCTTGGGGCCTGCAGACCTGTGTGTACCAAGGCAGGGGTGTGTGTGTGTGTGTGTGTGTGTGTGTGTGTGTGTACCCATGTATGTACATACTTGGGCTCAACAGGGTGCAAAGGCATCTCTGCCTGTCCCCCCGGGGGGCTGGACCTGGGGACATCTCATCCATCCTGCTGTCTGCCTATAAACTGGAGATTTTCAGGAATGGTTTCAAGGCCCAGCTTCCTTCCCCAAAGAGAACTCGGCTGGAACCAGGGAATCCAAAGGGACACTGAGGACCAGAGAGTGACTGTCATGTGCCTTGAGCCACACAGCACACAGAGCTAGGTACAAAAATGTAAGCTGCACAGGTCTTGCTTTCTCTAAGTCTTGGGGGCCCTCTCAGCATAGGGGGAAGAGGTCTGCCAACAGCCTGGGTTCCCCACACCACCTCCCTGCAGAAGACCCTGGCCCCTCCCACCGACAGCACATAGCTCTTGTTATCTCCGGGGGGGCCCTGGAGCCTGCTAGCTCCTGGGACAGGGCCCACCCTCACTGGGGGGAACAGATGCATGGACCGCAGGGGCTGTGCAGGCCTGATATGGGACCTTTATCAGCAGGTCGGTGTCTCCCTGTAGGCACATAGTTCTCTCAGGGAGAAGGAGAAGTAGGAAGAGGGTTCCTAGTGTTGGGCAGAAGAGATACAGAGCCTTTTTATAGTGTTTAAAAAAAGAAAAGAATATATAAAATCTGTATTGCCTTCGGTAATTCAGGCGTGTTACAATAAATTGGAATGTAACAGAAAAGAAAGCGAAAGTGCCTGCACACCACCTTCCAGACATGGCCTGGGCCTGATTGGGGTCTTCACTCCAGACTTCGTTTTTTCCTGCCCATACACTAACCTTGTCAAATATTTATTTATTTATATATTTTTAAAAATATTTATTTTTTAGTTTTACGTGGACACAGTATCTTTATTTGATATACGGGGTGCTGAGAGTCGAACCCAGTGCCTCAGGCATGCTAGGCGAGCGCGCTACCACTGAGCCCCAGCCCTAGCCCCACATTGTCGAATATTTAATAAACTAGAATTCTAAAACAAGACGTGGAGGCTCAGAGCATGTCCCAGGTCCCAATCTGTACACAGGGTATCTTACTTCTTCTTCCGATCCTCCATTTTTTTTCATCTTGGAAAACCTCATGTGGACATTGTCAGGATTAAACCAAATAGTGAATGTGAGGCACCTGGTGGGCAGGACCAGGCTACCAGGCTGGCAGGAAGCCCTCAGTAAACACCTGGGTTGCCAGTGCCCTTCCACACCTTGCCTTGATTTTTTGTTTAACAACCTAATGCATTACACACACACACACACACACACACACACACACACACACACAGAGAGAGAGAGCCTAAACTTGTTGGTTTTGTTTTGTTTTGGTATCAGGGATTGAACTCAGGGGCACTCGGCCACTGAGCCACATTCCCAGCAATATTTTGTATTTTATTTAGAGACAGGGTTGCTTAGTACCTCGCTTTTGCTGAGGCTGGCTTTGAACTTGAGATGCTCCTGCCTCAGTCTCCCAAGCCACTTCGATTACAGGCATGCACCACCGTGCCCAGCTGGGTTTTTTTTCCCATATATTGGTGCCTAGAGATATAGCCCACTCCTTTTGACAAATTCAGAACTTTCCTTGTATGGATGAAAGTAATCATCATTTGTTTTTCCAATTAATCTTATTGCAGAACGTTTCACGTACAACAAGATGTACCCATTTTGAGTATAGTTCAATGAGTTTCCAAAAAAGATACAGTCCTGTAACTACAGTATAATCAAGATTTAGAACATTTGCATCACCCTAAATAGTTCCCCAGAGCGCCTTTGCCATCAATGCTCTGCCCGGCACTTGGCCCCAAGCAGCCACTGAAGTACTTCCTGTCCCTATGGTGAAAATCCCCTTTGTGCAGCCAGCCTGATGGTGGCCTCCTGTAATCCCAGCTGCTCCAGGACAGGAGAATCAAAATGAAAGGGCTGGGGATGGGGCTCAGTGGCCGAATGTCCCTGAGTTCAATCCCCAGTATCAAAAAAAAAAAAAAAGTGTAATCCAGTGGTTCTCCAAGTATGGTCAGGGGGACCCCTGAAGGTTCCAGAGCCCTTTCAGGGGATCCAGTATATCCAAATTCCTTTCATTAGAAGACTTAGAAATTGGGCTTACTAGCACCAGTCATTCCCTCTTCATAGAACTGGGCCTCCCCTCTTCTTCCTACCCTCTGGAAATCTTTGCCAAACTGGGCCAGGAGAGACAGGTCAGCCCTCAGCCCTGTTCCTGCCATGGGGACCGGCTCTGGCCTCCTATTCCTTCACTTGAAGGGCAGGTGTGAGCTGCTAACATATGGGCACCCTGAGCTGCTAACATCTGGAGAAAAGGGGAACCCTGAGTCCCAGATCTGTGGCCTCAGGGTCAGATGGCAGGCACCTCGGGAAAGCAGCCACTGGCCCCTAGCCTGGAATCGGAAGCACTCGGTGCTGGTCCAGAGATGGTACCCAATCTAGGAAAAGCCACACACTGAGGCCACAGGGCCTAGGCGTTGGCAAACCTTGGCCCTTCCCAGAGAGCCAGGGCTTTCCCCACGCACTCGACAAAGCTTTATTTAACAACCACTGATAAAGCAGGCCACTGGACAGACTGGAAGCCAGAAAAGAGAAAAAGCGTATTTTCAATTCTCTGTATTCTATCCCACTAATCAGGATTCCCCAGACATTCACTCTGGACTCAGGCTCAGCTAGAGATAAGAGGGGAGTCAAGTGCGGTCTTTGTCCTAGAAGGGACCTTGGACTTCAACAGGAGAGACGTTGCTCATTCATATCCCCCTCCCTCTCTCTCTCTCTCTCTCTCTCTCTCTCTCTCTCTTTCATTCAACTTATTGAGCACCTCCTCTGTGCCAGGCACCATGCTATGAACAAAAAAGACACAGCCTCTGCCCTGGCAGAAATGACACCGTCTCTGAAGACGCAGACGCTGAACAGATAAACCCACAATCACACATATCACTACACACTGTGATAACTTGTGGGCAAAAATGGTAGGAGAGGAAATAACAGGAAATACTTCAGTGGGGATTGGGAATTGCTTTTAGACACATAGACTTCAAGCCGTGACATATGCCTGTCATGCCAGTGGCTCAGGAAGCTGAGGCAGGAGGATAGTGAGTTCAAAGCCAGCCTCAGCAAAAGTGAAGCACTAAGCAACTCTGTGAGACTCTGTCTCTAAATAAAATACAAAATAGGGCTAGACTGAGTTATCGAGTGCCCCTGAGTTCAATTCCCAGTACCAAAAAAGAAAGAAAGAAAGAAAGAAAGAAAGAAAGAAAGAAAGAAAGAAAGAAAGAAAGAAAGAAAGAAAGAATCAAGACTTCAAGGGCAGTAGTATGAGCATATAAAAACTTACTTCTCTCTCATAGTGAGATATCAGGAGGTAGTGGCTGCTAGAATTGGTTCAGCAATTCAAGAATGGTAGAATGGAAGTCTGCATTGTTCCTTATAGTCCCAAGGTGGTTGCTGGAGTATCTGCCATTACATGTGTATTCCAAACAGAAATCAGAAGGCATCTTGCATTTACACATCCTGTATGTCAAACCTCCCTCCGCCTCCTGCTCATAAGGATACATGTGACTGTGTTTGGGAGTCTACCCCGACAGCTCAGAATAATCTCCCTATTCTAAGGTGCTTAACTTAATCTCATCTAAAATATCATCCTTTTTCCTAATAAGGTAACATCCCCAGGTTCCAAGGATTAGGGCCTGATATACCTGCTACAGAAGGTACCAACAGCATCTGTTCCTGGGTACTTCATTTAACCCCGGGGGGGGGGGGGGGGGGCAGTCAGAGAAAGTCTTGCTAAGGAAAAGATGCATCCTCAAGTTGGAAATCGGGGTTAGGACAGGGAACAGTGTCCTAGGGAGAGAGAACAGCACATGCAAAGGCCTGAGTGAAAAAGCTGGCCACGTGGACTGGGGCTGGCAGGAGGGTCAGTGTAGAAAGATGAGCTGGGACCCAAGAGCAAGGAAGCATAAGGAAGAAGCATAAGGAAGAGCCCTAAAAGCTCCTACATGGGGCATAATGACAACATGGTCTCAGACTTACAAAAGATTGCTCAGGGGTGAGGCCTGGTGGGCAGCCAGAGACTACATTGTAAGGAGCAGTGGATTGCAGGGACACCAATCCAGGTGAGACACGCAGACAGCTTGGCCAGGGTGGTGGCTGGGGGGTGGAAGCAGTGTTCAGGGAAGGCCTGGGGCTTAGGGATAGATTAGACAAGGGTTGCACCCTCACCATGAGGATTTGAGGCTGTCTTTATTTTTTGTTATTTGTTTTATTTTATTGGTGTGGGGGTGGTACCAGGGATTGAACTCAGGGACACTCGACCACTGCGCCACATCCCCAGCCCTATTTTGTATTTTATTTAGAGACAGGGTCTCCCTGAGTTGCTTAGTGCCTCGCCTTTGCTGAGGCTGGCTTCGAACTCATGATCCTCCTGCCTCAGCCTCCCAAACTGCTGGGATTATAAGTGTGTGTCATCACTGTGCCCGGCCCATCTGGACATTCGGATGAGGTCAAGGACAAAAGTCTAAGGGTAGATTTATAGAAAACCCTAAACTCAGAGCCCCTCATCTGCCCTGCCCCTTTGGGGCCCTGGGTGGGGACCTCACAATGCGGTTCACGGGGTGACAAAAGGGTGCAGAGCCAAAGACAGACGTAAGACAAAATGTCACCCAGAGGTGGTGTCAGGCAGCTCACAAAGGAAAGCCTTGTTCTGTCCGTGTTTCTTAATGTTTGTGGAATTGTAAGTTTTGAGAAGTCGTTATCTGTCGGGCTTGCTCTTCACACGCCAAGAGAACACTGCTGTCAGCTCCTCTTTCTGTATTTATGATTTTGCATTTTACATTTTTTTTTTTCCCTAAAGAAGGCTCCCAAGATGGTGTGAACTTCAGGATCCACCAAACTAGCACCTGCAGGCCTCAGAGGCACTCGCTGTCCTGGTTCACCCGACGCTGGACCAGGGGTGGGGCCTGGTGGGCAGCCAGTGCCAGGGCCAAGCCAGCAGGATCGGAGCTCTTCTCCCTCCACCTCAGGCTGACCCCCGGGCTAAGCTCCATGAGGACAGAGATTCTCCTCACCCCTCATGGGACAGCGTGTGGCACACGGCTGGCCTTCACAGGGGGAGTGAATGAGGAAGAGATGATAAATGGATGAAGGCTCTTGTGGCCTGGGGTCTGGGAGCCAGCAGTCAGGGACAGGCACATTGCCCTGAGCTTTCCCAGCAGTCCCCGGGCGGAGCTGACCTCAGGGCCAACTCAGAGGGAGGAAGGCCCGAGACAGCATTGGCCTTGGAAGATGGGCAGAGAGCGTGCTCTGCCCATCACTGAGAGCCACCTCTGGGAGAAGACTCTGCTGATAAGCCTGAGCAAGAGAGTGCCCTCTGCCCCCTGATCTTGGACTGAACCTCACTCTGGGCAGGGACCCATGGCTCTCAGGGTACAGGGAGGGCAGACAGAAAATCACCCTGGAAGGGAAGTGGGAACGGATTCGGGTTCTCCACCTCCCCAGACGTCAGGTTCCAGGAGATGTGTAGGGTCAGGCCAGCCGCTCGCCTTCCCAAACCTCAGCTGTTCCATCTGAGAAGCAGGGCGATTCGGGCACAGTGAGGGCTGAGTGGGACAGGCCTGAGGAGGGGTCAGCAGGAGATGTGGCACATAGCAAGTGCTCAGTGATTATCATTTATTGTTATTCCTTCCTTCCAGTCTGTGAAGTTTTCTTTAATTCAAGGTTAAATGAAAAAAAAAATGGGCGAAAAGTTCAATTTACTCTTAATATCTCATTTTCCTCCTCCTCCTCCCCCTCCTCCTCCTTCTTTTTCTATTTATTTATTATTTATTTTGTGTATGTTGGGGGGTATTGGAAATTGAACCCTGAGGTGCAGTGTCACTCGCCTACATCCCCAGACTTTCATTTTACTTTAAGATAAGAGTCTTGCTAACTTGCCCAGGCTGGTCTCAGACTTGTGATCCTCCTGCCTCAGCCTTTCAAGTACCTGTGAATATCTCATTTTCTTCTATGTATCTTTTTTCCTAAATTCCCATCAATATATTGCATTTACAATAAAAAAGATACAGAAGCCAGGATTGGTGGTGCACACCTGTGATCCCAGCCACTTGGGAGACTGAGACAGGAGGATCTCGAGTTCAGAGCTAGCCTCAGCAATTTAGCAAGGCCCTAAGCAATTCAGCAAGACCCTGTCTCTAATAAAATATTTTAAAAAGGAATGGGAATGTGGCTCAGTGGTTAAGTGCCCCTGGGTTCAATCCCTGATATCAAAGGGTTGGGGGAAAGGAACAGAAGTCAATTATGAACTAGAAATATGCATATAAGCATAAAATAAACTCAGCTGAATTGCTAATGGTAATTACCCTTGGGCAGTGAGAGTAGAGGTGGGTAATTTCTAGTCTATTCACAATAAATTTATTAAATATTTTGCAATAAGTCTGTTTTGCTTTTACTAAACAAATTTACTGAAGGTAATAATAATAGTTTGGAAACTAGGCACAGTGGTGTGCACCTAGAGTCCCAGCTACTCAGCAGGCTAAAGGAGAAGGATCACTTGAGCCCAGGAGTTCAATGCCAGCCTGGATGACATGGTGAGACCCCATCTCAAAAAGTCAAATAAATTTTTTTTTTTTTAAATTTGACTTTGTTCTGAAATTGTGTCCTTCCTGCTATTTTCATTTTGAAAGGTTCCTTATTTTTATGAAGCCATGATCAGAATGGATGGTAACTTATTTCTTTAAAAACTCATTCTGGGCCTGGCGCGGTGGCACATGCCTGTAACCCCAGTCGCTCAGGAGGCTGAGACAGGAGGATCACGAGTTCAAAGTCAGCCTCAGCAAAGTCGAGGTACAAAGCAACTCAGGGAGACCCTGTCTCTAAATAAAATACAAAATAGGGCTGGGGGTGTGGCTCAGTGGTTGAGTGCCCCTGGGTTCTGTCTCTGGTACCAAAACACACAAACATCTGGACAAATTGAAAATGGACTTTCCTGTCAGTTGTCAGGTTTTTTTTTTTTTTTTCCTGAAATGTCATGGGTCCGTGAAACCCTGTTGCCAGGTAACTATTCCCTGTTCTTGTCCAGCTACTTTACTAGACATGAGGGGGATTGAGAGCTTGGGAGACTAAGTGACACTTTTTTTTTTTTCATTCTAAACACACACAAAAATCACAAAGAGTATGATCACCAACATCTAAGTCTTACTACTCAAAATGGACAACAGTTCAAACTTTGGGTTACCGTACCTGCTTAACCCATTGTCTTTATTTTCTTAAGTTGAGTGGAAGCCCTCTTGGTCCTCAGTTCC
Organism: Spermophilus citellus; assembly: GCF_964194105.1. Lineage (NCBI taxonomy): Eukaryota > Metazoa > Chordata > Mammalia > Rodentia > Sciuridae > Spermophilus > Spermophilus citellus. The sequence continues at coordinate 138,261,979 of NC_138182.1, read as the reverse complement.
CAGCTCTGCCCCTCCCCCAGGCCCCTCAGCTCCTACATCCAGCAGCATTCACAGCAAAGGGCCCAGAGGACAGTGTGCGTGGTACTGCTCAGTGGGTGCACTGTCCCAGTGGGCCGTCACATTCTGCTGCCTGCTCTTCTTCCTCTCAACACTGTTTTTGGAAACTCTGGACCACCCCTTTATTGTTTACTCCTCTGGTTGGTGTACCTATCCCCCTGTGAGGTGTATTTAGGATGCTTCCTGATGACTTGTCCAAAGTCACACAGGAGTCCAATGGCCTTCCCACACACATGGTCACTCTGTGGACAGCCACACTTTAGAATTCCGAGTTCCACACATGGTCCTATGGCCATGGGCAGAATCCACCCACCATCTCCTCCCTCACCCCACCTCCTGTCCAGCTTATAGCCCTTGGACCCAGAGATGCAGGGCTAGTACAGGATTCAAGCTAGTACAGTCTTCCTCCCAGACGGAAGACTGCCTAAGGCACTTCTGGCCTGGACTTAGTTGTTCTAAGATGTGATTACAGTTGCCAGACTAACTAAATGGTTGACAGATGACAAGGCCTTTGGTGGTCACTAGTGCTGTTGAGTCAATGTTCTCCCCACTCTGGGCACACGGTAGGAGGCTTTCCTTGCCTCTTGACAGTTACACACAGTGTGCTCCATCAGAAAACAAAACAAAGTGAAGGAAGTGACATCTGTTACTCCCAGGTGGAAGCTCAAAGAACAGCATGCAACTTACCCCAGCTTCTCTGCCTCCTGGAATGGCAAATGGCAATATACAAGTTGGTGCCTGGTCTATCAACTGGAGACCTAGAACAAGGACAGCACTAAACAGAGCCCATGACATCCCACAAAGGGTGCTTTAGCTGCTCTCTTGTGCTTGTTTGTTACCGCAGCATAACCCTGCCTTTTCTAACTGATAAGGGGCTATGTCTGAGCCCAGGCTGCTGTGAGCCAGGTGATAACCTTAAGGGCTACCCTTTTGTGAAATCTGGGTTTGCCAGGCGCAGAGGTGCATGCCTGTAATCCCAGCCACTCAGGAGGCTAAGGCAGGAGGATCATGAGTTCAAAGCCAGCCTCAGCAAAAAAAAAAAAAAAAAAGGCAAGGGACTAAGCAACTCAGTGAGACCCTGTCTCTAAATAAAATACAAAATAGGGCTGGGGATGTGGCTTAGTGATCAAGTGCCTCTGAGTTCAATCCTGGGTACCAAAAAAAAAAAAAAAAGCAATCTGTGTCAGAGAAGTCTGACAATAAAGTTGCAGTAGATGTCATCTGGGCCTGAGGCCATCCGAAGGCTTGACTGGGGCTGAAGGATCCACTTCCAAGATGGCGCACTCAGGTGGTGGTCAGTGGCAGGTCTCAGCTTTTCATTCCTTAGACCTCTCCACAGGGCTTCTTAGATGTACTCATGACATGGAGAACGGGCTTCTATGTGTACTCACCAGGCCGAGTCCTCACAGCTCCAGGTAAACACACGTTTTTCCTTGGCATCAAATCTACCAGCAGCAGGCTGTCATTTCCTACCTGCATGTCATTGGATTGGTAGAGGATTAAATGAAGGACAGATGTCCAGTACCTAACACTCCCAGTGGGAGCTCTGAACAAATGCCCGTGCAGCAAAAATACACATTGTTTTGGTTTTTTTTTTGTTTGTTTGTTTGTTTTCTGTTTTTGGTGCTGGGGATCAAACCCAGGGCCTAGTGCATGCAAGGCAAGCACTCTACCAACTGAGCTATAGCCCCAGCCCACACATGTTTTTTTTGTTGTCATTTTGGGGTTCTTTTTTTTTAAGTACTGGGGATTAATCTCAGGGGTACTGGACCACTGAGCCACATCCCCAGCCTTATTTTGTATTTTATTTAGAGCCAGGGTCTCACTGAGTTGCTTAGCGCCTCACTTTTGCTGAGGCTGGCTTTGAACAAAAGCCAGCAAAAAAAAAAAAAAAAAAAAAAAAAAAAAATTAGAAACTAAGAATCCAATGATGGGGAAATAGTTAAGTAACTGTGGTATGCCCATGTGTTGCTGAGCAGCCAAAAAAAAAAAAAAAAAAAAAAAGGTGGGGGATGGAGAGGAAGGAAGTAGAACAATGTAATGTGTGGATCATTACAGGCTAAAGCAAAAACAGCAAGTTATCAACAACAGTTCAGCTTTGAAAGCAGGCAGACCTGAAATTGAGCCAACTCCCCTCCCTGTGGGTCCTTGGACAAGGTTCTGGACAAAGAACTGAAGGTTCTGAAAAGATCCCAAGCTCTATCACTCCTAAACTTCAGAGACTGGCAATAATGGGAGCTCAATAAATGTGAGCTATCCATTTATTGCTACCATTACTGATATTAAAGCTACAGGTCAACATTGGCAGAGCACCTGATTCCCGTTAACAGAGCTCTATCATCCTGTACTCCATCAAAATTCATCCTCTTCAATTCAGGTGCTGTTGGCACAGTGTTTTGGTGTCCATTATAGGGCTTTTATCTGCTGGAACATGGAGGGACCCTGGTCAAGTCATGTCTCCAAGGGAACAGCACAGGAAGGGTTCATCAGCTAACGCCAGCAAAAATAAAGCTGTTGGACCAGCGGCTTTCGACTCTGGGTGCTTGCAGCCCACTGTTGAATACTAGATTTGATTTTAAATTTAGAACCTTCCATATAATAGTAAACAAGTCAGCAATGATGACCACTGTGATAGCCGGCATCCAGGATGGCCCCATGACCTTCACCTCCTGGTATTCACATCCTGTGTGCTCCCCTCCCATGAAGTGGGGCCCACTGCGTGATCAACAAGATGTTCAGGAAATGGTGTTGTGCATCTTCTGAAGCTAGGTGTAAGGACGACGTGGGCTCCCTTGCTCTGGGGGAAGCCCATCTCCATGTCATGAGTACATCTAAGAAGCCCTGTGGAGAGGTCCATGGAGTGAAAAGCTGAGACCTGCCACGGACCACCCACCTGACTTCGCCATTTTGGAAGTGGATCCTTCAGCCCCAGTCAAGCCTTCGGATGACCTTAGGCCCGGATGACATCTTATTGCAACTTCATAAGAGACCCCAAGCTCTATCACTCCTAAAATTCCTGAGGCACAGGAACGATATGGTTAAAAAAGTATTGCTCCTGATGCAGAGAAATGACAAGGTTAAAAAAAGGATTGCTTTAAGCCATTAAGCGTTGCAGTACTTTGTTTACACAGCAATAAATCACTAATACAACCACATTATCACAGTACAAGGGGAAAGAATGCCTTGAATATCTTTTTAAAAAAACAAAGAGCTATCAAATGATTCCCTTTGGCACCTACGCTGGATGAACTAACCCTTCTTCATAGACCGTCTCCTGTGTGTACTCACCTGGCCGAGTCCTCACAGCTCCAGGTAAACACGCATCTTTCCCTGGCATCTAATCTACCAGCAGCAGGTTGGTGGTTTTCTGTACCTTTCCTGCAGTCCAATTCAAACAAAGAGCACCAGAACAATCTATACCCTTGTAACAAAAATAAACTTGTAAAAACAAAATAACTAGTAAAAATAAACTAGTAAAAACTTGGCGGTACCCCTCAGAGGCCACAAGACCAGGATCACTATGGTTCCATGAATAGCTGGAAAGAGAACATTTAATTTCTTGGGGCCAACCCTCCCACTCCTCTCAAGCTTACCCAGGACACCCCAGCTGGAGATGGTCCCTTCCTGCCCAGGGTGAAATCAGCTTTTGGTGGAGAGAAGCAGGTATGGAGGCTTTGCGGTGACAGTTGTTTCAGATGCAGAACTGCTGCTTCTTCACTGTCCCCCAGGGTGAGTTACTTAATACCACTGTACCTGAGCTTTCTCTTCCCAACTCTGGGGATCACATAGAACCTTTTTTCATAGTGTTGTTGGGGGGTCCAATGAGAAAGGATCTGTCCAGAGTCTAGCACAGTGCCTGGAATTATCAATGCTTATTCTCATTTTACTGCTAACCAAGAATAATAGCAATATTGGGTTACTCTCCAGCTATTAAAGGCTTACCATGTGGTCAACATGCTTTACACAGACTATCTCATTTAATCCCATGAGATATGATCTCTGAGTAACTCCACTATAGAAATGAGGAAGCTAAGACAGAAAGAGGTGACCTGCCTGTCCAGGATCACACAGCCTAGGGTCATCAGGCACCTGAACCATTGCTTTTAACCACTTTGTTCTGGTCTTCCAGGAGGACTGCAGCGGATGGCCCACTAAACACGAGGAAGGCTGCAGGGACTGAGGGGAAGTAGGAAGGAAGTGCCCCAGAGGAACCGGCAGTGACATGGAAGTCCTCCCAGCATTGTCCCCTGTATTTTGTCAGTAGTGGGAGTCTCAGGCCTCTTGCACATGTGACAGAGTCACCATACTCTTAATATATGTGCCATCCCAGGCCTTGCCCTGCCAGGTGGGGTGGGCCCTGCAGCAGCACTGACTCCCTACCCAGGCCTGGGCCCAGGTTTGGACACATTGACAGCCCTGCAGATGGCTCCGGCTTGCCCTGCCTGAGCACCTGCTCTGGCCACAAACGCAGGACTTGCTCATTAAAATCAGGTTCTGCCGGAAGGAAAGCCAAGCTGTTTTATTTGCAAAAATGAAATTGTATAACCTCTAATAACAACATAAAATGGGACCAGTTTGGGCCCAACACTGCAACAGTGTTCTCGCTGAGTTAGGAAAGCAAACTTCAAGCAGCACCCACGGCTCTGAGCCAGAGAAAGTCAGCTGGCTTGGGTGCTCTTCCTCCAGGCTCTGACCTCAGGGACACACTGTCATTTGCATGATACTAAGAGCGAAGTGTCCACAAGGTGTCAAGCCCTATTTTCTGTAGCTGGGGCACAGAGGTTGAGTTGCTGGGTTAAAGGGACCCAGCTGTAAGCCTCTGGTTTGCATGTGGCAGAGACAAGGTCCACTGTGTGTGGAAGTGTGGCTCCCACAGAAAGGAAGACAGCTGAAGCCACTGGACACCGCAAAGTTAGTGAAGCCCCTAAGGAAACATTTACCCAAGGAGGCAGGACAGTCCAGCACAGTGGTTCTCAATCTGGGATGATTTTGTCCCAAGGGATTGTTTGGAAGTGTCTCTAGACACAGTGGTGGAGAGAGCACGGAGTTTCTGGAATCTAAGGCACCCTTCCCAGCTGTGTAACTGTGAACAGGCACTTAACCGCCTCTCTTCCCTTCTTTAAAACTGGGCTTAGTTTCTGCCTCATAGAGGACCAAGGCCTTTTAAGTGCTTTTTGGAGGCAGGCACATAGTAGTGCCTCTTTAATGTTGCCATTGGTAAGTACCAAGGACATTTGCTCAGCCAAAGAGCATGGACAAGGGTAAACTATAAAAGAAGCAGATCAAGAGCTTGAGAAGGCAGAGGAAGCTGGAGGAGGCCCCAGTGACCTGCTCTGGCATTCAAGGCCTTCCCTTGTCTTGCTACAGTCTGCATTGTTCACCTCGACACCCACTGCTCTGGACAGTCTGCTCAGTGGGCATGCAGGGCTTTTGCCTACCTGCACAGTCCCCACCTGCCAAGGGTTTCCTCCTCCAAGAAGCCACGTTGACCAGCACAACTTTTTTTTTTTTAGGTACCAAGGATTGAATTTAGGGGCACTCGAACACTGAGCCACATCCCCAGCCCTATTTTGTACTTTATTTACAGACAGGGTCTCACTGAGTTGCTTAGTGCCTCACTTTTGCTGAAGCTAGTTTTGAACCCGCAATCCCCCTGCCTCAGCCTCACCAGCTGCTGGGATTACAGACATGCACCCAGTGACCAGCCCAAACTTTAAGAACTATGTGGCCTTTACTGAAGATGAACTGTGGGTGGCTTCAAAGATACATCAAGACACATACAGAATCATATCCACATAGACTCTGAAAAACACATATACTCCCACTCATGAAAGACACACCTGTCAAGATACACAGCAGCTCTGGTCACAGACTGATCACAAATGTACTCCTATACACAAACACACATACACAAGCAGAATGCGATCTCACAAAACACATGTGATCCCATATACACAAATACATACAATACAGCCACACTAAAACAATACATAGTCAAGGATGTGGGGTCACATGCATGAACCCACAAATTCATCTACATACACATAAATGAAAACTCAGAGAAGTCCATGGGAATCTTACACACACACACACACACACACACACACCTCTTACATTTAGGCACATAAAGATTCACGCCTACACATATGAACATATTTCTGGTACACACTTAAATGCAGCTATCTATGCATTATCTATACATTATTCGAAGACACAAACACTCTTCCTATATATTCTCCCAAACACACCTATAAACAGACAATAAGATATTTTTTTTAAGTGCACGTGTCCTCATTCACACACTGACATGTTCCCATAGCACATTTCTTTCACTCATCGTTATATTACAAAACTTGCTTGGGGCGCCTTCCTAATTCAACCCGGGGTCACCGGGACTCGTGCAGATCAACAACACGCATGTGGCAGGCTCATTTCTCCTTTTCCTTTAAGTTTCCACCTTCGCTGCGCGGACGTGGACTTTCTCTTCCTCCGCCCGCCCTCCGGCCCCCCAGCTCGCTGGGGTCCCCGGCGTCCCCACCCTTCCCCGCCGCCCAGCCCTACAGGCCCGCTCGGCTCAGTGCACCGCGTCCGGAGGCCCCGCCCCTCCGACAAAGGCAGGGGCGTGGCCGTGGGCGTGGCCGGGACCACGTGTGTACACGGGCGGGGGCAGTGGGAATGAATGGGGTGGAAGCGGTAGTACATCTCCGTCCCCACCCCGGCCCTCGGCTCTTCTCCCACCGGCTTCCCAGGCCCTGGCCGACCTCCGCCGCCAGGAGGAGGGGTCCGGGGCTGGGGCTTCGAGCTGCCCGGCCCCTCCGGCCCCTCCACGCCGCCCCACCCCGCGTCCCGCCCCGCCCCTCGCATCGCCAGCCGCTGGAAGCTGAGTCATCGCTGCGGCGCGGTGGGCAGTGCCCGGGAGCTGGCGAGCTGCTAGGCGGGGTGTGAAGCTGGGGACGTCTTGCGACCCGGCGCCACGGTGGGATCGAGGTCCCGCCGAGGGTCCTTTCCTGGAGAGCCTGGGAAAGGAACCTCACCGGAGGCCAGGGTGGTAGGGGTGGGACTACGGGACCCCAGAAAACGCGGGTCTCCCTCACCCGCGTCCGGACTACAGCTGCCTTGCAGCATTCTGAAAGAGCTGCACCTAGCGTGGAATCGCACATTTATGCATAACATTAGCGTGGCGTCCAGGCCAGGCCTCCCAAACTTGCGGCCCACGGGCAGAGCTGGCCTGCACCCTGTAGTCAGGGCATTGCACCCTCTAGCTTACCTGGGTCTCCCCTACTCCCTGCTGAAGTTTTATGTTGACCTAGTGATTGCAAATCTAGGCCAACCTACCCATTTTTCAGATGGGGCTGGGAAGTGGGGATTAGTTGTTTCCCACAGTCCCACAGCATATGGCCTTAGAGCTAAAGAGGAACCGCTTTTCTTCACCCACTGGTCTCTTCTACCAAATAATTCTGCCTCCTTTTATAAGGAGGCTAAGACAGGAAATTTTCTTGCCAAAAGTGGGTCCAGAAAATGGACCCCATAGATATCCACAAATGCAAGATGACTTGGATCAGTAATTAACCAAGAAAAGGATCAAACGGCTTTAGATTTATTCCTGGATGAGGGCAGGACTGTACTAAGGAATTCAAAGAAGAGTGTATAGGAATTCCTTGGAGCCACTGATAGCTTCTCCATCTTTCCCTTGGAGTGGCAATAAAAGACAAAACTGGGACAGATGGATGGATAGAGCAATCAGCAATTCTGGCATATTTGGTTATAAGTTGTTTTCAGGTCACCTGACTTGTGAGACATTAGAGCGTTGTGTTAGGACTAAAATAGCAATTGCCACTTTCCTTGGATTATTCTCTAGTCAGGTGCTTCTCAGTTGATAGCATATATGATTCCTGTAAACCACAGATTTTTGATTCAGTAGGACTGGTGCAGAACTCAGGCTCCTGCATTTCTGACCAGGGGATGCCAGTGCTGCAGCCCCAGACTCCACCTTGAGAAGCCAGCCAGGCTCTGGGGCCTTGAGCTTCACTTTAGTCATGAGGACCACTGCTATCAGGGAGCCAAAAGATGGGACTCCAAATGCCACAGACCTGGGCATGGATCCCTTCCCACCCCATAATAGACTGCCCACCTAGGACAGACTGCTCATGCTATCTGTGCCTCACTTTCTCCTCTGTTCAGTTGAAACCAAAAAAATGCTTACTTCCTTAGAAGGATGAGGGAGGCAGAATGAATGTGTCACTAATGCTAAGTGCTCTGTAAAGGGAGATTCTTATCGTCCCTTGGTGAGAGTGCTCTTGGGCAGTGAAACCCATAGCAATGTGATAGGAAGGAGGATAGATATAAGATGTTTGGGGTTCAGAGCAAAGTCCTTAATGTGGCCTCCCAGGGTATGGTTGCCCAGCCCAGCACACCCCACCCCATAATACTCTCCTGTCTCTGTCCACTCTTCAGCCATACTGGTCACCTGTGAGGGTTTTGGTACTTTCTCCTCTCAGAGGCTCCATGCATGCTGTTCTTCATACTCTAAGCTGGCTGATCCCTTCTTCAGGCCCAGTTCCCACGTCACCTTCTCAGAGATACCCTCCCTGACCCCAAAAGTCTCTGAGGATTTAGGGGGCATATCCTAATAGAAAGAAGGGAGCAGGGGGCATTGCTTTAGGCTGCACCTGCATAGAAAGATCATGTTTTTACTTAGATCCTGAGTCTATTTAAAGCAGTTTTGGGGGTGGGAGGAGGAGAAACTAACTAAATGTGGCCCCTGCTAGTCGACACAATGCCTTTGTGTGAATTGGAGAAAGGCACAGCCAGGGCAGTGAGCGGGGACCCATCAAGCTCTTGCCTGCCCTCTCAGCTGGCTGCTTTTGTGCAGTATACAAACTGTACAGACTTACATGCCAGCCCTTATGCTAATGCTTCTCAAAGCTACCTCGTGACCTACTTAGTCCTCCTGCCTGCAATCAGGTCATTTTGTAAACTTTTTAACTCCACAGACCTCATCACAATTGGAAGTAGGTATCTTGGGAAACATTGATTTTACATCTGTCCCCGGCACTAGGCTATGTTTCTTCAAGGCTCAGACTACATCCGTCTTGTTCTGGGCTGTATGTCACTGGTGCCTACCACAGAGCATGAGAAATATTCCAGGTGCTCATTGTCCACCAGGAAGGATGGAACTATGGCTGGAACCACAGTGGCATGGCACAGAGCTAAGTGAGTGGTTTAGCCCCAGGGAGGAAGGTATTGCTTCTGGCCGAGGTCCTGCGGGGCTGTTCAGGTGGTGTCTTGGCTAGGCCTGACAGGACACGTGACATTCCTCAGACCCTGGGAGTGGGAGAGTGTTCCTGCCAGTGAGAACAGCAAAGGAAAGGTGCCAAAGGATAAAAGTCCAATGAGTTTCTAAGACTAGTCACCAACAGTGATTGGAGCTTGACCAAATGTGTTTTGGGAGTTTACTGCCAATATGTTTTTTACAATCTGGAAATTTCACAGAAAGACCCAGATTTCCCAATTCTCTTAAAAAAAAAAAAAAAACTGGAAGCATTCCCTAGGGGGAGTTGACTGGCCCTGAGAGGGGGCCTTCCCTTGAGAAAGTCAGGGCTTGCTCCCATTTGCCACAGTCCCCAGCTTGCCTTATGACGTCACACCAGCTCTCCTCTCTCATTCTTGTCCTTCCCTGGCCTGGCTTTGGCGCTGGCTGGTGGACTGTCAAGTCAGCACATGGGGTTGTAAGGACCGTTGGTTGCAAGCCTACAGACACCTCCACACTAGACCAAGGAGTTGGCCAGTACCACCCTGAAGGAAAAGGGGAGCCATTGAAGGTCTTTGAGATAGATTCAGGAGAGCTGTGCAGCAGGCTAGCCCCAGAGAGGGCATATGGCTGAGAAGTAACTCAGCTAATTAAGCAACCTGGTAACTGCAGGGATGTCAAGGATCTTCCAGCCCCACAGAGCACTGCCCATGAGCCCCTGGCCTGACTTTCCAAAAGAACTTTATGCCAACGAGGCTGGAGGAGTCCTGGAACCGAGCTCCTTGTGAAGCTTTAAAGGAGAAAACACGGGGACAGAGCCTGGTTTGGGCTGGTGAGGATTGAACCCAATGCCTCACACATGTGAGGCCCAGTGAGGTTGGGGGAGGTGGAAGGTGCTCTCAAAAGGCAGAATTTTCCTTTTAAAGGTTTCTGACACACAGGTGACCTTGCTTTTGTTTAGCTTTATATGGTTTTCAAACACATGCTTTGCTTTTTCTTTAAAAATAATTATAACTTTCTTTTGTTTATAAACATAGCAAACCCTCATTCAAAAATTGGATGATATAGAAAAAGATGAGAATAAGCCAGGTGCAGTGGCACACGCCTGTAATCCCAGTGGCTCAGGAGGCTGAGACAGGAAGATCTCAGCAATGGCGAGGCGCTAAGCAACTCGGTGACATCCTGTCTCTAAATAAAATACAAAACAGGGCTGGGGATGTGGCTCAGTGGTTGAGTGCCCCTGAATTCAACCCCTGGTAACCACCCGCCTGAAAAAAAAAAAAGATAACAATCATCATCTCCGGTATCTAGCCACCCAGAGGGTAACATTGTTAACAGGTTGGTGCATTTCTCTCTTTTTTCAAGGTATTTCTACTTTTAAAAAATGAGGTTGGGAGGGGCTAGGGACACAACTTAGTTGGTAGAGTGCCTGATTTGCATGCACAAGGCACTGGGTTCAATCCCTGGCACCAACACACACAAAAAAATGAAGTTGGGGGTCATGTGATTGCACCTTAGCTAGGTGCAGTGGCGCCTGTAATCTCAGCAGTTTGGGAGGCTGAGGCAGGAGGGTCACAAGTTCAAAGCCAACCTCAGCAATTTACTGAGGCCCTAAACAACTCAGTGAGACCCTCTCTCTAAATAAAATATAAAAAGAATGGGGGGGCTGGGGATGTGGCTCAGTGGTTAAGTGCCCCTGGGTTCAATCCCCAGTATAAAAAAAAAAAAAAAAAAAGGCTGCCTTTTTACACTTAACATTATCCTGTGAATCTTTTACCTTGAGAATATATTAATATATTAATGTATTCCTTTTTTAAAAATTTTTTACATAAAATGTTCAACTCAGAAAAGGAAAATAAATACAATATATATTGACATGATTCCCACAGGTTATTAAATATGCTCTAAAAAAACCCATTCCACTTGTTTGTTTCCCTCTGTTCTCAGAGCTTAAATCAGGGAGCTGATGTTTTTCATTGCGTGGAAGCCGGTGAAACAGGAATCATCACCTCCACTGCATAGAGGAAACCGAGACATGGAAATGAACTGATTTACCCAAAAGCTAGTGGGACTAGCAGCCCCAGACCTGCTGAGTCTAGGTTGTGGGGCGGCCCTCATACACAGGCCTGCCCTTCCCAGCCCACGCCCTTGGTTTAGATGACGCCAACTGTGCTTTAAATTCCGAAAATCGAGGAGGCTTTAAACTGAGTTCGGTTAATGTGGGTGGACTTTGCGGAAGAGGCGGACTTTACGGTGGGATCTAGGTTGTCAAATTCATAGGCAAACTGGAGGCAGGTACCAGGCCTACAGACTCTCCAGTAGTGATAACTGGCCTTTCTCATGTGGCAAGCCCCTGAGAATACTCTTTCTGTTAGTTCATGCATACAATTGTACGAAGCACTGTTATTTGCACCAATTTAAGCATTTAAGCATGAAGAAACAGGGGTTGTAGGTGTAGCTCAATGGTAGAGTGAATACTTAGTATGTGCAAGGTTCTGGATTCAAGTCCTAGCGCGCACACACACACACACACACACACACACACAAGTTAATAATTACAGAACTGGGTGTGCTCACCTGTAATCCCAGCTACTCAGGGGAAGTAGGAGGATGACAAGTTCAAAGGCCAGCCTGAGCAACATAGTGAGACCCTGTCTCAAAATTAAATTTTAAAAAAGGGCAAGAGATGTAGTTCACTGATAGAGTTCTCCTGGGTTCAATCCCCAGTACCACATAAATAAATACACTTTTTTTTAAAGAGAGAATTTATTTATTTATTTATTTATTTAATTTTTTTTAAAGATTTTTTTTTTAAAGAGAGTGAGAGAGGGGAGAGAGAGAGAGAGAGAGAGAGAATTTTTTTTAATATTTATTTTTTTTAGTTCTCGGCGGACACCTTTGTTGGTATGTGGTGCTGAGGATCGAACCCGGGCCGCACGCATGCCAGGCGAGCGCGCTACCACTTGAGCCACATCCCCAGCAGAACAAATATACTTTTAAAAAATAAAGAAACATCACATGCACAAGGCCCTAGGTTCAATCCCCAGCACCAAAAAAAAAAAAAAAAAAAAAAAAAAGAAGAAGAAAAAGAAAAGAAAGAAAACATGGAGAGGGAAAGTGACCTGTTCAAGATCACACAGCTAATCAATACCAGGGCAAAGATTTGAAATCTCCCCAGTGGTACTCCAGGCACCCTCCTTGCTTTGGCTGAAGGAAGAGCCACAGACCCATGGCTTTGTGTTGCCACGACCCTAGACAGCAATGACTTCCAGGCACCCTAGAACCACTCTCAACTGGTTGTGAGTAGAGAGTGCAAGGCTGTGCCCAGGATAAATGGTGAGTGGGATTTTCCACCACAGCTTGGCCAAGGATTCCCCTGGGAGTCCCCATTTCCACTGCTGTTCCACCCTCAGGATTCTTGAAATGGGTAAAAGAAGTGAAATAGAATGGATCCTCCAAAGTGTTTTACACCCCAGCTGCTAGTTCTCACCGACTGTGACTTGGGACCCAGAGGCTCAACTGGAGTCCTAGTCCTGCCTCTGCCATGACAACATGGCTGAGTGGCAGTGTGTTGCAGTAAGGCAGGAGAACACCCTCCCTTATTGGAAATCCATGATGAAACGCTTAGGACTGAAGTGTTAGAATATCTATAATTAAAAGTGGGTTAGCTACAAATCTTACATGTCGTGAGATGCAGTAAATACTTAACAAATGTCGACCATTGCCAAAGCTACGTGATAGATGGGACGGTATTCAGTTTACTGTTCTTTCTGCTCTCTTGATGATTCAGGGCTTCATGATAAAACGTTGTTGTTGTTTTAAATGTTTCTCCTCCAGGGCTCCCATTGCAGATTTTGAGGCCTTTATTAATATCACAATGAAATGTCCCTGGCACACATCACCTCCATTTATAGAGTCACAATATATGGAGGAGAGCTATGCTGGGCCTTGCCATTCAGATTACACAGTGTGAACTCCTGGAAGTGGGATCCAGGTTCAAGTCAATGTGTTCTCTCACATGCCAAGTACAGATGAACATTCAATCATTTTATTCACTCAAACACTTCCTGAATGGATAGCTTTGCTATTACTATAGTGCCTGGCTTAGCAAACACACTCTTAGGAAATCTCCGAATGGAAACTTGATCATGGCGAACTTTTCTGAAGCACTTACTTTGTTCTAGACTGGGGGCCACGTCCCTGACATGCATTGTCTTGTGTAATCCCACAGCAGTCCTATAATGTGAATGTGGCTCCTCTTTTACACATGAGAAGCTGCCACACAGGAAGGTGAAGTGACTTGACCCTCTGACATTCAGACAGTAAGGGCAGAAGACATGGCTCTAACCATTTGACTACATGGCCTCATCCTGGGCGCAGAAAGTGATGAGCACCTGTGTCTTCAAGATCAGGAGCTCTTCAAAAGCAGAGGAGAGAAAAAACATCCACACAAAAACTCAGGCACAAAGGTTCCTGGCGGCATATTCATCAAAGCCACAAAGTGGCAAAGACCCAAGTGCTCATCGACTGATGAAAACAAAACGGGCATATCCATGTTATGGAACGTTATTCAGCTGTGACAGCAATGGAGTTCTGAAATGTGCTACCACATGAGTGGATCATCAAAACATTCTGCTGTGTGAGCTGGGCATGGTGGCCTAGGCCTGAAACCACAGCAGCTCCAGAGGCTGAGACAGGAGGATATCGAGTTTGAAGCCAGCCTCAGCAACTTAGCAAGACCCTAAGCAACTCAAAGAGAGGACCCTGTCTTTAATAAAATACAAAAAAAAAAAAATTGGGGGAAGGGGAGGGCAGTAGAGATGTGACTCAGTGGTTAAGTGCCCCTGGGTTCAATCCTTGGTACCAAAATAATAATAATAATAATAACAACAACAACAACACTGCTATTTGAAAAGAGCCAGTCTCAAAAGACCACATGATATATTTCCATGCATATGAACAGAGCAGGTTAATCCATAGAGACAGAAGGTAGATCAGTGGTTGATTAGGGTTGGGAGGTCTAGAAGGACTGGGGAGTAACAGCTAGAGGATATGAAGATTCTTCTAAATATATATTTGTTATATATATATTTATTTAAATCAGGTGTGCTGGCACATGCCTGCAATCCCAGCAACTCTGGAGACTGAAGCAGGACGATTTCAAATTGAAGGTCAGCCTGGGCAATTTAACAAGGCCCTAAGCAACTTAAGGGGACTGAAAGGTGAGAAAGTGAGATGGGTGAGTGAGAAATGAAGGACAGAGACCAGGCATAAATCCACACAAAGATTTATATGTCAAAGCTGAGAAATTAAGCCATCTCTCTATAGAGAGGAGAGGCCCCAAAATGTTTGGATATTCAGCTATTGTGGGGTGGGGGTTTGGAGATGTAGCTGTGGTGCTATGGGACAGGCTCTGGGTGCTTACCTTGGAGCTAGGAGATGTCGAATAGCAGGGGACTGGCCTAAGTTTATGGCACTATGGGGCTTTCCAGAGACAAGGGGTCCTGTCCTTCTGGGATTGGCTTAGGGTTATGGTACCCTAAGGTAGGTCACTAATGGGGGTAGGGGCAGTTCGGATAAGAGGAAGTACAGGAAAGTGAAACTGATCTCCTAAGATGGCTGTTAACATTTAAGATGGCTACTCAGATGTTACATCAAGACTCTATATTCCTCTCTTTTTTGTTTTTTATTGGGCCTCTTTAAGGGTCAGAAGCATAGATCAATCTTCTGTAGCTTCTTTCTGCTGGGAAGGGGCCGTGTCTGGTCATGGGTGTCATTGAGGCAATGGTGAGGGTCGGGTGGTGGCGGTGATGCTGACTCTGGACGGCTTATTTTGGTGAGGGGTTAGTAGTTCTGTAACAGAAGCTGGTTCATGGTTTGGTTAGAGATTTTTTGCATCTGGTCTTGAACAAATCTAATGATGCAGGGAGCAAGCATTAGCAAAAGGCTTATGACAAGGAGAGGGGTCAGGAAAGGAAGTGCCCACTGGAGAAGGGGGTTCCTTAGCTGCCATCCTCCAACAGAGGAGAGCTGTTGTTTCTGACGTTCAAGGTCCTGTTGGAGTTGTTGTATCTTGTCTTTGACTATACCAGAGTGATTGACATAAAAACAGCATTCCTCCTGTAGGTATAGACAAAGTCCACCTTTCTCTGCTGTTAATAGGTCCAGACCACAGTGGTTTTGTAGGACCACAGAGGCTAAGGAGTCCGGTTGATTCTGGAGGGTTGGTTCTGGAGAGCTGATGAAAATAGGTAATGGGTGTGGTTATTCCTGCCATTCCTGTGGCTAGGCCTGCCGTAACCCCAGGGCGACTAGTAGGGAAACAAATTGAAAAGCCAGTTTGTGTGGAGGGCTCCTATGAGTAAGGGCTTACCAATGAGCTGTTTAGGCCTAGAAGACCTGCTATAAATGAGAGAAGCCAATAATCTCTCACCTGGAGGTGTGAGGGCTGCGAAGTTGTCCCCATAACAAGGTTGGAGAGGACAAGGCCTTTATTTGGAGATATAAATCTTTAACATAGCCAGAGTTATCAGGAATGCAAACACAACAGTTAACTTTTAATGTTACAGATGTCCATCCCCATAAGATGTAGTTAAGCTACTTAATGTCATCTGATCTTGTAAAACCCTTCTACTGGTATGACCTCTGCATCTTGTAGAGAGCCCTTTATTTCTGTCACTTAGGGCTAGATAATCATGTTAGCAAATATTAATCCTATCTGTGTAGGAGGTTAGGAAGATCTGTAGGCCTTAAACTGACTAAAAACTTCTGATTTGGCAGTTTTGCTTGATAGTTATCAGGCATTCCTTCCTAAGAATTTCTCTTTTCTAGCCTCCAGTCATATTTATTTTGGGGGGCAACACAAATGTATATTGTAAGTTACTTATTATTATATTATTATTATTATTATTAAATGCCCCCAAATGGCTGTGTTTTGCTTTTAACTGTTTTTGCTAGGTGTTTAAGATGAAGCAGATCAAACTGACTTTTATTTCTATCAGCTGAATGGGCTGGGGTTGTGGTTCAGTGGTAGAGAGCTTGCCTAGCATGTGTGAGGCACCAGGTTCAATTCACAGCACTGCATATAAATAAATAAAATAAAGGTCCATTGACAACTTAAAAAAAAAAAAAAAGAATCAGCTGAGTTCCCATTTAGAAGTCACTCTTGGGAACTTGAGAGCAGATTTTTAGCTCTGCTTAATGCCATTTGCACTAGGATGGGTACAGATCTTGCTGACCATGTGGCTTCCCTTGGAAGCATCAGGGTTGTCTCCCTACTCCAGTGACCATCCTCTTCATAGCAAGTGCACCGATTGGCCTTCTGTTCTCCAGTGACCTAATTAATCTCCCTGATTGCGAGGTTATGTGGCCCAGAGTTGCAAAGCTCTTTAGAAGAGTTCCCTGTTCCCTGGATTTAGATTTACTTGGAGGGCAAGAGCCAAATATTGGTTTTCTTGGCCCTTTTAATTTAACTTTAATTTTCGAGTCTTGATCTTAAACATCTAGCAAATCAGTCTCATCAGTCTTAAATTAAGAACACTGGGCTTTAATTTTAATGTCTATGCCTTACAATCATTTACCCTTTTTATTAATTGGGGTTTATATTATATGTTCTGTAGGTGATGGCTTATTATCTTAAATTAACCCAGATTGTGTGTTTTTGAAGTAATACCTCTGCAAAACATTAACAAGCAGCATTTAGACAGTTTATAAGACAAATACAAAATAAAATTAACAACAGTAAAAATATATTTAGTTTGTGTAATAACTACCTTGAATTTTGGCTGAGTTATATATTATATCTCATGTTTGCGATCCTAGTAATCTTAACAACAAAAATCAATCTTTTGAATGTGATTTTAAACGAACTGAATTCTGGTCTACTTTGGAGTCATCTTAACATGTCCTAAGGTGGGAGGTAGAGCCTTATCTCAGGTAGAGTGAAGTGTTCTAGTTCTGCAACTGATCTTTGCCTCTTATAACATATCACCTTACAAGGTTTACATATATTATTTCTTGAGTTCACATGAATATTAGCTAACACAATATGATATTACATTTTAAACATGAATTAAAGAAAGGCTGAGGGCTTTTAACCTTTTTTTTTTTTTTGAAAAGTAGCAAAATGCTTATGTTTTATAATATTAACCTTTCAATAGATTAGACTCTCATTAATTTAAAAATACCTTTAAATTGTATACTAGTGTAAAAAGTAACATAAAACTTTATATATTTTATTATAACTGGTCCAGTATAGAACATTAAATGATATAAATAAGTCTTCAATATGTTATCCTTATATGCCTAAAATTACCATGCAACTTTAGTTTGGAGAACACTAGCTTGATATAATGCTCTTTTAAGCCTTTTAAAGCTTCTACCTTAAAGACTTGTATACCTGGAAGATATGAACACATTTAATCTACAAAGAAGAGTAGTAGCATTACCATTACATTGATGTTTTTATATTAGTCAAGTTTAGCTTTTAAAGAAATAACATATTACAATATTTCAAAATAACAGTTGTTTTTAACCACAGTTGTATAGTCCTTAATTCCCTCAAGATTACTTGCTCAAAAAACCAAAACTTACTCAACATAATTTTATGGGTAAATTAATGTTTTAAAAAATCCTTGTCCTTTTAACATAATAGATTAAACTTTAGTTTATATCAGTACATTAACATTTGACCTTAGGGAAAAAAACTTAAATAGCTTTGACAGATTGTTTCACATACATATATAACCAACTTACAAAGACCTTCTTTATCACTTATTTAAACCCCCTTAACTTACTTCATCACATAAAGACTTTCTTATTCAGAAACACTTTCTTTTCCTTCTATTAAATATGGTTTCCATACCTAGGACCTTCTAATTTCTCTTTCCCATCTGTTAACCCTCTTTTCTGTTCACATTCTGAACAATCCTTGTAAATTTTTGAATTTAGATAAATTATTTCATTTTAATAAGAAGAAATACTTTATGTTATTTACAGTACTCTTAATTGGAACAATTGAAACTTTTGGGCCTTTGTATATAGAAATCTTCTATAAACCTTTGTATATATAATCACATCTGTTTATCATTTCATGAAAACACAATGTTCAAGTATATAGAATTATATCTGTCGAGACTTTAAATTTTTAGTAACCTCTTTTCAGTGATGAAAAAGCAACTTTAGGGCTGGGGATGTGGCTCAAGCGGTAGCGCGCCCACCTCGCATGCGTGCGGCCCGGGTTCGATCCCCAGCACCACATACCAACAAAGATGTTGTATCCACTGATAACTAGAAAATAAATATTGAAATTCTCTCTCTCTCAAAAAAAAAAAGAAAAAGCAACTTTAAACCATTTTTTTGTTTTGTTTTTTGTTTTTTCATTTACCAATTTATGAAAACCTCAATCATGTTACCTTATGGAATTCAAGAAGTTAAAAGTACTTGATAGTATATTTAACAGTTAGCATTTTAACCTTGTAAATTAATCAGATGTCTAACAAGCACATTTATGAGAAATCCCATGTCAAATCTACTTTACTTATTTTTACCAAGATATCAGATAAGTGTATTGTAATACTGATTAGCCATTTCTTCCTTGGGTAAACAGATGGAAGTAAAGATGTCTTTAAAATTAAACTTAACTCACAAGTCTCTCTAGGTGGTCAAAGAATAAAATATTGATGTCTATAAAATGTCTAATATTCATTGTTTTTGGGACTTTTCTTCCACAAGGAAGAAAAGTGAGAAAGTAAGAGACAGGCAATCGAGAAATGAAGGACTGAGACCAGGCAGAGGTCCACACGAGAGCTTATTTGTCAAAGCTGACAAATTAAGGCCATCTCTCCATAGAGAGGACAGAGGCCCCGAGATGTTCCGGTGTTCAGCTTTTGTGGGGTGGGGGTTTGCAGGTGTAGCTGTGACACTATGGGATAGGCTCGGGTACTTGCATTAGAGCAGGGTGGGTGGGGAATAGCAAGGGATTGGCTTAGGTCAATGATACCATGGGGCTTTCCAGAGTCTAGGGGTCCTGTCCTTCTGGGATTGACTTAGGGCTATGGTATCATGGGGTAAGTCACTAGCGGGGGTGGGGGAATTCGGGTAAGAGGAAGTACAGAAAGCGAAACTTATCTCCTAAGATGGCTGTTAACATTTAAGATGGTTGCTCAGATGTGGACCATGTCTCAAAAATTAAAAAAAAAAAAAAAAAAAAATTTTTAAAGGGTGGGGATGTAGCTCAGTGGTAAAGTACTCCTGGTTTCACTCCCCAGCATATGTGTATGTGTGTTTACACATATATATTATACAAGTATATATATATAGTGTATATATATTTTTAACATATATATTTAAGTTGACACAGTAATCGTATATACTTATAGGGAAGAATTCTTTTTGAAGTGATGAATATGTTCTAAACTATGGCAATGTTCACAACTAGGTTAACATACTAAAAACTGAATTTATATTTTAAATAGATGAATTGTACAGTGCATGAATTATACAACCATAAATTTGGAGGAGGAAGGGAGAGTAAATATCTTACCAATGAATCTTATAAGTGTAGCAAAGAAAATGATGTATGAATGAATGAATGAATCAATCAATGGACAGCTATTTCTCTGCAGTTGACAAAAACCTGTAGTATTTCCAAAGTCTAAAATGAATTCCCTTGATGTGCTTGCTTTGAGCTCCTAGGAACCCATTAGTGTACTAACAAGAAACCTGAGAATTCAATAAATAATTCCTGAGGTTGCCAGTCCTGCTCCGGAAGAAGAGAGAAATGCATGGACGATTTCTTCCGGAGACATATGTGGGATTGCAGGGTGAGAGGCAGCCAGGATGTTCTGTCTGGAAAAAGGCCCCTGGAGATCCCATCGTGGTCTATTTCCACTTGGCAAACCTTGATCCATTTATATGGGTTATCAAATGTTTCTGCATTTCCCCCCCTTACCCTGGAGACTCAAAAGGATTTGGGTAGTGAAACTTTCAGAATAAAAGGAACTCCTGAGATTCTGGAAATAATTTCTTTGCATAGGACCCAAACACTTCAATAGATGTCAATCCCCTGGCAAGGAAGGAGTGCTTGTTCAAAATGTTGACACCTGGGCCTGGTCCCTGAAGGTTCAGATGCTGTAAGACTAGGTAAGGCCATGGGATTTGCATTTTAAATAAAGTACCTCCAGCAGAAAAATGGGTTTATTTAGAGGTCTTGGAGACCCTTGAATGCAATTTGATGGTGTCCATACTGTGTTCTAGAATTGCTTAGGGCTCCTTGGAACACTTGGCTGCTGACTTGGTGGAGGGACAGAGGTGCAGATGGGTCTCTCTCAGTACACATCCGCTTCAGCTGCTCTATGTTTACTCTGTTTGCTACATTGTGAGATTGCACTGTATTGCTTAAAAACCACTAGTTGTGCCCTATCCTCCACATTTCTGTGGAGAAAGCCAGGCCCCAGAGGGGAAAACAGGTTTTCCCAGGGTGACATTAACAACAGCATACCGATGGCAGAACAGGACTGACCCCAGGCCTCTTGTCCCCACCCAGGGCCCTTCCCAATAGGAAATGCCAGTGCAGAGAGCACCCATTCATTCCTCGGGTACTTCCCTCTCCACCTCCAGCAAACCCCACAGAGGACAGTCAGGCCTGGGCTGGAGGGAGGGGGACGAGGTACCTGTCTCTGGCACAAAATTGAGGAAGGTGCTGAGAAATTTTTTAAAAATCAAGATAAATAATATATTAAAAAAATCAAAAGTAATGTGAAAAAGCCTGATGAAAAAAATTATCAAAACTTTAAACACAAGCATTGCTGGTTCTTGTTTATCTTTTGCCACAAGCTCCACTATGGCTTCACCCAATGCTATTATCCATCCTGCCTTTATTTGAGATTTTGGTATTTGGTCGCCATATGTTTTGTTGTTGTTGTTTGGGGGCACTAATTTTGGTTTTACATTTTTTTCCTTAAGGACTGTTATTTACCTACATTACTACCTCCCTCCGCTTAGGACTTGCCTTGCCTTCTCTAATCTGGGCCACTTTAAGCATTTCTTTAGGCAGACACCTGAAAAGTGACTCATGATCCTCTGAGAATCTTCTCAGATCCTATCACTATTTGACCCGTTTGCACTCTCTCCTGGTGTCATTTCCCGAGTGACCTGACGGGCAGAGGCGTTTGCCATCCGCAGTGGATTTTGTGTTGCTGACCCAGCAACCTTCTCCCTCCTTCTGGCCACGGTGGCCAACTTGGCTGGGGGAACACCACCTTCCAGCAGGGGGCTGACCTCAGCCCCCAGGGAGGGAGGCGGGTCTGTGACTCACCTCTGCCAATCAGAGCCTTTCAGCCCTCTCACAGTGATTGGTCCAGGAGCAGTCATGTGACTCCATTACAGCCAATGAGACTCAATTCTGGGGGTTGGGTCTGAACTTTACAGAAACTGAGCTTGAGGTGCAAACCAACTCCAGAGGCCTGATCCTTCTTGAGACTGCTTAGGAGGCAGCAGTGTTTTTTTGTTGTTGTTGTTTTGTTTTGTTTTTGCTGTTGTTGTTGGTTTTTTGTTGTTGTTTGATTATTTATTTGTTTGTTTGTTAACCCCAGTGCTGGGGATCAAATCCAGGGCCTCAGGCATACTAGCCAAGCCCACCACCACTGAACTATACCCCTGCCCCGAACAAACATTGAGCGCTAGCTATTGCTGGGTACCATGCTGAGCACGAGGATACAACTGTGAACAATATTAGGGAACAGCCCCTGCCTTCAGTGAGCTGAGAGCCTTCTCAGGGAGGCACACATTAAGTAAATAATTGCATGGGTAATTATTTGATAAGCATAATAGGCACTGGGAAGCAAATGCTGAGGCTGTTATGGAGTGTGTAACATGGGCAATCCTAGTCTGTTGACCGACTTGGTAGCTAATCCACTTTATTCACTTGACAGATGTTTTATTGGTTAAACACTGAGTACTAAGCACTGTGTTAAGTTTGAGTGCTCATCAGCGCAGAGGGACAAGGCCCTGGTCCCATCCTTAAGGTATGCAAAGCATACAGTAAATACACAACCTGAGAGGTGGGAATGTAGCTCAGTGGTGGAGTACTTGCCTAGCATGAAGCCTTGGGTTTAATTCTTAGTACCACAAAAGAAAAACACATACACATCTGATCAACTTTATGTTCTATTCTCGAACAGGCCAACACTTGGTTCCATATAACAAAGAAGTGTTTTAATGAATTGAGCAGATAAGGTTGTTTTTTAAGATAGAAAAGAACTGGAGAAATCAGATTTTAAAAACATAAATAAAAGTGGGTTGATTATTTTGGGTTCTTTCCTGGTAATGTAGGGACATGGAAACAGAGCAGTGGTAAATAACTGATTAGTTAACAACAAGTTATTTCAGGTTGCCTTTTTAAGGTAAGGTTAAAGCAGAGAATATTTCTTTATCATGGCAGTTAAAACTGGTCCTTCTGAGAAAGTTGGCTGTTATTTCCCTAATCTTAATTTCTCTGGAAGGTTAGATAGACAGCTTAGTTTTAGTTTGGTCTGGTTTGTTGGGTTCCAGTGCAAAAGCCTGGTCCAAAAAAATAGGTTTCCTGTAATTTTTATTTAACAGTATTAGCTGTGGAGTTTGGGGATCCTAGGGTATACACAAATTGCTCTCAAAAGTTGTAATTATTTATATTCCCACCAGCTGTGAGAGCTAAACTCATCCCATATCCTTTTCAAACTTTAGGTTTGTCCACTTTAAAATATTTTGTCAGTTGAATGAATGCGAAATGGAATATATTTTAATTCTTCATAATTGAAAAATAGGTTTATAATTAGAATAGTATAATTGAAGGGAAGGCAAGGAACAAGAGATGGGTAAGCAATAAATGAAAGATAGAGACCAGGCAGAGAAACACACAAAAGTTTATTTTTCAGAGCTGACAAATAAAGGCCATCTCTCTGTAGGAGAGAGAGGCAAAACAGTCTTGAGTTCTGGGACTTTCATGGGCGAGGCTCTGGAGTCAGAGCCAGGCAGGGCCTAATGCAGGTGGTTAAGGGTTGGGTTGGTAGTGGTGAGCCTTTCTCAGAAACACCCTTGGGTGGGAAAGCAAAACTTTTTCCTTAAAATGGCAGCTGTCACTTAAGATGGCCATCCAGATGCTAAGCAAGGACCATATAACGGTGAATTTCTATGTAGTTGTCATCCAATTCAACAATTACCAGCTTCTTACCAATTTTGCTCCCTTTATATCCTTTCCATCATTTTGAACCAAATACCATTTCCTTTGTAAGGAGTTCACTATGTATTTCTAAAAGATAAGGATCCTCCCACTTTTCAAGCTTAACCACAGTATACTATCACTTTCAAAGGTCAAGAATAATTCTTTAATACTAGCAAATATTCAAATCATTGTTCACATTTCTCCAATTACCCTAATCTTTCTTTTTTTCTCTTTGTAGTGGGGATTGAACCCAAGGGATTTTAACCACTGAGGCATATCCCCAGGCCTTTTTATTTTTATTTTGAGACATCATCTGGCTAAATTGCTTAGGTCCTGGTTAGGTTGCTGAGGCTGGCTTTGAACTTACGATCCTTTGTGTGTGTGTGTGTGTGTGTGTGTGTGTGTGTGTGTATGTACTAGGGATTGAACCCAGAGGTACTTTATCACTTTTATTTTTTTATTTTAAGAGAAGGTCTCACTAAGTTTGTTAGGGCCTCTCTAAATTGCCAAGATTGCCCTGGAACTTGTGATCCTCAGGCCTCAGCCTCCCAAGTCCTTGGGATTTCAGGCTTGTGCCACAGTGCCTGGGTATCCTAATGCTTTTTACACTTGTTTAAATGAGAATATACTTGCTTGGATTAGAATTGTGATTGGTTGGGCTGGGGATGTGGCTCAAGCAGTGGCGCGCTTGCCTGGCATGCGTGCGGCCCGGGTTCGATCCTCAGCACCACATACGAACAAAGATTTGTGTCTGCCGAGAACTAAAAAATAAATATTAAAACTCTCTCTCTTAAAAAAAAAAAAGAATTGTGATTGGTTACTATTTCTTCGTTTTCTTTTAATCCATTGATATCTACTGAGAGCCATAACCAAGTAGGAATGACGCATGGCATTTTTGGTTGAAAGGTGACCCCAGCAAGTCATTGAGATGATAATGATTATGTTAAGATGTGCATTCAATTGGAGATTAGACCCCTGCTGTCTGCCTAGGCCTGCTACTTTGGAGCTCTCATGGGAGTCCCGGAGAGTTCCCATTGGTTGGGGAAGTGCAGTAGGAGGGAATTCCGGAGGAGGATTTCCTGTTGGTGTAGTGTGTCCCGGGAGGAGCCGCGTGGCATGGCGTTCGGCATTTTTCCTGGGAGCGTGTATGGAGTGTGCTGGTGGAGTTCAGAAATAAAGTTTGTTCCTGCTTCAGTGGCTCATGATTTGTGCCCAGCCAGACTGCGGCAGATATCCTCCTCCATATGTCTCTACCCCCAATGTCTTGAAATTTATTGGTTAAATATCGACAGATTTTCTTGTTAGTATTTCCCCAGCTTGGATTTTGCTTCATGCATCCCTGTGGGATCATTTCATGTGTTCCTCAATGTCTGTGTTTCCTGTAAGGAGGCAAAGAGATCAAGAACAGGGTTGGCAAATTATGCTCTGTCTTCATTTTTTTTAAAATTTAAATAGGATTTTATTAGGATGTAGTTACATCCATTTGTTTAGCCTTTTTCTAGAGCTACATTTTTGTGGTCAAATATCAGAATTGAATTGTGATCAGATAAGCAGC
This sequence comes from Spermophilus citellus, assembly GCF_964194105.1. Taxonomy (NCBI): domain Eukaryota; kingdom Metazoa; phylum Chordata; class Mammalia; order Rodentia; family Sciuridae; genus Spermophilus; species Spermophilus citellus. Next base: position 138,236,917 of record NC_138182.1, on the reverse strand, counting down.
AAGGTTTAAGGTCTTTATTACTTATCCCTAGAAGGTTTGTCGGCCTCTGCTCTAAAGGCTTGATCACATTCATGCAAGGTTTGGGGGTATGATTTCTTCCTATTTAATTGCGTCGATTCCATCAGGACGATCATGTTGTCTGACTGTTGTTCTTTCGGTCATATCATCAGGTCAATTAATTCATGGTACAAAATGGTGATATCCTGAATTCCTCCTTCATTCCTTTTCCGTTTTCCTCCCTGGGATGCTATGTAGAGAGACATTTCCTCTCATTTGTCTCTGAGGCTCAGTTCTACAGGAAAGACAGAACAAGTGCTTGATTGTTTCTCTTTAACAGTTTTCAAAATAATGAGTTGACTTGCTAACATCTGCCAAAGATTATTGCTGAGGTGTTTTACTTATTTAAATATTATCATTATGGGCCAGGTGCCCTGGAGCACACCTGTAATCCTAGCGGCCCAGGAGGCTGAGGCAGGGGGATCTCAAGTTCAAAGCCAGTCTCAGCAATGGTGAGGTGCTAAGCATCTCAGTGAGACCCTGTCTCTAAATCAAATATAAAATAGGGCTGAGGATGTGGTTCAGTGATTGAGTGTCCCTGAATTCAGTACCCAGTTGTGCCCCCCGCAAAAAAATCATTTGATGTTTATCAATCCTCTGCAATTATTTTCATTATGGAGCCTCCAATTTTTTTTACTTTGATCAAGGATAGTGTCTTCCAGTTTCTTTGACAAGACTTCCTTGATTTGTGATGCTAGAAATTAGCCTCAGTACATATTGTACATTTTATGCCCAGAATCGGCTATTTATCTTTTCAAGGATGCTATTTCCTTTCAGTGGAAAATAGTATTTAGAAACCATAGTCTAGGCACTAGTGGTGCTCACTGTTCACTAAAGGTCTGGCCATTGTTTTTAACCTAAAAACAGTTGACAGAATGAGAAAATATAGTTAACTAGTTTATTTTCAGATCAGATACATCAAAAATGCACACTGAAACTTAGGAATTTTTTGAAACAAATCCAGAATCCGGGGCAGGGGATATAGCTCGTGATGGAGTGCTTCCCTAGCACACAGGAGGAGGGTTCGATCCCCAGCATCCTCAAAAAGAAGAAATAGAAAAGAAGATCCAGAATTATGGGTTTTTATGTAACCCCTTCTGTCTTTCATTTGCATCTCCTTCCTGGCCCTCCGCAACGCCAACATGATTCTCTTGCTTTGTGTCACACTATTGTCCGGCAGTCTCAATAATGTCAAAGTCACCAATAACTATGTGATGATTAAATACAGTCAGACTCTTTTGAAAAATCAGAATAGGACCTTCTGTAAATGTACCGCTGGAACTTTTCATTCTAAATTCCGATGGTTAGGACTTTGTTCTTCAGTGTGATAGACTTTTAAAGTTAGAGTCCTTGCAGTCTGGGAGTTTCCACATGTCTACAGAGTGGAAGAGGTGCAAGGTTATAGCTGTGGAGGCCATCAGAATGTCAGGCTGGTGACCCAAGCCAACTTTAGGCTTCTGTTTCCCTCCCTGATATACATGAGGATAAAGAAAGGAAGGAGAGAATCTTGAACAAGTTAAGTCACCTCTCTGAATCATTTCCTTTTTTTTTTTTTTTAAGTTGTTGATGGGCCTTTATTTATTTATTTATATGAGGTGCTGAGAATCGAACCCAGGAAGCCACACATGCTAGGAAAGCTCTCTACCAGTGAGCTACACCCCAGCCCTCTCATTTCCTTTGTTGTTGTTGTTGTTTTTGGTACCAAGGATTGAATTCAGGGGGTACTCAACCACTGAGCCACATCCCCAGCCCTATTTTGTATTTTATTTAGAGACAGGGTCTCACTGGGTTGCATAGCACCTCACTTTTGCTGAGGCTGACTATGAACTCCGGATCTTCCTGTCTCAGAACTCTGGATCCTCCTGTCTCAGCCTCCGGAGCCACTAGAATTATAAGTGAGTGCCACTGGCTTTGAGTCATTTCCTTTTACATTAAAAAAGGGAGCACAGCCTTGTGGCTCAAGCGGTAGCGCGCTCGCCTCGCTTGCCTGCGGCCCGGGTTCGATCCTCAGCACCACATACCAACAAAGATGTTGTGTCCGTGTCCTCCGAGAACTAAAAAAATAAATATTAAAAATTCTCTCACTCTCTCTCCTCTCTCAATCTCTCTTTAAAAAAAAAAAAAAGGGGGAGCACAGGAATTGGATTATATTGCCCACAGCAGCTTTTTTTTTCTGTTCTCCAAACACATCTGCCCCAGGGCCTTTGCAATTGTGGTTTACTAGGCCTGGAATTCTCTTGCTCCGGCTCTTTCATCATTCAAGTCTTGAGTTTAATATTACTTCCTTAGAGAAGACCTCCCTGACCACATAATCAGAATATTCCCTTATTACATCAGTCTTTTTTTTGGCAGTGCTGGGGGTGGAAGCCATGGCCACATGCATACTAGGCAAGCATGTTAGCACCAAGCTACATCCCCAGCCCTATTCTTCATGGTGGTATTACCTATCTAATCCATTTGACTTGTTTTTATTTATATCCCTTCTTTTCAGAATGTCAATTTGGCAAGAGTAGGGTCCTTGACTTTCTTTTTCTCTGATGTAATCCCAAGAACTAAAACAGTGGCTGGTGCCTAATGACTGCTGAATAGCAATGGCTGTTGAATGAATGCATGGCTAAATGAGCAAATGACAGTCATCTCCAAAATCCTCTTTAGTTTAAGGATATGCCAAGGATACGCTCTTAATATAGTGAGTGCAGACTCACAGACATGACAGTTCAAAGTTACAGGTAAGGAAATTGAGGCAGCCAGTGACTTACCTGATCCTCCCTGTGGGTTTTTTGTTGTTTTGTTTTGTTTGGTGCCAAGGATTGAACCCAGGGGCGCTTAACACTGAGACACATCCCAGCCCCTTTTTAATATTTTATTTAGAGACAGGGTCTCCACCGAGTTGCTTTGGGTCTCGCTAAATAGTTGAGGCTGACTTTGAACCCACGATTCTCCTGCCTCAGCCTCTTGAGCTGCTGGGATTACAGGTATGCACCACCATGCCCAGCTCCTCACTGTGCTCGCATCGTGCACTCCACTGTCCACTAGCTTCCAAGAGCTGTGGGAACTGGACGAGTCCCTTCCCCCTCCGGGGACTCTAGTTTGCCATCAAAAGAGAAGACAGCCAAATAGCTCTGGTCTAGGGTTACCGTGAGATCAGGCGAGCTGACCAGCTCCAAGCACCTGCAGAGCGCTGGTGGGTTCTACACCCCAGGTCCTTCCCTGGGGAGCTGAGGGGGCGGGGTGCGGAAAGAGCCCAGCCCCGGGGCTGGGGGAGAGGGGGCGGAGCCAGCTGGTTGTTTACTCACCTGGGTCCCTGCTGTGTCCCCGGCCAGCTCAGGTTGGGGGGGGGGGAGGTGCTCAGCCAATGAGCTGCAGCAGCTCTCTTAAAGGCACCCAGCAGAGCAGCTGGAGGAAAACCAGCTTGGTAACCCGAGAGCCCCTGGGCCAGGAGGCAGCTGGGCGGTCTGGACAGTAGCTAAGCCCTCTGTGGCCACACTGCGACCCCCATGGCCTGGTCACTCCCGTCCTGAAAGATAACTTTCTTCAGGGAGATCTCCCACGTCTAGCTGCCCTGGCAGACTCCCAGGGAGGAAAGACAGCATGGCCTTGGCAGCTGCCCCCAGGAAGGCGCCCACAGGTGACAGGAAGAAGCCATTTCCCCATCCTGACCCGATTCAGCAACCCTGGTGAGTCCGGACCCTCTGGGCTTCTTGGACCTCAGGGTGGCGGGGTGTGGTGGAAAGATGCCTTCCCTGAGGGGGAGAAACCTTGGCTGCCGCTGCTGGCCCTGCTGTGTGACCTTGATCCAGTCACTCCAGTTCTCTGAGCCTTTGGGTTTTCCCATGGGGATAACGAGGAGCTCGAATTCCCACGTCCACTTTCCTTTCAAAGAGTTTTCTCCTGTCACACCCCCTGTTTTGAATGGTGTTTGCCTGCCAAGTCGTACCTGTTGCATAATAGAGCCGTTAATTGATTTTCCCCTTCTCGGTTCACTGTGGCCCTCTGGTAGCCAATCAGTGTTCTCTGGTCAGCGAGATCAAACCGCTGAGCTGATGCAAGTTTAGCCCAAAGCAGAGAAATGTGGTGTTTTAGTGCGTCTGTGAGATCTTATTGGGAGTCAGTATTTGGTTTGCATTTGACCTTCCGAAATCTGAGAAATAGAGCACTTGTGAGTAATGCTCAGAGAATGGGGACCCCAGGTGGGAAACCCCTGTATGTTGCCTGCTCAGGGTTTGGGGGACCACAGGCAGAAATACTACCTTCACACCCCAGGCTTGGCTTTAGTCTCCACGATGCTGCCTCAAGAGGAAGATGTTTTTTGTTTATTTTGTTTTCTTGTTTTGGGTAAATGGGTGACCTTGATCAAGTCGACCTCTGAGCCACATCCTCAGCTCTATTTGTATTTTATTTAGAACAGGGTCTCACTGAGCTGCTTAGAGCCTTGCTGTTGCTGAGGCTGGCTTTGATCCTCCTGCCTCAGCCTCCCCTGTGGCTGGGATTTCAGGCACGTATGCCACCGGGCAGGAGATCAGTTGTTAAAGTGAAGTCCTTGAACTTTTAAACTTGCTAGTGTAACTGAACTGCTCCCACGCTGGGTTCACCCCAGTCCTGCAGGAGGCTGGGCAACTCTGGATGGGGGAACTGAGGGCTCCCTCCGACTTCTGCTAGAGTGTGGCCCTGAGGATACAGGAACAGGTAGACGTGCGTGTGCTGCCTGCAGACCAGGGATATGGGGGAGGCTCCGCTGGGCTGGGAATCGGGATTCAGGGCTGCCGTCTGGAGCTCTTGGACCTCAAGCAAGTTGCCCAACCTCTCTGATAGGAGAATTGTAATCTTGGCAATGATCTCTGTGATAATAATTATTATCTGTAATAATTACTAATAATTACATGATAAAAAATTCGTCTGATGACCATGGAACTGTGGCTTGGCTGCTCGATGTTTAAATCCTTGTTTTAAAAAAATGCCATTTATAGTTTTTTTTTTTTTTTTTTGGTACCAGAGATTGAACTCAAGTGCACGCACCACTGAGCCAGATCCCCAGCCCTATTTTGTATTTTATTTAGAGACAGGGTCTCACTGGGTTGCTTAGCTGTTGCTGAAGCTGGCTTTGAACTCTCAATCCTCCCCCCTTAGCCTCCACAGGACCCAGCTCTATAGGTACTTTAATTTTTTTTGTTGTTGTTGTTATAGATGGACTCAACATCTTTATTTATTTTTATGTGGTGCTGAGGACTGAACCCCGTGCCTCACACGTGTGAGGAAGGCGCTCTACCACTGAGCTATAGCCCCAGCCCCCTCTATAGGTGCTTTTAAAATGTAAAACTGTGGGCCTGGGGTTGTGGGCCAGTGGTAGAGCGCTCCCCTAACATGCATGGGGCACTGGGTTCGATCCTTAGCACCACATAAAAATAAAGATATTGTGTCCACCTAAAATTAAAAAATAAATTTAAAAAAATGAAAAACTGTATGAACAAAAAGAATGGGAAAGGTAGCTCCCCAAGTCATGGTACATTCCCATGAGTATTGGGACAGACACTGGGTGCCTGCAGATGGCCTTGGTGCTGGAGGCAGTGCAGTTCGGAGGTTAGAACAGGCCCTTTGAGTCAGATGCTCTCAGGTTCAGAGAGACCTGCTGGTGAACTTGGGTGTGAGTCATTCTCCTCAAAGCCCCTTCTCCTCAGTCACTTGGGTTGACTGCCTGCCTGTCCTCCCCTGCATCGCAGGGAGTTCTGGATTATGGCAGCTCCTTCCCTCTCAGGAAAGGCGATGGGGAATGAGATGGTGTGAAAGCCAGAACAGTGCCCAAGAACAGGGAACCTAATAATTATTATCTGTAATAATTGCTAATTTTGGGGCGCACCATGTGTTTGAATATTGTGTGCGTGGACACACAGGTGCACATGATCACACGAAATTTAAAAATCCTCAGACCCCTGAAGGGTCGTGTTAGCCTGTCCCCTGCTCTGAGGCTAGCCTCTTTTCTAACTCACACTGGAAAATTGCAGCTGCACCCCAGGGAAGGCTCCTAAACAATTTTCCTTAGTAACCAGCCTTGGCATCTCAAGACCCTCCCAGGGGGATGCAGAGTGTGTGTGAGTGCCTCGAGCACCTGCGTGACAGTTCCAGGTACACCGAGTACCCAAACCTTGGAGGAAAATAGGTTTGAGCTGGATGGACTGAGTGCAGTGGGGCTGGGTTTCCTCCCATCACTGAGGCATAAAGGCACTTACAGGAGCAGCTATGTCAGGAAGCACTTACTGTGTGCTAACAGTTGTGATGAGTGTGTGAAGCTCATCCTGGTAGCATTTAATCCTCACAATGGCCAGTGCATTATTCCATTTGACAGGTGAGAGTACTGAGGCTCAGAGCTACAGATCTTGAAACTGGGGGTGGGACTCAGTGGTAGAGTGCATGCTCAGCATGTCTGAGGCCCTAGGTCCCACCTCCAGCACCAAAGAGGAAATAAAGAAAAGCTACGGATTTTAAACAAGCTCATGCAGACAACAGATGGCTGATTGGCAACTCAGATCTTTGTCTATCTAAATCCACGGCCAGGGCTCTTTTCCATTCCACCAGAAGTTGTAAATTGAACTAAATACCGCAGTCCTCAGGTATGTTTTGTCCAGCCTATAGAATTTTTTTTTGATTGTTGCTTGTCTTTAATATTTTAAGATTTTTAAATGCCAGTGTTCAAATATGGAATTATTTAATATAAAAACCTAGATTCTAAGTTCTTTTAAAGTCAGAAATAAAAGTTGGGTACACTGGTGCACACCTGTAATCCCAGTGGCTCTGGAGGCTGAGGCAGGAGGATCGCGAGTTCAAAGCCAGCCTCAGCAACTTAGTGAGGCAACTCACTGAGACCATGTCTCTAAATAATAGGGCTGGGGATGTGGCTCAGTGATCGAGTGCCCCTGAGTTCAATCCCTGGCACCAAAATAAATAAATAAATAAGTAGGGCTGGGGATGCAACTCAATGGTAGAGTGCTTGCCTATCATGTGTGAGGCCCTGGGTTCCATTCCCTAGTACCATAAAACAAACAAATAAATAACCAGAAGGAAGATCTGGCCCTCTAGTCTGTATTCTCTTATGCCAACGATCAACTGGAACTGGTGGTTAGTTGCTTCTGTAAATAGAACCTTCGATCTCTAGTTTGCCACAGTCCCTACCACTCCCTTATAACCACCTAGTCCACATTTTCATGTGTGATACCAGCCTGACCCCACAGGCCTGTGGTCATTCAAGCTCTACATGGCACTCTAACACCTGCCATCCCCCCCAACCCCCACTGGCCCTAGTCCTAATGCTGGCTTGAACTGGCTGTGACAGGAAGTAAGTAACAATGGCACCTATCTGGCCTTCAGTTGTAACTTGGGCTAGCTATGCTCTGAAATAACTCCAAAAGTGTCTTTTTTGCATGGCTTATGGAGAAGTCCCAAGTTCCCGTCACATCCCATATCTTGGCCATCTGACTGTGTGTGATCTGAGTCTGGGTAAATAATACTGGGAGTGTCCAGCGTTGTTCTCTCTGTGTTGCTATCCTTTGCATTGCACACTGGATGGTCCTTGTGACACAGGACACCTGGGAACAAGTAGGGCCTGGTGGCACCAGTTCTGGGAGGATTCCAATTCCCAACCCTTTGATCAAAGACTCTGACTTCCATCTGCCTCCTGTCATCTGTTGCAAGAGGCGTGGTGGAACGGGGAGGATTTGGAGTGTCCTATGCTGACACCGCTTTTGCTGTAGGGTACACGAGAGAGAATATATAGCCCAGCTGAGAACATTCTCCCTTAGCTACACACGTACACACGCCCGTACCTGCCTATGGGTCAGAGATAGCCTTCCTCGTGGGGCTTCACATCTACCCAGGATCTTACTGGGGCTTCTGAGATCAGATCGTTAGAGTCACGGAGTATTGGAGATGGAAATGTGGGTGGTGCCTCGGACATAGATCACCTAAAACAGCAAGAGCAAATGGGTTTCACTTCACTTGCCGTTTTCCATCCGTTGGTATGTGGAAAAGGTGCCTGAAGCTCCCCATGGGCATCAGACCCCCAGATCTATCAGCAGTGCCTGCCACGGACCTGGCAAGGGGGGGGGGAGAGCAGCACTAATGCCAGAAATCCCTAATCCTGGCACCTGCCAACCTCCTCCTCGTTAAACAGATGAGAAAACTGGTCTGGGAAGGGGAGGCAACTGGCCCAAAGTCCTGCAGCAAGGCAGAGGCAGAGGCAGACCCAGGAGCAGGGCCTCTCTTGACCTTGACACCCTCATTAGATCTGCTGTGTTTGCTCTGAGAAGAAAACGGACAAGGAAGGGAACTGACCAAAGCAAAACTGGGCCCTAGGAGTCCTGGGGAGCCTGGCGGAGGTGGAAGCTAAGGAATTCGGTTCTGTGCCACTAGACTGAGCCCTGCCAGCCTGTGCCGTTGGCTTCTGCTCCACTTCTCAGAGTCCCTTTGCTCCTGCCCCAGTTTCTTGTTTCATTTTCCTTGGGCAGAGAGTGCACATCTGAGCAGAGGGGCCTCCAGGGACCCTAGGTCCTACATACCCTCTTTGGCAGCCTTCAGTAAGCTCCAAGCCCTAATGCAGGGGTTCTTAACCATACCAATGCCGTGGACCTTGGCAATCTGGGAAAGCCTTTGAAGCCCCTCTCAGCATGCATTTAAATCCATAACATAAAATACTAGGATGCCAAAGAAACCAATCATAATGAAATACAGGTAGTAAGACTTTTTAAATGCTTATGATAATTAATACATTAAACATGAGGTCTGGTGGCAGATACATTAACAATTATAACTTTAAAGTAATGCTGAAATATCCCCAAGGTTTTAGGTTTGTGTTTGAATGTAGAAAATCTTCACTTGGCCTCTCTGACCCTTCATAGGACATCAAGCAAAGGTGAGGCCGAGAGAAGTGAAGTGAAGGGGTCCCTCAGTGCCATTGGTGGCAGAGTTGGGGCTGCAGGGACATCTGGGGAGAGCAGGCGCCCCTGGGTGTCCTCCCGCCAGCCATCTCAGGGAAGCAGACTTCCCCAGCCAAGAGGAAAGAGTTAGGAAACTTGAATTTGAGGTTCCCATCTGCCATCACCTCAAGTTTCTCATCTACAAAGGGACAAATGAGAGAGATAGACTCTCATTTGTCCCTTTGTAGAGGGACTTTAATGTATTTGTGTGCACAGTCGGACATTCTTTTCTCTTTTCTCCCCATACCGACAGTCCAGATAGTCCTCTATCTGTGACGGTGTCCTTTCAGATGGCTTGCACAGTGATGTGAGCATATCTGTGGTTGAACACCCAGCTACCCCCTCTGCCAGTTCACCTCCTGAATACCTCCTCTGTCCCCACTGCTATGTCATCATGTCTCTATGGCTGGACTTTTATGACCCCTGATTGCTCTCTCTCTGCTCCTGTCTGCCTTTTATGGAGCCCAAACCTGTTTTGACCACAAGTCCTGACCATGTCCTCCTCCACAATGTCCTCAGTTGTCTCCTCACTGCCCACGAGACCAAGTCCAGCCCCTGCGAGTAAGGCAACCTTGTTCCTTCCATGTCATCTGCCTCCAGCCTCCTCTGCCTCTCCCTTTCCTTAGCCTCCTGGCCTCCTCCTCCTGCAGCGGGGTTGCTGCTCTCGTTTTGAGTCCTCTCAGGTTACCCACAGTTAAGAGTGCAGCCCCAGGGAGCAAGGAGGAGAAGGGATGATTCAGGAAACCAGAGATGCTGCTTTCCCAGAGCCTGGAGTGGTGAGCAGGGGAATCCCACTGAACACAGAGGGATTCAGATGGTGGGGGCAGGGGACGGCTACTTCTCTGTCCTCTGACTGGGCCAGATGGGTTATTTTCAGAGACTAGCCTGTAGCTCCTGGAGAGAGCTGGAGTCACCTGCACAGTCAGAGAGGGCCTATTATTTGCCATGTGTATTGGAACCTGGCCACAGGAACAGAATACAGCCACCAGGAACAGAATACAGCCCAGCAGCCGAGAATTCATAGAATCTTTAATTCTTAGAATGTCAGAGTTGGAAGGGAGCTTGTGGGTCTGTCCTTGGGTTGAAGCCTTCTCTGCTTCAGACAGGAAAGTAAAGCCTGGAGCAGGAGAATGACTTGCCCGAGGTCATGGTGACTTTGAGGCTGAGTTTGGACTGGAGCCAACATCTCATTTTCTTCTTCATCTTCCTGCTCTGGACTCAGAGTTCTGGACTCTCACTGGGAAACTGAATAACTGGTCTAGAACTGATTTACCTACAATGGGTTAATGTGTTATTGACGGTCAGTGTGAGTGCGGCTCTTACCAGGGGTTCTCAACACATTAACCCAAGGTCCCCAGCTGGTGGGCAGTGATAGGTTACAAGTTTGCTGAAACAGAGCCCTTGGCCATGAGTGGAGCTGAAGCCTGGGGCAGCTGGAGGCCCAGCCATGTTGGGAGTCACCTGGTCCCAGTTAGCTTCATAAGTTTAGTCCCTCTACTGAGGGCCATTGCCAAGTAGGAATGATGCATCGAAATTTCCTTGCCAGCGTACCCCTTGTTAAATGGACTTGCCTTGGAAATTCGCTGTGACATTGCATGTGTGTTTGAGAAAGTTGACCCTGCTCAAGGACGAGGGTGGATCCAGGTTTAGGGTGTATCCTGCAGGTTTTAGGAAGTATCCCGGTTTAGGATAATTTGGGTTTAAGGCGTTCCCGGTTTAAGACTTGGGTTTAGGGAAGTTCCAGGTTTAAGGTGTACCCTGCAGGGGAATAGGGCGTATCCTGCTGCCTCAGGCACTCCTGATCCTTGAGTTCCCATGGAGTTCTCGTGAGATTCAGAAAGTATTGGGAAAAAAAGCCTTGTGGAGTAGGTGAATTGGGCGGCGGCAGAACTGGGATTTCCCCAGAACGTGTGTAGAGGCCGGTGTGAGTTCGGGAATAAAGATTGCTGTTTGAATCTACAAGGTGTGTGGTGGCTCGTGATCTTGTGCCCAGCCAAGACTGCGGCATCCCTCTGGGTTCTCCTGTGATATCCCAGAAGGAGTAAATTGGGAAGCACTGCATTAACCCCAAAGCATGAATAATTTTAGGGGTGCTACCAGCAAGGTAGGGTTCTAATTTTGGCTAGACTTCTCCCTTCTCAGATATATATTCAGGGTGAGAGAAGTACAGGGGAAGAAATAAAAGAGGTCCCTTTGTTGAGCCTCATTTAGTCTTTCAACCAGTGCCATTAGTACATGCCATTATCAACTCCATGACACAGATTAAAACTCAGAGTCAGGGAAACTAAGGGACTTAAACAAGATTTTATAGTTAGGAAGCAGTGATTTGGGATTTGAGGCCAGGTCTGTCCTTTGGATTCTACTTTTTTTTTTTTTTGCACAGGGCGTGGGGGCAGGCACTGCGGATTGAACTCAGGGGCACTTAACCACTGAGCCACTATTTCGTATTTTATTTAGAGACAGGGTCTCACTGAGTTGCTTAGCACCTCACTTTCACTGAGGCTGGCTTTGAACTCACGATCCTCCTGTCTTAGCCTTCCAAACCGCTGGGATTACAGGTGTGCCACCACTATTCCGGCCAGATTCTACACTCTTTTTTTTAAATTTTTTTTTTTTTAGTTATAGGTGGACACAATATCTTTATTTTTATGTAGTGCTGAGGATTGAACCCAGTGCCTCACACATTCTAGGCGAGCGCTCTACCTCTGAGCCACAACTTCCGCCCCCTGATTCTACACTCTTAACTATTCTATGTAATGGATTTATTTGGGGACCAGAAGGAGATAGAGATTTGTGGCCTTTCAGGCCTGTTCCTCTGGCATCAAGGCTGCAGATTCTCCCTCCAATTACAAGTCCCTGGCTTTAGGGAGACCTTTAGTAGGAGGGATGGGTCCTGAAGACCCTTGAATCTTTTTTGTAGATGGACACAACACAATGCCTTTTATTTTTATGTAGTGTTGAGAATCAAACCTGGATCCCACCTGTACTAGGTGAGCGCTCTACCGCTGAGCCATAATTCCAGCCCCTCACACTTGCCTTTGTGGTGTGAGATTATCAGTTGGATGGGGGTGTACAATTTAAGCCTTGCCTAAGATCCTCTTCAGGAAAGGCAAGATGGTGACCTATCCCTGGCTGCTGTGACACCTTGGAAACCCATAGAAAGGAAACTGGGATAAAGGACCTTGTTTACCAGGCTAAACCCTCCCTTGAATCATTGCTCCTATGAGCAGATTCAGTTGTGTGACCAAGCCTTTTAAACTCATTGCCTCAAGGAATCGCTCCAACAGCCCTATCTTGAGTAGCTCTTATTATTATCTTCTCCATTTTACCAGAAGAAGAATCTGAAGCTGTTAGAACTCATGGAACTTGTCCAAGGCCACACAGAATGAGGCTCCGTGGCAGAGCTGGCATTTAAACTCGGGTCTGCTTGATGCCAAAGCCCATGTTCCCGTTACACTATAGTGCAATCTGGCAGGGTGGGGAGAAGCACAGTTCTAGGTCAGGATTCAAGACGCAGCCAGAACTCTGACTTCTCAGTGGATCTGAGTTAGGGGACCTTCAGTTAAGTCTTTTCTGGATCCAGTATCTAGAACTATAGAAAGGTAATTCCTTCTCTGCCTAAACCAACAGATTAAAAAGCAAAAGAAGTATACAAACTATGGCGCTGGGGTTGTGGCTCAGAGGTAAAACACTTGCCTAGCATGCGTGAGGCACTGGGTTTGATTCTCAGCACCACATACAGATTGATAAAATAAAGGTCCATTAACAACTAAAAATATTTAAAAAAAGAAATATACAAACTATTACCCATTGAGGACTTAAACAGGGGGGGCCTGGCTCTTCGGAATAGCATGCTAGATGAGCAAGTTTTTTCCATTTCCAGTAATTATGGACTAATTTATCAAAGATCAACCTTCTCACTAAAAATTATTAAAAGAGCTTATCAAAATAAATTGTGTGTGTGGGTGGGGGCGTATATGTATATATTTGAAGGCATTAGAGAACTACAAAAGCACCAAGGACCTGATGTGCTGAGCCAGAGAAAAGAGAAAAGCAGAAAAACAAGCTCAATATTCAGCTGGGTTTGTTGGTACATGCCTGTAATCCCAGTGATTCAGGAGGTTGAGGCAGGAGGATCCCAAGTTTGAGGCCAGCCTCAGCAACTTTGTAAGGCCCTAAGCAACTTAGTGAGACCCTGCCTCAAATAAAAAATAAAAAGGGCTGGGGATGAGGCTCCTTGGTTAAGCACCCCTGGGTTTAGTCCCCAGTGTGAGTGTGTGTGTGTGTATATATATATATTTTTTTTTCCCCACTCCTCCCTCAGAGAATATGCTATTTCTCAAGAAAAGTCAAAGAAACTGGTAGTGTTGGGAAGATGGGGTATACAAAATTGGATTTCAGTGTCTACGAAAGAGAAGTATCCGTAAATACCCCAGGTTTTCAATTATAGTCCCCCAAAGGTCAAAACCCTAGGAATAGACTTAAGATAGCAATTGACCAGCCTTGACAAAACTGAGGACCAATGTATAATCAATTTTTTTAAAAAAATTTTATTCTAATTTGTTATATATGACAGCAGAATGCATTACAATTCATACTACATATAGAGAGCACAATTTTTCATATCTCTGGTTGTATACAAAGTATATTCACACCATTTGTGTCTTCATACCTGTACTTAGAGTAATGATGTCCATCTCATTCCACCATCTTTTTTTACCCCCTTGCCCCCTTCTTTCCCTCCTTCCCCTCTTCCCTATCCAGGGTTTGTCTAATCTTCCTATGCTCCCTCTCCCAGCCCCACTAAGCCTCCTTATATCAGACTCCTTATTTCAGAGAAAACATTCAGCAATTGTTTTTTTGGGATTGGATAACTTCACTTAGCATTATATTCTCCAACTCCATCCATTTACCTGTAAATGCCATGATTTTATTCTCATTTCTGCTGAGTAATATTCCATTGTGCATATATGCCACATTTTCTTTATCCATTCATCTACTGAAGGGCATCTAGGTTGGCTCCACAGTTTAGCTATTGTGAATTGTGCTGCAATAAACATTGATGTGGCTGTGTCCTTGTAGTATGCTGTTTTTAAATCCTTTGGGTATAGACCTAGGAGTGGGATAGCTGGGTCAAAAAGTGGTTCCATTCTCAGTTTTCCAAGGATTCTCCATACTGCTTTCAATATTGGCTGCACTATTTCGCAGTCCCACCAGCAATGTATGAGTGTACCTTTTTCCCACATCCTCGCCAACACTTATTGTTGTTTGTGTTCTTTCTTTCTTTTGGGTACCAGGGATTGAACTCAGGTGCATTCAACCACTGAGCCACAACCCCAGCCCTATTTTGTATTTTATTAGAGACAGGGTCTTACTGAGTTGCTTAGTGCCTCACTAAATTGTTGAAACTAGTTTTGAACTCATGATCCTCCAGCCTCCGCCTCCCAAGCTGCTAGGATTATAGGCTTGTGCTATCACTCCTGGCCCTTTGTTGTTTGTATTCTTAATAGCTGCCATTCTGACTGAGAGTGAGATGAAATCTTAGAGTAGTTTGATTTGCATTTCTCTAACTGCTAGAGATGTTGAACATTTTTTCATATATTTGTTGATTGATTGTATATCAAAAATTCCACCAGAAAACTTCTAGAACTAGTAAATGAATTCAGCAAAGTAGCAGGATACAAAATGACTATAACAAGAATTTGGAGAGGATAGAAGTCAAGCAAAGAAAAAAGAAATGAAGTAAAGTTAGAAGCAATGTTTGATGATGCTCAATAATTAAAAATCCCTTTAAACCCCATGTAGAATGCATTTTTAAAAAACTGAGCTAGGACCTAAATCAAAGACATTTCTATATATCAGTGACAAAACCTCTGAAAGGGAAATGAGGAAAATGACCCCATTTACAATAGACTAAAACAAAAACAAACAAACAAACAAACAAAAAAAAAAAAACAACTTGAAAATCAACCTAACAAAAGGGGTGAAAGACCTCTATAATGAAAACTATAGAATGCTAAAGAAAGAAATTAAAGAAGATCTTAGAAGATGGAAAGATCATATTGTCAGAATGACAATATACAGATTTAATGCAATTCCAACCAATATCCCATTGACATTCCTCATAGAAATAGAAAAATTAGTCATGAAATTCATTTGGAAAAATAAGAGACCTAGAATAGCTACAGCAATTCTAAGCAGGAAGAGTGAAGCAGGTGGCCTCACTATACCAGACCTTAAACTATACTACAGAGCAATAGTAATAAAACAGCATGGTTTTGGCACCAAAATAGACTGGTAGATCAATGATACAGAACAGAGGACACAGAGACTAACCCACAAAATTACAGTTATAGTATAATATTAGACAAAGGTGCCAAAAACATACATTGGAGAAAAGATAGCCTCTTCAACAAATGGTGCTAGGAAAACTAGAAATCCAAATGCAACAAAATGAAGTTAAACCCTCATCTCTCACCATGCACAAAACTCAACTCAAAGTGGATCAAGGACCTAGGAATTAAACCAGAGACCTTGTGTCTAATAGAAGAAAAAGTAGGCCCAAATCTCAATCATATCGGATTAGGCCCCAACTTCCTTAATAAGATTCCTAGTGTAAGAATTAAAACCAAGAATCAATAAATGGGATGGAATCAAACTAAAAAGTTTCTTCTCAGCAAAGAAACAATCAGTAAGGTGAGTAGAAACCCTATAGCTTGGGAGCAAATTTATACCACTTGCATATCATACACAGCACTAATCTCTAGGATATATAAAGAACTCAAAAAACTAAACACCAAAAAATAAATAAATAAATAAAAATAACCCAATCAATAAATGGCCAAGGACCTGAACTTCTCCACTTCTAATCAATTTAATGCTTTATAAGACTTTGGTTTAAATGCCTACAAGAAGCAAAAGTAAAAAAATCTCTCTGAAGTAATACTAGGCAAGACCTCAAATTTTTCTATAAAAATTTCTTTAATACTTGGGCTGGGGATGTGGCTCAAGTGGTAGTGCGCTTGCCTGGCATGTATGTGGCGCTGGGTTCGATCCTCAATACCACATAAAAATAAAATAAAGATATTTTGTTCACCTAAAACTAAAAAATAAATATAAAAAAAAATTTTTGTTGGGCTGGGGTTGTGGCTCAGTGGTAGAGCGCTTGCCTAGCATGCATGAGGCACTGGGTTCGATCCTCAGCACCACATAAATGTAAAATAAAGATATAGTGTCCACCTAAAACTTAAGAATAAATATTTTAAAAAAATTTTTGTTTAATACTTGATATTCAAACTTTAGCCTATACTTAAGTAGACAAGACCAAATGGCTGAAAACCAAGAGGAAAAACAAACAAAAACAGTAGGCCCATAGGAGATCCAAATATTGACATCATGAGATATGTAACTTAAAACACATGTGTTTAATATATTTAATATATTATATGATAGGAAAAATTATTTTAGCAGAGACCCAAACTCTATTAAGGAGAATCAAGTGGAAATTCCAAGGCTGAAATATAATAAATGAACTTAAGAATGCAGTAGATGACTATAACAATTTATTAACACAGCTAAAGATAGAATTAGAAAATGAAAAGCAAATCAGTAGGAAGTATCCACATTATAGCACATATAGTACAGAAAAAGAATAATATGGAACATGATGAAAATTACTAAGTGTATATAATCAAAGGTCTCAGGAAGAGAGAATTTGGAGAGGAGAGAAGTCAAGCAAAGAAAAAAGAAATGAAGTAAAGTTAGAAGCAATGTTTGGTGATGCTCAGAAATTAAAAATCCCTTTAAACACCAAGTAGAATGCATTTTTTAAAAACTGAGCTAGGGGGCTGGGGATGTGGCTCAAGCGGTAGCGCGCTCGCCTGGCGTGCGTGCGGCCCGGGTTCGATCCTCAGCACCACATACAAACAAAGATGTTGTGTCCGCCGAGAACTAAAATAAATAAATAAATAAATTCTCTCTCTCTCTCTCTCTCTCTCTCTCTCTCTCTCTCTCTCTCTCTCTCTCTCTCTCCCCCCCCTCTCCTCTCTCTTTAAAAAAAAAAAAAAAAAACTGAGCTAGTATCTATTATGGCATCACTGTCGAAAAACAACTGTACGGGGAAAGTTTTGAAGGCAGTTGACAGCTTCTCAACAGAAATAATGGAAATGAAAAGGGAATGGAATAATATCTTACAAAGTGATGAATGGGGATAATATTGTGTGAGCTTAAAGGTTCTTGAGTTTTTATGTGTCTGAATCACTGGGGAGGTAGACAGGAGTGTTAAAATTTTAGATTCTCAGATTCCACCCCCATACATTTGCATTTAGCATCTCTGGAGTAGCACCAAGACTACTCTCCATGAGCAGCCCGTGAATTCTGATGCAGAGAATTAATGGTAGATGGTTTGCCGTCATGGCTGCAACACTTCCTCCTGTTCCTATATGCATACTCCTTACAATAGGACTTTGCCACTCCTCCAATCAAGAAATGCAGTCAGGGCCAGGCATGGTGGCACATGCCTGTAATTCCAGAGGCTTGGGAGGCTGAGACAGGAGGATCCTGAATTCAAAGCCAGCCTCAGCAATAGCAAGGCACTAGGCAGCTCAGTGAGACCATCTCTAAATAAAATACAAAATAGAGCTGGGCATGTGGCTCAGTGGTTGAGTGCCCCTGAATTCAATTCCCAGTACCGAGAGAGAGAGAGAGAGAGAGAGAGAGAGAGAGAGAGAGAGAGAAGAAATAAATGGAGTTTGCTTTTCCTTCTTTTGATTCTTGTCCTTCTAACTTTACTTCATTTCTTTTTTCTTTTCTTGACTTCTCTCCTCTCCTACTTGTGGCTTGGTTTGACCAATAGGCATTGGTTGTGATAATGTTTTTATAGCTAAGATTTAGCCTCAAGTAGTCCTGCATTTTTGATATTCACCCATTTGGAACTCAACTGCAACAAGGGATTGACTAATAAGAAGTCGAGAGAACTCTAGAGAATATAGGAACAGCAGATACAAGGAGCAGCCACCATCCCTGGGGGTGACATAGAACATCCGAGGAGGCATGCTGCCAGGACTGAGGCCCGGGTACTTTAGGAGAGCACATAGCTGTGATTCACTAAATGGTGGAAACGTTGCTATGGAGCCATGCCAGG
This sequence comes from Spermophilus citellus, assembly GCF_964194105.1. Lineage (NCBI taxonomy): Eukaryota > Metazoa > Chordata > Mammalia > Rodentia > Sciuridae > Spermophilus > Spermophilus citellus. The sequence continues at coordinate 138,218,755 of NC_138182.1, read as the reverse complement.
CCCATGGAAGTTGGTAGAAATCATCCTCTGGAAGTTGTTGGAAATGTGTCCTCTCAGGTGCCAGGGAAAGCCATTCAGAGGGAAATGTCTTATTAGAGATAACTGCTACAAAGTCACTTTAAAGGGATTCTGGGAAGCTGCTGGCATCTCCTGACCACTGTGCACCCCAGGAGTCTGATACTGGCACCCATATTGCAGGGGCTGTTTGGGACACCACCTGCACTTGGGAAGCCTCCACTCAGCAGGAGTCTGCTGAGCCTGCACACCGTACCCAGGAAGCCACTTCAATGTCTCTCCAGCACTTCTGCTGACAAACTGAGCCTCCTGCCTTCTGGCAAAGGAAAAGAAGCACTTCAGAGGCCCAGATCCACTTTAGTGGATTAGGAAAGAAGGGCAAATATGGAACTGAGACAGTAAATCAATGACCCGCACAGGCCACCTTGAACCATCCATCCCCAGTCAACCTGCATGAGCACAACTGTGTGAATGACCCTATTCAGGACCAGCCAAAGAACTGGCTAGCTGCGCCCAGCCCAGATGGCCAAACCTTAGGCAAATGAGCAAATATAAAAACTTATTTTTGAGTCCTAAATTTTGGGATATTTTTTTTTATGCAAAATATCGTCATATCAGCATTGGAAGAAAGCTAGGCTGTTTTCCATTTCCCATTCTTGTGACTTTCTTTGTGCTATTCCTTATGTCCAAAGTGACATTTTTTTTTTAACTCTTGCCAAATGAATGGATTTTCCTACAGTTAATTAACTTTTATTTCCTTTCTTTTTCTTTTTTTGTATAAGGGATTGAACACAGGGGCTCCTAACCACTGAGCCACATCCCCAGCTCTTTTTATTTTTTATTTTGAGGCAGAATCTTGCTAAGTTGTAGGACCTCACTAAGTTGCTGAGGCTGGCCTCACTGAGTTGCAGAGGTTGGCCTTGAACTTGTGATTCTTCTGCCTCAGCCTCCCAAGCCTCTGGGATTACAGGCATGTGCCACTGTGCCCAGCAAATTAATTTTTTTTTAAACCTATAACACATGTAGATAAGTAAACACATCATCAATGAATAGCTTCATAATTTTGGCCAAGTGTTTGTGTTCTTGCAACCAACAGCCATACATCCCCACCCCAATAGCTCTCCCTTCCTGTCACTAACCATGCCCCGCTGCTGAAACACAGCTCTGACTTCTTATACCATAGTTTAGTTTTGCTTGGTTTGGCACCTTGCATCAGTGGATCACGCAGAACATTCTTCTTTTGTTCAACATCATATCTGTGAGATACATCCCTGTGGCCATGTGTAGTTGCTGTTTCTGTTTGTTTCTGTATCGCTTTCAGTTTTGAACATACCATCACTTGTCCATCTGTTCCCTTGATGTATAGTCAGGTCGTTCATGGACACCGCTGCTCCCATAGGCCTTGGGTGACCATATATGTGCATCTCTGGTTATTCCTCCGAACTGAATTACTGGGGTCAGCATTATCATGCTCACAGCATATTAAAACTTTATAAAAATCAAATAGGAAATAACATGCAAATGTTAATCACAATCGTGCGAAAGGAGGGGGCAAATAAACCACATAACACCTGTGCAAAGAGTGATACGATATCAGAAGAGAAAAAGAAACAAAATGTTGACATGGTTGACGGGTAAAGAAAATAGGAGTGATTTTTCCTCTTGACATTCTGTTTCTCCCACAACTGTATCATAACCATGTAGTATTTTTATAATCGAAAGAAACATTTAATCCTATTGATCACCAGTGTCTTGCTCAAATGTCACTTCCCGCCAAGTAGCTTTAGCATAACCAGATTGCCCTCACCATTTATACACCCCCTAGGGAAGAATCACATTTCTGTAGGAGCAGAGTGGCTTGCCTAAGAAGGTACCCCCCCGAATGTCCAGTCCTTTTCCTACAATCATAGACATTTCGTTAGCAACTCGCTTTTCTTTCTTTTTCTATTTGTTCTTTTTAGATATACATGACAGTACAGTGTATTTGGGCATATTATACACACATGGAGTGCAATTTATTCTAAATAGGATCCCAGTCTTGTGGTTGTATATGATGTGGAGCTTCACTGGTCGTGTATTCATATATTAACATAGGAAAGTTATGTCCGATTCATTTTATTGTCCTCCTGTTCCCATCCCCTCTTACCTTCCTTCCCCTTTGTCTAATCCAATGAACCTCTATTCTTCCCTCCCACTCCTCATTGTGTGTTAGCATCCACATATCAGAGAGAACATTCCCTTTGATTTGGGGGGATTGGCTTATTTCACTTAGCATGATACTTTCCAGTTCCATCCATTTCCAGCGAATGCCATAATTTCATCCTTCTTTATGGCGGAGTGACATTCCATTGTGTATATATACCACATTTTCTTTATCCATTCATCTGTTGAAGAATACCTTGGTGGGTTCCATAGCTTAGTTATTGTGAATTGAGCTGCTATAAATGTTGATGTGGCTGCATCACTGTAGTATGCTGATCTTAAGTCCTTTGGGTATATACCAAAGAGTGGAATGAGTGGGTCAAATGGTGGTTCCATTCCAAGATTTCTGAGAAATCTCCATACTGCTTTCCATAGTGGTTGTACCAATTTGCAGTCCCACCAGCAATGTACACATGGACCTTTCCCCCCCACATCTTTATCAACATACATTGTTACTTGTATTCTTGATAATTTCCATTCTGACTGGAGTAAGATGGAATCTCAGTGTAGTTTTAATTTGCATTTCTCTAATTGCTAGAGATGTTGAACATTTTTTCATGTATTTGTTGACTGATTGTGTTTCTTCTTCTGTGGAGTGCCTGATCATTTCTTTTGTACATTTATTGATTGGGTTATTTGTTTTTTTGGTGTTAAGTTTTTTGAGTTCTTTATATATTCTGGGAATTAGTGCTGTTTAGTCAGGTCGTTCTGTATGGTGGTAAAGGTTTTCTCCTAATCTATAGGCTCTCTCTTCACATTCTTGATTGTTTCCTTTGCTGTGAAGAAGCATTTCAGTTTGATACCATCACATTTATTGACTCCTGATTTTACTTCTTGAGCTAGAGGAGTCTTGTTGAGGAAGTCAGTTCCTAAGGGGACATGGTGGGAAGTTGGGTTGGCCTACATTGTCTTCTAGTAGGCACAGGGTCTCTGGGCTAATGCCTAGGTCCTTGATCCACTTTGAGTTGGCAATTCTCTTTTCTTAAAAGAGCAACCTGACTTGCCATCAAGAGAGGCAAGAATCTGAACCCAGGCTGGGGATGTCGGTGAGGGGTCGAGCTCTTGGCTAGGGTTTTCGAGGCACAGGGTTTGATCACCAAGACTACAAAAACAAAACAACACGCACATTCACACACACACACACACACACACACACACACACACACACAATTACTGACTCCATTTTTTTTTTCTTGAACAATACAAAAGTGTTGAAAGGCCAGTTGTCACTTAGCAAATCATTGGTACAGATGTTCAAGGGAGCTCACCCTAGAAAAAGGAATCTGGTGTGAATCAGAATCAACCAAGTATGGTCTGAACAGAGTAAAGAGGCAGGGGTGGAGATTAAGGGAAAAACATGAATTTGGGAACCTCAGCTTTGCATTACAGCTGTGCAACTTTTGGCAAGTTAATTTACTTCTCTGAAGATCCATTTTCTGTCTGTCACGTTGGAGGGATGATGGTGAACTAATTTCCAGGGTAACAAATAATATTTGATTAATTGGTGGTGGCTTCTAGAGAGCTGCATGGAGAAGGATCTTGGGGACCAGTCCAGGCTTTGTGGGGAACACTGCTGTGATTGATTAATAATTTCCTCCACGTGCAAGGGATTTGAAATGGATATTATACTTACCCAACATGTGTCCTTCCTGGACGCAGTCTGTTCATTCCAGGTTTAAGTCTATCCGTGTTTCTGGTGGGCATACAATTCATCCCACAGGCAATTTTCTTAATTCCAAAGGGGAAGGAATTTTAATTATCTTCTAAAAACCATAGGGTTTGTCTTCAGCAATGGATGTGATATATATTTAAATAATCCGAGAGACTTGCAGAGCTCCTCGGAGGTGGAAGCGTCTGCATACAAAGTGTTAATTACATACTTATAATCATTCTTTTGAGATAAATGATATTATCATAATTTCCATATTTGACAGCCTTCCCTGTCTGTGCATCGCCCTCCCCTCCGTTTTGAAGCCATTTCCGGGAGGAGGGGATTTAATGGTGGTTGGTTGCATGGGCAGTGGCTGTAGGGTCTAAATGAGTGACCTGGGTGCTGTCCCAGCCCCAGCCACTCAGGGTCCTACCTGAAATGTCATGTGGCTTGAGATTTGTTAATGGAAGTTGGCCTTTGTGTTATCTTTGAAACGATAAGGGGTCAGTGAAAGATATATACTAGTCGTGGCCATCAAGAGAGTGGTGGGGTATTATTTGAGCACATAAATTATGTGATTATGACTGTCAAAGAGACCCATGAACAAGGTGACAGGTAAGTACATCATCTTTTTAATTTTTAAAAATATAGATCTATATTTTTAGTTGTTAATGGACCTTTATTTTTTTATATGCCGTGCTGAGAATCAAACCCAGTGCTTCATACATGCTAGGAAAGCATTCTACCACTGAGCCACAACCCCAGCCCCATATTTTTAGTTTTTGAGGAGCCTCCAGACTGCTTTCAATAGCACTGCCCCATTTGACATTCCCACCAAGAGTGCACATAATTGCAGCTTCTTCACACCCTTGCCAACACTTGCTACTTTCTGTTTCGGGGTTTGTTCGTTTGTTTTAGCAGCCATCCTAATATTAGATGAGCAAATGTATTATTTTAATGCAATTCTAGGGGGAATGTTCAGAATATTCAACAACAAAAACAACAACAAACAACCCCTTTTGATAACCTGGAAGCAGGAAAATTTCTTTTTAATATTACAAACTGTTCCGAAACCTCCAGAATTTCATCTCATGAAACATATTCTGATATACAGCTAATCTCTCTCACCTCTGCCAGTTCTCAAAACCCTTTCCTGCAAGAAACCTCTAAAAACTCACCATCTTTGATCTCCTCCTGCCTTTTAATCTCCTTTTCCTCCTCTGTTCCCCATTCCTGTCCCTTCTCATTATTTTAATTTTTGTTTATTTTATGTTATTGCAGTACTAGGGATTGAGCCCTCAATCCCCAGCCCTCAATGGACTATTATTTAGCCATAAAAATGTCGGGAGTGCTTAACCACTGAGCCACATCCACAGCCCTTTTCATCCTTTTTTTTTTTTTAACTTTGAGTTACCCAGAAAGGCAACTGATCCTCCTGCCCCGGCCTCCTGAGTCATTGGAATTACAGGTGTGTGCCACCACGCCCAGCTCTTAAACAAGGTGTCCTCTGTTGGTCCAGCTCCCCAGCTCTGCTCTGGCCCCCTTTTCCTTCCTCTTCCCTTCAGAGTGCAGCAATATCCCCTTCTTTCCTTCCCTACATCTCTGGGTTCCAGACACCCTGGGGACCCTGTGTTCAGCCTCAGAACCTCCTCCTGAAACTTGCAGGGCCCCCTCATGTTTGGTGAGCCCCCTCTAAGCAAAGAGAGTGAATCAGAGGTAGCTGGCATTCAGGTCTCGTTACACACTCTCCCCCTTCACTCTGGGTGAGGTTCAGGATTGTCAAAACACAGAAACCTGCACAAGGAGACTGTCGGCTCTACTAAGCATTTCCCGAGCCCATTAAACCATGTTATCCATTATTTTTGGATGTTGACCTCATGCGGTAGGACTTGGCTGTATCATTCTACCATCATTATTATTTTTTAAAATTAATTTTTAGGTGTTTGTTGAGCTGGGAATTGAACCCAGGGCCTCATGCATGCTAGGCAAGTGCTCCACCACGGAGCCACACCCCCATCCCACATTTGACCACTTAAAACAATGGAGTTAAATGTACAATAATATACTGTACAGAGTTTAAGTGTGTAGTTTAATGAGTTTTGTCAAATGTCCTATGACTCAACAATCAGCTTATTTAGAGAAATTGCAAGATCCCTAAAATTGGTGGAAGGAGCGTGGAGTTTGGAGTGAAGAGATACCCAGTCAGGGTTCTGCCATTGATCTTGGGCAAGTCCTCTCCCCTCTGTAGGCTTGTGTTTCTGATCTGTACAAGGAGAAGGCTAACTCTAGGGGCTCCTTCAGCTGTAGGTTCACATGACAGAGCAGGTTTTGGAAAAAGGTCACTGAAGATCCTGAAGTTATGCAGAACTACTGTGTCCTGCTGACATTGGCAGAGTGAAAACGCCTTACCTGGAGCTTCCAGTCACCTTCCTGAAGAAGAGAAACTAGAGAAATCACCATCATCCTAATAAACAAAGATGGCGGAAACCAGCAAAACCAAGACCTGTCTCCCACAGTAATGTATCTAAGTCGTTGCCATCAAATCTCTTTTTTCCTTCCAGTACATAAGGGAAAGATTCTAAAGGATTAGCTTGAAAATTCACAGCAAGTACCCAAAACACACCGTTTGCCAACGAGGTTGAGTTTAGCCACTTTGCTGTTTGGAAGCTAATGTGCCTTAAAAGAAGTCAGGGCTTTTCCAACAAAATTCAGAGGAATCTCTCACATGCATGTGGCGGTGTTCACTTTGCAAAAGCTTCTCACCCATTCCTCGTTGGAATGGGCAGCAGTTGTTTTCAGAGGAGCATCCTAAGGCTCCAAAAGTTGAAGGTCTTCACAGACAGTGGTGAGCTCCCCCCCCTGTGTTCTTTGGTTTGGGCCCCACTCTCTATTTTGCAAACCAACTAACTCAGAGAACAGTCTGAGTTCAAGAGGATCTAAAAACAACAAGAGCACTCCACAGGTGGCAGCTAACAGGAATTGACCCTTCTTGCCCTCCCATTGCGCCTTAACCCTTGTAATTCCTCCAACAGCTCAGAGAAGACTCCGTTTGACAGACAATGAAGCAGAGGCAAAGAGAGGTGTCATGGTTGGAGAGGTGCGATTCCACCCAGGCAGCCTGGCTGGAGGCCCGGGCCCTTCACCCCTATGCTACAGTGCCTCACATTACACCATGCTGCTGATTAAAGAACTTTCTAAACAAAGCCGTTCATTGGAGAGATGAGCAGCCTGATAGGCAAGCAAGGCCCCTATTTTGAGCCCTTCCAGAGGAGTCACTAGGAGGGAGGCTTCAAGGCAGTTAGGTTTAAAGCAGTGATTGAGCCCAGTGTCCTAGATGATCCCTCCTAACCCAGAGATGACAGGATTGGTGAAATCTCTTCAGAATTCCAGCCTGACAGCTCAGGATGGTGACGGACAAGTCCCCCTGCCCTTGGGCTTCCAGATTGAACGTGCTTTCCCAGTCCACCAACCTGCCCACTCTGCTTTTCTTGTGGGCACTGGGATCACTGAGCTGGGTGAGCAGGTGACTGTGCGTGGATCATCCCGGAAAACTGACAGCATGGTCTCTAGCCCAGGGACCAGGAAGGAGGAATGGCAGGACATTTGCTGCCCGATTTAATCAGTGCAGTGTGTGTCGCACAGTGGAAATGCAACACACTCGGCTCACTTCCGGGCCTGAGGCCCAGATATTAGTCATAGAGCCATAATCAGAGCTCCAAGGACTCTCTGCAGCACCCTGTTCAACTGCTTCATTTCACTCATGGGACTACAGAGGCCCAGAGAGGGGAAGCAACTTGTCAGAGGCCACACAGCATTCATTCAACAAATATTGAGTGCCTTCTGTGCTGAGCTTGGCACTGGAGGTACCAAAGGTGAGAAGAAGATGGAGCCACAGGATGGATGTGACAGGAGGCAATGGGCCAAAAGCATTGTTCACATACGAACTCAGATTGTGATCTGGAAGTTCTCTCTGAGAAGGGGCCAGTCGACCTGAGGCTGTATGAGGCAGCCAGTCACAGTGGAAATGTGATGCCCTAGGACTCCTGGGGATGAGATTGGGGGAGTCAAGAGGGATGTGTGTGTGTGTGTGTGTGTGTGTGTACGCATGCACGCATGTGCACGGGGTCTTTTGGGCACAGGTGAGAGGCCTGGAGCTTGTCCTTGTAATAGGAAACTCTTGGAGGAGTTCTTTTTTTTTTTTTTTTTTTTTAAAGAGAGAGTGAGAGAGGAGAGGGAGAGAGAGAGAGAGAGAGAGAGAGAGAGAGAGAGAGAGAATTTTTAATATTTATTTTTTAGTTCTCGGCGGACACAACATCTTTGTTGGTATGTGGTGCTGAGGATCGAACCCGGGCCGCACGCATGCCAGGCGAGCGCGCTACCGCTTGAGCCACATCCCCAGCCCCTTGGAGGAGTTCTTTTCAACAGAGTGGCAGACGTGCTCTAACCTTTCCTGTTTCCCAGATGCGGGGTTCCCTGGGTACCCGGGTATCGTGGAAGTTTGCAGAAAACACACCAGACAATGCTACCCTCACAGACAAACCTGGTTTTTCCTTGTCTTTATCTGGTGATCTGTGTGCACTGTCCCCACATTCGGAAAGTAGGCCACTCGGGTTCATTGGAAGTTCCTCCTTCCCACCACGTGTCTCCAGTAGACCTTGAGATCCAAGTGTGTGGGCAGTGAGCAACGTCTCTGGTCTGGTGGCTGTTGCTGGGACTGGCACTCAGACAGCCCTGCCACTTGCCACAGGCTTTCCCCTGCCTCATCCTGTGGTCAGCCTTCACCTCCATGCATAGTTAAGGCCCTGAGAGGTCCTGCAGAAAAACCCTTGTTTAATATCGTTCAACCCAACATTTCCTCAAATGGTTTGATGCCATAGAGGTAAGGAAACATTAGAAGCTGCTATCAAGACTGCTAGGACAGCCTGGGGCGCACACCTGTAATCCTAGCTCAGGAGGCTGAGGCATGAGGACCATGCGTTTAAAGGCAGCCTCAGCAACTTAGTGAGGCCCTAAGCAACTTAGCAAGACCTTGTCTCAAAATAAAATATAAAATGAGCTGGGGATGTGGCTCAATGGTTAAGCGCCCCTGGGTTCAATCCTTGGTACCAAGAAGAAGAAGAAGAAGAAGGAGAAAAAAAAGACTGCTAGGATAGGAAGAAATTTCCAGAACATTTAGGCTTTTTTAAAAAATGGGTAAACTGAAGTCTGGTCAGGGAAGGGGGAAAGGTCTTTTCTAGGTCTCATAGGAAGCAGCATCAGAGCTGGACCTGGAAAGCAGAACTCCTCCTACACTCCACTGTCTGGTAGTGAGTGGGAGGCCTTGTGACAGTCCTGAGCCAGTGTTTCTCAAAGGGTGTTCCATGGAACACAGACGATTTGTTCTACATCTCATGAGTTTGGAAAATGTTGCAATCTCTTCCTCCTTAGAGGAGGCCCTGAGACATCCTACACCAAAACACTGGTTTAACATTGTTTATTTATTTTTATTTATTTATTTATTTATTTTAGAGAGAGAGTGAGAGAGAGAGAGAATTTTTAATATTTATTTTTTAGTTCTCGGCGGACACAACATCTTTGTTGGTATGTGGTGCTGAGGATCGAACCCGGGCCGCACGCATGCCAGTCGAGCGCGCTACCGCTTGAGCCACATCCCCAGCCCTATTTTTATTTTTTTAAAGAGAGAGAGAGAGAGGAGAGAGAGAGAGAGAATTTTTAATATTTATTTATTTTTTTTAGTTCTCGGCGGACACAACATCTTTGTCTGTATGTGGTGCTGAGGATCGAACCCGGCCGCACACATGCCAGGCGAGCGCGCTACCGCTTGAGCCACATCCCCAGCCCTTAACATTGTTTAATTCATTGTTTCCTCAATGGTTTGAGGACAGCATACATCTTTTTTGTTGTTGTTGTTATTGATTTGTTCTGGGGGTTGAACCTAGGTTCACCTAACCACTGAGCAACATCCCCAACCCTTTTTATTTTTTATTTTAAGACAGGGTTTTACTAAGTTGCTGAGGCTGGCCTTGAACTTGTGATCCTCCTGTCTCAGCCTCCCGAGTTGCTGGCCCTGAGGTGTGCACGACTACCCCTGGCTAGAATACATCTTGATGCGTATTGATTCACATTCTGGGGAGTTCTCCCTGGGGAGGCCACCCTCCATGAAAACTCTCCTCTCCACAGGCCCTGGCTCATAGCAATGGCATAGTAAATGTCAGCCATTATCATCATCACCATCACTGAGGGCAGGGACCACATTTTATATTTTGGTTCACGTGACTGCTCCTCCAGGTGCTGTGTCCTCAGGGATGGAGACACAGATCAATTGCTCTGTCAATCAGCCAACACTGACAATGTGTGTTGACTCTGGACCTTGTGGATCACGGGCCTCCCCTGAGATAAAGGGCAGCTTACTTCTTTCCTCTTCTCTACCAAAGCAAAGGCCTGGGGAATCCTTGTCAGGAAAGCTCACAAACATCCCTGAAGGTCATCAAATGCCAACTTGACCTGCCCTATTCCCTGCCTTCCTTTTTAGACTGAACAAATCCTCCTTGCCAGATTCAAGTACCAACTCAACTCCAGCCACCTTCAGGAAGGCTTCTCTGGCTACGTCTGCCCTGTCCCTCTCGCCTCTCCTTGTAACTGGCCCCTCTTTAGTCTCCTGAACTAGTCTATATCATGTGTTTAGTGACTGGGATGACGTCAGTCTGTACAGAGATCTAAATGGGGGTAGTCGGCGGGAGTGACACAGACTAGGAGTGGCCCTGAGGTTCACTAGTGTGGCTGGGCCCATCCAATCCTATTTCAATTCCATTTAAAGAATACTGTATGGGGACTGGGTGTGTGGTTCAGGGTGAGCAAGTGCCTAGCATGTACATAGCATGTACAAGGCCCTGGGTCTAACACCAGGAGAAAAACAAAAAGTGCTCTCAGGCCAAAGCAAACACGCCCTCGGGGAAGGACACTAGATGTTGAAAACCTTCAGAAATCCTAGACTTCTCGCAACTAGTAGCAGACTCCAGATAAAACAAATCATCTTTCTGGGCCTCACTATCCTCACCTATAAAACAGGGTAACACCTGTTTCACCATCTTTGTGGGATTTGGAGAACATTTCTCCCGACAGTGCCGACAACCACTGCCCCCCTTAAGACAACAGCGAAGATTTGTTCAGTGTTTACTATATGTCAGGCCCTGTTCCAAGCACTTTGAGTTCTTTAACTCACTTAGCCCTTTCAATAACCCTCAGGGGTAGGTACTGTTATCATTCCTACTTTACAGCTGAGGAAACTGAGGCAGAGAGAGGCAAAGGAATTTGTCCAAGGTTGCAAAGCTGGTAGGTGATGGAGCAGGGACTGTTAAACACCTTCATGAATACTGGTTCATTTAATATTCTAAAGGCATAATGAATTTTATCAAGCAAATGTTTCTCTTTTCACCATTTTACATATGGAGACATTGAAGCTCAGAAAAGCGAAGTGATTTGTCTGAGGACACAGAACTAGGAACTAGGCAATAATAAAAGCTGGCCAAAGCCCAGTTCTTCTGATCTCAAACTCTTGGTCCACCTTTTCTGTGCCACGTGTCAAGGCCGTGCAGGTGGTCTAGGAAGAGAACAGTGTGCTGGGGTAAGGAGTCGGGTTCCCTGGGCAAGGACCATGCCTGGTCCTTATCCTTTCCACTCCAGTCCCTGCTCCATCACCCACCAGCTTTGCAACCTTGGACAAATTCCTTTGCCTCTCTCTGCCTCAGTTTCCTCAGCTGTAAAGTAGGAATGATAACAGTACCTACCCCTGAGGGTTAGGTACTGGAGCTCAGTGCTGCCGTTTGACTGAGTGACAGTTCTATTGGCCAATCCCATGCTTGACTGGTTATGGTCTTGTGGAAGGGGTGCCTTCCTGCCTTCGTTTTGATTGCAGATTTCCATTTGTCTCCATGCACTTGGATATTTTCTGACCCTGGAATGTTTAAAAATGGTTACCTGAGTTGTTTGTTTGTTTGTTTTTGTATTTTTTTCTTTGTGTACTCTGTTTCTTGACTGGCTTAGGGGTCTGGAATGGGGGAGGAGAGATGGGGTTCAAATCTTGATTCTGCCACCCTGGCATCCTGGAACAAGACAATATCTGTGAGTCTCCGTTCTTCACTGCCAACTAGGGGCAATCAAGCCTATCATGCCTTCATGAAGCCTTTGATAAAATATACAGTGTGATACAAACAGAAGGTGGGTCACTGTAATATAACGCATACGATAGGTACTCAAAAGATGATATTTAATTGACCGAATGGAAAGAATTTGCAATGATGTGGAGACAGCAATCATAAAACAAAGTTAATGAAGGAAAAAAGCAAGAAATAAAATTGCTCTATGTGCAGTATTACATAACTGCTCTATGTGCAGCTATGTAAAATACAGATAGAAAAAAGACTAGAAGAAAATAAACCAACATGTGGCCAGTGATTGACTCTAGGTTGGAGACCTATATGTGGATTGTTCCACTAGACTTAACTTTTGTTCGTGTTTACTAAAGTTAGCACATTTTATTTTGACATTATATTTTATCATATATGTCATGCAAATACATCATAAAATATAAAATATCAGAGTTATGTACTTATCATATACAATTAAAAATGTAAATCAAAATATGTATGACTTACCTGTCAAATATAAAGTAGATAAATTATGATGTATAACTTATATATAAAAATATTTATAATTTATCTACATATTGATATCAATAAAAATATGTATAATTTAGCACTTGGCACTTAACAGTGTTGCTCTTATTACCAAAACTAATGTGATGAGGAGTGATTTGGAATTCATTCATTCATTCTTTTGTTCAGAAAATAGGCCCAAAGTTTCTGTTCTATATAAGGCACTAGTGACAAGTACCACAAGGGACACTATGAAGAATGAGGTATGATTCCTGCATCAAGACAGAGGATAGAGCATGCACAGAGCTAACCATAGTTCAATGCAGAATGTGAAAAATACTTTATATGTTTCAGAGAAATTTTTGCCAAGAGTTAAGAACAGGGAAAAATCTGTTCTAGGTATGGAGATGAAATAAGATTTTGTGAAGAAGTTGAAAGGTAAGTGGAATTCTGGGCCAGTAGAAATGGAAAGGTATTACTGGTAGTAATAACAATAATGAAAGGTAATTAATATTTCCTTAGCACATACCAGGCACCAGGCATTGTGCTATTAAATTGCATATATTATCTCAGTGCTCTCCGAAGAGCTGAGGTAAACAGCATTCTCAGCTCTAATTTATACATTGGGGAAACTGAGGCTTGGAGAGGTTTAAATCTGTGCGAGGGTTGCAAGGTGATCAAGATGGCAGACATATTCAAGATCTCACTCTCAACAGCTTTGTTATTTGAACCGAGGCAGGAAAACAATTTGCCATAACGAATAAGACAGGGAGCTTCCTAAAAGCTGGGAACATGTGTGTCTTGCACATCTCTCTCTGTTCGGAGCCTGGGCAGTAAACAGCAAGTTGTAGATGCTCAGTGAATTTGTCAACTGAGCTGGGCATGGTGACACATACCTGTAATCCCAGTGATTTGGGCAGCTGAGGTAGGAGGATTGCAAGTTCAAAGCCAGTGTCAGCAATTTTGTGAGACCCTGTCTCAAGATAAAAAAAAAAAAAAAAAAATTAAAAAGGGCTGGGCATGTGGCTCAGTGGTAAATTGCCTATAGTTTTCAATCCCTGGTACCAAAAAAAAAAAAAAAATGTCAGTGGAAAAAAATGAAAGAAACAGTGAGTGGTTCACTATTGCTGGAGTATAGGGTATGTGGTTAGAAGGCAGTGGGACAGGTTAGGATCAGGCTATACTGGGCGTGAATTTTGGAGATTTTGAGCAGAAGCAGAGCCTGTCAAAGTTCCTCATTGCAAACTTTCCTCCTCCTCTACCACCCCTTACTTCCTCTGAGCCTACTCCATCTGTAAAATGGGGATGGAGAGGCTATTTGGATGGAAAAGGATTATGAATTCTTGCTGTTCATATCTACTTCACAGGAGGAGACCTTGGCTGGGCCTCTTCCTGAGAACTGAAATCATTTCATGGCATGTGCCAGAAGATCCAAGAATCTTCAGGGTCTGCCAAAGCCCCTCCCTTTTCAACTCCCCCTCTCTCCTGAATTGTTGGTGTAAAGAAACCTCAGAGCCTGTAATCTCAGCAACTCAGGAAGCACATGTTCTCAAATTCAGTACACAGGCGCGCACACAGGGACACAAATCCAACTTAAAAAATAGCGATTATAGGTTGGCACAGTGGAACCCATCTGCAATTCCAGCAACTTGAGAAACTGAGGCAGGAAGACCCCAGGTTTGAGGCCAGCCTCAGCAACTTAGCAAGAACCTCTCACAAAATAAAAAAAGGCTGGGAATGTGGCTCAGTGGCAAAGCACTCCTGGGTTCAATCCCCAGTACTGCAAAATTAATTAATTAATTAATTAAAAATTATAAAGTGGATCCAAAACCTCTTTATAATTAAATATGTTTTTTTTTTTCTGGTGCTGATTTCCTTAAAGAGACACATTTTTTTCCACATTTTTTTAAATTGTTGCATTATAGTTGTACAACCCTCTGTTTTTAATGTAGGAAAAGCTACTGAATTTAGGATTAACAGATTAAGAGGTGAGGACCGGTTCTTCCTGGAGTGGGTGCATGACCTTGGATAAGTAACTTTATTTCTCTGAGTCTTAGTTTCCTCATCTACAAAACAAGGAGATTGAGTAATCACTGAGATTATTATTATTTTTTTTCCCCTAGCTTTAACACTCTCTAATTCCAAGATGTAGTCTAATGAGGATCTCTCTCTCTCTTTTTCCTCTGGCCCCAGTGTGCCCCTCCCTGGTGCGGGGAAGGTCTAGGGTGTGTGGATCCTAGTTCCCCTCCAGGTTCTACAAAGCAGGGCCTGGCCAAAATCCTTTGGCTGTGACTCTGCTGGGTAACATGAACCACTTACTTGTCCACAAAGAACCCTTGTACTGCTACAATTCCCCCCCCCCCAATTTTTTTTTTCATAGAAAAAAAATGACCAACAATGACAATTACGTGCCCTGTTAACAACAGAGAGGGTCTAGTGTGAATAATATCACCGGGAAATATTTATAAATAAATATAGTGCTTCCAGTGGCAGTGTACAATAGTTTGCCTCATGATTAGGGGTATATATAATGCTATTATGTAAAATCCTTCTTAAATTCATTGGCATACTTTTATTTGTTGCCTTCCTCGATACCACTTTTTAAAACTTCTTTTTGGTGCTGTGGATTGAACCCAGGACCTCTTGCATGCTGGGCAAGAATTCTACCACTGAGCAATACATCCAGCACTTTTAATTAGATTTATTTACTTACAGTCCTTGGGATTGAACCCAGGGCTTAAATTTTGAGACAGGATCTGGGCTAAATTGTCCAGACTGGCCTCCAATTTGGGATTCTCTTGCCTCAGCCTCTCTAGTCTTTAGGATTATAGGCATGTGCCCGGGGCCCTTGATACATCTTTAGAAGCACTGGTCTAAGTGTATATCATTAACACAGCACTTTGTCTAACATTGTCTCACTTGATCCTTCACCGAAGTCCAGAGAGTTAAGAGTTAAGGCATTATTCACCCCCATTTTTCCTTCCCTAGACGGGGCTCAGGGAGTGTGGAGAGTTGGAGGAGACTGAGAAGTTGGAATAAGTTTCAGATTGCCAGGCCGTTCTCACCACTACTTAAAACTCCTGATTCAGAGCCCAGCCTTGCTGGCTGGGGCAGTTTCAAGAGCCTTTTCACTAAGCCTTCCCCTACATCCAGCAGGTGGTGTGTCTAATCCTTGTTTTGGAGATGGCCAACATTCCAGGCTGTTAAGTCTGGGGCAGGTGGATCACTGCCAGTCAGAAGCCAAATCTGCCCCGGGGCCCACCTGATGTGTATAAGCGCTAAGGGGTCTTGTTAGACTCTAGATTTCTGGGTCCAAGCCCAGGCCACACCTAATTCCTAAGGATACTTTGGGATCTGAATTCAAGGATATCACCCTAAGTAAAGTGGCCAGTCTAGTCTCACTTATCACAGCAGTAATTACTGTCCTCATACTGAACAAGCATTTGATGGTCACTTAATGTTTATTTTCTCTTTCCCCACTTTAGAATGTAAATTCCAAGAGGATACGGGCTTGTTAACCTTGTTTATCGACAAACCCCGTTTCCTAGAACTCTGCAGGCCCCCACAGTAGGACAGTAAATATTTATTGAATTGAATGTACACTGAAATTTGAAACCGCTGTCACACATCGCGCTTTAATTTTACAGTGGGGAAGTTGAGGCCCACGGAGATGGAAGTGACAGTAGAGTTGCGGAGTTGGTAGGGGTCAAGGCCAAGATAAAATTCAGATCTCTGGAGCATTGGTTCAACTCTACTCAAAGCAATTCTTTAGAAAACACAAAAACCTTTTGAAAGAAAAGACATTTCCTGCCTATAAATACTCGGTTCCCGGGGCCTGACCAGGTGGGGGGCATTGGTAACTCATGCCTACTTCATAGACACCCACTGCCCTGAAAGGTTAAGGGCTGGTCTTCCAGGCCCCGAGTCGAACCCCTCTCGGGACAAAGTCGTGGCCCGTCCCGGCTGGGAGGAGCAGAGCAGAGCCAGCGGAGGTGAGGGCAGCTCGCCCAAGGTCACCCGGGCGGGGCCTGGAGGGGACCAGGTCTGCAGGGCACCAGACAGGGGACGGCGTTGGCGTTTCTTCAGGTCTTGATGAGGTCCCTTCTTCTGTATGTTCGAAGTCAGGACTGATATCCAAGGGTCCTTACCGCGGATCCAGCATTCAAACTAAAGAGCACGAGCAGGCCGAGCCAGCCGCGTGGCGCGTCCCCATGTGCTCTACCTGCAGCAGCTCTCCAGCGCTGGCCCTTTAAGACACCTCCCCCTCTTCACCCCCCCTTCTCTCCAGTCCCTCTCGCCACCCCGCCCCCTCCCGAATTGCATCAGGCACGTGCTCGCCCCCGTCAGGTCTGGGCACCCCCACCCCCAACCCAGGCGGTGCTCGGAGGAATCGGAGGCGAGGGGCGGGGAGAGAGGGCGGGGCCACGGGGCCGTGCGCGCGCGCTCCCGCCGCCCGTCGCCAAGGGCCGGCCCGGCGGGCGCGCCCCCGCTGCGCCGTCCCCTCCCCTCGCTCTCCGCGTCGCGAGGCGCGCGCCCGCCCGCCGCCTGCCGCGGATCGCGTGGTCTGCTCCCCTCACCGCGCCTCTCCCCCGTCCGTCCATATTGCTGCAGCCCCCGAGCCGGGAAGCCCGGGCCGCCCCGGGGGCGGGGGGGAGGGAGGGACGGAACTAGAGGCCTGCCAGGCTCGGGGTGGGGGCGCCCTGCGAGGAACGGGCGGGGGGGGACGCGCGCCGAGGAGGCCTGGACCGCAGAGTGGGGGGCCTTCCTCCCCCCCCCGCCCCGCCACTGGGCCTCGGATCTACGGCGGCTGCATCCGACCGGGAAGGGAGCCGCGCCTAGCGTGAATCCCGATTCTCCTCCGTGGGGACTGGTGCCCGGCGCCCGGGAGGAAGGCGTCGCGGGCGCTCTGCGAGCCAAGTTCGAGGCGGGGGAGGCAACCTCGGGCGCGCCCGGCTTCTCCGGGGGGGCGGGCGCGCAGATGGCCACTCAGGTGGAGCCGCTGCTGCCGGGGGGCGCCCCGCTCTTGCAGGCCGAAGAGCACGGGGGGCTGGTGAGGAAGAAGCCGCCGCCGGCGCCCGAAGGCAAGGGCGAGCCCGGGGCAAACGACGTCGGAGGGGGGGAGCCGGACGGCGGCGCCCGGAGACCTCGGCCGCCCTGCGCCAAGCCACACAAGGAGGCCACCGGGCCGCCGGAGCGCGAGAGCCCGCGGCCACCGCAGCTGCCCGGCGCCGAGGGCCCGGCGGTCAGCGACGGAGAGGAGGGCGGCGGCGAGCCGGGCGCTGGTGGAGGAGCTGTCGGAGCGGCGGGCGCCGGGCGCCGAGACTTCGTGGAAGCTCCCCCGCCCAAGGTGAACCCGTGGACTAAGAACGCGCTGCCGCCGGTCCTGGCCACCGTGAACGGACAGTCCCCTCCAGGTGGGTCTCCCAGTTGGCGTCCGGGGGCCTCTTCCGGGGACTAGGCGTCCCCTCCCCCAGCGGCCTCCGGGACCCGGGGGGTCGGCCACTGATCGTGGTGACTCTGGTGTTTTTAAAATTGTCTCCTGGCTCGTTGGGGTCGCTGTGCCTTACCCCAGCGCACTCTGGGGACCCTGCCCCTGCCGGAGGGCCAGGCCTCCGGGAAGCCACTGCCACCGCCTGGGCCGCAGCGGTTAGTGGGCAACGGCGTGGTTCGGGCCTACCTCGCCAGGAAAGGGTGGGCGCTGGCCTGGGTAGGGAGAGCAGAGCCGGGGTCGGCTTAACCTTTCAGGAAGGCCCCTCTGCCACCGCGCCCCACGCTCCCGGTTTTGGTAGCCTTGCGAGCGTCCCCATGTTGTAAATGTTTAATGAGCATATGTCATGGGCAGCCCAGCGCCGGCGAGGAGTTGCCGCCGACCGCACGGATTCGGGGTTTAAAGTTATCAAGTTTTGTCCTCGGGAGGTGATAGGCGGCAGGGTCCCCAATTTGGATACGCGTTGGGGGTCAGTTATGGGGAGAGGGGAGAAAAGGAAACCCAACGTGTCATTGAATTCGGTGGTTTCCCACCCTGATCCTGGCGTCTTCCGCCTTGAGAGGGAGACCGACGGCGAGTGTGCGGGGGGGAGCCGGTTAGGGGGCTGGCGGAAAATGTGAGGCGGGTGAGGGGCGTGCGGCGACACGAGGGGCGTGTGCGGCGGGGGAGGGAGTGGCCGGCTGGGCGGGCGGGTGACAGTTGGGCGCCATGCGCCGCGCCGGCGGCCGGCGGGCTGCTCGCGGCCGCTGGGCCTCGGCGTTCGGTGCGGGTCGCGGCGGTCGGGGCGCACGGCGGCGGCGGCCGGGTGTGCGTGTTCGCGGTGTGAGTGCGCCCCCTTCGCGGCATTCCTCCGCTGCTGGGAAAACGTGGTGCCTCCCCGCGCGGGGAGCTGCATGTGACTGCCGACCGGCGCCTCCCGAGCCCTCCTCCCCCTGCGTTTTTTGGTCGGTTTGGACCCGTCCCTTTCGGGGGAGGAGAGGGTGTAGGAAATCCCAGCAGAGCCGTGTCAGCGTGGGGAGGGAGGCGGTGCAGAATATGGAGTCTGCTCTTGGCCTCCCTTTGCGGAGAACAGATCGGTGGCCAGTTTGGGGGGCGCGCCCTCCGTCCTCCCCTTGCCAGTGCTTTGGGGCACCGTGGGTCTCGGTTCTTCGGCTTTTGTCCTTTTGAAATGGGCCAGTATTAAAACTGGCTGGGTTAGAATGATGGCCTCTGCCAGTAGCCCGAGAGCTTTTCCAGAACTCCTCCCTTACTTCAGTCGCTGTTGAGGCTGACTGGTTTGAACCGTCAGAATGGGTAAAATTGTAGGGGGAGCCTAATGCCTTCGTATTTTAGAGAGGAGACTCACTCTCTGTCCCAGGGAAACCAGATCAGTCAATCATGAAAACAGCGTGTTACCTTTTTATTCCTTTTTCTTTTCTTTTTTTACACCCCCGCCCCCTCCGCCAAAGGTTGCTTCATTTAGAGGAGGATTTGGGTTTTACCAGCAGTACCTCAAATCGTGTTTTTTTCCTTTTGCCTCCCTTCCTTTCCCTTCCAGAATCCTCTTTATGCAAAGAGTAGTGCTGGAACCTCCATTTTCTTTCACATCCCGCCTATCCACCCACAGAGTAAGGGAAAACAACTTTAAGACATTCTTTATCCTGTCCTCCTCTTTAAACTCAGAGGTATAATCATCACCAGGAGAGAGCACTCAGAAGTTTAACTGGGGCTACTCATCCTGTCTGCTGCTACTTAACTAATGGTGAACCTGCCTTGTGGGTTTTAAATCAGCCATGACATCAGGTGGTATTGGGTGCCTGAGCTGGCATTTTGTGTAAGTCCAGCGGCTCTTGAGAGCTTGCATCACTGGGGTTATTGATCGTGGGAGGAAGACAGTTTGGCTGGCATCTCGCCTTTCCTTCTAAACGGATAAGCTGAATTGCTTTAAGTGCCCAAAGCAAAGTTCTGAGTTGGATAAGATTTGCTCTGTTCTTGTTTTTCTGGAATCTTAAGGCAAGAGAGTGTCTACTCATTGGTTTAGAATCTTTGGAGTAGTCTTTGACAGAGTAACTGAATTTATCCAGTAACTTCTCTGTTTAAGCCTGTCATTAGGACTCTGATGCTTTTTGAGAGAAAATTGTGATTGGGTTCTGTTTGGTGAGATTAGGTGGTGGTGACCTTTTCTCTGCAGCCAACATAGATGTCTAAGGCCCTTTCCAGCTCTGGTTTTATTTGCAGCCTGGACAAGTTTAATGTGACACCAGTGGAGTGACTGTGTGGTCTTGGGAATTTTTGTGTTCTGTGATACATAACGTTTTTTGGGAGTCTACAGAAATGAATGCCTCCTAAGCAAGCTAAAAGCTTTCCAAGGCTTGCTGCAAATGCCTATTTTTAGCCCTCCTTTTGGCTCAGATGTTGGTGTTTTAGTTCTTTAAGGGACACAAGCAGTAACTAGTAATAAAATATGTTTTATGATCTCTCTCCTTTCTTGTGGGGTTCTCTATTCTGGTTTAAGCTTCCAAGCCCTAGGTTTGTAGTTTTTAATTTTTTTGTTGTTGTTGTTGTTTAAAGAGAGAGTGAGAGAGGAGAGAGAGTGAGAGAGAGAGAGAATTTTTTTTTTAATATTTATTTTTTAGTTCTCAGCGGACACAACATCTTTGTTGGTATGTGGTGCTGAGGATCGAACCTGGGCCGCACGCATGCCAGGCGAGCGCGCTACCGCTTGAGCCACATCCCCAGCCCCTGTAGTTTTTAATTCTTGTGATTGGCTTTTTGGCTTTTTGGACTCCCTTCCACAGAGATTTTTTTTTTTTTTCCCTTATTCTAACCATAACCTTTCTAAGGATGTCTAAGTTAGAAGAAATGGTATATAGCAAAGGCACTGGAGTCAACTCCCTGGGCTCAAATGCTAGCTCTGCCACTTGTTAACTGTGTCTCACCTTTCCCATTTATGTAATAGAAATTAATTTATGATGTATTTGCCTTATGGGAACCATTGTGAACATTCCCTGTGATGATACATTTAAATTATTTAGCCCAATACCCAGCATAAGGTAGCTGTTGGGATGCCTGAGAGACTGGGACTTCTTGGGGCTTTTCTCTGAGTTTCATTTTTTCTTCATCTGTAAAATGAGGGTGTTGGAGAATAGAAGCCTTTGTGTGTGTGTGTGTGTGTGTGTGGCATCAGTGCCCCTGAAATAAGTGGGTTCTCCTTAAAAATTGACTTTTGCTTCTCCACAGACACAGTATGGGTAATCTTAAGGGTTGGAGAAGCAAAGAATTGGCAATTTCTGCTTTAGAGTATAGTGAGTATTAGTGAGTTTTTTAAAAAAAGAAGTGTTAACATTTTTATTTTTACTTTTGTGAAGACTATGGGGGGTGGGTACACATGTGCTCCAGGGATGTGGAGAAAGGCCGGCCTAATTGGACTGCATGTGTTGTGGCTGGCGGGCATTAAGTTCGAACCTTCTCCTACCCAGCAGGGGTAATTGGTGGGTTTGTTGTGTACGGTACCTTTAACTTGGTGTAATAAGAATGCTTAACTAGAGCTGGAGTTGGGGACAGGGTCAGAGACTTAAGCATTTATTCCCTGGACATCATTTTGTGTATGTTTGTTTCCTTTGAAGTGCAGCCGATTTCACAAAATAAAAAAAAGTTTATCCTGTTGATCCATGGTACCCTAGGGATCCTCCACCACACTGAGCTGGCCCAGATAAACTTGTACTGTCCCTTCACTTTCTTTTCTGGGAATGGACCCTTCACTGGATTCCTCAGCTGTACTAATTGGCATTGTTATAGATCTGGGGCATCACTATAACCCCACAATGTCAGGGCTACTGCAGACCCTGGCTCCTCTTTTCCCAAGTACAGGAAGTAGCCTGGATAGAAGAAATTTCAAGTTCCTGCCCTAGAATCATATAGTCTGCACTTTGAGTCCTAATTCTCTTTTAACTTGGATGAATTATTCAGAGGAACCCCCATTGCCTCAGTCCTCACAATGAAAATAATGAGTATCTCGAGCCATTTCAGAGTATTGTGAGAATTAAAAGTGGTGTTTATAAATCCCTTAGTGGAGTACCAGGCACAGAGCAAGCAACGATACTGCCTATTTAGTTATTGCTATGTTAACTTTTTTGTTAATAAATGATGAGCATTATTAGTGTCAATTCCAGTTCTGATCATGCTCCTGACCAGCTGGTGGATGCCAGCACATCCCATGATTTCTCTGCCGTTGTTTCTTCATCTGCAAAATGAGGGGATTGGTTTTGATATAAATGTCTTCAAGTTTTTTTGTTTAGTTGTTTTTCTCTCTCTCTTTTTTTTTTTTTTATCAAAGCCACACCCCCACCACCACCACCCAAATGCCATTGTGATTAAAATTCCAAGGTCTTTGAGCACCTGAGAGAAACTTTTGGCTTCAGGAACCTAAGTTAATGGATTTCTGGTTCATAATGGAACAGCCAAACAGTGTGTGCCTTAACAGTGTGATAATCAAAAGTACATAGTACCACATATAAAAATTTTCCCCCATCAAATAAGTTATATCCAGCTCTAATAGAACCATAGGTCTAACTGCCAGTTTATAGGGAAAATAGGGATAGAAGAACAGATTAATTGTGAGGTAGCAGTTATCCAGTTTCTAAATGTGAGAACTCTAGGAAAAATTATTATTATTTTTTTTTTAAAGAGAGAGTGAGAGAGAGGAGAGAGAGAATTTTAATATTTATTTTTTAGTTCCCGGCGGACACAACATCTTTGTTGGTATGTGGTGCTGAGGATCGAACCCAGGCCGCACGCATGCCAGGCGAGCGCGCTACCACTTGAGCCACATCCCCAGCCCGAAAAATTATTTTTTCAATCATTAAATTGCATTTTTTAATATTTAGTTTTTAGTTGTAGTTGGACACGATACCTTTATTTCACTTACTTATTTTTACGTGGTGCTGATGATCGAACCCAGGGTCTCGTGCGTGTGAGAGGAGCACTCTACTGCTGAGCCACAACCCCAGACCTAATTAAATTACATTTTTAAAGCTGGGAATTGATATAGATGAAAGGGTTCAGTCATTAATGCATTGTTGTGAATCCTGATTTGAAGAAATGGGACTATGAAAAGACATTGGTGACAATTTAGGAAATTTGACAATTTTAGATGATATTAAGTATAAGTATTTTATAGGGGCTGATAATGATGTGATCATTCTTTTGTTTTTAACTTTGAGAGGTTATTTCGTTAGTGCTTGCCCAATTCTTTGCACTTCTGTTTCAAAAAGAACTGCTAGTTTAGCCTTAGTGAGGCTTAAGCTACCCCTACCCCCCTTTCTCCTTTCCCAGAGCACACAGTTAGGACACACTCTGCAGGGAGGGGATCACAGCCTTTACCTGGAGCCCTGGGCCACCTTGCCCTTCTCCTTCTAGGCATGGAGTTAGAATTTCACTGTGGCAGGGAAGGGAAGGTATTTCTGACTCTTTAAGGGAGGGGGTAGTCATGAACCCTCTTACCCTAAAGGGGGGGAGGTGGCGTTCTCTTTGCTGATCCACCCCTCTGCAATGGGACCTAAGTTGGAGTAAGCATCTTATTATTATTACTCAGCACCCATTCTGTTCTCCGGGAAGAGGAGCACGCCTGAAACCACAAAAATCTCTTTAAAATGGAGAGCTTGGCAGAAGGGAGTGCCCCTATTTGCAAAATCCAAGACAAGCTCAGAGGGGGTAATTAAGGTGTTGGGGTGAGGGCTCACAGTCCCACAGGTACCTTAGCCAGGTTAACTTCCATGGCTTGTCCAGAATGCGGCCAGGGTGTGTCCAGAAGATATGACCTGACCTTGCCTGGGGTTCAAGAAAAGGAATGTCAGACAGATGAAAAACTTGAGAAACAGCACAGTTCTGTGAAGGGAGAAATTTATAGAATTCAAATCAGAGCATGTTCGAAGGTCTTCTGCTCTTATGCGCTATGTAACCTTACATAGGTTGCCTAGTCTCTGTTTTCCTTACTTACAGAATGGGGCTAATCTTTGATCAGAGGTCTTTCTGAGGATCAAGTTGATATTGAGTATGGGGTAGCACAGTTTATGAATTAAAATGTCCCATACAAATGTAATTCGTTTGTATTCCACAAGATGCATTCCAAAGCCAGTATGTAAATTGAGGTAATCACCTGTTCTGAGGGCTTATCTGTGCCTCTCCTAAATGGAGGTTGATAATCAAGAGTTAACTGAAATTTCATTATGGGCTATTTGTGAAGTGTGGATCTACTGATGGATTTTGTAAAGCTGGCCAGATAAAACTCTGGTATATGTTGAGGGACTTCTCTGTCTAGTTTGAGATATTAATAAACTCAAACCACCTTGCATCAGAGGTCTTGTTTATAGAGCTCTTGGTAATAATCCTTCAGTTGTATGTGATCACCTTACCCTTATACATTCATTCCAGGAATTTGAACAGCCATTCTTTTCTCTTTGCTTTGGAGTGAAGTTGCAAGCTTCTCAGAGGATTGAAAGTTCCAGAGTAGCTAGGAGCCATCAGGATGGATGGTCTGCCTGGGTGCTCTGTATGGTTTTTGCTCTGCCTTTCTCACACAATAATTTATTTAGGCCTTGATAACCCCGAGACAAGTAATAGTGATATATTAATTACCATTCACTGAGCATTTCACCTGTTCTAGCGCAGCTTTTCTTGGCAGGTGCTCTTTTATACCCATTAAACACATGAAGAAAGTGGTTAAGCAACTCTGTCCTAGTTGCTCAGAGTAAGGACCTTGGGGTCATACTGCCACGTCTGTTTCTTTGTTACTTCACATCTAATTTGCTAGTACATCCTTTTGACTCATACAAATTGCGCCCAACCTAAACATTTCTTACTGTCTTCTTTGTTGCCAGTCTGGACCACACATCATCACTCACCAGGAGAAATGTGGCAGCCTCTGGTCTCCTGTCACTCCTGTTCAAAATTCTCTGCTGGCTTCTCATAGTAGAGACTGGAGACTATAGAGTATTCTCCAAGAATACACCTGAGTTGGTCATCCCCCCCCCCCCCATCCTTCACTGTCTGCTCCTTACTTCACTCCTTTTCACCATCCTTTTCCTGAAACTTGTCCTGTGCTCTTCTGCTTCGGGCCTTTTGTTCTGGAGTGCTCTTCCCACAGATCACTGTAGTGGAGAGTCCTTCCCAGACCACCCTATATAGACTAACAAGGCCCAACCTTGGACTCCCTCTCCATTCCCCTTACCCTGCTTCATCTTTCTTAGTTCTTATCTCGAGTGGGTCAAGATAAATTTGATATTTGACCTCTACTGTATCCCTAGCACTTACAGCAATTCCTGGCCCAATGAGGTAGGCAGCTCAGGGGAATATTTAGTTAGTGAATAAATGGATGAATCTCATGCTTTTAGTGACATTCAGTACATTTTGGGCTCTGTTTGTGAGTAAGACGGTGAAAAGCATAGGGAAAGGAAAGGATGATATTGGAGGGGGAGTACAGCAGGGACACTAAATTCAATCTAGGTCAGAGGAATCTCCTTGGAGGAAGCAATGGTTAGGCTTGAATGGGAAGGCTGATTAGGAGTTACTGAGAAAAGCCCTGCTTGATCTGTTCATTATGGGTCAAGAAGAGAAAAGACAGTGTGGTTCAGGGAACAGTTCCCTGTGGTGGTAGTGGACCTGACTGGAAGGTATGCAGTCAAGCCTTGTAGTGAATGCTCAAGTCCAGTCTTAGCTGGAAGGCAGTTGGAAAGCCATTGGAGATTTTAAGTGCGAGAGTGGCATGGTCAAATGTTTTTTCTTTTGAAAGATACTCTTAGGTTACGACTAGATGGTTCAGGGTTTCTCTTCTGATCTTTTGGGGCAAGGTTCCCAGGTTATAAAAGGATGCAGACTCACAAGTCATTACTAAAATGTAAATTAGCTGTCCCCTTTTAGGGGTGAGGAGTGGCTGGGGTTGATGGGATATCTCTGACTTTTAAGAAGGCTGCATTATCTGGAATGCATCTCAGTTGCTTGAAGAATCACCGTTGTGGATGGACTGTCCTAGACGGAGCTGCTGCTGGCTGGATAGAAGGAAGAGGTGATCCTGGAAGTGTAGTGGCTAGAGGCAGGTTTCTGGGTGGCAAATTGTCCCCTACCACCAGGGGTGGCCCCATGGTGGAGGACTTCCTGGGCCCACATGCCAGGCAGTTGCTCAGCAGCCGTTCTCTGCAGTTTGCCTCTGGACTTTATAAGGACAGATAGCCATGTGCACAAGGTTTTCTTCCCATAAAAGCTACCTCTCTTTGGCTGCATCCAGTTCTATTTACACCCACATTGAGGACAATGAGTTTGCATATGCCCCCAGATAGGCTGCTGGAATGAGATCCTGTAGTGGTGGGCTGGTTAGGCTTACACAGCTCAATTCCTAGTTGTCAGCCCTGTCCCCATTGCTATACCCTCAGGGACTTGCTTTTCCTTTCCTTCCTTTGAGAGAGGTGGGAGTATTTAGAACTGTAAGAGGCCACAGAGATCATTGAATGTAAAACCCTTTGTTTATAGGTTAGGGTACTTTGGGCCCAGAAAGAAAATAGGAGTTGCTGAAGCTCAGTTAATTCAAAGCAAGGCTGTGACTTAAATTCACATCTACTGCAGTTTAGTTTTCATTCTACCTCTGGAGGAAGAAGTAAAATGGAATCGTTGAGCATGGACTTTGGAGTCCATCATAGTTCGAGTTGGCCCTGCCACTTCTAATCTAGTGCCCTTGACAGGTTGCTAACTTTTGGGTGCAGTAAGCGAGGCTATGTCTAGAGTTCCCACCAACCAGTGAGGTAGGTAAAGATATAGAAGTGTTTGATGGGAGCCTGGCACATAGTAGAAGTGGTAATGGTAAGAGTGCTGTTTTTCTTTTTTGTGGCTTTGAATTTGACCCAGTTCTTAGACCAGCCTTGCTCTGTTGTCCTGGGTCCTCTTGCCCTTGATCATTGCAGTTCGGGTCTGAGCATGCATAGGAAGGCAGCCCATGTCACATCTTAGAACCAGTTCTTCTGACCTTGGATTATAGTGGAGGGGAATTTAAGGACTCTGGGGGCCTTGATCCAGCAGTGAGCAGTTGCAGTCGTGATGTTTGAGAATGCTCTAGTGGGAGAATATAACAGTGAAAGATAAGCTCAGGTGCTTTGCAGTAAAATTCTGCCACTACAACTTTGGAGTCTTTCTACAGCTTTGGGTTTGTTTGGGAGAACAGAGATCTCTGTTCTTTTGTATGAATATGAGAGAGACCAGTTGGTGTGGAGAGAATAGCCTTGTTTTGGAGCCCATTGTAGGAGTGGGGTTTGGGCATAGTGTGTGAGAGAGATTGCCTCCAGGGAATGTGGGAAGGAGACAGGAAATCCCGCAACACAGATAGGTGGCTCACTGAAACTCAGGCACCTATGAGGAAGGAATGGTTGAAGAACCAGGATTATGTGTACAGGGAATCAAAGCTTAGGGTAGGTGGGAAATGCCAGTTTTCTTGAAATATAACATCTGAGTAGGCCTACTTCATTATGAGTGTTAGGTGGGAGTTATAGAGTGTTTCTGGATTTGGGCTGTGGTGAAGTAATAACTTTCAACAGTGCCCCTAAATGATTCAACCATCATAGATACTGAATTCCTTGAGTGGTCATATTCTAACCATTTGGATGGTGATTTGCCATAGGGTCCTGCAGCTGTAAGTTGACAAAGTTCTCTTTACCTTTGTTCATTCGAAATTTTTGAGTATCTGTTAGGGGTCTGAGAATTCAGTGGTAAACAAGACACATTGCTGTTGGCAGCGGGATGGGGCTTTACATTCTGAAAGGTAGAAGTCACAAAGGGGCATTCCCCATTGACCTGCTCAGGCCCAGTTTAGCCTGACAAGTTTTGGCTAATTTACATTTAAGAACACTTTAAAATAATCATCTATTTTAAAAATCATGGAAGTTATCTAGAAGCCTAGGGATTTACAAAACTATCCCACTGCATTATATACTTCTAAATGGATGAAGGCAGGGTACTATGAATTATAAAAAAAATGCTATTATGGTTACAGAAAACTAGAAGATCTAGCCATACCGGCCCTCTCACAACTGCTGTTCAGTGGCACTTAAAGGGTCACTAGAGACTTTTGCCATCCGTGATCCAAACTTTCTTCCAGCACAAGGCCTTTGGGCTTAGGACTTCATAAGTTTCATCATTCAAAGGAGAAACTACAGCATTCTGTCCAGCTCACAAGCCAAGGAGGATCCTTATGAGTAAACCATGAGAAGACTTTAAGGCCTAAGGTCCCAAGGGGGAAAGACTGGATACCTTGAGTACAGTGGCCTTTAGGCTCTCTAGCAGTGGTAGAAAGCTCCCTAGGAATTAGCTTGCCAAGGAAACCGAACTGTATTAGGCTT
The DNA here is from genome assembly GCF_964194105.1 of Spermophilus citellus. Lineage (NCBI taxonomy): Eukaryota > Metazoa > Chordata > Mammalia > Rodentia > Sciuridae > Spermophilus > Spermophilus citellus. Next base: position 138,190,387 of record NC_138182.1, on the reverse strand, counting down.
CTTTATCTCCACTCCTCCCATCTGTGCAATGGGTATAGCATCATTAATCTAAGTCCCTAAGGCCCTTTCCATCTGCAATGCCCCATAGGTGTGGGAGTGTCTAAGGCAGATGTTAGTTATGGGGTGGAAAGACCTTGGATAGAGGCTGTGGTTCTGCTGTTTGAGGAATGGAACAGAGGATCATTGGATCATATAATTCTCTCTGGGGACAACGACCCTGGAAAGACTCTTCCAAAACGGCTCAGCTTGTGCTCCTGGCACGGTTTTTGGTCTGGGAAAAAAACAAACAACAACAACAACAACAACAAAAAAACAGTCCTAGACAGGGAATCTGGAGACTAATCCTTTATACCCTACTCTGGTTCACTGACTGGGACACCTTGGTCAACCTTCTGAATCTTTTGGACTTCCTTTCCATTTTCCTATAAATGAAGGTGGTTGAGCTAGAAGACCCTTCAGGATTCTTTCCCACAAAAATTAAAACT